>NC_133507.1:135912996-137112996 GCF_049354715.1 Callithrix jacchus
ATTCCAAGCAGAAAAATAAGTGTCATTTGTTAATTCCTCAATTTTGGGTACTATTTTTAAAATAAGTATATTTACAAATTTTTGTTTAGTGCTCTGATACAGTTACACCACATGAAAATATACTTGTAATAATATAATTGTAATGTTATAAGTATAGACAATCAAAAGGTGCTTGGAAATATTTTCTCAAATATTTCCTTGGGAATTGCTTACAAAGCAACTATATGGTGATGTACACAGTTACGTAAAAACAATTTAAGTCTAGCACGTGCCCAAATAATGATGAATTCTATGTTAGTGTAATCATATTTAGTGAAGATTTATTTTGTGGTATTTATGTAAGAAACATTTTTAAAGGCATTTACGGTAAATATATGTATATAAATGATGTGATAATGCCAAATTGTTTTTCAACTCATTTAAGAAATTCAGAAAGATTTGTATCTATGGGGCAAGTATGAGAAATTAGTTGTATAACTATACACATCTTAATATCATCTAGGAAGGAAAATACTCCAGTGCATATAGTTAGCTATGCTGCACTTGCAGATTTAATAAAAATTACATGTATATGTTAGCATAGGTCATTTTGAAACATAAAAAGATTATGTTCTTCATACATACTTTGATCAATAGAAATTTGTATAAAGAAAGAAGGCATCATTAGACCTTTTACTTTTTTTTTCTAAAGAACAGTTTTTATATTTAAGAGGAATGTGTTATTTAAACCTAATATCACATACTAGTCGTTAGATTGAAAATCAATATTTAAGATTTGCGGTGCACACATACTGCATGACCCAAAGTCAAGTAGCTCAAGAATTTGTCTTCTTTTTAATAGACTGTGTATACAAAATTGAATAGATAATCATCTTTAGTCTGCAAAGCTGATACTTTTTAATAGGATAATCCTTTAAGGGATACTGTAGTTCAACAGATGCGCAAATCATCCCAGAACAAATAGCACACTACTCTTGGAGATGGAGCCTGCACAGTTGGCACTTGTGATTACTTGCAGTTATATTTATCTAAAATTGAATTTCAGACTATATTCAAATATGATGTACTCAAATCTGATTGCACTCAGAAGTATATTTTCTCACTTGTTCTATAAGGGAAATGTAAATAAAAATTATTTAAAATTATCTTCATGTAACATCTTCTACTATGCACTCTATCACCCAAAGAAAAAGTAATTGAGAGGAATAAATAGTGTATTGTTATTATGAAAATCAATACTGTGTAAATAGTGTGAAATAATGACTTTTATAAGCATCTTTGAATAATAGGTATACATTTCAGACCATGTCTTTTATCCAAAAATGTTATCATTCCTGCTCTTGTATTTTTATTGGTCTGATGGTAGGAATTATGTTAACTCAGTTGACAAATATTTAATGTAAGCCAGGCACTGTTCTAAATTCTAGGATTCAGTGATAAAGAGATAGGTAATATTCTATTTACAAAGTAAATGGAAACAATAGACATGAATTTGCGGGTAATGACTACGAGTGTTGCAAACAAATTGTTCCCACATGTTATATGCTACATGTGTCATCTGAGTGCTTTTTTGTAAAGAATAGGATGTATTTGAAGGTGGAGAAAAAAGATGGGTACTCCTATAATATTAACTATATAACCATCTATTTCTTTTCTAATGGACTCAATTAAATTAATGGACTCAGTAATCAGCATAAGTTTTTATTGTTATTGGTTTTCTTGTTTTAGCCTTTATGCTGTCATAATATTTGATTTTTTCTTATATTAATACTAAGTTAGGCATCATTTTTTGCTATCCAAATTTGGTGTAACAATGGATGCTTCTGCTACTTCTGCTTATTTTCCTTCTACTTCTTTTGCTCTTCTTACTCCCCCTTAGATCCTTTCTCTTTATTCATCTCATCATCCTCCTTTTTAATCTTTTTCCTCATGTACGAAGAACTGAGTTAATCATATTTCTCAGTATATGGTAGATAAGTATCTTTGAATTTTATTATTATTCCCCCCTAATGTCTTGTTCCTGCTTTCATTCTTTCCCATTCTCCCTGGAAGATTTTAAATGTCTTTAATATGTTTCCTTAGATCTGCAGGTGTCCTTGAAGAATTTATATGTAGAGAAAATTGTGTTGTGTATATATGTATCTAAGATTTATAAAAACTATATTTTGCTATGCATTCCATTTGATTTCTTGCTTTTTCATTTTACAGCATGTTCTTACATTTTACCCATATTAATACGTCCCCACCAATTTTATCAGTTTTGTCTACTGGATAGTATTTCATATTATTCATCTTACTATTTTATGTATCTATTACTATAATGATGGATGCATAATTTCCCTATAAGCCCCCTGTTACCTAAAGTCATTCTGTGCTAAACATTCTCATACATATCTCTGTGATGGGCTTCTGTATTTCTTTGTGGCATATAACCTGGGGTGGAATTGTGGAATTGCTATGCCAGAGTGTACCTTATTTAATTTCACTAAGCATTACTGTGTTGCTCTTGAGAGTCACTATGCTAGTTTTGTATATTCACAGTTTCTCATTCTCAACATCTGGTGGTGCTATGGACCAAATTGTGTGCCCACTGAAATTCACGTATGAAGCCCTAACCCCAATGTGACTGTATTTGGAGATAGGGCACTCAGGAGGTAATTAAGATTAAATGAAGGAATAAGGATGGGTTTCTAATCCAATTAGATTGGTGGTTTTATGAGTTTTCTCCATGCTCACTAAGGAAAGGCCACCTGAGAACACAGAGAGAGGTGGCCATCTGTAAGCCAGGAAGAGAGCCTTCACCCAGAACCTGACCATGCTGGCACCCTAATCTCTGACTTCCAGCTTTCAGAACTGAGAAAAAAAAAATCTGTTGTTTAAGCTATCTAGGTATGGTATTTTTAAATGGCAACCTAAACAGAGAAATATAGGTAGTATTTGGTTTTCTAATTCTGGAAGTATAAGGGGCATTGATATGTTAGCATTTCTCTAATTACCAGAGATACTAACCATCGTTTTACTTATTTGTCGGTCTTTCAGGCTTTCATATCTGGGAATTGTGTTTGCCTCTTTTCACTATTGAATTTCTTGTCTCTTGAGACTTACTAATTTTGCAGCCATGATGTATTGACCTAGCATTGGTATTAAGCATTTTAAATTTCTCTCAAACAAATATTTACTGATTTCATCTAGAATGTCTTTTATTAAATTGAAATGTTTAGATTATCTAGAGTCAGTTGTTCAGCTCCCACTTATGAATGAGAACATGAGGTATTTGGTTTTCTGTTCCTTTGTTAGTTTGCTGAAGATAATGGGTTCCATTTCCATCCATGTTCCTGGAAAGGCCATGATCTTGTTTCATTTTGTGACTGCATAGTACTCCATGGTATATATGTACCACATTTTCTTTATCCAGTCTATTATTGATGGATGTTTAGGTTAATTTCATTTTTTTGCTATTGTGAATAGAGCTACAATGAACATACATATGGCTGAATCTTTGTAATATTTATATTCCTTTGGGTATATACCCAGTAATGGGATTGCTGGCTCAAATGGTATTTCAGGTTCCAGATCTTTGAGGAATTGCCACATCATCTTCCATAATGGCTGAACTAATTTACATTCCCACCAATAGCGTAAAAGCATTCTTATTTCTCCACAACCTCACCAGCATCTGTTGTTTATTGACTTTTTAATAATTGCCATTCCGACTGGCATGAGATGGTATCTCACTGTGGCTTTGATTTGCATATCTCTAATGATCAGTGATGTTGAGCTTTTTTCATATGTTTCTTTGGCCACGTAAATGTCTTATTTTGAGAGGTGTCTGTTGAACAATGAGAACACATGGACACAGAAAGGGGAAAAGCATTCAATTTTGCAATAATGACATATTGACCTATTGTTGGTATTAAATATTGTAAATTTCTCTCAAACAGAAATTTACAGATTTCCTCTAGAATGTCTTTTATTAAATTGAAATATTTAGATTATATAGAGTCAGTTGTTCAGCTCCCACTGTAGAGGGGTGGAATTTATGGGGAGGGAGAGCCTCAGGAAGAATAGCTAATGCATGCTGGGCTTAACACCTATGTGATGGGTTAACAGGTGCAGCAAACCGCCATGGTACATTTTACCTATGTAACAAAACTACACATCCTGCACTTGTACTCTGGAACCGGGCCCGGCGCGGTGGCTCAGGCCTGTAATCCCTGCACTTTGGGAGGCCGAGGCTGGTGGATCACGAGGTCAAGAGAGCGAGACCATCCTGGTCAACATGGTGAAACCCCGTCTCTACTAAAAATACAAAAAATTAGCTGGGCACAGTGGCGCGTGCCTGTAATCCAGGCTACTCGGGAGGCTGGGGCAGGAGAATTGCCTGAACCCAGGAGGCGAGGTTGCAGTGAGCCGAGATCGTGCTATTGCACTCCAGCCTGGGTAACAAGAGGGAAACTCCGTCTCAAAAAAAAAAAAAAAAAGAAGAAGAAGTAGAAACTTAAAAAATAAGTTTAAGAAAATTTTTAAAGATTAAATAGAGTCCAACTATTTTGTTTGTCTATTTTTTGGATGAGGGATTGCTGAAGAATATCAAGCCTGCTGTGAGGTTACAAAAATATTCTCCTCTTCTAGCATCTTCCTCTTTTAGCTTTACATTGTCACCTTTTATATTTTAGGTCTTTAATTCAAGGTGCAAGGGATTGTTATCAGTCAATTTTTCCAGCATTAACAAACAAAGCCAGGATCTTCCTGACTTATAGAGACATTTATTTCTTGTTTCTTTATCAGAAAGTTTCAGCACAGCTCAAAGCTGATGTGCTTTCCCGGTCTCAGCCTAATGCCATGCCTTATTTCAGATCCCAGGACCTTTTTGTGGGACATGTCCTCATAGAATGAGCAAAGCAAATGAAAAACCTAACTGTAAAATCACATTTAAATCTTTTGTGAGATGTCACAGATTTTAAGACTGCTTAACATTTCACTGACCATAAGAAGCTCCTAGCAAATTATAAACCACATACAAAACCACTGAGATGGGGACATAGATCCTATTACTACAGATATGAAGGACACATCTCATGATAATAGGTAGAGGTTTTTAACACTATTACAGGGAAGAAGAAAGTAGTTGGGAAGAATAATTCAATGACTATAGTGGGAGACTACTTTTCTAATAAGTCAGTTTTCTCAACACTACAGTTGAAACTTGCCTCCTTGATTTGTGCTGCCACTTTTATTATGTATCAATTTCAAACCAGTAGACACATCATTTTCTGAATTTTCTTTTCTAATACATTGGTAACATTTCCTGTTTCTGATCTAGCACAATACTGTTTTTGTTACTGTGATGTTCTAGTATTGCCTACTTAATATCTAAATGAAGCCACCTCTTTGTACTTCTTTTTAAAAAATATTTATTGAGTTTTCTATTACTTGAGACTTTTAGAGTTATCCTTTTTAAATTCCAAATTGTATTTTATTCTGTCAGAGAACATGGTCTTCATTAAATTGATCTTCTGTTCAAATATAGACAATTTGTTTACTGCCTATATTTAATAAAAAATGCATTTCTGTGCATCAATTATTTGATTGAAAAAATTTATAGAACTTTCAGTTTAGCTTATTAACTGGTTATTTAAATAATTTATAAAATGTCTTATTTTAACTGCTTGAGATCCCAGTTTCTGACATGCATATATTAAAATCCTTAACCACAAATGGTAACTAATTTTTCCATATAAATGTGTCAGTTTTTGCTGTATGTATTTTGGTGCTATGTTTCCAGATACATATATAGGCATAATCATTATACATTCTTGATCTTTTTTCTCTTTTTCTTTTTTTTTTTTTTTTTTTTTTTTTTTTTAGGAGTGGGGAAACCCAGATCCTATTCCTTTTATTTCTTTTTTTTTTTTTTTTTTTTTTTTTTTTTTTAATTTTTTATTGGATTATAGGTTTTGGGGTACATGAACAGAGCATGCAAGACAGTTGCGTAGGTACACACATGGCAGTGTGCTTTGCTTTTCTTCTCCCCTTCACCCACATTTGGCATTTCTCCCCAGGCTATCCCTCCCCACCTCCCCCTTCCACTGGCCCTCCCCTTTTCCCCCCAATAGACCCCAGTGTTTAGTACTCCCCTTTCTGTGTCCATGTGTTCTCATTTTTCATCACCCACCTATGAGTGAGAATATGCGGTGTTTCATTTTCTGTTCTTGTGTCAGTTTGCTGAGGATGATGTTTTCCAGATTCATCCATGTCCCTACAAACGACACGAACTCATCATTTCTGATTGCTGCATAATATTCCATGGTGTATATGTACCACATTTTTCCAATCCAGTCTATTATCAATGGGCATTTGGGTTGATTCCAGGTCTTTGCTATTGTAAACAGTGCTGCAATGAACATTCGTGTACATGTGTCCTTATAGTAGAATGATTTATAGTCTTTTGGATATATACCCAGTAATGGGATTGCTGGGTCAAATGGAATTTCTATTTCTAAGGCCTTGAGGAATCGCCACACTGTCTTCCACAATGGTTGAACTAATTTACACTCCCACCAACAGTGTAAAAGCGTTCCTTTTTCTCCACATCCTCTCCAGCATCTGTTGTCTCCAGATTTTTTAATGATCGCCATTCTAACTGGCGTGAGATGGTATCTCAATGTGGTTTTGATTTGCATCTCTCTGATGACCAGTGACGATGAGCATTTTTTCATATGATTGTTGGACTCATATATGTCTTCTTTCGTAAAGTATCTGTTCATATCCTTTGCCCACTTTTGAATGGGCTTGTTTGTTTTTTTCCTGTAAATCTGCTTGAGTTGTTTGTAAATTCTGGATATCAGCCCTTTGTCAGATGGGTAGACTGCGAAAATTTTTTCCCATTCTGTTGGTTGCCGATCCACTCTAGTGACTGATTCTTTTGCCGTGCAGAAGCTGTGGAGTTTCATTAGGTCCCATTTGTCTATTTTGGCTTTTGTTGCCAATGCTCTTGGTGTTTTGTTCATGAAGTCCTTGCCTACTCCTATGTCCTGGATAGTTTTGCCTAGATTTCCTTCTAGGGTTTTTATGGTGCCAGGTCTTATGTTTAAGTCTTTAATCCATCTGGAGTTAATTTTAGTGTAAGGTGTCAGGAAGGGGTCCAGTTTCTGCTTTCTGCACATGGCTAGCCAGTTTTCCCAACACCATTTGTTAAACATGGAATCCTTGCCCCATTGCTTGTTTTTGTCAGGTTTATCAAAGATTGTATAGTTGTATGTATGTTGTGTTGCCTCCGGTGCCTCTGTTTTGTTCCATTGGTCTATATCTCTGTTTTGGTACCAGTACCATGCTGTTTTGATTACTGTAGCCTTGTAGTATAGTTTGAAATCTGGTAGTGTGATGCCCCCTGCTGTGTTCTTTTTGCTTAGAATTGACTTGGCTATGCGGGCTCTCTTTTGGTTCCATATGAAGTTCATGGTGGTTTTTTCCAGTTCTGTGAAGAAAGTCAATGGTAGCTTGATGGGGATAGCGTTGATTCTGTAAATTACTTTGGGCAGTATAGCCATTTTCACGATATTAATTCTTCCTAACCATGAACATGGAATGTTTCTCCATCTGTTTGTGTCCTCTCTGATTTCGTTGAGCAGTGGTTTGTAGTTCTCCTTGAAGAGGTCCCTTACGTTCCTTGTGAGTTGTATTCCAAGGTATTTTATTCTTTTTGTAGCAATTGCGAATGGCAGTTCGCTCTTGATTTGGCTTTCTTTAAGTCTGTTATTGGTGTAGACGAATGCTTGTGATTTTTGCACATTGATTTTATATCCTGAGACTTTGCTGAAGTTGTTTATCAGTTTCAGGAGTTTTTGGGCTGAGGCGATGGGGTCTTCTAGGTATACTATCATGTCGTCTGCAAATAGAGACAATTTGGCTTCCACCTTTCCTATTTGAATACCCTTTATTTCTTTTTCTTGCCTGATTGCTCTGGCTAGAACTTCCAGTACTATATTGAATAGGAGTGGTGAGAGAGGGCATCCTTGTCTAGTACCAGATTTCAAAGGGAATGCTTCCAGTTTTTGCCCATTCAGTATGATATTGGCTGTTGGTTTGTCATAAATAGCTTTTATTACTTTGAGATACGTTCCATCAATACCGAGTTTATTGAGGGTTTTTAGCATAAAGGGCTGTTGAATTTTGTCGAATGCCTTCTCTGCGTCAATTGAGATAATCATGTGGTTTTTGTTTTTGGTTCTGTTTATGTGGTGAATTACGTTGATAGACTTGCGTATGTTGAACCAGCCTTGCATCCCTGGGATGAATCCTACTTGATCATGATGAATAAGTTTTTTGATTTGCTGTTGCAATCGGCTTGCCAATATTTTATTGAAGATTTTTGCATCTATGTTCATCATGGATATTGGCCTGAAGTTTTCTTTTCTCGTTGGGTCTCTGCCGGGTTTTGGTATCAGGATGATGTTGGTCTCATAAAATGATTTGGGAAGGATTCCCTCTTTTTGGATTGTTTGAAATAGTTTTAGAAGGAATGGTACCAGCTCCTCCTTGTGTGTCTGGTAGAATTCGGCTGTGAACCCATCTGGACCTGGGCTTTTTTTGTGAGGTAGGCTCTTAATTGCTGCCTCAACTTCAGACCTTGTTATTGGTCTATTCATAGTTTCAGCTTCCTCCTGGTTTAGGCTTGGGAGGACACAGGAGTCCAGGAATTTATCCATTTCTTCCAGGTTTACTAGTTTATGTGCATAGAGTTGTTTGTAATATTCTCTGATGATGGTTTGAATTTCTGTGGAATCTGTGGTGATTTCCCCTTTATCATTTTTTATTGCATCTATTTGGTTGTTCTCTCTTTTATTTTTAATCAATCTGGCTAGTGGTCTGTCTATTTTGTTGATCTTTTCAAAAAACCAGCTCTTGGATTTATTGATTTTTTGAAGGGTTTTTCGTGTCTCAATCTCCTTCAGCTCAGCTCTGATCTTAGTAATTTCTTGTCTTCTGCTGGGTTTTGAGTTTTTTTGATCTTGCTCCTCTAGCTCTTTCAATTTTGACGATAGGGTGTCAATTTTGGATCTCTCCATTCTCCTCATATGGGCACTTATTGCTATATACTTTCCTCTAGAGACTGCTTTAAATGTGTCCCAGAGGTTCTGGCACGTTGTGTCTTCATTCTCATTGGTTTCGAAGAACTTCTTTATTTCTGCCTTCATTTCGTTGTTTACCCAGTCAACATTCAAGAGCCAGTTGTTCAGTTTCCATGAAGCTGTGCGGTTCTGGGTCGGTTTCTGAATTCTGAGTTCTAACTTGATTGCACTATGGTCTGAGAGGCTGTTTGTTATGATTTCAGTTGTTTTGCATTTGTTGAGCAGTGCTTTACTTCCAATTATGTGGTCAATTTTAGAGTAGGTGTGATGTGGTGCTGAGAAGAATGTATATTCTGTGGATTTGGGGTGGAGAGTTCTGTAAATGTCCACCAGGTTTGCTTGTTCCAGGTCTGAGTTCAAGCCCTGGGTATCCTTGTTGATTTTCTGTCTGGTTGATCTGTCTAGTATTGACAGTGGAGTGTTAAAGTCTCCCACTATTATTGTGTGGGAGTCTAAGTCCTTCTGTAAGTCATTAAGAACTTGCCTTATGTATCTGGGTGCTCCTGTGTTGGGTCCATATATGTTTAGGATCGTTAGCTCTTCTTGTTGTATCGATCCTTTTACCATTATGTAATGGCCTTCTTTGTCTCTTTTGATCTTTGTTGCTTTAAAGTCTATTTTATCAGAGATGAGAATTGCAACTCCTGCTTTTTTTTGCTTTCCATTAGCTTGGTAAATCTTCCTCCATCCCTTTATTTTGAGCCTTTGTGTATCCTTGCATGTGAGATGGGTTTCCTGGATACAGCACACTGATGGGTTTTGGATTTTTATCCAATTTGCCAGTCTGTGTCTTTTGATTGGTGCATTTAGTCCATTTACGTTTAGGGTTAATATTGTTATGTGTGAATTTGATACTGCCATTTTGATTCTAAGTGGCTGTTTTGCCTGTTAGTTGTTGTAGATTCTTCATTATGTTGAAGCTCTTTAGCATTCAGTGTGATTTTGGAATGGCTGGTACTGATTGATCCTTTCTATGTGTAGTGCCTCTTTTAGGAGCTCTTGTAAAGCAGGCCTGGTGGTGACAAAATCTCTGAGTACTTGCTTGTTCGCAAAGGATTTTATTCTTCCTTCACTTCTGAAGCTCAGTTTGGCTGGATATGAAATTCTGGGTTGAAAGTTCTTTTCTTTAAGAATGTTGAATATTGGCCCCCACTCTCTTCTGGCTTGTAGTGTTTCTGCCGAGAGATCTGCTGTGAGTCTGATGGGCTTCCCTTTGTGGGTGACCCGACCTTTCTCTCTGGCTGCCCTTAGTATTCTCTCCTTTATTTCAACCCTGTTGAATCTGACGATTATGTGCCTTGGGGTTGCTCTTCTTGCAGAATATCTTTGTGGTGTTCTCTGTATTTCCTGCAATTGAGTGTTGGCTTGTCTTGCTAGGTGGGGGAAATTTTCCTGGATGATGTTCTGAAGAGTATTTTCCAGCTGGGATTCATTCTCTTCTTCACATTCTGGTACACCTATCAAACGTAGGTTAGGTCTTTTCACATAGTCCCACATTTCTTGGAGACTTTGTTCATTCCTTTTTGCGCTTTTTTCTCTGATCTTGGTTTCTCGTTTTATTTCATTGAGTTGGTCTTCGACTTCAGATATTCTTTCTTCTGCTTGGTCAATTCGGCTATTGAAACTTGCGTTTGCTTCGCGAAGTTCTCGTATTGTGTTTTTCAGCTCCTTTAACTCATTCATATTCCTCTCTAAGGTATCCATTCTTGTTATCATTTCCTCGAATCTTTTTTCAAATCTTTTTTCTAGGTTCTTAGTTTCTTTGCATTGATTTAATACATGATCTTTTAGCTCACAAAAGTTTCTCATTATCCATCTTCTGAAGTCTAATTCCGTCATTTCGTCACAGTCATTCTCCGTCCAGCTTTGTTCCCTTGCTGGTGAGGAGTTTTGGTCCTTTCTAGGAGGCGATGTGTTCTGGTTTCGGGTGTTTTCCTCCTTTTTGCGCTGGTTTCTTCCCATCTTTGTGGATTTGTCCGCTGGTCGTCTGCGTAGTTGCTGACTTTTCGTTTGGGTCTCTGAGTGGACACCCAGAATGTTGATGATGAAGTATTTCTGTTGCTTGGTTTTCCTTCTACCAGTCTAGCCCCTTCGCTGTACGACTGTTGAGGTCCGCTGCAGACCCTGCTTGTCTGGGGTGCACCTCTAGTAGCCGTGGCACAGCGAGGGATGCTACCAGTTTCTTTTTCTGCTCTCTTTGTCCCAGGATGATGCCTGCCTAATGACAGTCTTTTGGATATAGAGGGGTCAGGGAGCTGCTTGAGGAGACAGTTTGTACTTTATAGGGGTTTAATTGCTGAGCTGTGCACTCTGTTGTTCATTCAGGGCTGTTAGGCTGCTGTGTTTGATTCTGCTGCAACACAGCTCATTAAACAACCCTTTTTTTTTTTCTCAAATGCTCTGTGTTGAGGGGTTTGGGCTTTATTTTTGGATGTCCGATCAGGTGTCCTGCCCAGCTCAAAGGCAGACTAGCCACTGTTTGGCTGCCGAGGCTCCGCCCTGCTGTTGTGTGATTCGCGCTGTTCCTGCCGGCTCTGCTGTGGTCTCCGCCACGCCCTGCGGCGGAGTCTCTTCGTTGTAGCGTGTTGCCTCAGCAACGGCAGGCTGCGTCAGCAGTGGGCGTGTATCTCAGTAGGGACGGGTTGCCTCGGCAACGGCTGGCTGCGTCAGCAGTGGGCGTGTATCTCAGTTGGGGCGGGTTGCCTCGGCAACGGCTGGCTGCGTCAGCAGTGGGCGTGTATATCAGTTGGGGCAGGTTGCCTCCATAGTGGTGGACGCCCCTCCCCTACAGAGCGTCTCGGACCGTCTGCCCGGGATAGTTTGAAATTGCAGTTTTGTTCGTCCCACTGGGTATCCCAAGCGATCTGTCCCTGCAATCCCCTGGGCGGGGCTACTGTGCAAGTCTCGTTCAGTCTCAAGTCCAGCCCTCTCAAGTCTCAGGTTGCCGGTTCAATAAGGCACCCGGACAAGCGCGCCCTGTGGGGATTGCTGGGTAGGGCCGGTCGCCGCCGCCCCGGCTGCCGGCTTCGCCAGGCAGACCTACTGCCTGGCGTCCCGTGTCTTTTTATACTTGGGAGTTTCCCCGTTCTGTGGGCAACAAAGATCAGTCTGGAAATGCAGCACTGACTCACCGTTTGCGAATTCAACGCGGGCTCCAATCCTGGGTTGTTCTCACAGCGCCATCTTGAGTCCCCTCCTCTTTTTTCTCTTTTTCAAATATAACATCTCTTTCATGTGATTTGGCCTTAAGTTCTATTTTGTCTCACATTAAAGACGGCAAACTATTTTGTGTCGTATTTTCCAAGTGATCTTTTCCGTACCTTTACTTTCCATACCTTTTTATGAAAATTCATTTTTATTTTTGGTTTTCCCCCAATATGATGTTTATATTTTTGAGATGGTGAATTTAATCTACTCATAATAGTAGCATTGTTTTCTTTCTATATGCATGCGTAGAAAAATTTTTGTATTTGTCAGTGTTCTCCAGAGAAACAGAACCAACATGTCTATGTGTATATGTAAGTATGTGTTATGTTTGTTTATGTGTACGTGTGTGTGTGTGTGTGTGTGTGTGTGTGTATTTATGAAGAGAGAGGAAGAGATTTATTTTAAACAATTAGCTTATGTGATTGTGGGGGCTGGCAACTGAATTTGCAGGTTAGCCCAACAGTCTAGAGGCTCAGAAAAAGTTGATGTTGCAGCTTGAGTCCACAAGTAGCATGGAAGCATAATTACTTCTTTCTTAAGGGACCATAGTCTTTCTTTATTAAAGGTTTCAACTGACCAGATGGATTTGATGAGGCTGACTCACATATGGAGGGTAATCTGCTTAACCCAAAGTCTGTTAATTCAAGTATTAATCGTATCTTTTAAAAATACACCTACAGCATTATGTACACTATTGTTTGACCAAATACTGGGTGCCATATGTATAATGGCCTATCAAATTGACATAAAAGTAATCATCACAATGCTATGTTTTGATTATCTTGCCTCAATGATCTTAATTCTTTCAGGAAGTATTTGCTATGCCATATTCTAGAGAGTAAAAACAGAGCAATGAAATATATATATATATACTCTCATAGAGCTTACATTCTACTTGAGAAAGAAGGTTCAGTGAATGGGATATAGATGATGAATAACTACTGAAATTAATACCAACATGTTTGCCAAGTGGTGGTAAGCCTTATGAAAAATTAAGACAAGTTAAGAGAACCTAGAGTGATGAAGTGGAATATTACTTTTGAAAGGGTGTTCTGAGATTACTTCTCTATGAAGTGATACACATTGGAAGACACCTGAACGAATTGACAGAATCAGTCAAATGGTTGTCAGGAGGAAGAGCATTCCAGAATAAAAACAGCAGTACAAATGATTTAAATCTAAATTCTGCTTTTTGTGAGTGAGACTGCATGAGGAAAACTATGAGAGATGAATCAAAGTGTTAGCCAAGGGCCAGGTTATAGATGGTCTTGACTGTGGTATCAACGCTGGTCTTTACTATAAAAAGAAGAAATTATTATAAGTTAGCTCATTTTTAAAATGCATGTACATTTGATGGGGCATAGGTAAATTAAAATCTTACCAAGAAAATAACACATGAAACTTCAAGGAGAACTAATATGTTTTATCTCAAATAAAAGAACAACCAATGAATTGGTTTGCTATTAATTATGATGACCAATCCACAGCAAATCATTCTTATTTATGTCTAAACACATGGTGGGACGTAAATCAGAGACTTAACAGTATAAAATGTAGAAATTTAAACATTCCAGACACTGCTAAAAGGCAGCAGTTGATAACATCATGTAATGAAAAAATCTTGTAAACTACACTTATATTCCTGCATAAGGGCTGTTAGATGTTCTGCTGAGGAGGAGATAGTTCATGAATTTGCTACTTTCTAGTCCCACATCAGTGGACAATCTCTCCCTCTTTACTGTATGGAAATTTATAATATGTAGACAGTTTGATACTGATAACAGTTAGAAGTATTCAATTTTTAGTATTATCAGCCTGACAGAGATAATATGTTTTATTAAATTAGTTTGAGAATCTCCTTAAAGATCTTTGTACCTGCATAAGTTTGCATGAAAAAGAATGTTTCCATTTTAGGGGAAAAATTATGATATCAGTGAGAATTTTGGAGGTTTTTGCTTATTCTTTCTGGAATTTTGAAGCAGTGGGAAATAGTGCTTAGAAGTCTCATCTTAACATGGGAGACCTCTTAGTAATAATACACTATATCTGCATAATAATATATAGGTTTTAATCTAATTCATTCCACCAGCATGTCTTCTAATGTTTAGTCCTGTTATTTTTTCACAAACAATTACCTCTTTTAAAATACTTTGAATCACCATCCTTTTGTTTTGTTGCCAAAATTGCCATCTAGTTTGTTTTAAGACAGTTTCATTAGGTCATATTTCTAGATTTGTAAACTTCATTCTTCCTCTGCCTGGACCTAAACTATTCTGTAATTTTTCTCTGTCCCCACTGCCCACTCCCCTGAAATCATAGTCCCAATTAAACTTTGCTACTTATAAGAAAGCCTTGACCTGGCTTTGGGACAGCCAATTGATCATATCGTGAATATCCGGTTGAAAGTAGTACTTATAACCCCATCATATGTCAGTCAACCAAATTAACATACTGCTTCTCTATTTCCATTAATGAAGACAGAATTTGTGTTAACAAAGCCATATTTGCTACAGTTCAAAGTCAGTTAGCTTTCTTATGTGAAAAAACAATGAGTTTCTCATTTAGGTGCTTCATGTTAAAATAAAGAGCACATTATTCATATTAATTATAAAATAATTCAAAAAGACATCTCTATATACCAATCAAGAAAAGATAATCACTGAAGAGTATCTGAAAATGACTTAAATGTCTAAACATAAGTCTTGTTCAAATATAATATCTCAAATCCATGCAATGGAATATCATGCGACTAATAAAATGTCATAAATGTGCATATAATGAAATACAAATGTAGATTTTCATAGTATATAGTGAAAACAAAGGCAGTGGAAAAATGAGATATAGGATGTAACTTCACAATAATTATCTAGATAGAGAAGTATATAGACAATGTTGTGCTGCTCAGTTTCTGTTGGCCCCATCCCTCCCATTACCCATTCTGTGCCCTTCTCTGCCTTCCTCTATTCCCTTGTAGGCTGACTTGCCCATTGACTTGTGTTTGGAATTGACCAATGGGAGGCACTTTCAGGAGAGTGAAGGGTAGGAGGAGAGAGAGATTGGAGCATCTATCTCCTCCCTTTGCACCCCCTGCTCGAGTGCACTACTGGAGAGCTGCATTGTAGCTCTCCAGCTAGAATGGCTGCATTACTCTCCGGCTACAGCTCCCATCAGGCCCACTTACTCCTGAGACTCAAGTTCTCAGCCATGCTCCAGTTAGGTCATTTTCTCTCCTCAAGCCTAGTGTCTGTAAGAACTCCTCACTGGTTCTACTTTATGTACGTATTTCTTTAATGTATTCCTCTATCTTTACCCCCTTGGTAAATATTTAGTCTCTTCATTAATAAGTCTCTTTAAAACTTCCTTCTGAGTGTGGGCTCTGTGTTTCCTGCCAGGGCCCTGACCAACACAGATGCTCATAAAAGGCCTGGCTTGCTAACCACTACAATATGTGTAGACATTCTCTGCAAAGTGTTTTGCCTTTTGTTCTAAATTTTCTAAAGTGAATATATAACAAGTTTTCAATATTAAGAAAAATCAAGTGAAAATATTTCCGTACATGACAAGGAAAACAATGAAAATAAATAATGCTGGTATTAAACCAATAAAAGCTGGTATCTTTTTAATTTGTTTTAATTGGCCATATTGGTCCTAACTATCTCCCATATCTAATGCTAAGTCCTACCCATCTTCTCCCAAATGAGCTAGAAAGAGAGGGGGAGAAGGGGAGATGAAGATTCCACTGAAGCCAAGTGAAAGTTGGCATTTATACCTACTGGAAGTTAATGCTTAATTCCTCAGACATCACATATCTCTGGAAGGAAGAGACTTTCCACACCGCTGTTAGGGCTAAAACTTTTAAGTAATGTATTTCTAACACCAGCTCTGTCCCTCCTTCCTCTCTCCCTCTGTGAAAGTGGTATCTGTCTTGCTAACTGGTCTCACCGAATAGCCTCTACCCGTGGCCCTCTCCTTGGAAATACTTGTCACAGGTTCTTCCATCTGCCACTGCCAGCAGACAGCACCCACATGGGGGGCCTGAGTTACTGCAGTGCTGCCAATAATTAGGTAGGCAGGGTTCATTCACTGGGGAGTGTGATAACACCCATGAGCCTACAAATTTGTGTGATGTGTTTAGTTCAGCCTTATCACATTATGGCTGCTATTCTGTTCTCCCTATAAATCCTGTGCCTTTTCCTGGGGGTGGTTCCAAACTGGAGAAGGAAAGGAAAGGGTACTTTACTGTTATTCTCAAACCACAATAACATTTAGATCCCTTTTATCTGCCCACAGGAGGCATTATTTTTTTTAAATGTGTCTTTTTAAATTCTAAATATCTTATAATTACTGCAGTCATTTTCAAAAGGAATATGAAACATATGTAAAAGAAAAATAAATCATATGAAATCATTAGTTAATAATTTGTATATTTTTATGAAACTGTAAAATTACTATGTAATATATATTTGATAATACAGTGTTTTCAATCTAATTATATACTTCATCTTTATTTTAATTCTGTAAACGGACGGTAGAACAGTTAGGAACAAAAGCCTCCAGAGTGACACTGACTGGTTTTGAATCCAGATTCTACCACTTATTCATTTGCTAATCTTGGCAAGTTCCTTAATTTTTCTTTCTTTGTAATGTGTTTAGTTGGCCATATTGGTCCTAACGATCTCTCATATCTAATGCTAAGTCCTACCCGTCTTCTCCCAAATCAGCTAGAGAGGAGGAGAAGGGGAGATGAAGAAGATTCCACTGAAGCCAAGTGAAAGTTAGCATTTATACCTACTGGAAGTTAATGCTTAATTCCTCAGACTTGACATGTGTCTGGAAGGAAGAGACTTTCCACACTGCTGTTAGGAATAAAATATTTAAGTAGCATATTTCTAACTCCAGCTCTGTCCCTCCTTCCTCGTTCCCTTTGTGAAACTGATATCTGTCTTTCTAACTGGTCTCACTGATAGCCTCTACAGAGTCTTGCTCTGCCACCCAGGCTACAGTGTAGTGGCGCCATCTTAGTTCACCACAAACTCTACTTCCCAAGGTCAAACGGTTCTCTGACCTCAGCCGCCAGAATAGCTGGGATTACAGGTGTGCACCACCACACCCAGCTAATGTTTCTATTTTTTAGTAGAGATGAAGATTCACTCCATATTGGGCAGGCCTGTCTCGAACTCTTGACCTCAGGTGATCTGCCCACCGGGCCTCCCACAGTGCTGGAATTACAGGTGTGAGTCAACGCACTCGGACAGTTCCTTAATTCTTCTATGCTTACATTTTCTCTTTTGTAAAATGAGAATAACAAAATAGGACATGTTATATTTTGGGGGAGCATTAATGAGATATTCATATAAACATGGTGGATAAGGCATAAGTCTGTACCTTCATTGTTTACACAGAGAAGCAGAAAACTACCTCTTTCTGCCTCTGTCACTTTGTCTCACACATGACATGTGCATGTGTGCATGCACACACACGCACACATTCATAAATGATAGAAGCACAATAAAGCCATGTGAAGTATACAGAGTGAAAGAATGGGTAGTGATAATTTAGGTAAGATGTTCAGAAAAGGCCTCTGAGAAAAAGCAACTTTCACAAGTGAGAAGGCAAGTCATACACAGGTCTTGGCAAGAACATTTCTGGCAGAAATTTCCAGGAGGCAGATCTGTAGTTAAAAAAATGTTGCAGAGGTCCAAGTGAATAGAAAATTAAGATATGCTGAATGGATTATCTGAGAGCCAAGGGGAACAAAATCCCCACGTAGGTTCCAGACCTGTGAAGTTCTAAAGGATGTGGTACTATTACACTTACTGGTGGGAAACTGGGTCAAGGCAGCCTCAGCAAGTGTTGTTACCTCAAAAGCAGCTATTTCACCAGCAGGATTTTGTCTGTGTGATACTACAATTAAACCACTGAATTAAACATTTTTTGTTGTTTTCAAAGCTAAGTCATTATGATTGCATATGATATATCCCAATTTTTCCTATTAATGGTGTCCAGAAGCACCATCTTTCTTTTGTAGGTTAGAACATTATCATATGAAATAAGATACCTGGGAAAGAACTTGCTATATCATGTAACTCATAACTTGATAATCCTTGAGTATTGATAATTACATTGAAAAAGGCATTATTTCTTGGACTTTAACAGTATCTGAGATGTAAATTAATGTATTTATTTGTTACTAACCAATATAGTTTAATTTTGTACCACTTTAACTCCTCATTTTGTGTTAAGAAAGAACACGGTCATACTTTGACTCATTTATTCAAAGGAAGTAAATTAAAATTCAAGGTGTTGAGCTTAAAAGTGAGTTGGTTAGTGTTTATTTTAACTTTCTTTTGAGCATTTCTGTCCCAGAAGCCCGTCAGTACTTTGCATTTTGGTCATTTTTCTTTTGCTGAGATAATGAGGGAGAGGACTCTTTACAACTGCAGGCAATTGCTTTGAGCTCTGAGCACTTTGAAGAGATTAGCCCCATTGATAGTCTCAATTTTTTGGAGAGAAATGCTGCCTTCCCTTGAGTGTAAGATGAACAGCTATTGAATAGAAACTGCTTTTGTCTAGTAGATGGTATGGTAATAAATATTCTCTTCTTAAAGCCATATATACAACATTAGAAAGTTATCTAAGATGATGGGGAGCCTCATTACACTGACTTGTTAATTTTGTTTAAACTTTCCGATAAATTTGGTCTCATTTACCTGGAAAGCATCCTTAAAGGGTTAGAGCCTGGATTGTACTGTTATTAAGCCAGTGAACTTGGTGATGAACAAGTTAATTATCCCGGGGATAAAAAGTGACATGATTTCTGCCAGCAATACTGTGAAAAATATATGAGTGAACCATTTGGAGGCCTGCCCACTCAGTAGGACTTAGCTGGCCAGTAACCTGTCTCTCTTGTGTGAGTTCATCAAAGACTTTCCTTTGAGCTAAAAATGTTACAGAATGCTAAAATTCACATGAAGCCACATAAATAATATAAATTTTATACCACTTGACTCCACATGCATTATGTTATTGTTTCAGAGAGGTTCAAATAGCAAAAATATCAATTCTAATGACTTTTCTGTCATTTAAAAAATGCCTTCCATGGAAGAAGGATACACACACACGTATGTGTGTATACATATACACATACATATAAAATATGTTAAAATATATATTTAATTTCATTGCTGCAATTCTATCTAGTGTCTGATGTAAATACAAGATGTTCATCTACTGATCAGTTTGCTACTGCAGACAATCGGATAAATACTAAAACCTTCTGAAGGTCATCATATCCTTCATTTTCTGAAAGCATCCCTTGAAGTTCAGCAGCTTAGAAAGTTTTTGCTGCATTTGTGTCCCTTGCTGTGTTGTATATACATAAAAAGGAATATTGCTTTCATTCAGAGAAGATAATACAACCTTGTGATTTAGGAAACAAGGTTATCATCAAATAAGCTTTTTATTTATGCTATTCAGACTGCCTGCCTTCAGGATATCACAAGTACTGATCAATTTCAGGCCAATTGGATGTGTGAAATAGAAGTGGCATAGTACAAGCTCATGATTATCTCCTGTAGCTTGAAACAGTGAATTTGATTACATGACATGTTACTGGATACGCTTTGGTCTTGTTGTCTGCACACTTCAAATAATCTACCAGTGCCAACTCTAAGAGCCCATTTAATTCCCTGGGAAATAACCTTGATATAACTCTAACCATTTCTTCAGGGTGTTAGAAATTGTAAACTCATACCACCTTCCTAACTTCTTAACTCTAGTCCCAGTATTATTATCCAGGATCCTGGGCAGGCTGCCATATAGCATGGGGATGGAGAAATAGGAATGGGTGGGGGATTTGCTGAAGGATGTCTAAGCTCAGAAAACTGCTATTGTGCCTTTACATCCAAGAGCACCTCACAGGGTTACAATATTTTGTGACTCCTTAACCTTGGAAACTAGAGTTCATGATATTTTTCTAAGATCAAAACAACTTTCAGGAAAGGAAATAATTTTATGTACCTCAGAAAATTCTGAGGCACAGGTCTGGTCATTTCTACTTTAGGCCATCACCTTAGTTACACTGGACCTTAATTATGATGGCAAAAATGTGAAGGAACAATTTTTGACTCCTTCACATTGAGATAGATAGTTTATGGGTGCTTAGAATGTCAAAGCTCTCTTTTTCCAGTGCTCTTTTCTCTAATTTACAAAATATATTTTGTTGTACTTTGCTGAGTTATTTATATTCCCCTTTTATAGATGCTAGCATATCAGTAAATATTTTATTCACTTGATAACCTCACAGAAAACGTTTATTGAGGGCCTTTGGCTCTAGTCATTATCATTACTTTTCACAAACTTGCCAGATGATTTCTAAGACATTCTCATTAAATTCTTTTAAAGTTTAAATTTGAGCATACTTTCTCAGCACCTCTTATTTGCTTTTAAAGAACTTTGGCTCCTTCTACTAACAGAGTATACCATCAAATTAGTTCTACTCCTATGTAGTAAGACAAATTTTATCTTTTTCCATAGATTGAATAATTTCATGATACTAGTTTAAGAATCAGGCTGGAAGATGTTGATTTGCAACTGATACCAGTGCATCAAGTATTATCAAATTCCTTAAGAACAATAAATAAGTAAATATATATTTTAAGTGAAAAGTAATTAATGTTGAAAAAGTTCAGTTAGTGTTACCTGCAGGTATTAATGTAATGTTAAGTGCTGAGAGAAATAAATGCAAAAATTAATGGCTTAACATCATCAAAATTTACTTCTAACTCACATCAATCCAATGTGAAAAGGATTCTGCACCACATATACAGTATTTTAGTAGCCCAGGATGGCAAAGGCTCTTACATTTTTGATATGCAGCCTCAGAGGTCACTCTGGGCATAAACATCTAGCCAGTAGATAGGAAAAGAGAGACAAGATAGGGAAAGCCTTCTTCATCACTTTTGAAAATAAGTATTTTCTACTACTTGGGACCCCAATAACATCCACTTCTTTCAGTTAGCAAGTACTAGTTCCATACCCTGACTAGATAAAGGAGACTGAGAACTGTATTCCCTTGCATAGCAGCCACTTTCAAGCCACAACTCTACCCTGCAGAAGCCAGTCTGAATCTTTAGTGGAAAGCCAGATGTGTCTATCAGAACCTGTAGACTGTTACTTTATCAGCTACAATTCATGAGTAGCAGTCAACAGAAACTGACTCTGCTATCTCAGCTAAGAAAGAAATAGATTAGAAGGGTATGATGCAGTTTACAGAATTTGAAAGAAGGTTAAACTTAGGAGCCAGGAATTTAAAAAATATATGCATATATATATATATATATGTGTGTGTGTGTGTGTGTGTGTGTGTGTGTGTGTGTGTGTGTGTGTGTGTATTGGAATCAGAGAACTTCTGGGAATAAAAGGAACTGGATTGACGAATGAGGTCTTCTGAGTACTGCCATCAAGATGAGATGGCTCTAGCTACTTTCTGTCCAGGAGTTATTCCATTCAAGATTTGAATTAAAGAGAAGAACATATGATTAGCAGAGCACTTCCTCTTGATTGGGGTATCTTGATTGACAGTCCTTCAAGATTTTACCCACTGTGGCATGGGAAGACACCTCAAAGCCAAAACAAAAAAGAGCAATGTCAAAAGAAGGGTGGTAGAGGTTAGGTTGATCAAACAATATATATGCTTTTAAACAATCATATATTCCAGACTACTTTAGTTTAATAAATCAAAAAGCAAGAAAACAGTTTTTGGTCAGAACAGCAAGGATAAAAAAATTGATAAATCATTATAATAAGTATGTAATAAATAATTATATAATAATAGTTATATACATATAAATAATTATAGTAAGTATAAAATTCTTCTTCCTTTTTGTTGTAATGTGATGGCCTTGAATAAAATTTTCAATCCTTCAGTAGCTAAGTTTCTTTATGTATAAAAGTGCAGATGAGAGTACTTCGTCATGTGAGGCAGTAGTGTTCGGTATGGGGAATGGGAGGAAACAGCAGTGAGAAGTAACATGTTAGCCACTTTACATGTTGTGATTTCCTTGGAATAGTCCATAATAAAAAAAAAATTACTGCTTATAAATAAAATTATACTTTTCCAAGGAGCTATTATAATATACTAATTTGTATTCCACTGATAAATTCATCTTTTAATCTATACATACCTTCGGATTAAATACAGGTTTATTAAAGGCTTTTGTTGATGATAATGTCCTCAAATATAACATTTACCACCATTTCTTGACAAAGAACTATGGGATGAAATGGATCCAAATGAACAATATCTAATTAGACAAATGTTAAGATACTGTAAAAGAAAGAAATTATTTTTTTTAAAAAGCAATTTTATTGCTAGTTAGAGGATCTATATATAGTCATCTATAAAAATAAATGCCAGGTTTCAAAACTATAGGATATGCCTGTAGAAAATCGTAAAACTTACAATGAAAAAAAGTCCCCCAAACAGATCTTAATATGCCCCTCTTATCTGTTCACTCTATCTTATGGCTGTAGTTTTCCAAGTAGGCTACTAAGTGGTCTTTCAAAGGTTTATTTTAGCAAATGGCTGATCCATCTATGCACAAAGAAAGTGAAATAACCCTATAATTTTGTAAATTTTTAAAGGTAAGCTAACAAAAAGATTCTTTTCCTGTTCCTTTGATTCCAAAGAATGTGTAGTTGTATATTATTTTCTCTTGAGAGTACAATAAGACAATCTTCCCCTGAGTCTTTATTCAAGTATTTCATACAACAATAGAAGTACAGTGATGGTCAATTTATTTTAAACTTTTCCAGGCATGCTTACTCTAGAACAAATGACACTAGAGCCTGTAAGAATCTCTAGTGGAATTTATTGAATGTGTATGTATATATATATATATAAACATATATATGTATGTATATATATGTATGTATATGTGTCTAAAAATAGTTCTTCAGCAAAAAATATGTGCTATCAATTTTTTAAAAATTATACTTGCTTTTCTAGATTTTATTAACATATCTCTGGAGCCAGAATTTTATGCTAAGTTTTTAAAAAATTCTATTTGTGGTATATCTACATTCAGTTATAATTGGGGAAAAGCCCTCACTTCTGGAATGCTGATAAACTCTAATTATTTAAAAATTAATTAAGATTATTTTAAGAATTATGTTTCAAATATACTCTTAAACAAATTCTCAGTATGTGAACTTATGATATTTGTATGAAAACTAAAACCATTTTTCTTGCCAATGGATATGAAATTGTTGTCCTAATAGACACCTAGACCCTATTTCCTACAGAAAGGAGCATCATTCCTACCATCGTCTAAGCTCAAATTCCTTGAATTTTCCTTAACTTTTTCTTAACATATGGGCCATTACCAAATATATCTATTTGGCCTTGCGAAATAGCTTCAAAATCTAACCCTCTAGATGAATTGTCTTTAAAAGGATTGACCTAATGGTGACAGTTTCCCTCTTTAAAATTCTTAATGGGACCTATGGTTCTGCCAGCAATTTCTCTATATTGCAGACATTCTTAGGATTTGACATCTTTGTTCTGGCTTTCCTTCTGCTGCCTGGCAAACCCTGATTCATTCTTTAATATTCTATTCAAATAGTACTGTTTCTAATATCACTTCCTCACTTTTTCTCTCAACTCAATTTTTCAGGCAAAATAAATTCTTCTCTCATCTTTGTAAAAATTATGCCAGAGGTAGGTTTTTGTAAAAAAAAAAATCCTAATGGAAGTTATTATATTTGCTTTTCATTCTACATTGATGTGTGTATAGTGTGGCTTAGTACTTAGCACTGTCATTTGCTGAGTATTTATAATACTTCTGCTAGTATAAATTAACCTAACACACAATGATGTTTTACAATAATTAATAGAAACCATAAGTTTGTTCCTATAAGTAGATATTTCATATGTCTTATTTATGAAGAAATGTTCACGGTAAATTTTAAGTTAAAAAAACAGATTATAGATATATATCTGTATATCTGGTCAAAATTGTTATATCTAACTTCATAAAGTCTATATATAAAAGCCAGTTGTTACCATCATTTAGTAGAAAGTTTATGCAATTTTTGTTTGTATATATAAACTCAAGTAGATATATGTAAGTGTTTATACCTATTTGCAAGTACATATAAACAGAAGAAACTGAGAGGAAATATAGGTACTTATTTTTATTAACCAAAATTAACTTATTTTTAAAATGTCATTAAGTCTAAGCATATCTAATTAGGGTATTTTGAGAATAAAAGGTTCTTATTTGACTGAATTATCTTTCTTTAGGCAGGAGATACCAGAGATTTGCAAACACTGTAGTATATTTTTATAATAAACCAATCTAGGAAATTGGAATGTAGGAGTTTAATGGTTGCTATATTATGTAGTTTGTGAAATAATGAAAGTGATGGTAATCAATGTGGAAAACTGCATCTATAAAATTAGAAACAGATGCTAATAAACAGGTGGTTGAACAAAAAAATAATATGGTACTGGTTCAGCACTCTTGTGCTGAAGAAAACATCTGGATGTGGGTGTTTTATCCCAAAGCTAGAACTTGCTAACAAGAAATAAAAACGAGAAATTTCTTGAGTGAATAGAGTGAATCAAAAAATGATTTTCAAGATGATCTTTAAGTCTATATTGCTTTTGAATGTTTATAGAGTAATGAGGCTGATTCACATGCAGGAAAATATGTTGATAACAAATATCATAAATAGAGCACATGTGCACATACAACTAAATTTGTTTTGTAACACACACAGTGTTTTGAAAAATCTTAAAGTAATATTTCTAATTTCTAATACCCAGTATTTGAAGCTGAAATTTCTTACAAAAACATTTTGATGATTTTTATCAGAAAGAAACATATTCTGAAAATGTATTCTGAAAGTCTTCCTGGAAGTGCTGTTTATTATGTATGGCATGTAAATAAAAGCCCAGTTGTTACCATCATTTAGCAGAAAGCTTATACAATTTTCTTTTGACATGTGAGCATTTTTTTTTTGCAAACTAAGATGATCTACTCTAAAATCTTAAGTTGCCATCAAAGCAAATAATATGTGTGCCCAAGACAAGACATTGCAACTACCATGCCCAGATAATGAAAATGTTGCCACACTCCAATCACTTCCCTACTTTTAGAAATACTTAGTAACACAAAATGTAAGTGTATAAAACAAAAACAAAATCATCTAGCCTGTGAGAATTTGTTGCAATAGTATTTGTTTTTTACCATTTGACAAATTAGAAAAGCTAGATTTATGATCTAAAAGATCCAGTTCTCTGGTAATGATTTTTTATAGCCTGCATTGTTTTCATTGAGTTTTATGCCATCAGTTGGTATAATTATTTTTTCTTTTGGGTCATAATATGAGCATATGAAATGGGCAATATATCAGGAATAATTAGGCCCTGTAGTGCTGAAACCTCAGCGTATATACTGTCTCTTTTAGAGAAGAAAGTAGTTACCTGTAGTCCTGTCAGTTTAACTTAGCAAAGACCATCTGTTTGTAGCCACCTCTTTTCTCAGAGGAGCACTCCCTCTTCCACAAAGAAATGCTCCATGACTTCAAAAACACTTTTCTCCACAAAATGGTCTCTCCTGTCTTCATTTCTTTCTGTTTCTTCTAAACTGGATTGCTTATTACAGAATCAGCAAAGGTGGCACTAGATAAGAGGTGAAATAAAATTAATCTGATAGACAGTGCTCTTAATAGAATAGGTATAAATGTGCTTCGCTAAATGTATGGCCACAGGAGGCTCTCTTGTAGACAATTACCATCCAAAAATATTTACATGTGAGTCTAGGTTTATTTGCAACAGTAAGCCAACTGGTATTTGTTAGCTACGTTTACATTTAAATTTAATTTGAAATTATAAGGAACATTATAAGTAGAAAATAAATGGTTTAGTGTGCCTGGAATTTAAGTTATATTTAATATTTTTTAGAAAAACATGTAAATGGTGTTAGAATAGTTCCAATATTACTAAGCCATTCTGGATTAGTTAGCAGTTATTCAGGAAAAGATTGTCAATTTTTATAAAACTCCTTAGATAAATAGTATGGGTATATGCAAAATTATATAGATTAATAATATTTCTATATCTTTCATCCCTTTTCCCCATTTCATGATGAACTACTGGTTTTACTAAATATGACAATGTATATTTTAAAACCACCAGAAATTATAATACCTACATTTCCAGCAACTGGGGAGTAATTCAGAGGAAAATTGGGAACTTTCCCAGTGGTCTGTGCTTGAGTTTATATGTTTTATACACATATTGAGGGAAGAATATGGCAAGCCTATCATTTCTGCATATTTCATGGTATTTAGGGGCTTTGTCCAAAGCAGAGTGGGAATTTTCTGTTCTAACCCTCTTTGTTCATATGTTGCCACAGTGATCTATGAATTAGTAACTAATGGCTGTGATATTTCAGTGCTAAAGGACAGTTGACCATCAAAATAACTCAGCTATATAGTCCTATTATAATCCTTGGAATAGTATTCAGTATCCAAGTATTTCAAAAATAAATTCAGTAAGCTATAAATAGATAATAATGACCATCTAATTTAATTACCAGCAAACCTTTTCTTTGAAGTCAGTATTCATTCTTCCTTTAAATGGCCAGTTAGTGCCATAAAAACAAGGTAGCATTCAGGAAAGCAACATGCACTGCAGTCAGTGTTACAGAATAATCACCAAAGTGAGGAAAAGAATGAATACTTGGAGTTGAGCCATCTAGACACACATTTTTGTAATTAACTACAAATTGTAAATGACTTCTTTGCAGTATGGACTCTGATAATGGTTCTAGGATTTGATTTTCCTTACACCTAAAGAACCTTTACAGAATAATTAACAACTCATGTTGAATGTGAAAGTTCTCACATTGGCCTAGACGAAACATGACCTTTAAGCTTTGCCTAGTTTAAAGTCTTGCCAAACCAACATGGGGTCATTTTGGGCCTTGAGTGGATTTCATTACAAACTTGTGTTCTCACTCAGTTAGAGTCACCCCTGATTGATTTAGTTTTCAGTTTTATTAAAGATACAGTTATTATGTACCATCCAAACGTAAGCAAGACGGGATAATTTTACTTACTTAGCATAGTTTATGTTTTCCAGCTAAATTTAGAAATACTTTTATAAAAATCACATAAATATTGCTTGAAAGTTATTAAATTAGCAATAGTTAGAACAGAGCTTAACAGAGAACTTCTTAGAAGAAAGAAAAGCATAAATGTGAGTAGATGTAACAAAGGAATATCTAACATAAGAAATATGAATTTTATATTTTCAATTTGTGTGTGTGTCTCTCTCTCTGCATAGTACTAACAGATGGAAGTAAGTCAACATGATGTAATGAGCAGAGAAAAGGGAAGTCATACTACTTGGTTAAAGGAATGTTACAAAATAGAAGCCTCTGACTTGACATGGCAGAAAGTGTAATGAGCCTTTCAGAGGATCCCAGGGCATCCAAGGGGAGCTTTAGACATAGCTTCCTGTCTTATAAGCAGTCCTTTTTCTTACTGCCTGTCTCTGCTGGCCACCAGTCCTATATATGAACACCATGAAGTATCATAATAGAGGCACATGTAAAATCTGCCCCACTCACAGATACTCTCTGTGCAGTATGCAGGCATCTCTACAGGTTGTCTCTAGCTCTACATCCTTTTTCATCTTTCCTTCCTCCACTCTTACTGCATTCTTTACACATCTAAGTTTAAATTTAAGCAAAGAGTCTTGCAATTCTCTGCCATTGTCACTTCTGTAAGATGTAAAATTGCATATTTTAGCCCAACAAGGACCCAGGAGTCAAGCAGATGTGTTTAATTTTTACATTAAAATGTAAACAATAGGAAAAAGATGATTTGACCTAGTCAAAGTTGTGGTTGAAAGCCTCTCTGTCTGCCATGCCTCTTGCATCACAGTGACTTAAAGTACATTTCTGGATAGCCTCTAAGTGTCACAACTGCATGCTGTTAAATTCAGCCACCACTGGTGCACACATACTTTTCATACACATACGAACTCTTTGGGAACAGAAAATGCAACAGTGATTTAAAGCCCTATGTTATCTAAAAAGTTTCATCGTCTTTAATCTTATAAATGTTTTCTACTTGATCAAGGAGTAAAATGTACTGACAGTTTGTCTCTTTCTTCTCTCTACCTTTTGCTGGAGGTTTAAAAATATAAATATATAAAACAAAAGAAGAGAAAATAACAAAATCAAAGATCCTAGAATATTCTACACCAGATAACAAGCTCTGTTGTTACCAGTTTGTTTATTTATTATTCTTGTTACTTTGAGACTCTAGGTAAATCAGTTTCTTGATTTTAAAACTATACCAATGCCTCTAGTAGTACACTGGACATTTTAAAATACTTTGTATGCCTTTTCAGGGTATATAATCTAAAATTGATGTGAATAATGAACAGATAGACTAATATGTGCATTATGCAACTAAGACTAAAAAATAACAAGCCAGTCTTACAATTCTTTCTTCTGTCCAATGTAAGTGCTACAAGATCATAGTCATGTACCTTAGATAAATGTATTTTATAATAGGGATGAAAAGGACTGAAAATCTCTAAGTCAAAGCTTAGTTGCTTTTTTTTTTGTTGTTGTTGTTGTTGTTTATCTTTAATCTTTCATAGCTGCTACCTGATGAGTAAGCTGGGAAGATAGAGATGTTCAAGATATAGAAATATTAATGTTATAAATTGAGATAAAGACCAAAATAATTGCTCCAGTAGATTCTGTGGTTTTTATACTTGATCTGTAGTTTAGCAGTTGTGAGAAACTGATCTCCTGGAAAGGAGAAGATGGCGCTATAGGAGCAACTCAGGATTGCAGCTCCCAGTGAAAGTGCAGAAGGTGAGTGGACACCGCATTTCCAGATGGATCTTTATTGCCCACAGACCAGGAGATTCCCAGGTGTAGGAGCCCCATGGGCTGCCAGCGCAGCTGTTTGGGCCAGTGCAGCTGTTTGGGCCAGCGCCACAGCGCAGCGGCACTCCATACAAAATACACTGGTCTGGTTGCCTTGTTAAACCAGCAATTTGAGATTTGGGAAGGCAGATTAGCACATTCATCTGATTAAATGGGACTTAAACAGTAAGCCAGGCCAGGAGAGTCCCAGGCAGTGACATTGTTTCAGCTGGTGCAGTGGGTCACCACACAGGAAATCATACAGATCCCGGCACCCTTTCAGCAGGCTACTGGAACACCTGGGAGAGAGTCAACCATTCAACTTAAAAAAAAAAGGGCTCTGAGGCAGGAAGCCAGGTGATCAGGCTCAGCAGGTCCCACCCCCACAAAAACAAACAAAACAGCAATTGGAAACGCTCAGGGTTCAGAGTTTCATGGCAAGCACAGCTGAACCCAGGATGGTGCAACTCGGTGGGGGAGGGGCGTCTGCCACTACCGAGGCACTCTACCCCTATGGATGTACTCTGCCATTGCTGACACAGCCTTCCATTGCTGAGGCAACCCGCCATAACAGAGAGAGTCTGCCATTACAGAGGCGGGCCACCATCACCATGGCAGTTCTAACCACACCCATATAAACAGGACTACAGGGAATTACACATGGCAGCAGGGCGGAGCCCACAGCAGCAGGGTGGAGCCCACAGCAATGGGGCGGAGCCCATGGCAGCAGGGCAGAGCCCAGAGCAGCTCAGCATAGCCTCTGCAAACAGGCCGTGACTAGACTGCCTCCTTGCTGGGCAGGACAGTGCAATGGATACTCATAAATAAAGCCCTAACTTCTAGGACAGAGCACCTGAGGAAAAAAAGAGGCTTTATGAGTTCTGCTACAGCAGACTTAAACATACCTGCCTAGCAGCCCTGAATGAACAACAGAGCTCACAGCTCAGCACTTGAGCTCCTAGAAAATACAGACTGTCTCCTCAAGCAGCTCCCTGACCCCCATATATCCAAAGAGTCACCTCACAAAGGACTGATCAGACTGACATTTGGCGGGCATCATTCTGGGACAAAGATATCAGAAGAAGAAACTGGTAGCAACCCTCACTGTTCCACAGCTGCTATAGGTGTTCCCCGGGCAAGCAGGGCCTGGAGTTGTCCTCAGCAGTCCTACAGCAGAGGGGCTAGACTGTTAGAAGGAAAACTAAGAAACAGAAATACTTCATCATCAACAATCTGGATGTCCACTCAGAGACCCAATTGGAAAGTCAGCAACTACTCAGATGACAGGTGGATTAAGCCACAAAGATGGGAAGAAAGCAGTGCAAAAAGGAGGAAAACACCCAAAACTGGAACACCTCGCCTCCTACAACGGACCACAATCCCTCACCAGCAAGGGAACAAAGCTGGACGGAGAATGAGTGTGATGAAATGACAGAATAAGACTTCAGAAGGTGGGTAATGAGAAACTTCCGTGAGCTAAAAGAACACATTCTAACTCACTGCAAAGAAACTAAGAACCTTGAAAAAAGATTTGAGGAAATGATAATAAGAATGGACAACTTAGAAAGGAATATGAGTGAATTGATGGAGCTGAAAAACACAACACGAGAGCTTCGTGAAGCAGGCACAAGTCTCAACAGCCGAATTGACCAAGCAGAAGAAAGGATATGAGAGGTCGAAGATCAACTCACTGAAATAAAATGAGAAGGCAAGATTAGAGAAAAAAGCGCAAAAAGAAATGGACAAAATCTCCAAGAAATGTTGGACTATGTGAAAAGACCTACTCTATGTTTGATAGGTGTACCTGAATGAGACAAAGAGAAGGAATCCAAGCTGGAAAACACTCTTCAGGATATTATCCAGGAAAATTTCCCCAACCTAGCAAGGCAGGCCAATATTCAAGTCCAGGAAATACAGAGAACACCACAAAGATATTCTGCAAGAAGAGCAACCCCAAGGCATATAATCGTCAGATTGACCAGAGTTGAAATGAAGGAGAAAATGCTAAGGGCAGCCAGAGAGAAAGGTCGGGTCACCCACAAAGGGAAGTCCATCAGACTCACAGCAGATCTCTCCGCAGAAACTCCACAAGCCAGAAGAGAGTGGGAGCCAATATTCAACATCCTTAAGGAAAAGAACTTTTAACCCAGAATTTCATATCCAGCCAAACTGAGCTTCATAAGTGAAGGAAAAATAAAATCCTTTGCAAACAAGAAAGTACTCAGAGATCTTGTCACCACCAGGCCTGCTTTACAAGAGCTCCTGAAAGAGGCACTACACATAGAAAGGAACAACCAGTACCAGCCATTCCAAAAACATACCAAATTCTAAAGAGCATCAACGAAATGAAGAATCTGGATCAACTAATGGGCAAAACAGACAGCTAGCATCAAAATGGCAGTATCAAATTTCACACATAACGATATTAACCCTAAATGTAAATGGGCTAAATGCACCAATCAAAAGACACAGACTGGCAAATTGGATAAAAAGCCAAAACCCATCGGTGTGCTGTATCCAGGAAACCCATCTCACATGCAAGGATACACAAGGGCTCAAAATAAAGGTATGAAGGACAACTTACAAGGAAAATGGAGAGCAAAAAAAAAAAGCAGGAGTTGCAATCCTGGTCTCTGATAAAATAAACTTTAAAGCAACAAAGATCAAAAGAGACAAAGAAGGACATTACATAATGGTAAAAGGATTGATACAACAAGAAGAGCTAATGATTCTAAATATATGGACCCAATACAGGAGCACCCAGATATATAAGGCAAGTTCTTAACGACTTACAAAGAGACTTAGATTCCCACACAAAAATAGTGGGAGACTTTAACACTCTACTGTCAATATTAGACAGATCAACCAGACTGAAAATTAAAAAGGATATCCAGCACTTGAACTCAGACCTGGAACAAGCAAACGTGATAGACATTTACAGAACTCTCCACCCCAAATCCACAGAATATACATTCTTCTCAGCACCACATCACACCTACTCTAAAACTGACCACATAATTGGAAGTAAATCACTCCTCCGCAAATGCAAAACAACTGAAATCATAGCATACAGTCTCTCAGACCATAATGCAATCAAGTTAGAATTCAGAATTCAGAAACTAACTCAGAACCACACAGCTTTATGGAAACCGAACAACTGGCTCTTGAATGTTGACTAGATAAACAATGAAATGAAGGCAGAAATAAAGAAGTTCTTTGAAACCAGTGAGAACGAAGACACAACATACCAGAATCTCTGGGGCACATTTAAAGCAGTCACTAGAGGAAAATATATAGCAATAAGTGCCCCCATGAGAAGAGTGGAGAGATCCAAAATTGACACCCTATCATTCAAAATTGAAAGAGGTAGAGGAGCAAGATCAAAAAAACTCAAAACCTAGCAGAAGACAAGAAATAAAGAAGATCAGAGCAGAACTGAAGGAGATAGAGACATGAAAAACCCTTCAAAAAATCAATAAATCTAAGAGCTGGTTTTTTGAAAAGATCAACAAAATTGGCAGACCACTAGCCAGAATGATAAAAAAGAAAAGAGAGAATAACCAAATAGATGCAATAAAAAATGATAAAGGGGAAATCACAACAGATTCCACAGGAATTCAAACCATCATCAGAGAATATTTCAAAAACTTTATGCACATAAACTAGTAAACCTGGAAGAAATGGATAAATTCCTGGACAGTTGTGTCCTCCCAAGCCTAAACCAGGAGGAAGCCAAAACTATAAATAGACCAATAAAAAGGTCTGAAGTTGAGGCAGCAATTAAGAGCCTACCACACAAAAAAAGCCCAGGTCCAGATGGGTTCACAGCTGAATTCTACCAGACACACAAAGAGGAGCTAATACCATTCCTTCTGAAACTATTCCAAATAATCCAAAAAGAGGAAATCCTTCCCAAATCATTTTATAAGACCAACATCATCCTGATACCAAAACCCAGCAGAGACTCAACTAGAAAAGAAAACTTCAGGCCAATATCTGTGATGAACATAGACGCAAAAATCTTCAATAAAATACTGGCAAGCCAATTGCAACAACACATCAAAAAGCTTATCCATCATGATCAAGCAGGATTCATCCCTGGGATGCAAGGCTGGTTCAACATATTCAAGTCTATAAACATAATTCACCACATAAACAGAACCAAAAACAAAAACCACATGATTATCTCAATTGATGCAGAGAAGGCCTTTGACAAAATTCAACAGCCCTTTATGCTAAAAACCCTCAATAAACTCGGTATTGATGGAATGTATCTCAAAGTAATAAAAGCTATATACGACAAACCAACAGCCAATATCATACTGAATGCACAAAAACTGGAAGCATTCCCTTTGAAATTCGGCACAAGACAAGGATGCCTTCTCTCACCACTCCTATTCAATATAGTACTGGAAGTTCTAGCCAGAGCAATCAGGCTAGAAAAAGAAATAAAGGGTATTCAAATAGGAAAGGAGGAAGTCAAATTATCTCTATTTGCAGACGACATGATAGTATATCTAGAACACCCCATTGTCTCAGCCCAAAAACTCCTGAAACTGGTAAGTAACTTCAGCAGTCTCAGGATACAAAATCAATGTGCAAAAATCACAAGCATTCCTATACACCAATAACAGACTGAAAGAGAGCCAAATCAAGAACAAACTGACATTCATAATTGCTACAAAGAGAATAAAATTCCTAGGAATACAACTAACAAGGAATATAAAGGACCTCTTCAAGGAGAACTACAAACCACTGCTCAACGAAATAAGAGAGGACACAAACAAATGGAGAAACATTCCATGTTCATGGTTAGGAAGAATCAATATCATGAAAAGGGCCATACTGCCCAAAGTAATTTACAGACTCAATGCTATCCCATCAAGCTACCAATGACCTTCTTCACAGAACTGGAAAAAAACTACCTTAAACTTCATATGGAACCAAAAGAGAGCCTGCATAGCCAAGTCAATTCTAAGCAAAAAGAACACAGCAGGAGGCATCACACTACCGGACTTCAAACTATACTACAAGGCTACAGTAATCAAAACAGCATGGTACTGATACCAAAACAGAGATATAGACCAATGGAACAGAACAGAGGCATAGAGGCAACACAACATATCTACAACCATACAATCTTTGATAAACCTGACAAAAACAAGCAATGGGGAAAGGATTCCCTGTTTAATAAATGGTATTGGGAAAACTGGCTAGCCATGTGCAGAAAGCAGAAACTGGACCCCTTCCTGACACCTCACACTAAAATTAACTCCAGATAGATTAAAGACTTAAACATAAGATCTGGCACCCTAAAAACCCTAGAAGAAAATCTAGGCAAAACCATTCAGGACATAGGAGTAGGCAAGGACTTCATGACCAAAACACCAAAAGCATTGGCAACAAAAGCCAAAATAGACAAATGGGACCTAATCAAACTCCATAGCTTCTGCATGGCAAAAGAAACAGTCATTAGAGTGAATCGGCAACCAACAGAATGGGAAAAAATTTTTGCAGTTTACCCATCTGACAAAGGGCTAATATCCAGAATTTACAAAGAACTCAAACAGATTTACAAGAAAAAAACAAACAACCCCATTCAAAAATGGGCAAAGGATATGAACAGACACTTTACAAAATAAGACATATCATACGATGTCTTACAAAATAAGACATCAAACGTATGAAAAAATGCTCATCATCACTGGTCATTAGAGAAATGCAAATCAAAACCACATTGAGATACCATCTCACACCAATTAGAATGGTGATCATTAAAACATCTGTAGACAACAGATGCTGGAGAGGATGTGGAGAAATAGGAACACTTTTACACTGTTGATGGGAGTGTAAATTAGTTCAACCATTGTGGAAGATAGTGTGACGATTCCTCAAGGACCTAGAAATAGAAATTCCATTTGACCCAGCAATCCCATTACTGGGTATATATCCAAAGGACTATAAATTGTTCTACTATAAGGACACATACACACAAATGTTCATTGCAGCACTGTTTACAATAGCAAAGACCTGGAACCAACCCAAATGCCCATCGATGATAGACTGGACTGGGAAAATGTGGCACATATACACCATGGAATATTATGCAGCAATCAGAAATGTTGAGTTTGTGTCCTTTGTAGGGACATGGATGAATCTGGAGAACATCATTCTCAGCAAACTGACACAAGAACAGAAAATGAAATACCACATGTTCTCACTCATAGGTGGGTGATAAACAATGAGAACACATGGACACAGGGAGGGGAGCACTACACACTGGGGTCTATTGGGGGGAATAGGGGTGGGACAGCAGTGGGGGGAGCTGGGGAGGGATAGCATGGGGAGAAATGCCAGATGTGGGTGAAGGGGAGTAAGGAAGCAAATCACACTGCCACGTGTATATCTATGCAACCATCTTGCATGTTCTGCACATGTACCCCAAATCCTAAAATGCAATAAAAAAGGAAACTGATCTCCTTATATGGTGCCAGAATCATGTCACTTTATCGTATAAAAATATTAGATCGCATTGCCCAGATTTTTTCCAAACTTCAGAAAAAAATTTAAAAAATAGTACAACATACACTTTAAATTTTATTTTATTGCTGTGGCCATCAGTTATATGCTTTATTTTCTTTTTATAGGGAGTCTCACTCTGTCACCCAGGCTGGAGTGCAGTGGCATGATCTCAGCTTACCACAACTTCTGCCTCCTGGGTTCAAGTGATTCTCCTGCCTCAGCCTCCCGAGTAGTTGGGATTACAGGTGGGTGCCACCATGCTGGGCTAATTTTTGTATTTTTAGTAGAGACAAGGTTTCACCATGTTGGCCAGGATGGTCTTGGTCTCTTGAGCTTGTAATCAGCCCACCTCAGCCTCCCAAAGTGCTGAGATTACAGGCATGAGCTACTGCACCCAGCCAATTATGTGCTTCTTATATTCCCAGTTATAAGGAACTCTAGAAGAGGTCATAGCAATGAAGTGCCTGGCATATAGTAAATACTCAAATACTTGTTGGAGGAATACATGACTCTAACCATTGGATATTTTCCTAATATGGTAAAGTATTGGTAATCTCCAGTTTCATTATTCTACCTTTTTTAAAAATATTCCTTTGTATTTCTAAATGTGCCATCCCTGTTTAAATTACTACCTGCTTCCCTCACTTTGAAAATCTATACATCTACTACTGATTTTTCTATTTGTGGTTATCTGAACTCAGACTTAACCTAGAGCAGATCCATTTCTGTCCCCATACCTTACCTAAATTTGCTTCTTGAGATTACTATACCCTATTATCATATAGAAATTCACTCAGGGACAAATAGTAGAATTTCTGGTGAAGAGAAGCTTTAAAAATAACCATCATTCTCAGCAAACTGACAAAAGAACAGAAAACCAAACACTGCATATTCTCACTCATAAGTGGGTGTTGAACAATGAGAACACATGGACACAGGGAGGGGAACATCATACACTGGGGCCTTTCAGGGGTGGGGGTCTAGGGGAGGGATAGCAAGGTGTGGGGGGCTAAGGGAGTAATAGCATTAGGATAAATACCTAATGTACATGATGGGGTGATGGATGCAGCAAACCATCATGGCACATGCATACCTAAATAACAAACCTGCACGTTCTGCACAAGTACCTCAGAGCTGAAAGTATAATAAAGAAAAAAGAGAGAGAGGAAAAAAAAATAGCAACCTAAAAAGAATACAAGCTATTTTTCTTAGATAACAAAGATTCTGAAGACAAGTGGCTACTATTGTCGTGGAGGCTCAATGATGTCAGGGTGTACACCTCTGCAATTCTCTGGGCTCTTTTACTCTGGGCTAAAACGTGGCTACTACAGCTCTCAGTTTGTTCAAGTCAGGAGGAAGAGTGAAGCAGCTTATTTTTCTTCAATAAGGAAAGTAGAAGCTCTTCCAGAAAAACCCTAGCAGACTTTTGTTTATACCTCATTGATTTGAACCTTGTTACATGGCAAACTTTGAAGAAAGGGAGGCAAGGACAGGGGTGTTGGAGATAGGTGCGCCCTATCACTCTTCTTTCATTTTAGCTCAGCTTAGAAACCCGTCCTGGCTGGTTGTATTTTCGTCATCTGTGTGGTCTAAACTTGCAGTGATGGTTTCCCATGCCCAACTTTTCTTACTCTGAGGAATAGAGCCTACTTGTCTTTTCCTTAAATGTGCTTTTATGAAGACCAGCGAAAGGCATCAGTGAAGCTTCTGTGTATAGATTACCCCCTCTGAAATTAGAAAGAAGCAGTAACAAGGAGATGAGGCAAATTTAAGCCACATACATGATGAGTACATATCTTAAAACATTTGGAGATTTGACATAAATCTTGGCACATTATCCCAACGCCATTTAGGTCCATGCTATACTAACTGTAGTCTTTACTATACGTGTATTTATAGTACACATTCTTAAATGTTTACTTTCAATTTATTTACTTATCTCATCATGGACCATTAAAAATGAGTTGGCATGCCAGAGCCAGTTTGCCAGCCACGTCATATGAAATAAATCTGCTTGTAGTCTGATATTTTTGTTCTTCACTGACATGTGGTAAACACCTCTCTACATTTCTTTTGTTTAGATGATGAAATGTATAATTCTTGGTATACCATTTAAATAAAATGTGATCATAATTATTTGATATAAAAACTCTCCAAGGATTATTTATTTCATATAAATGTAAAGTTAATTGAAAGCTTTTCAAGCTTTATTGATGATATGAACAGCCACTCATCCCAACCATAGTTTCTCTATAATTGCTAATTTTTTCTAGTTTACTTTTAATATATTTGGGTTAGCTACGTTCACTCATAAAATATTAATGTTTACACTGATTCCTTTTGCTTTAAACAACAGCCAAAAAAAAAAAAAAAGACATTTCTTTTGTCACCCCACAAAAAGGAGAACTGTGTACATTATGAGGCTAGCTATTGCTTGAATATTACCTGTGCATTACTTAACGGTGAATCTGCAACCAGTTTCAGAGCCAAAAACAAAAGGTCATAATTTGATAAAAATCTTATTGCCTGATAGCTCTCAGACATCTGTCAGCAGTTTTGGTTTCTTTTAAAGGGCAGCACATGGCTGACTGATCTCATGGTAGGATTTATAAGTATAATTATTGCCATATAATTCAACAAATCACTTTTATCACTGAAAACCTAAAGCTTTCAAATTTTTGCTTTTTAGCCATTGAGATTTTAGGGAAATAGTCTTCTGTACAATAAATTTTAATTTCAGAAGACAGTCTTCACTAAAATTTAAGTAGTTTAATGACAAAATAGAAATGATAATTTTGTCTTTAATTTTTTTTTCACTTTTGCACTTAGAATATTCTATGGATATAAAAAATATGGGAGCTGGCCTTTTAGGATTACCATGATTATTAACCTCAATAATCAGTTGTCGTTATTAATATTCATAATTAACATGCATAGCTGATTGATAAAGGAAATTTGCTTGCCTCCCCCCCTTGCAAAATAGGCTTATTTGCAGAGGCTGGAAAATGCTTTAAGAAATGCTCATTCTAGAGGCTCACTGCTTTCTGAGCACATTCCACTGTAATCTAGCATTCAGATAATTCCAGAAAATAACCTTTCTGAGCTTGGGTCTACCTATCTCATAAGGTTATTATATGCATAAAATGAGACATTATATGTAAATCAGTGGACACAATTCCTACCACATAATATGCAGCTGATAATTTATGGTTATTGTACAGAAGCTTATTTCTTAGTTACCAGGTAGAAGCGCTTTGTGTTTGGAAATGAGAATACTAATTTGGAGCAAAATAAGAAACAGAACAAAATATATTAGCATAAATGGATATACCTGTTTTAAATTTCCCTGAATGAATTCCTGTGTGATTTAAAAAAAAAGGCTGCAGAATTATGATGAGATAAATTGCACATAAAGGAAACTAGAGAATTTATGAAGAGGTTTTTTTTTAAACATTAAACACTTACATAAAGTGCATTTTTTTATTTCAAAGAATAGACAATTCTACATGGACTGAAGTGGTTTGAGAAGGTGTTACAGATCAAGAAAAACTTGCAGGTTAGAAGGAGACAGAATTATTGGAGACCTGTCCAAGTGTGCATGCGTAGTTCATGACAAAGGGGCAAAGGCTAAATGAACAGATGTATGGTCATGCGGAGACCACAGAGCAGAGGGACCAGACCACTATATCCAAAGCAGGCCCACGATACACACCCAACAAGATTCACCTTTTTAGCCCTTCATCCTGTTTCCTTTATGTCATTTTTCACAATCTATAATCATCTTCTTTTTCTATTTCTTTAACTGGTTGGCAACCTGTTTCCCTCACTATAATGTAAGTTGCATTAGGGCAGAGTTCTTGTTTGTCTTCCATAGTACACTGTTCATAAATAACCCAGCATTGTATCAGGCATGAAATAAAATACTGTTCAAAAAACAAAAGTTGAATTGATAACAATGAATATGAGCTGTAAATTAAATGATTCTTTCAGCTAACATTACCGGGTAAATTGTGGAATTACATTGTCAAATATCAATCAAAGAATTCCCTGACACCTTTACCCTACCACATTGTCTTCTACCACAGAACTGTGTCCAGTAAGCTCTGCACTGCCACAGGAGGAGTCCTCGTAGCTCACAGTGAAGCTGGAGTGTAAAGTATAAGATTTTTACCTTTGAAGTTTAAATGCATAGACCAGGTGTATGAAGGAAAGATTTATGAGAATCTAATTTCTTGGAGTTTTCCCCTATTCTAAGCAAAGAAAGACTCCATGGGCAGGGGCAGGGGAGAAGGAAGAAGAAAGCCTATCAAAGTTATTGGGGCTTGAGAACAATGAGGAGTGATGACGATTAAGTTATTTAGTAAAATGTAGGAAAAATTATACATCTAGAGAACTGAAACATTTACAGAGGAGTCTATATAGAATCTGGATGAATGACGGTGGATGAGAACCATACAGTGTCCCCCCTTCCACTGAAATAACATTATGTGTTTTGGAACATACATGTCACCCCAAAGAGAAGGAATAAATGGAGGTAATAAATAGACTAAGTGCACTATGAATGGTCAAAATCGTGTTCTCTCCCATGGGATAAAAAAGAGCTCAATACAGAACGAAATATGCAAGTAGTTTCAATGGAAGGGATAATAGAAGCTTTTCAGATTTACACTTGAGGATCCACTATGGTAGGACAGTACATGGGTGTAGTCTCATTTGCAGAATAGTTATACATTAAATATAAGTACATACACTAATATATATCCCACACACACACACAAAGTTCCAGTATATTCCTGTTTTAATCCATAAGAATCACACATTGGGGTCTGTTGGGGGGAAATAAGGGAGGGACAGCAGGGGGTGGGGAGTTGGAGAGAGAGAGCATGGGAGAAATGCCAGATGTAGGTGGGGAGGAAGGCAGGAAATCACACTGCCATGTGTGTACCTATGCAACAATCTTGCATGTTCTTCACATGTACCCCAAAACCTAAAATGCAATTAAAAAAACAAAAAGCAACTCTTGTTTCAAATACTTCTCAGTTATCCTTTCACTTTGATATAGGTGCTTAGTAGGTGAGAGGTACTATGCTGTGCATTATCTAGCAATATTTTATATAGGCAAGTTGATGTAAATCAATTCAAAAGGGGAAAGTACAATCTTGGCAAACAAATGTTTTCCTTGGCTATGATTATGAAATCTAAGAACTCATTCATCCACCCATTAATTTATTCAAAAAATATTTTCCCCTTTTATCAGGAAGCAAGAGTTTTTCTAGATTTTATTAGCAATTAAACTACCATCTCACTGGTCCATATGAACAATATCACCTCCCCTAGCTTGAAGGGAAGCTGAGAAACAGGCTGTTTCATTCACTCTAGCAGAAGACAGCAAGGAAGAAAAAGTCTGGGAATTAGTCATGTAAACAATAGTGTCTGCTATAACAAATGGAAGGAACCTCAGGTTACGACTCTGCCCAACCAAATCTTAGCTATCTAAGCCATCCAGTTTTTTCAGATTACTCTTATGACTCTGTATCACTTAACCTTTTCTTGCTGGTCAGAGGAAAGGCTGAAATGAAAAAGAAGGAAAAAAGGTAAAGAGAATGAAATAGGCTTCAAACTATTGTACAAAGTAGTACTTTGAGCTATTTTCTCTAGCTATACCTTTTCTCCTTTAATATCAAAATGCACTAATATTTAAGAGATTTTTGTATTGGATGGACCTTGAGAATATATAAATGTAAAAGCTGAGGGTTTATTCCAGCAACTCCACCCAGAACTATAAAAAGCCCACATTTTGCCGGGCGCGGTGGCTCACGTCTGTAATCCCAGCACTTTGGGAGGCCGAGGTGGGTGGATCACGAGGTCAAAAGATCGAGTCCATCCTGGTCAACATGGTGAAGCCCCGTCTTTACTAAAAATACAAAAAATTAGCTGGGCGTGGTGGCGCGTGCCTGTAATCCCAGCTACTCAGGAAGCTGAGGCAGGAGAATTGCCTGAACCCAGGAGGCGGAGGTTGCGGTGAGCTGCGATCCCGCCATTGCACTCCAGCCTGGGTAACAAGAGTGAAACTCCGTCTCAAAAAAACCAAAACAAAACAAACAACAACAACAAAAACTAAATAGGTAAGAGTGTCTGCTCCTCCTCTGCCCATATCATCCCTTTCTTTGTATATCCACTTCTCTATGGATATCCACCTCTCATACAGCTAAATCTCTGACTTGACCATGTCAGATTCATTTGTTAAGGCTAGAATAAAAGCCTACAAAGGAAACTCGAAAGGCATTGCCAATAAAGCACTGGTTAGACAGAGAGACCATTAAGTATCTTTGAAAGTGTGAAGATGATCTAAAGGGAAATTTTGTCTTATTCCACATAGTCTCTCACAGATGTTGTATATACATTCAACACATTTATAAAGCAGCTATCACTTGCCAAGCACTGTGTTACAATGTCTGGGTCTCTTGCACTTAGTCTTTCTTTATGCACATTCGTAGTGCAGTGTCTGAATATTACATTTAGATCTGATTCTTGAAACCTTCAATTAAAATAATTGAAATTCCATATTTTAGAATAGAAGGGACTTATTAAACTAAATATCTGGATCTATTTCTCTGTATTTCAAATCCAAACATTCTTTGGTACCTAATCCAAAGAATATTTCTTCATATCCATAAAAATGCAAACTCTTTGCAAATGTAATTGCTCAATCTTCAGAGGCAAGATAGCTTTACTTCTAAGTCTCTTCCTATCCTTATATTTACCTGCTATGGTCCTGAATACTAATTTTAGGAATTCTTTTGATATTACACTGACCTCTTATTTTTCAAATTTGAAAATCTCTGTTAATGCAATTAATTCCACACTTCTTAAGCCACACATCTATTTTTAACTCATCCTTTACTCATACTAGAGTCATCAACTAATTTCATAATAATCACTTACTGATTCAAGTGTGGAGTCCCACATCCCTTTCTGTGCTTCATTTATAGCGAGGTGTGTCAGTCTGGGTGTGATTTAGGAGGAAACAGGTAACATTTTATACATAGCAACATTTCTTGTCCAGGAAAGAGCTCAAATCTTTACACAGGAATTGTGGTCATTTTATCTTTTAGTTAGGTGAATGTTCACTTTCAGAACTAACAAATCAATTTGTATAATTACGTTGTGTTGCCTAGATTTGTGCAGTTCTTCTCAAAATGATTCTGAGACTCCTGTAAGCTTTTGGCGAATGACAGACTCACAACATCTGATGTTAAATTAACATCAGAAAGCAGAATTTGCATCTAGCCACCAGGCCTTTAGTTGTCAAACCAGCAAATGGAACTAATGTGGAATAATAATGAGAGAGCTGGCTTTTGAGAACAGAAGACTAAAGGGGAATTTTAGGAAACATGTGGTTCACATTAAAAAAAAATTACCAAAGCTATTAAACACTGAATGCATCTTATTTTTCATGTCAGCTAGGGTTATCATTGTCTCTGCGAGGATGTTCATGATTTTCCTGCTACAAGTAATGTTGTTGAGAAGTTTTTGACAACCATTTTAAATGCCAGTCATGCAAACAGTCTTCTTTTCTCTGGACAAAGCTCTATATACCTGTGCATTTTGCGCATTTTAAATTACGGGCTTGAATTGGGAGAATTTTTTAAGACTGCTAGGAGACTATCACAAAAGCAGCAAATGCTCAACATGGTTCTTTTGTATTGAATGCATAAACACCTCTTTTTGCATTTTTCTCTATGATATTTTGATGGAACGACTGAAAATACTCTAGGAAGAGAAAGGTTGTTAAGCGGTTCTTTTAAAAAATCCAATTAATTATATAGTTAACTCCTTTATTTGTAAATTAATTTATGTAATTGAAGTAGATGTATGCGCTTCTTTACCAAAAACTGAGCTCACATCGATTATTTTTTGCATTATCAAAAGTATCAACAATCCTTTTTAACAACTAGTAAATGCCACCTAGAATTTTCCCAAATTAGGATCATATAGTTGGTAAAAAAAAATGAAATGAATAAAAATTTTGAGTGAATCAGTTTCCAGAATGAATATCGTCCTCTGAAATTTTCTTCCACTTTCCTGTTTTGTTCTATTGAGGTCTGTGTGATCTCTTTCCTTTTTCTCTTTTTACCTTGATGCATGCATGGAGACATATGCAGCCACACATCTATCACTTTCTACACAGTCATACTACAATGTTACTACAGTTTGCTCCAGGCCTTTCTTCTGTGTCTGCCTCAGTACTGATAATCTCTCCCCTCCTTCTGGTACTACTCTTGGGGTGAAAGATAGTTGACTAACCTTGAAAGGGATTATGAGTGGGACCTTTCCAAGCTTCCTCTCTTCCCTGCTTGCCAGATTGTGTTGTTTGCTTGGGAATTTATATAGGAAAGATAATTTGTAAATTTTTGAGCAAAGCACTTAAATTTTCTTCTTCATGTATGCCCCCAAATTTTGAAAACTAAAATATACCCTCATATAAAATTGATAGGTCAAATTATTTTTATAAATTTAAATAACTCCAGACTGTTTTATATGACATATCATTACAGGTCAAATGTTTATGTCTGCCTCAAATTCATATGCTGAAGCCCTACCCCAAAATGTGATGATTTTTATATGTGGGGCCTTTGCAGAATATTAGGTTTAGATGACCTTATGAGTGGTGGCCCCATGATGGGATCAGTGTCCTTATAAGAAAAGAAAGAGCCTGGAGCTCCCCCTTCACCATGAGAGGACGCAGAAAGAAGGTGGTCTTCTGCAAACCAGGAAAGCGCCCTCACCAGATCTCATGATAGCACCCTGATCTTGGACTTCCTGCCTCCAGAACTGTAAGAAATAAGGTGTTATTGTTTATCAGCTCACTGGCCTATGGTATTTTGTTAGAGCAGCCTGAGCTGACTAAGATAGAAATGTGCTGTAAATACATATTTATCAGAAGCTCATAGCCACAGGTTTATATTATTCAATTGATAGTTAATGGTCAAAGGCCAGTCCTCATTATCAAACCAATCTGCCAAATCAGGCTTGCTATTGGTCAGAAAAGCCTGAGTCAACTGTCCATTCAAATTAAAATATTGATTTATATTCTCAAAATGACCATTTCTTCTGAATTCTAGATAGAATCACAGAATGATAGAATTATAGAACAGAAGAATGATTGATCAATAAATAGACAGATAGGAAAGAGACCATCTAGCAGAAACAGGGGACCTGCACTGAGATATTTTTGATTAGTGAGAAGAAAGGCACAGCAACTTTCAATAACTCATTGAAACTCTCTGCTTCCCCGGCTAGACTCTTCCAGTGGGAGCAGTGCATTTTCAAATTGCCCCTTGGTTGGTATAGCAAATAATGTTATACCTTGAGCAGTAATTTACTCCTCTTTTCAAAGTAGGAAAACTGTGATGATGAAAACAGAAGTTAGAAAGGAAAAACCAGAGCCAGGCGTGGTGGCTCACACCTGTAATCCTGGCACTTTGGGAGACCAAGGTGGGGAGATTACTTGAGGTCAGGAGTTTGAGACCAGCTTGGCCAATGTAGGCAAACCCCATCTTCACTAGAGATACAAATATTAGCCAGGTGGTGGTGGATGCCTGTAATCACAGCTATGTGGGAGGTTGAGACAGGAGAATTGCTTGAACCCAGGAGGCCGAGGTTGCAGTGAGCCAAGATCATGCCACTGCACTCTATACTCTAGCCTGGGGGACAAAGTGAAACTGTCTCAAAAAAAAAGAAAAGAAAAGAGAAAGAAAAACCAGGATGCTATGAACCAATTTTAGAAAAGAGTTCACATAGAATTTGAGGTTCTAGGAAATTATTTTCATGTAGTTCTATGTCTGCGTACTTATAAGAAATTATTTGTGATCCCAAGGGAACATGTACAATTTGAAGATCCTTGCTTAGAATGGTTTTAATATGCAAATTTCTGAGCTTCAATTCTGTTAGTTTCTTATTCATGCAGTCTGAATAAATCACTGGACATTACTTTGGCGGGGAGAAAAAAACAGGACTAGGGTAAAAGAATGAATTAGTAAGGAAGTAAATAAATATTGCTCTAAGGGAAGCTAAAGAGTTTACCACAAAGGTTGAAAGACTATGAAGACATTCAAGTTTATGACTTCTTTCGAGGTAGAAGTTTATGACAAATTGAACAAAAATTACAGGGCTTCAAGAAACTAAGAATTCTACCTTTCCAGTGATGGTGTACGTATTAGTGATAAGTTCAGAGTATATTCAGGAAGGCACAGAAAGGATTGATGTAGAACAGTGTAGTTATTTTCTCCTTCACTGCTCTACTTTCCTTAATGTTTATTTTCTCCTGATGCCTTAAGAAAATTGTCTGCATGAAATAATTAATGAATAATGCTAAATTTGTTATTGAGTAACTTTACAGTTCTGGTGAGACACTTTATTTTCTATTTTTTAGAAAAAAATGGAGATTTGTTTCTTCTATAAAAGATTGGGCCTGCCATCTCAGGAGCATAATCAAGGAGAAAATAGTATTTCGTTTGCAGAGTTTATTTAGCTATGCTTTTGTAATATATTCTACCAAAAGCTGTTTTCTTTTCTCTTAGTCATATACTATACTTCGTTCTGTTCATTGCACTTAGTAGTATTGTACATTCCTTTATATTATTTATTTTTTTTACTTTTCCAAAGAGGAGACAGTTCTAATATTTTATGGCATTTGGGATGGTTCTGTTTTTCTTAAGTATCTTTCATACACTTTATCTTCTGGTTAACAGAGACCCATGGGTAAGCAAAATACTCTGTTTACAAAATTGTGCCCATATATGATTATTACTCTGTTGCTGTAATGCATTTTTAAAAATAAGTAATGAAACTGCAATAAGCTTCTGTCCTGCATCAAGTTTCCCCAGAAAAGCTTGAAATTTCGCAATGCGGATTTGTATCCAATAGACAGCTTTTAAGAAAAACCCAAATGGTATGAGAGAAGCTGATCAGGGAAGGGGCAGAAGCCAAGTGATGATGAAGTTTTAGCTCGAGTCTGTTGTCAGTCTGGTCCTACAAGGACCTCGGCTACATTGTCAGTCCTATGGAGTTGTCCCACCTGGAGGCAAAGCGACTAAGCTTTGTATCCCTGTATCAGTTGGCTGCTGGCTGTTAGGGCCACTGGTGTTGAGTGTGAGGCATAATTTCTCAGACATTTCCAAGAAAAATGGATTCTGTCAAAAGATAATTTTAAAAAAATACATCTGTGAGCAATTAGCAGTCAACACTTCTGGTAGCTGGTGGATGGGTGCTGTCCTGGCCAGAGAAATTCTGGTCGCCTCTACCAGAATTGCTACACCAATATAGTCATCCAATTAAAATGTTAAGAGCTTTTGCTAAAAATATTAACATCCAATTCAAAGAGATCTTTCCTATGTGTGTGTGTGTGTGTGTGTGTGTGTGTGAGAGAGAGAGAGAGAGAGAGAGAGAGAGAGAGAAGTGGGTTGAGCTCAAAGTTATGTCTGCCAAGATTTTAGGCAGAATGGTTCACTTTTTTTTAAAAAAAAAAAAAAAGGGCCCTGGCAGTGATAAATCTGTGTGATTTATTTGCTGTGTAACCTTGAGTTGTTACTTAACTTTTCTGAATCCAGTTCATCATCTCTGCAACTGCTGTCATGAGTATCTACCTGAAGATTATTGTGAAAATATGTGTGTAAAGTTGCTGACAGAAGGGAGATACTTGCTAAATGATGGTTCCTTTTTTATATTTAGTACAAGTTATTGTCCTCCATTTCATGACCTCAGACACTTGCTTTGAAAATAAAACAATAAAGCCAAGTGAGAAAATATGGCTGTATTGGGGCAAATGTTCTCTCTACTGGAAAAATAAACCAAACCAAAACAAAAACTCAACACTGAGTATCATCTCTGTGTAAAAAAAGTAGATCATTTAGTTTTAGTTATTTATTATTTTATTTTATTTTTCATTTTTGGGATTGAGTGCTGCTCTGTTGCCCTGGCTGGAGTGCAATGATTTGATCTCGGCTCACTGCAACCCCCAGCTCCCAGGTTTAAGCAATTCTCTTGCCTCAGCCTCCTGAGTACCTGGTGTTACAGGCAACCACCACAATGCCAGGTTAATTTTTTCATATTTTTAGTAGAGGCAGGGTTTCACCATGTTGGCCAGGCTGGTCTCGAACTCCTGACCTCAGCTCATCTGCATGCCTTGGCCTCCCAAAGTGCTGGGATTACAGGCGTGAACCACCGCACCCTGCCTAGTTTTATTTTTTTAATGATAAAATTCTCAGATACTATCAACATTAATAAAACAATGCACAATTCACATGTACCGTTGCATCAGCAAAATTGGTTGGCATTCTTTAGAGATTTTTAAAGAGAATTACTCTTTATATCATACTCAAATATTATAGTCAGAAAATGCTAGACACAACTTGGACAAGCAAGACGTTATTTAAGACTGTAACTGACCCATTCTAAAGTAATGCATTATATAATCAGTAGGGTCAAATAGATGGCAACTTATCTGGGGCATTCACTTTTTCTAGTAGTTACCACAAAATGGCAATACGTGAAAATCCACTTTAGTCTTGATTAAAGACAAAAGATGCCCTGGATCTTCAAAATATACTGTTGGCAAAACCATTAGTCATGAAGTGTATACAAATACACATATATGTACTCATAGACCGTATCTCCCTCATACTTACTCAGAGGCACTATACTTTTACTTTACAAACTGTTCTAGTTTGTATATTCTAGTTTGTATATTTAGTATCTAAAATTACAGGAAAATTAGAAGCAAAAAAATGAGATAGAAGAACAGTACACACAATAAAACTTCACAATGTCAAATTGACATCTAACAGCCCAGAGCAATAATTCTTCAAATTTGTATTTATTTCACTAGCATAAATCATATTTGTGCACATTATTGTGTTAGATCTTTATAACATAACAGAAATTTGCTGGTCAAATAAATATTCTCATTTTACATGTGAAGAAAGACTTAGGATGTTTCTGATACTTTCAAAGTAACACAGTTAATAAAATGGCAAAAGGGCAACTCAGATGTATACAGTAGATCACTCAGTTTGCATATTTATCACATTGTTGGATTTAAGAAAGGAGGATGTTTCCCTATAACTCGGAGTCCTGTTTCTGAATCCTTTTGGTGAAGGGAAAAATTCTGCACATTTACCAGGGCTCGAATATATAACCGTATCTTTTAGTTAATATTTATTTATTATACAGCATCTACATGTAGTAGCCATTGAATTAGACCCTGGGGATTCAAGAGTGAATAAGAAAAACATATCCTGGCCCTCATAAAGCTCATAGTGTAATGCAATGGGCAGATAAAAGTAGATACAAAGATAATTATATTATAATAAACTTTGAATGACATGAATGAAAGAAAATAGCCAGCAGAACCTACAGGGATGCCCTCTTGGTAATATTTAATATGAAACCTAAAATAGGAGGAATAGTCTGCCAGGGAAACAAGTAACACTTCTAGAGGAATGATTTGTATAAAAACCCTAAGGGTGGAAAATCCTTTGCAAGTTCTAGGAAGAGTAAAAAATCAAATAGAGGAGCAAAGTGACTAGGGGAAGATACTGAGTTCAAACATAGATAGAAAGATGTTGGAATAGCTAGACAGATGATAGATAAGTGATAAATATTTGAGGGATATATAGACTTGACATATTTCAAACACAGGACGTTATTCAATTTACATTTTACAAAGATTGCTCTAATAACTCTAGGAAAATAATGACAAGGTGTTAGCATTGGAATTGAGGACACCACTGATGAGCCTATTAGAGAAGGTCAAGATTGAACTAGAAAGGAGGCAACAGTGGTGGGTGTGGAGATAGGTGATATATTAGAATGAACTTCATGCATAAAGCTGAAAGGACATGCTGATGGATTAGAGATGGGAGTGCAGAGGTGAGTAAGGAAAGTGACTTGACCCCCTTGGCTTTCTTGCTTGATCCAGTGACTAAATAGTGTGTCATGTCATTACTGAGATGAGGAGCACTGGGTAAATGTAGAAAATAGAATCAGGAGAGAAATCAGCACTTCACATTGACACTTAGCAAGTCTGAGATTCCTATGAGAATCAGATGAAAGTCAAGTAAAAAACTAGCAATGCAAGTCTAGATTCTGAAGGAGAATTTCAAGGTGAAGTTATGAATTTGAAGTCACAAGTCAAGTAAACAACTGCTATCTTCCAGGATCTCAGAGAGAGTGACATTAGTGAAAATGCCTAGGACTCAGCCTGAGGAACACCAGTACCTAGTGGTCTTTCTACTATATCACACTACTTCCTTATAAAAATTTCAAAATAAGTGGTAAATGTTACCAGAGCCAGAATCACCCATATTTAATAATAAGGGACAGAGGAGAGAAACCATGTCAGAGAGACAGAAATCAACATGCCTTTGCAGTCACTCCCTTTGTTTGTTGAACTTCTCTACCCTTTCTCCCTGTGGACATTTGGCATCATAAGATCTTTAGCATCAGAACTTAAACATGAAAGAGTTTCACGTCTTGATGCCTTATGTCTTCTGCATCCAGAGGAGCTTCATGATGCTTAGATACCACTTAACCAAGAGAAAAAAAGAAAAACTATCCTAAGATAGTAGACACAGAGTCTATCCCTAATTACTATTTAATAGTTCAAGGAATACACAATAAAGGCAACTATCATTGCTAAATTCAGAATGGAAGAATGATAAGTATCACTTAGTCCCAGAATATTCTCCTAATTCCAACTGAAGTACACACTACAAACCAAGAAAAATGCAGAATATGCTCAGAAACTGTATAGAAAATAATTGGAGAAGAAAGAGGGAAACACAAGAGCAGTCTATATGCCTATTACATTATTTGTGGAATAGGCATATAGACTGCTCTTGTATTTCATTAAAAGCATTTATATTCATGTTTAAAAAGTATCATATTCAAACTAGGAAAATTTATTAATCTAATTGGATTTCACATATAACTATTAAAAGCAGAATACTCATTTAGATGAGCTAAAAATGACATAGGAAAAAAACTGAAGGATAGTATAAGGCACTGAATTATATAGCACAATATAATCCATCAAAACCACAGAGCCTACAATTTCCTTGCTGTATATTAGGTTGAAAAATGACTTCAGAGTATGTGCTTATAAGAATAACTGATGAGAAATCCAAGTGGAGGGAAGACCACTTGATGCTAACTTCATATGATAATGCATAAATCTAACAGCCATAATTAATAATAGTTAAAAGCTTAAATGGCCCTAGGATATTCAGTTAACAAAAGACAGGTACACCTGCCAATATGAAGCTTTGGAACATTACTTAGAAAAAGTTAGGGCAATTAACCTGACAACATTCCACTCAATTTGAGTAAAAATGAATGTTATGAAAATAATGTAGGTCAGATATTGACTTGCAATATTATTTAGGGTTTAAACATCATTCATAACTTTGAAATCAGTGAATAAATCTCACCATGTAGTTTGTACAGACAAAGTAAATGAAAAACATGCTTACTGAATTTATATTCCCATTTTGGCATTAATATAATTTTTAAAGGCTGTTAGCTTTATTTGGAAGCCAGAGATTTTCTGAATTAATAAAGTTCACATTAAAATAAAACATCATGGTTTGGACATAGTCTACAATATGAATGAACTAAATGGCAAATCTCCATAGTGAAAATTCTCGAATCTCCTACACATTTACTGAAAAATTAAAATATCATTGCCATTGCAAATAAAATATTATTGGCATTATGAATAAAATGGTTCTGGGTACTCTGTACAATTCTTTTTTATTGTGCTTTAGGTTCTGGGGTATCTGTGCACATCATGCAAGATTATTGCACAGGTACATACATGGCAAGATGGTTTGCTGCCTTCATCCCCCCCTCACTTATATCTGGTATTTCTCCCCATGTTATCCCTCCCTACCCTTCCTAACCCCGCTGTCCCTCCCCTAGCCCCCCTAACTGACCACAGTGTGTGACGCTCCCCTCCCTGTGTCCATGTGTTCTCATTGTTAAACACCCTCCTATGAGTGAGAACATTCAGTGTTTGGTTTTCTGTTCTTGTGTCAGTTTGCTGACAATGATGGTTTCCAGATTCATCCATGTCCCTATGAGGGACACAAACTCATCATTTTTTATGGCTGGGTAGTGTTCCATGGTGTGTATCTGCCACATTTTCTTTATCCAGCCTATCGTTGATGGACATTTGGGTTGGTTCCAAGTCTTTGCTGTTGTAAACAGTGACATACTGAACGTATGTGTGCACGTGTCTTTATAATAGAACAATTTATAATTATTTTGGTATATACCCAGTAATGGGATTGCTGGGTCAAATAGTATTTCTATTTCTAGGTCCTTGAGGAATTGCCACACTGTCTTCTACGATGGTTGAACTGATTTGCACTCCCACCAACAGTGTAAAAGTGTTCCTATTTCTCCACATCCTCTTCAGCATCTGTTGTCTCCTGATTTTTTAATGATCGCCATTCTAACTGGCATGAGATTGTATTTCAATGTCATTTTGATTTGCATTTCTCTAATGACCACTGATGGTGAGCATTTTTTCATATGTTTGTTGGCCTCATAGATGTCTTCTTTTGTAAAGTGTCTGTTCATGTCCTTTGCCGACTTTTGAATGGGTTTGTTTGTTTGTTTGTTGCAAATCTGTTTTAGTTCTTTGTAGATTCTGGATATTAGCCCTTTGTCAGATAGATAGCTTGCAAAAAGTTTTTCCCATTCTGTTGGTTGCTGGTTCACTCTAATGATTGTTTCTTTGGCTGTACAGAAGCTCTGGAGTTTAATTCAATCCCATTTGTCTATTTTGGCTTTTGATGCCATTGCTTTTGGTGTTTTAGCCATGAAGTCCTTGCCTATGCCTATGTCCTGAATGGTTTTGCCTAGGTTTTCTTCTAGGGTTTTTATGGTTAGGTCTTTAATCCATCTGGAGTTAATTTTAGATAGATCTTTCATCCATCTGGAGTTAATTTTAGTGTAAGGTGTCAGGAAGGGGTCCAGTTTCTGCTTTCTGCACATGGCTAGCCAGTTTTCCCAACACCATTTATTAAACAGGAAATCCTTTCCCCATTGCTTGTTTTTATCAGGTTTGTCAAAGATCAGATATTTGTAGATGTGTGGTGTTGCCTCTGAGGCCTCTGTTCTCTTCCATTGGTCTATGTCTCTGTTTTGGTACCAGTACCATGCTCTTTTGATTACAGTGGCCTTGTAGTATAGTTTGAAGTCAGGCATTGTGATGCCTCTAGCTTTGCTCTTTTTGCTTAGTATTGTTTAGGCTATGCAGGCTCTCTTTTGGTTCCATATGAAGTTTGAAGTGGTTTTTTTCAGTTCTGTGAAGAAGGTCATTGGTAGCTTGATGGGGATAGCGTTGAATCTGTAAATTACTTTGGGCAGTATGGCCATTTTCACAATATTGATTCTTCCCAGCCATGAGCATGGGATGTTTTTTTCATCTGTTTGTGTCCTCTCTTATTTCCTTGAGCAGTGGTTTGTAGTTCTCCTTGAAGAGGTCCTTTACATCCTTTGTTAGTTGTATTCCTAGGTATTATTTTCTTTGTAGCAATTGTGAATGGGAGTTCGCTTTTGATTTGGCTCTCTGTTTGTCTGTTATTGGTGTATAAAAATGCTTGTGATTTCTGCACATTGATTTTGTATCCTGAGTCCTTGCTGAATTTGCTTATAAGTTTCAGGAGATTTTGGGCTGAGATGATGGGGTCTGCTAAATATACAATCATATTGTCTGCAAATAGAGACATTTGACATCCTCTTTTCTTAATTGGATACCCCTTAATTTTTTTTCTTGCCTGATTTGTCTGGCTAGAACTTCCAATACTATATTGAATAGGAGTGGTGAGAGAGGATGTCCTTGTCTCTTGCCAGATTTCAAAGGGAATGATTCCAGTTTTTGCCCGTTCAGTATGATATTGTGGGTTTGTCATAAATAGCTTTTATTATTTTGTGATACTTTCCATCGGTACCTAGTTTATTGAGAGTTTTTATCATAAGGGCTGTTGAATTCTGTCAAAGGCCTTCTCTGCATCTATTCAGATAATCATGCAGTTTTTGTCTTTGGTTCTGTTTATGTGATGGATTACATTTATAGACTTGCATATATTGAACCAGCCTTGCATCCTGAGGATGAAGCCTCCTTGATCGTGATGAGTGAGCTTTTTGATTTGCTGTTGCAATTGGTTTGCCAGTATTTTATTTAAGATTTTTACATCTGTGTTCAACATGGATATTGGCCTGAAGTTTTCTTTTTTAGTTGATTCTCTGTCCAGTTTTGGTATCAGGATGATGTTGGTCTTACAAAATGAGTTGGGGAGGATTTTCTCTTTTTGTATGGTTTGGAATAGTTTCAGAAGAAATGGTACCAGCTCCTCTTTGCACATCTGGTAGAATTCAGCTGTAAACCCAACTGGACCTGGACTTTTTTTGGTTGGTAGATTATTAATTGCTGCCTCAACTTCAGCCTTTGTTATTGGTCTATTCAGGGTTTCAACTTCTTCCTGATTTAGGCTTGGGAGGTCACAGGTGTCCAGGAATTTAACCATTTCTTCCAGATTTACTGGTTTGTGTGCATAGAGTTGTTTGTGGTAATCTCTGAAGGTAATTTGTTTCTGTGGAATTGATGGTGATGTTCCCTTTATCGTTTTTTTATTGCTTCTATTTGATTCTTCTCTCTATTCTTTTCCATTAGTCTGGCTAGCATTCTATTTATTTTGTTGATCTTTTCAAAAATCCACCTCCTGGATTCGTTGATTTTTTGAAGGTTTTTTTTTTGTGTCTCTCTCTTCAGTTCTGCTCTGATGGACAGTTCTTTTAGAAATCTTTTCTGTTTCATCAGAGCTCTACTTCTGTTATTTTTACTTTAGTATTTTTTATTGTAATTTATGTGATATCTATGTGTGGTAATATCAGTTTACTTTATAATCACCTGTGTTTTTACATTGAATTAGCCTATTAATAAAGTGAATATTAAAGATCTAGATTTTTTTTAAAAGTATATCTTTATTATAAAATAAATATTGTCCTAGCTATTCTTACTCTTTTATCAGTAAAAGGTAATATTTAGGACAAATTTGCTGTTGACTTTTTACCTGGCCATTGGGTGAAAATGGCCCAAGGTTTTTATAATCTATGATTCCATGAATAAATTGTGTATTATTTTACAGATAACTTGTTTTCACTTTACTTCAAACATGGTAGCAGAATTGACCTTGATTATTATTGTATAATTTTTTTATTTTAATAGTTTTTGGGATATAGGTAGTTTTTGGTTACATGGATAAATTCCTTAGTGATGATTTCTGAGATTTTGGTGCACCGTCACCTGAGCTGTACACTGGACCCTGTATGTAATCTTTTTTCCCTCACCCCTCTCACACCCTTCCCCACCTGCTGAGTCCTCAAAGTCCATTGTCATTATTATGCCTTTGCATACTCATAGTTTAGCTTCCACTTATAGGTGAGATTATACAAAATTTGCTTTTTTTCATTCCTAGTTACTTCACTTAGAGTAATGGCCTCCAGCTCCATCCAAATTGCTGCAAAAAGACGTTATTTAATTCTTTTTTTGGTTGAGTAGTATTCCATAGTGTTGTATATATACCACATTTTCTTCAGTAACTTGTTGATTGATGGACACTTAGGTTGGTTCCATATCTGAAATTGTGCACTGTGCTGCTATAAACATGTGTGTCCATTTGTCTTTTTCATATAATGACTTCTTTTCCTTTGGGTAGATATACAGTAGTGCAATTGCTTGATCAAATTACAGGTATACTTTCAGTTCTTTGAGGAAGTTCCATACTGTTTTCCATAGTGGTTATACTAGTTTATATTCCCACCAGCAGTGTAAAAGTGTTCCATTTTTACGATATTCTTGCTAACATCTATTGCTTTTTTTTTAAATTATGGCCATTCTTGCAGGAGTAAGGTGGTATCTTATTATGATTTTAATTTGTATTTCCCTGATAATTAGGGATGCTGAGCATTTTTTCATATTTGTTGGCCATTTTTGTATCTTTTTTTGAGAATTATCTATTCCTCCCTTTTATCCACTTTTTGATGGGATTATTTGTTTTTTTCCTTGATAATATGTTTGAATTCCTTGTAGATTCTGGATAGTAGCCCTTTGTCAGATGTGTAGTTTGTGAATATTTTCTTCCACTCTGTGGGCTGTCTGTTTATTCTGCTGATGGGTTTTTGTTTGTTTGTTTTTTGCTGTTCAGAAGCTTTTTAGTTTAATTAGGCCCCATTTATTTATTTTTGTCTTTGTTGCATTTGCTTTTGTGGTCTTAGTCATGAATTCTTTGCCTAAGCCAATGTCTAAAAGAGTTTTTCTGGTGCTCACTTCTAGAATTTTTATGGTTTCAGGTTTTAGATTTAAGTCTTTGATCCTTCTTGAGTTCATTTTTGTATAAGGTGAGAGATGAGAATCCAGTTTCATTCTCCCACATGTGGCTTGTCAGTTTTCCCAGCACCATTTGTTGAACAGGGTACCCTTTACCCAATTTGTGTTTTTGTATGCTTTGTCAAAGACCAGTTGGCTATAATTATTAGTTTTATTTCTGGGTTCTCTATTTTGTTCAATTGATCTACATGCCCATTTTTATAACAGTATCCTGCTACTTGATAACTATTGCCTTGTAGTATAATTTGAAGTTGAGTAATGTGATGCCTCTAGATTTGTTGTTTTCGCTTAGTATTGTTTTGACTATGTGGGCTACTTTTGGCTCCATAGGAATTTTAGGATTTTTTTTTTCTAGTTCTGTGAAGAACAATGATTGTATTTTGATGAGAATTTCATTGAATCTGTAGATTGCTTTTGGCAGTATGGTAGTATGGTCATTTTCACAATATTGATTCTTCCCATCCATGAACATGGGAGTGTGTTTCCATTTGTTTGTGTCATCTATGATTTCTTTCAATAATGTTTTGTAGTTTTTCTTGTACAGATGTTTTACCTTCTTGGTTAAGTATATTCCAAAGTATTTTAATTGTTTTGCAGCTGTTGTAAAAGGGATTAAGTTCTTGACTTGAGTCTCAACTTGGTCACTGTTGGTGTACAGCAGTGCTACTGATTTGTATACATGGATTATGTATCCTGAGACTTTACAGAATTCATTGATCAGATGTAGAAACTTTTTGGATGAGTTTTTAGGCTTTACTAGGTATACGATCATATCATTAGCAAACAGCTACAGTTTGTCTTCCTCCTTTCCAATTTGAATGCCTTTTATTTCTCTCTTCTCTTGACTGATTGCCTGGCCAGAACTTCCCGTACTATGTTAAATATAAGTGGTGTCTTGTTCCAGTTCTCAAGGGAAATGTTTTCAACTCTTCCCTATGCAGTATGATGTTGGCTCTGGGTTTGTTAGAGATGGATTTTATTACTCTGAGGTAAGTCTCTTATGTGCATATTTTGTTGAGGGTTTTGATCATAAAGGAAGGCTAGATTTAATCAAATACTTTTTTGCATCTATTAAAATGATCATATGATTTTTGTTTTTAATTCTGTTCATGTGATATATCACATTCATTGGTTTGCATATGTTAAACCATCTCTCATCCCTAATATGAAATACACTTGATCATGATGCGTTATCTTTCTGTTATGCTGTTGGCTTTGGTTAGCTAGTATTTTGTTGAGGGGTTTTGCATCTATGTTCATCAGGGATATTAGTCCGTAGTTTCCCTTTTTTGTAATGTCCTTTCCTGGTTTTGGCATAAGAGTGATACTGGCTACATAGAATAATGTAAGGAGGATTCCTTCTTGCTCTATCTTTTGGAATAGTTTCAGTATAATTGGTACCATTTTCTCTTTGGATGTTTGATAGAATTCAGCTGTGAATTCATCTGGTCTGAGACTATTTGTTGACAAATTTTTATTACCTGTTCAGTCTTGCTGCTTGATATTGATCTGATCAGAGTTTCTATTTTTTCCTGATTTAATCTGGAGGATTGTATATTTCCAGGAATTTATCTGTCTCCTGTAGGTTTTCTGGTTTGTGCATGTAATGGCATTCATAGCAGCCGTGAATGATCTGTTGTATTTCTGTGGTATTGATTGTAATAGCTCCAGTTTCATGTCTATTTAAGGTTATTTGGATCTTCTCTCTTTTTTTCTTGGTTAATTTTGCGGATGGTGTGTCAATTTTGTTTATCATTTCAAAGAACAAGTTTTTTGTTTTATTTTTTGTATTTGTTCCAATTTTATTTAGCCCTGCTCTGCTTTGTTATTTCTTTTCTTCTGCTGAATTTGGGTTTAGTTTGTTCTTGTTTCTCTAGTTTATTTTTTTCTCCCATAGCAAATAAATTTATTAAATTATACTTTAAGTTCTGGGGTACATATGCAGAATGGGCAGGTTTTTTGCGTACGTATACATGTGCCATGTTGATTTGCTGCATGCATCATCCCATCATCTCCATTAGGTATTCTCTAGTTTCATGAGGCGTCACATTAGGTAGTCTATCTGTGCTCTTTCAGACTCTTTGATGTAGACATTTAATGCTATGAACTTTCCTCTTAGCACTGCTTTTGCTGTATTTCAGAGATTTTGATAAGTTGTGTCACTATTATCACTTATTTCAAATAATTTTTAAATTTTTATCTTGATTTCATTGTTAACCTTAAAATCATTCAACAGCAGATTATTTATTAATAGTTTTCACATATTTGTATAGTTTTGAGGGTTTCTTTTGGAGTTGATTTCCAGTTTTATTCTACTGTGGTCTGAGAAGATACTTGCTATAATTTCAGTTTTTCTTTTAACTTATTGAGCCTTTTTTGTGGCCTATCATATGGTCTTTCCTGGAGAATGTTCCACGTGCTGAATGAGAGGAATGTATATTCTACAGTTGTTGGAATGAATGTTCTGTAAATAATCTGCTAAGTCAATTTGTTCTAGGGTATAGTTTAAGTCCATTGTTTCTTTGTTGATTTATTGTCTCGATGATCTGTCTAGTGTTGTCAGCGGCATATTAAAGCCCTCCACTATTATTGTGTTGCTGTCTATGTCATTTCTTAGGCATAATAGTAATTTTTAAAAATAAATTTGGTAGCTCCAGTGTTAGACACATATAAATTTAGAATTGTTATGTATTTCTGTTGGACTAATCCTTTTATTACTATATAATATCTATTTGATTTATTTTACTGTTGTTGCTTTGCAGTCTGTTTTGTATGATATTTGAATAGGTCATCCTGCTTGCTTTTGATTTCCATTTGTATACTATATCCTTTCCACTCCTTTATCTTAAGTTTAAGTGAGTCTTTATGTGTTAGGTGAATCTTTTGAAGACAGAAGATATTTGGCCAGTGTTTTTGTTTGTTTGTTTGTTGTTGGTTTTGTTTTTTTTTTTTTAAATCCATTCTGGCAGTCTGTATCTTTTTCATGGAGCATTTAGGCCATTTACATTCAACATTAATATTGAGATGTGAAGTGCTATTTTATTCATCATGTTGCTTATTGCCTAAATACTTTGTTTTATTCATTGTGTGTGTTATTGTTTTATAGGTCTGCAGGATTTATGCTTCAATTAGGTTCGATTTTGGTGTCTGTTGAGCTTTTGTTTCAAGGTTCAGAACTCCTTTAGCAGTGTTAGTGGTGCTGGTTTGGTAGTAGCAAATTCCCTTAGCAATTGTTTATCTGAAATAGTCTTTATCTTGCCTTCATTTATGAAGCTTAGTTTTGATGGATTCAAAAAGATAAGACCTCAATTCCTTCTGGCTAATAGATTTCTGCTGAGTAATCTCCTGGCCGTCTGTTAGGTTTTTCTTTATAGTTTACCTTATGCTTTTTTATCATCACTCTTAAGATCCTTTCCTTCATCTTGACTTCAGATAGCCTGATGACTGTGTACCTTGGTCTTTATGCAATGAATTTCTCATGAGTTCTTTGAGCTTTTTGTATTTGGATATCTAGATCTCTAGCAAGGCAAAGAAAGTTTTTCTCAATTCTTTCCTCAAATAAATTTTCCGAACTTTTAGACTTCTCTTCCCCCTTAGGAACACCAATTATTCCTAGGTTTGGACATTTTACATAATCCCATATTTCTTGGAGACTTTGTTCATTTTATTATTCTTTTTTCTTTGTCTTTGTCTGATTGTATTAATTCAAAAGCCTTGTCTTTGAGCCCTGAAATTCTTTCTTCTACTTGTTCTAGTCTATTTTTGGAACTTTCCACTGAATTTTGTTTTTACCTAAGTGTGTCTTTCATTCTGAAAGTTCTGATTGTTTTTAATCTTTGTAATATGTATTTGTCTGGAAAATTTTTAATTCATATCCTGGATTTGAAATTTTTTTTCCTTTTTTTTTTTTTTGAGATGGAGTCTCTCACTGTCACCCGAGGTGGAGTGCAGTGGCATGATCTCAGCACTCTTCAACCTCTGTTTCCCATGTTCAAGTGATTCTCCTGCCTCAGCCTCCTGAGTAGCTGGGATTACAGGTGCCTGTCACCATGCCCAGATAATTTTTTGTATTTTTAATATAGATGGGGTTTCACCATGTTGACCAGGCTGGTTTCGAACTCCTGACCTTGTGATTCACCCACTTTGGCATCCCAAAGTGCTGGGATTAGAGGTGTGAGCCACCACACCCAACCCTAAATTTCTTTAAGTTGTTTTTCACATTTATCTGGTATCTCCTTGAGTAGCTTAATAATAAAACTTCTGAAATCTTTTTCTGGCATTTCTGAGATTTCTACTTGGTTTGGATTCATTGCTGGGAAGCTAGTGTGATGTTTTGTGAGTGTTATAGAACGCTTTTTTGTGATATTACTAGAATTACTTTTCTAGTTCCTTCCGATTTGCATAATTGTTTCTTTAAATTTTTCTTGAATTTATTTTTGATTGGACTGGATTTTTTTTTTATTTTTTTTTCCCCCTCTCAAGGATCCAACTTGATGTTTATAGTTTATTTTAGCCTAATTTGATTCTTGGTGTTTTAGGAATGAAGACTCTGTATGAGTTCCTTAGTTAGAGATAGTCATTATGCACTGGCTTTCCCAGATGTTGGTTGTAATAGTTATATACTTGGTAGTGTAGCAAAGTTCACTGTCTCCATGGGGGTTGGAATGGCAGGGATCTCTTGGAGCTTACATTGTTCTCTTGTGTTATATACTATATTTAATTAACTTTTCTTCAGTATTTTATTTACTAAGTTGATGATTCAGGCTATAGGCCAGTGGAGGTATCTCTAGGTAGGCACCATTTACAGCTAAAGCAGGTGGGTAGATGTAATACCTAATGACAGGCAGAGGTCCCAGCCTTAATGAAGGTGGGTGAGAGAGTTCTCAATTAGATGTACTGATGTTTCATCAGGGTGAAGAGTGGAAGCTACCTCAGCAACCCTGTCAGACCAGCAGAAAAGCTATCTACCTTGCAGCTTCACCCCTGTCCTCGGTGTTTTAGCTATTCAGATCAGACAGGTACCTCTTTTCATCTGTAGGAATGGTGATGTTCTAAGTAGAGAGGAATTGTGACTCTGCCTCTCATGCAGGGCTAAATCTGGGGAGTGCTTATCCTATGGGACTACAATCATCCTGAATTATTCCAGAAAGTCTGTCTATAGGAGCATCCATGCTATATTCTAATGGGAAAGACTCCAGCTATGTCTGCAGTGGTGTCCCAGGGGTCGGGGAAGCAGGAAACAAGGACCCTTTCTCCAAAGCCCTTCATGATTACAGAGGCTGTCAGCCTGTGGGAATAGAGGTACAGACTTTCCCTACCCTGCCCAGCACTGCCATTGTGTCTCTGCTATAAGAAACTTCCCAGCAGCGGAAAGATCTGGTACTTAAGTTCTGCCATTCAGATTCTTGGTCCCACAGGATATTCCCTTGATGTTGTGCTCTCCCCCTTGTCCTCAAAATGGGACTTCCTCCAAGTCAGACTGCAGTGATTGTTACTGCTCTTTTGGGTGTAGTCATTCCATGGGGCTACCAGGTTCCAGGCTGGTGCTGGGGAATGTCTGTAAAGGATCCAGTGATATGACCTGTTGTCAGTTTCCTAGAAGTGGATACCAGCACCTGATGGAGGTGACAGGGAACTGACATAGACTCTGTGAGATTCCTTGGTTGTAGATAAGCTTAGTGTGCTGGATTTCTCGAATGCTGGTTATGCTGGTAGTGAACTTATCACATGGATGATTGAGGACCTTGGTTAGCCAGGGTGTCACAGGCATGGTGTTAGTTGAGATCCTGCAGCCATTTTCTCCTTTCTAGGTACAGTGTTATTCTGCTGAGAGGTGCTATAATGTCCTGAGTTTATTGTTCTCCAGCTAGGAGGTAGTGCTTGCAAAAGAGCACCAGCTGTGGCAGTAGGAGTGGGATTTTAGCTTGCCTTAAGTTTTCCAGGGTAAGTATTCTGGTTTCTTAGGCAATGGGAGGGTCCATATAGCTCCCAAAAGTTTATGTTTTTTGTGTCAAGCTACCAGGGCAGTTAGGTGGGAGCAGGTTTAGGTGGGTCTGAGCTCAGACTCTCTTTGAGCAGGGACTGCTATGGCCACTGTAGGGAATGAGAGGTGGTTCTCAGGCCACTGAGGTAATGATCCAGAGGGGTGTATAGCTGCTGTGCAGAAGAGTTCGGAAAGGGAGTGTAGAATAGCCAGCAGCAGTAAGCTTTAGCCCTGAGGCAGTTGGTGAGGCCAGTCTCACTCTTGCAGTGCCCTACCAGCACTGGCTTTAGGTCCAGGCAGCCTGAGCACAGAACTCACACCTGCCTCAGGCCATAAACTTCCCCATAGAGATAGCAAGCATGGCTTTCAGGCCACATCTCTCTCCATCTGCCTGCAAGGCTGGGCATCCAGCTCCTGCACTCATGTGTTCAGTGTACTTCCCACTCCTCTATCCCTCTTGTCCACCCTTCCCCAAAGTGCTGTTCAAGGGAGTTCTTCTGCACTCAAAATTATATCACAAAATTCAATTGTGAGCTTCATTCACCCTGAGTTTATTGGCTGACTTCCCTGCTGGCCCCTGTGAGACATAATAAGAAATGGCTTCCCTGGGTTTGTGCTGGAGACTGGGAATGCAATCAAGGCACTTCCAACTGCTGTTTCTGCTTTTATATTTCATGCCACTCCCTGAATCCTTTCCAGTTATAGGTATGGTTAAGGCCTTCTCCTGTGATCTGGATTTTCACATTCCCCAGCAGGGATGTGTATTTGAAGGCAGGTTCTCCCCCTCTCACATTCTGGAAACTTACAGTTTTTTGTCTGTCTCAAGAGTAAGCTGCAGTCTGACACTTCTTTCAAAGGGTCTGTTAATTATTTTGCTATTCCTGGTGAGTTCCTATGATTGTTTTTGGGGAAAAAAAATATTCACCTTGTGAATCTCTACCCACTATACTGTCCTTCCAAGTGGGAAAGGTATGCTGACACTGCCTCCAATTTGCCATCTTGAAAAAAAGGAAAAAACAAATTTGATCTATTATTTAACTATTTAGAATGTAGAATTAAGACAAATATACGAGTGAAAATTTAGACCAATATGCTAAGTAAAAATATGTAAAAGCAAAAATGAATTTCTAATTCACTCGTCTTATGTTTTTAAAATATGAAATATTGTACTAGGTTTTACTTTAAATCATAAATGAAAAAAATTAAATTAATTTTATAAGAAAGTTAATTATGTCTTTATTTATAATTATTTAAAAGATCTCAGCCATGTGCAGTGGCTCACACCTGAAATTCCAGCACTTTGGAAGGCCAAAAGACAGTTGGATTGCTTGAGCTCAGGAGATCAAGACCAGCCTGGGCAACATGGTGAAACCTTGTCTCTATCAAAAATATAAAAAATTAGCTGGATGTGGTGGCATGCACCTGGAGTCCCAGCTACTTGGGATGGGGAGATGGGAGGATCACTTGAGCCCAGAAGGCAGAGGTTGCTTTGAGCTGAGACTGTACCACTTCACTCCTACCTGGGAAGTAGAGCAAGATCCTCTTCTCAAATAAACAAACAAGATTTCGTAAAATATAAGTTTATAAAAATGATAATCTGATAAAAATTCAAAGTTTATAAATTCGAGGTTTTTGAGAAAATAATTAATATTTGTAAAAAAAATATAGAACATGGATACACAGACAATAATACTTAACACTGAAGGCCTGTCTCATTTTTCCCCAACCCATTAACCTTCGATTTAAGAAAATAAATCAAGTTTAACATATTTGGCAAATAGTAATTACCACACATGAAAAGACGTTGTCTGAGACAGAGTAAGTATAAAGAGAGTTGCTTCTTCTGGCCAATTAACAGGTGATCCACTGGATCAACTCAGCTTTTGCGTTGCCCAGATACCAGAAAAAACTTCTGGAAAAGTGGTGTCATTATCACATGGACATAGACTGGTATTGTTTTGTGGATCAATTAGCAAAAATAACTGTAAATATCTCTTTTTCTAAAGAGGGAGCCAAATTTGTCTACAGGGCCACAATTAAGTAGGATAAATTCTTCAGAGATCATTGCTTCAGCATCGAGTTATCAGTAAAATCCCAAATAGATTCCTGACTAAACACCTTCAATTAGTTTCTTAAAACCCATCTGCTAAGTGAACATATTTTAATAAAAAACGTTTTTATTTACTTGTAATGGGGGAAAATAAGATGTATTCCACTTTAGCTAGCCAGTTTTCCTGCCCTGAATACATGAGAGATACCTGCAACCTCTAAGCCTTCATATGAATGAATTCAGACCTCATGAATGCATAGTACATGACAAGATGGACCTACATGTGTTTTATATTTGTATTTATGAAGCTAGCCATTGGAAAGAATAAGTAACCATATAACGAGGATGTTTAAAGCTCCTAAAAAGAACAAACATTTTATATATTTAACTGCATCAATTTTCATACGTTTACCTGGTGTGCTACTGAGGGCATGTACTAGTTAGGTCACTTCAGCATGCCATCTACAGTGCCTGATATGGGATAGACTACATTTTATTGGCACAATCCCAACCAAAATTCTGGAATATATTATATGATATTGTCTGAAAATAATCTTTGGGGTCAGATTAATTAATGAGTATGCTAGTATCTGAGCTGAAATGTCAAAAATCATATTTCTCTTTTCTTCTTGCCTCCCCTCCCCTTCCCTTTGCTGTTCTGTTCTTTTTTTCTTTTCTTTTCCTTTCCTTTCTTCTTTCTTTTCTTTTCTTTTCTTTTCTTATTTCTTTCTGACAGGGTCTTGCTCTGTTGCTCAGGCCAAAGTGTGATGGCACAATCACAGCTCACTGAAGCCTCTGCTTCCCAAGTTAAAGTGATCCTCCCACCTCAGCCTCCAAAGTAGCTGGGAGCTGGGACTACAGACACACACCACCATGCCTGGCTAATATTTGTATTTTTTTTGTAGAGATGGGGTTTCACCATGTTGCCCTGGGCAAAGTAATCCACCTGCTGGGCCTGCCAAAGTGCTGAGATTACAGGCTTAAGCCACCATGCCCAGTCAAAAATCACATTTTGTATAACACGTTTATTTACTTTGGATGTGGGACACATTACACCAATAAAATCATTCATTTAGAAAGAAAGAGTTTACTTGGAAAATTTTTGACAACCCAAATACATTAACTTGATGTCTGCCTTGTTTCTGTATTTAAATTTATGACAAAAGTGTCTATAGAAAGAAAAGAGAGATAAGGAAAGATACTTAAGCAGCATGGGAGGATTGCTGATGGACTTTTAAGAACATAAATGATGAATATTTAATCTCTGTCTGTATTCCTAGAATATGAAAACCTTCAGTAAGGCAAGATATATTAATACTGGGAAAGGCCATGGATGACTATTTAATGAAAATTATAGAAAAGGGACAAATTCTCACTATGGTCTCCACCAGGGCAGAGGTAAAGAATCCTCAACAAGGAAAGACTGAGGCCCCAAAATCCATAGAGGTAGGGAATAGAAATAAAAGGGATCATGAGGCCACATGCACTGAAGGGAATTTGAAGCAGTTTTAAGAAGGATGTTGCACTTCCCATACGATATGAAAGTTAGGTTTGAATTAATCTGATCTGCCTCTTTAAGGACCAAGAGACAGAAAATTGCATCTAAGATACACCAATATGTGGCCAAAGCATCAGTCTCCAAACAAACACATTCAGATAGAAAACCAAAGGAAGCAAATATTCTATTTTGAACTTTCTGTTAGTGCCACCAGAGAAAGCATCACAGATATTTTTTGGTTATCTACTAAGCTGTTAAAGAATATGATTCTGTGAAACAGACCTGAGAGAATTGCCTTCTCTTTTGGTATAAAAAAAAATCTAAAGTTTCATTTTTTGAAATCTCTCACCAGGGGAAGTCAGTGTAGAATATCAACACTGGTTTTTAATAATGGAAACCTAAATTATTCTCTTTTATGTTGTCAACAAAGATGCTTTATTCACACTAAATAAAAAATGCAGCAAACCACCATGACATGTGTACACCTATGTAACAAACCTTCACGTTCTGCACGTGTGCCCCAGAAATTAAAGTGTAATAATAAAAAGATAAAAAATTAAAATAGTTGCAGAAAAAAAAGAAAGAGAAAAATACAGTCTTCATTTTTCTATATATCTGAGAGATTTCTAACTGAAAAGAAAGATAATTATATCATGATAAATATAATTGGATGATGTCCCATTTAAAAATAAACTTCCATATTACATCCAATAATGTGTTTTATTTTATTTTCTGGCTCTGGTATATTTCTTTCTTTTTTATTTTTTGAGATGGAACCTTTGTTGCTCAGGCTGGAGTGCAGTGACACAATCTTGGCTCACTGCAACCTTCGCCTCCCAGGTTCAAGTGACACTCCTGCCTTAGCCTCCTGAGTAGCTGGGATTATAGGTATGTGCCACTATGCCTGGCTAATTTTTGTATTTTCAGTAGAGATAGAGTTTCACCATGTTGGTCAGGCTAGTCTCGAACTCCTGACCTCCAGACCTGCCAACCACAGCCTCCCAGAGTGCTGGGATTACAGGCGTAAACCACTGTGCCCACCTTGGTTCTGGTATATTTCTAAGTGTTCTTTAAAACATTTAAGTTGGTGTCGGGGGGAAATGGCAGATAGGAGCTAGGACTAACTTTCAGCTTCCACTCTAATGGATGGAGCAGCATGTGGAGATTCAAATCATGAATGTTGGCTTCAAGAACTACACAGGGACATACCAGAAAATCAAGAGAATCCACAGAATCTTTGCAGGAAGCAGAGCTGCTGCAGGCCCTGTGAGATAACCAAAAAACTGTGACTGTCCAAAGTGTGCAAATGTGAAAGGGGGATCATCAGCCTGAATGCACATCTGCACTGGGGAACCTGAAGGTCAAGATCACAGGAGAAGAAGTTGACCTTATCTGGAGCTGAGAAAAATTTAGAGAGCTGATTAAAATACAGGAACAGAAAAATCAGTGGGAAGAGCCCTGTGGACCCTCCTTGTCCCCAGAGAAGCCATTTCTGACTTTGTCTCACAGGGGTCCTTGGGGAGGGCTAACAGAGAAACTGAAAAAAGACCACAGAGGAAAAGAAACTTCCAGCTGAACTTTGTAACGATTTCGACCAAAGTTTCCCAGACAGAACCTGGGGAAGGGGTCGAATCAGGAGTGCAGACAAGCACAGAAGTCATGGCAGGTGGGGAGGCTCAAAACCCGAAAGCCCTGCTTGCTTTCACAGCAGGAGACTGGCTGCCTGTGGCGCAAGTTCTCAGCTCTGCTCACCCACTGCCTGGAAACAAACTCAGTGCAGTTGTTGGGGCACAGTAGGAGTGGGACTAGCCTTTTTGGCTGCCTGGGAGCTGGTGAGGCCTGTAACTGCCAGCTTTCCCCTACTTCCCTGGTGACCTGCATGATGCAGCAGAGGCAGCCATAACCCCACTGGGAATATAACTCCATTGGCCTGAAAATCATACCTTCAACCCCCACAGCAGCTGCAGCAAGCCCTGCTTAAGGAGAGTCTGAGCTCAGACATGCCTAACCCTGCTGTCACATGATCTTTCTCTACTCACTCTGGTAGCCAAAGTCAAAGGACATAATCTCTTGGGAGCTCTATGGCCCTGCCCAACACCGGATCCTCCCTATACTACTGCAGCTGATGCTGTCTTGAAAGCACCACCTCCTGAAGGCCAACCAACACAAAACTAGCACAATAAACAAAACTACAACCAAGTACCCTCAGAGTCCACTTCACTCCCCTGCCACATGCACTAGAGCAGGTGAGTGACCTGAAGACAGTTCACATCACAGGATTCTTTGCAGACACTACTGTGTATTAGCTCAGAGACTGGTTGTTCCACTGGCTAGATCCAGAAGATAAATAACAATTGTTAAAAACTCATGCTTTGAATGAAGAGACCCCCCAAACAGGCTTTGTTTGAGCAACATGGCTGTTTATTCACCTGGGTACAAGTGGACTAAGGCTGAAAACAGCATTAGCAAAGGGCAGTGGGATAGGAGTTGGTTTAATAGGTTTGGGGTGGGCAGTGGAAAGTTACAGAGTAAGATCGGTTATAGTGGTGGAGGTAGGGGCAAGGAATATACATTATCATAAGTTCAGTTACAATGACAGGTGAGGGTGAGGCAGAAGAGCAGTTAAGATGGCAGGATGGGTGAGTGGTATTCACATTATCATAAGAACAGTTAAGATGGCAGGGTTGGGTGAGGGGCTTGTCCAGGGAAGCTCTGCAGGGCAATCAAGGACAATAGCAAATGCAGACGGGGCGTGGGAGACGATCAGCCAAGGCAAGCAGGACTTCACCCTTTCAGGCTCCAGGCTTGCATATGGAGACCTGACAATAATCACTGCAGTTTGGCTCTCAGGAAGCCCCAACTCTAGAGGAAGGGGGAAAGCACTACATTAAGGGAGCACCCTGTGGGACAAAGAATCTGAAGAGCAGCCCTTCAGAGCCAGCTCTTCCCTCTGACATAATCTACCCAAATGAGAAGGAACCAGAAGAACAATTCTGGTACTAGGACAAAACAAGGTTCTTTAACACTCCAAAAGATCATGCTAGCTCACCAGTAATGGATCCAAACCAAGAAGAAAACTTTGATTTACCAGAAAAAGAATTCAGAAGGTCTATTATTAAGCTAATAAAGGTGGTGTTGGAGGAAGGTGAAGTCCAAATTAATGAAATTTTAAAAATAAAAAATAAATCAGCCAGGCACAGTGGCTCACTCCTGTAGTAATCTCAGCACTTTGGGAGCCTGATGCAGGTGGATCACTTGAGACTAGGAGCTTGAGACTAGCCTGGCCAACATGATGAAACCCCATCTCTACTAAAAATACAAAAATTAGCCTGGTATAGTTGTGGGTGCCTGTAATCCCAGCTATTCAGGAGGCGGAGCCAGGAGAGTTGCTTGAACCCAGGAGGTAGAGGTTGCAGTGAGCTGAGATCATGCCTCTATGCTTCAACCTGGGCAATAGAGTGAGACTCTGTCCTAAAAAAAAAAAAAAGAAAAGAAAAAAGATTAAAAAAGGATACAAAATATGAAGGAAAAAAATCTTCAGTGAAATAGCAAATAAAAAACAATCACAACTCCTGAAAATGAGGGACACACCTAGAGAAATGCAAAACATTTAAGCTCACAATGCATTTTACTTTTGATGCCCTGTTGTTTTTATTAATGTAGAATTCAAATTCATAAGATCTTAAAAAACATAATAATTTCATATGTTTAATTTTATATTTGTAACTTTCACATATTGAATAATTTTTACTCACAGAAAATAACTTTAGACTACATAGTATTATACAAAAGCATTACTTGCACATCAGCTTTTGTATATAAAAAATTCAGAAGCACATCTCACCTAAAGACATTTTTGCTTTAGTTGAGGATGTAAAACCCACAAATAAAAATAAAAATAGCACATCAAAATATGCTAAATTAGCATATCTATGATGCCATTTTGAGGGTATATTGAGAGATTTCCTATTGATTCATGCGTACAATGTGTAATAATCAAATCAGAGTAGCTGGGGTATCCATTACCTCAAATGTTTATCATTTTTTTGTGTTGGAAACATTCTATATCTTTTCTTCTAGCTATTTTGAAATGTACAATAAATTATTGATAACTGTCCAGGCACAGTGGCTCACACCTGTAATCCCAGCACTTTGGCAGGCTGAGGTGGATAGATCACAAGGTCAGGAGATTGAGGCCATCCTGGCCAACATGGTGAAAACCTGTCTCTACTAAAAATACAAAAATTTAACTGGGCATGGTGGTGCACACCTGTAGTCCCAGCAATTTGGGAGGCTGAAGCAGGAGAATCACTTGAATCTGGGAAACAGAGGTTGCAGTGAGCCAAGATCCTGCCACTGCACTCTAGCCTGGGCAAGAGAGTGATACTCTGTCTCAAAAAAAAAAAAAAAAATTAATGATAACTATTGAAGACTACAACTTATTTCTCCTAACTGTATTTTTGTATCCATAACCAACTTCTCTTCAGCTCTTTCTCTCATTCCCGCTCCTAGCTTTCTACTCTCTGCTTTCATGAGATTAATGTTTTTAGCTGCCACATATGAGTAAGAATATGTAATATTTGCCTTTCTGTGTGTGGCTTATTTCACTTAACATAATGTCCTCCAGACTCATCCATGTTGCAAATGACAGGATGTCCTTCTTTTTTATGGGTGAATAATATTCCATTGTGTGTATATATGCCACATTATCTTTCTCTGTTTATCTGTTGATGGATACTTAGGTTGATTCCATTTCTTAGCTACAGTGAATAATGCTGCAGTAAACATGTGAATACAGATATTTCCTTTGTTTTAGACATATATCCAACAGTGAGATTGTGGGATCACATGGTAGTTCTATTTTTAGTTTTCTGTGGAACGTCCATACTGTTTTCCATAATGGCTATACTAATTTACATTCCTACCAACAGTATATGAGATTTCCCATTTCTCTGCACCAGCATTTGTTACTTTTTGCTTTTTTATGATATCCATCCTAACTGGAATGAGATGATAACTCATTGTGGTTTTGACTTGCATTTTTTGATGGTTATTGATGTTGAACATTTTTTCATATACAATATTTAGAGATTTATGTAAAAAATTAATCTTAGAAAATGTAGTCTCTACTAAAAATACAAAAAATTAGCTGGGCATGGTGGCGCGTGCCTGAAATCCCAGCTACTCAGGAGGCTGAGGCAGGAGAATTGCCTGAACCCAGGAGGCGGAGGTTGCGGTGAGCCAAGATCACGCCATTGCACTGCAGTCTGGGTAACAAGAGTGAAACTCCGTCTCAAAAAAAGAAAAAGAAAATGTATACAGATCTAAGTCAGAAAGACCATTGCCAAAGTTTGATTTCAACCTCATTAAAGTTGATCCTAATATAATAGAACATCAGACTATTAAAAAGGTAGTTTCTTTAGAGATGCCAGAACATTTAATCCTGCAGTGAGAGCATTCTGCTTCCTGGACCTATTGTGTAGTGTGATGTACCTCAGGACGAAAATATTACCTTCAAATCAGAATGTTGTAAGGGGTACCATTTCCCTGTTTCTGCCTACGATGGGTTCCAGAATAGTGATTCTCAACATCAGGTAGGGTCTACCCAGTTCAGGTACTTTTTCTTCAACAATTCAAAACCAGATTCGTTTATGTGGAACTTACTAAAGCAGCAAAAGATTTATTATGACTGTTTATCCCTTTTCTTTCCTGTTCATTTCCTCATCCCATTACATCTTCCACAAATAAAATTGATAATTTACTTGATTATGTACTCAGTACAGATATATGGCCATTTCTAATTCCAAAGTTTCCATTTTTGCTCATTAAGCAGTGGATCCTATTTCTATACTAACAGGGCTGATTCATATTGTCAAATATCAGGTCCCAAAAGGTGTTTTTATATTTGTTGAGGGTCCTTATTTCTCATGCTTAGCTTTTCTTTCTTTAGATGGTTAATATTAGGTGTCAACTTGATTAGATTGAAAAATGCCTAGATAGCTGGTGAAGTATCATTTCTGGGTGTGTCTGTGAGAGTGTTTCCAGAGGCTATTAACATTTGAGTCAGTGGACTAGGAGAGGAAGACCCACCCTCAAGTAGGCGGGCACCATCCAATCAGCTGTCCGTGAGATTAGAACAAAGCAAAGAACTTCTTCTTTACAACAGGCTGTCTTGCCATGTCTTCTGGCCTTCATCTTTCTCCTGTCCTAGATGCTTCCTGCCCTTGGACTTCAGACTAACTTCAGACTCTAGGTTCTTCAACCTTTAGACTCTTGAACTTACACCAGGGGTGTACCAGGGGCTCTTGGGCCTTTGGCCACAGACTGAAGTTTGCACTGTCAGCTTCCCTACTTTTGAGGCTTTTGGACTCGGACTAAGCCACTACTGGCTTCCTACCTCCTCAGCTTGCAGACTGCCAGTTGTGGGATTTTGCCTTCTGATTATGTGTGCTAATTCTCCTTAATAAATTCCCTTTCATATATATGTATACCATATTTGTTGTATCACTCTGGAGAACCTTGAAAAATACAGATGTTTGTACCAGGAGTGGTTCTAGAGAAATGGATTTTAAGGATGGATTTCTTTAGTTGGTTTTGGAGTTTCTGGAGTTCACTGTTTAAACTGATTAGACCCCAAAATGCTAAGAACTCTACTTCTAGTAGTATGGAGAACACTGATAGTCCTAGGCATCAACTGTATAAACACGTTCAAAGTAAAGGCTTTGAGTGCTGAATCTTTTTCAAACTATTTCATTTGAAGACTTTATTTTGTGTAATGGGCCTATAAAAATATTGGTTATAATATAATAACCAATACAGTATATATAGTACATAAAAAATAACCGATATACTATAATACATACTATAAATATACATAGTATGTATAAATATATTTAATGTATAAATATATTTAATATTTATATGTATATATTAAATATATATTTTATATATTTATTTATATTTTTATTTATATATTTATATATTTTTAATACAGATATACTATAAATATATATAAGTTATATAGTATACATAAATATATACTATAATTAGTTGTAATATACTATAATGATTAGAAGCATTGGCTCTAGGCTAGTATTGAATAAATCTGAATTTCAACTCTCCCACTCTGTAACTGAATTAACCCAATTATGCCTGAGGTTGCAATTTTTTTGAGTTTTTGCAATCAGGTCTTGGGGATGACCTAGAGCAGTAGGATATAAATAACCCCCACATGCTTAGCGTTCCAATAATGGAACACTAGGTATAAATGGGCTAATAGCTATATAACATGGACAGGACACTTCATCTTCCTGTGGACTTAGTACTTCTTCTGTAAAATGGTGATTATAATAGTACCTACCTCATAGGTTTGTGGTGGGGAAAAATATAAATAATTACAACATTGCCTGGCACATAGTAAACTTTCAATAGTTAATGTAACTCTTTGTTTTTATATTTATGGGATGACATTTTCTATTTCTTGAGCCCAGTTCTGATTTTGTTATTATTATTTGTCTTATATCATTATTTTTTTCTGGCTGCTGCAATATCTACATGGGTCTTTACTTTTCCAAATGCTTTGATAAATGTTTTAGATCCCATTAAATGGATCCTTTCCTAGCCAGAATCCAGACTCAAAACAGACCACTTCTTAAATGCCTCTACATGCCTAAATAAGGGTCCCTTTACCCACTATCATACTGTAGCTATTATATCTCTTCATGGCCAATATCCTGGGGATGTAACTCAAACTCTAGATAGGAATAAGGCTCAGAAACTCCCCAGCTGAATTGTAGAAAAACCCATAGCCCTCTATCTGAGAAATGGAAATTTTCCTTGTGTTTCACACCCTCAGCATCACTGTATCCTGAACCATAAAATAACAGTAGACAAGGTTTTAATATATTTGAAACTTTAACAGCATGCATCAGTTGAGAGATGTTTAAATGCCCTAGGAAAACGATGCAAACAAAAGCATATCCACTCATGCCAAAAGCCACAAGGAAACATCCTCTGCTCTTCTTTATTACTCTTGCTCCTCAACATCTTAAAAGAGTGTTATGGACCATGGAAAAAAATATGTCTTTGCAGCTGACCTAGTCATCTCACCACAGTAGCAGAGGTTTCTAACCCTTGGTTCCAGGTATTGTTACCAATTTGACTAGTGCTCCCAATTCATCAGTTACCGGTACTGAGGCTCACAGCAATGATGTCTTGGCTTTGCCCAGAAGCATTGACACTTCCACCTTAGTTTGAGCCAAATTAAGGCTATTTAACCTTCAACCTTCCATAGTCAATAAGGTTACATAATTGATTAATTTGTCACCAAGGGCCCATACTCCAGTCAAGCATTTTTATTTATTTTTGGAAATAGAGATAACTTCAGGAAAGCTCCTAAAGCCCATCTGCAGTGTTCGTCACCTGACCTTTTACCAGCCCTACTCTTATATGCATTGTTCTTACCAAGACAAATGGAGAATTTAAGGGTTACAACAACTCACAGATATTGAACCAAATTACCATTGACATCAATACTTCCTCTTACCTTTATCTTAACCTGCTTGATCAACTTGAGTCAGCTGTGATTTGTATCAACTGAAAACTCCAAGACAGGATTAGAGGGTAAGGAATATGTTGTGGGGAAGGGTCATATCTCCCTATCAACATCAGAAATATTTTTTAAAGTATTCATGAAAGACTGTGTTTTCTGATCCTTATAATTTTGAATACAAGTGACCCTTGAACATGTTTGAACTATGAGGTCCACTTATACATGGATTTTTTCAAGATTGAAAATTTTCTTGGAGATTTGTGACAATCTGAACTTGTAGATGAACCATGTAGCCTAGAGATAGTAAAAAAAAGTATGTCGTGAGTAAATACAGTATTAAATATATTTTGATACTAGTCTCTTTAGGTGTTAATTCACTATGATATTGATAACAGTAAGCTGTTAGTAATTAAGTTTCTGGGGAGTCAAAATTTATGTATGGATTTTCTATTTCATGGGGTTTTCATGGAAAAAATAAAAAGTTTATGAAATAAAAGATTTTCATGAAAAAATAAAAGGTTATGTCATGAGTAAATACAGTATAAAATATATTTAGATACTAGTCACGTTATCTGTTAATTGACTGTAATATTGATAACAGTAAGCTATTAGTAGTCCAGTTTCTGGGGAATCAAAATTTGCATGTGGATTTTCTACTTCCTGGGGGCTAACCCCTATATTGTCCAAAGATCAATGGTGTTTGGTAATATGTTTGAGTAAAGGTTAACATATTTATGTAACTCTGAAAAATGCTTTTAAACATTGCAAATAATTAGGAGAAGAGAGGAATTGTTCAATAAATAATCTTTCTTTGGTAGATGAGAACCAGTAACTATCAAAGCCCTTAGAAACATGTATAACTTGACATAGACATTCTATTCCTTGAACATTTTTTAAAGGAAGTAATCAAACATAGTACAAAGTTATACATAGGATGATCATTATATTAATGATCATTGTATTAATGAGGTAACCAAAAGCACCACAATTTGGAATTAAGAAAACACATACACATACACACACATGCACACACACATACACACTTGTGTGTGTACTTATATGTGGATGTTATGATAGTCATATAACAAGAATACCATGTGACTGTTTAAAGTCATATTTATCCAGACTATTTGACAACAAAAGAAAGATTCTATAATACATTTAAGTGATAAACCAAAGCAATGAACATTATGTACCATATCAGTCTTAAAGATGATGATGACTGTATGGATGATAATATTGCTACTCGCTTATTTTTTACTCTTGAGCACATAACATTTTCCCCACAGTTACAATGCAATAAATTTAATTTAGAAATAATTATTTTTAGCAAGGAGGCAAAACAATTCCCTACATTTGAATTTATTAGTCTAGTTCATTTTGGCTGCATATTAGAATCACCAGGAGAGCATGAAAAACAAAATATCTGAGACCTACTCTAACTTGCTGAATCAAAACATGTTTCATTTTTAGTGTTTGTTGTTGTTCATATTTTTAACATGGTTCTCAAGTGATTTTGAAGTGTTCAGGCCAGGATCAATCCACAAACTGTCATATGGGTACAACTGGCCTTGAGGAAAATAATGCTAACTCCTCAGGATCTTTTCAGAATGAAGTGAAATAATGTGAGTGAGTGATCCTAGAGTGATAGGTGAATAATCCAGCTTTGGGCCTGTTTCCCAGGATGCTGATATATGAGAGGTCCTACTTCTTTGGGAAAAGACCTCTTACAAGCAGTTTGGTAGAAGTGCTATATCCCTTTAGCACTTCTTCACTCTTTCCTTGTGGTAGCAAACCCCAGCTCCCTGACCAGAGTGGGGACCTGCAGCCAAGGCTGAGAAAGCCACAGGCTCCTGTCTGCCCAGTGGTCCAAGGAGTGGTCCAGTCTTGGATCAACTGATCATTACCAAGAATTTTTCTGATTATGGCCAGCAAATTGTCAAGTAAACTTGCTCCATTCCAGTTTTCCTTGACCAGAAAATGGCACTGTTATTCCCACAGTATGATCAGAGTAAAATCCTCTTTCCTTATGCCCTTCAGTCACCCCATCAGCAAGTCCTGCTTGTTTTCCTTTGCTACAAAACCCAAAACCTCCCACTTCTGCTGGCCTCCAATTTAGCACTCTAGTTTTGGGCTATTGTGACACTTGGTCCCTAATTGGTCTTCCACTCCATTCTTATCTTGCTAAAGCCATTGTTCAGAGAGCTAAATATACTTTTAAAATATAAACCAAATAATGTCTATAATTTCTTAGCTTAAAATTCTCCAATGAATTCACATTACATTTATTATAAAACAATATCCATACTCTGTAGCCTGACAAGACATACTTGGTTTACCCCTCTCCAAATTCCTCCATTACTCCCTTACTCTCTTGCTTCTGACTGTCTTGCTATTCCTCAAACATGGCAAGCTTTCCCTGATTTTACTTTTTCTCTTTTATCTACCAGAACTGCTCATCACACAACCTCCAAGTGATCCCTTCACATATTTCTTTCAAGTTTTACTCAGGAGTTACCACCTCAGAGGTAATTTCCTTGACCTCCCTATTATAGTGATTCCTCCTTCCCACCTCCCCAGTCACCCCCACCCCTGACCCATCAGTCTCTTTGCTTTCTTCCTGACTTCTTGGTTCACAGAACTTGGCACTACCTGATACATCAGTTACATGCCCGTTGTTTGACTCTTGTAAAATGAAAGCTTCACAAGGGCTTCCACTGTGATTGTGCCCTGTATCTGTACATAGTTGAGGATCATTATTTATATGCTTAATTAGATCTCCATTGATTGGATAAAGTCGGGCTCCAGAAGGGCAGACTAAAGCCACCAAGCAGGGAATGAGAACTGGAAGAGCTTGTTTCCAGAAGCACCCCAGCTAGCTCTATTCTTTTTCTTTTTCATCCCTTGGGTAGATGAACTCAAAAAGTCCTCCTTTTCTCTTCAGTTAGTTTGAATAAAATTTCTGTCAATTGGAACTGAAAGATCCCTGACTAATAGCCAGTTGGAGATTCAGTTTCAGGACCTGAGCAATTTTGGAGGGAGAACCATGAAACACCACAATTCTGTGCATGGCACACTGTAACACAGAAGTCCACATAGCACAGACTTCTCACCTACCAGGTAACCTCTGAATGCTCCGTCGGCCACCGTTATTGTCAATATAATCAAAGACCTTTTCCCTCCCCTACTGAGTACTTTGTTCTTTGGGTGATTGTGCATTCCCTTCATCTGCTGCCTGAACAACTCAGACTCAGCTGCTTCTTACCCTTATTGCCCTTTCCCTTACCCTTCCAGATTTGCAAATCATTCCAGAGTTGTGAAGGGAATTCTAATCTTTCAAAATTGATTTTTCCCAGTTTCTATCTCTCTCACACACACAAGAAGCAAATAATGCATGAACCACATTCTATATTAATACTTTCATCCCTATTCCAATCTTAGAGCAGACTGATTATCCACTTATCCCCACCCATGAATGTTTTTATTCGAATGTTGGCATGAAACTGCCACTTATCCTGAATGCCTGAATTTCAAGCAAAGCTGATGACTTCACAGAACTCCATACACACTAAGCACACTGAAATCACCTGTGCAACAACGCATGGCAGTGTGAATAGGCAGGGAGCTGTGCCAAGGCCAGGGTCAGAGACCAGCTGCTAGAATTCTTCCCTGAACCTGAGGGAGCAAGCATAGGTTTTATGGCAATCTTCTCACTATAACACTATTCTTAATATTTTGAGTTTAATATAATGCACAGGAGCTGACCTGTGCATTGTGTGATGTTTAGCAGCATTCCTGGCCTCTACCAGCTACCCAGTGTGGCCACCAAATATTCCTCCAGATTTTGAAAACTGTCCCGTGGAATGTATTTGTCAGAGAAGGATTAAGCCCAATTAAGAATCATGTATTCAAAAAAAGAATTTGTCTGACAACTGAAAAAACCAATTCTATCCAATGGGTATACTGCTGTCTCCTCAAAACAGGCAGTAAGAGGTCCTGGTAGGTGAGGGTACTGCCTCTTCTTTACAGTTGGAACAGCTTTTTGTTGTTGTTTATTTATTTATTTATTTGAGATGGAGTTTTGCTCTTGTTACCCAGACTGGAGTGCAGTGGCGCAATCTTTGCTTACTGTAACCTCCACCTCCTGGGTTCAAGGAATTCTCCTGCCTCAGCCTCCCGAGTAGCTGGGACTACAGGCATGTGCCACCATGCCCAGCTAATTTTTGTATTTTTAATAGAGACGGGGTTTCACCATGTTGACTAGGATGGTCTTGATCTCTTGACCTCGTGATCTACCCACGTCGGCCTCCCAAAGTGCTGGGATTATAGGCATCAGCCACCATGCCTGGCCTATGGTTGGACCAGTTTTAACAGATCCTGGACTTTATGACCCAATAAGTGTCTATTAGAAGTAAAACTGGTAGATGAGTGTGATCTGTTTTCAAATTTGAAATTTTGAGAGATCTTATTTTTTTTCATAGCCCCTTCATTTAGGTGAAACTCTATTTACAGTGCCCTTTGTGATAGAACTTGGGCTCTCTTCTCAAACCTAAATTCCCAGTATTCTATCACATGTGTCCTATGCCTGGCCATATCAATCTTTTTTTATTCTATGAGAACAATTTGCTTTCTTATCTCTCCATGTCATTCATACATACTGTTCCCTGTGGCTAAAATATCTTTCCCATCCTTTTTTTTTTTAGACAGTCTTACTCTGTCACCCAAGCTGAAGTGCAGTGGTGCAGTCTCTTCTCACTGCAACCTCCACCTCCCAGGTTAAAGTGATCTTGATTCAGCCTCCCAAGTAGCTGGGATTACAGGCACGAGCCACCATGCCTGGCTAATTTTTGTGTTTTTAGTAGAAATGGGGTTTCACCATGTTGGCCATGCTGGCCTCAAACTCCAGACCTCAAGTGATCCACCCACCTTGGCCCCACGTGTGCCTGATCTTACATATTTTTTGATATGTTTCTTCTTATGACATTGAAAACTTCCTTTAATTCCTGTTCCTTCCTGACATTCCCCATTCCAGGCCTGAAGGTTTGTCTCCTCTCTTATTCACCTATTCCAATGCCTATTCTTATAAACATCAGTTGGGTTTCTTACCCATCTCCAAATAATGTACTTGAGAACCATATCGTTTTACCTAGGCAGATCCAAATTTTGTGGGTACAGAAGTTTATGCAATCTGCGATGCCCTCTTTATAAAAAAAATATGACTTTTATTAACATAATATTAAGTATATTTATTGAGAACTAGGAAAGAAATCACAAAAAATGCCTGGAACTTTAAAGACCCAACTCTCTTTTTCAAAGACCTCTTTTGTTGATTTACCAGAAATGCTTCCATAGAAATATTTCCTAATAGCAACCCGGCTTTTTCTGCCATCTAGAATGCTCTGTAGCTGTCAGTATCTCACAGAAACCTGTGCAGTTGAGGGTCCCCAGAGCCTAAGCCTCGTTGTCTTTATGGCAAATCTGTCTTTAAAAAATGTATCTCTGTATCTCCAAGGCCCAGTACAATGGTTAGACAGTAGAAGGTACTTCATAAATGTTAGTGATGACAATACTAAATTTTATTTAAAGGTTAAGAAATTCTGTCACTCTTTTTTGTTCCAGAAAAAGACATTGCCAGAAACCACCCTTCCCAATGTGACTTAGACAAGATTCATAGATGACCCCCTTGTTCACATAAGGCAAGGCCAGAGGCTGACCCTCCAAATTCCCAATCTTTGCCTCAGAAATAACTAGTGGAACTGCTTGTCCCGACTGATCAACTGTAACAAAATGACTGTTAAAATCAAAATTCCTCGAGATCCCTGACCTCTGGTCACCTCCAGCTGAGCCAGCACCCAGCTCTTCCCAAGAATAGACTAGACTGGCCTCAGGGAAGACATTCTCCAACCTACCAGCCTATCAGGCCACCTTTGATTCCATTTCCCCACACTGCTTCTTTCTAGCTTTGTTTACTCCTCCCTTCAGAAGCTTGTAGATCTCAGCTTGTAGATCTTGAACCTCCTTCTCCCCAGTTCAACAGTACATTTCCCAGCCTTCTAGGAAGTCTCTTGCCACAGACTTTCAAATTAAGTCTCTCCTTACTAAGTCCGAACGTGCTTTTTATGTGATAGTGAAATTATTGAAGAAAATAAGTAATGAATGAATGAGTGTGAACTCTTGTCAAGCAATGAGTATTCTTTGTAACTCTTTCCTGTGCTGCTGCAATGATAATACTATTGCTTTCCTTCTGAGTCTATGTGGTCTCTGTCTTTTGACCTCTGTTCCTTCTGCCAGTTGCAACTCACTCCTCTGTCAGCCATTACTATAAGCTTAATCTGTCAATATTGTCTAGCAGCTCTGACCTCTACCTTCATTTTGGCTTAAATCCCACCTTTGTTATAATTCAGTCTGGACCCTAATCCATTCAGACTTTTTCCTGGCTTAGGCTCAAGAAAAGCTGACTCTGTTTCTACAATCAAAATTGAGTATGCGAGTTAGCTTTGAAAAGGCCTGATAGCTACCCACTGCAAAAAGTTAGTGAACAGGCATTCCACATGCAAATAATTGCATGTAAAGTCTTGGAGGTAGGAATTTGAAATTCATGCCTCTGGACAATAAAATCAGCCATGTTTTATTTTAAATTGGTAGAATAATGAGAGAAGGTTGGAGAGAAGCATTTTATGAATGGATATTGATTAGGATGAAGATTACGAGCATTGGTTTTTTATGTGTGAAATTTCAGATATTGGCAAAATCCATAAATAATATAATATATGAAAAAGTACTGAAATTAGAATTTGGGAGACATTTGGATTCTATTATTTAAAATCTTTGAAAAATGCTGTGATTCGTAAAATGAAATCTTGGAACAGTATATTTTTGCAGTACAAATATATTTTCCAAATTTTGGGTAAAGACTAATATTTTCTCACCTTTATAAAATACATTAATTGGATTCTCATTTGATTTTACAAATTCATGTTAATTATAGAATACAGATTGGCATACTTAAAATTTCAAATGTTTTGAACATCTAAATACATAAAATATAGTTTTAAACTTACTCTTTCATTAGATGAAGGTATATGTTGAAGAAAAATGAGTAGATAATGAAAATTCTGTATTGGCAGCCTGCATAGTCACAAGATATTAATATATAAAAATGTGATTAAGATAATGTTAAATTATAGAGTAATTTTTGCAGTCTTGTTTTATAGATTAACAAATACAAACTTCACCAGACATTAAAATCCATTATTTCAGATAAGTAACAATGATTTATAAGAGCCAAGTGGTAGATTTAACCCAACCTCACATTTTAATAAAAGTGTTACAAAGTTTTAGTTATTAAAAATTCAAAAAGGTTAACATTTTAGATATAAAAAGAGCAAGGCACAAATCGATTTAATGGGAGATAAAGGGTAAAGCATGCAATGCTTAGACTTTAAAAATCCAATTATTCCTATTGCTCTGCATATATTAGGTAGTCATATTTTAGTGCTATCCCATGCCTCACTTGTCTTGCTGCCTCTTATCAAACCTCCTGTTTGCATTTTAATTGACTTGGGGAAAAGCAAAGGGGGAAAGAAAAGGAAGTCGTAAAATTAAAGAAAGGGCTGTGCATATTTGAAAGCACATATGTGACCCTCCTCTATGTTATGCCAATGCTTTAAATATCATTCTGCTCTAACGTCAGATCCCTATCAGTCTGACCAGTTTTAAACTGTCACTTCCACATTTAAATACATTATTTTATGAAAGTTTATGCCACCACTCTTAATAGTACTTAATAAACACAAAAATCTTAGCAGAAATACTTGGAAACACCCACTAGGCTATACACTCTTGCCACGTGCTAAAAGAATAGGCTACAATTTTGTTTATGTTGTTATGTTTCACACCTATTTAATGTCTGCAAACTTTTGTGTTCTAATCTGAAAATGAGGACAGTGAGAGCAGCGTTATAAGAAGGTGACAAGAATGAAGGAAACGGTAATGCTTGGGCATGCCTGAGGAAGTTCCATGTAGCTTCCCTGGGAGAGTCTCATGGTGTTTTACTAGACATTCTGAAGCGTTTTTGTAGCTGCTTCTTGGGCAGTTGTTCTCAAACTTCTGTCTCCAACCCTTTTTATACTGTTAAAAATGTTACTGAGAACCCCAAAGACCTTTGCTTCTTTGGATTATATCTTTTGACACTGACTATATTTTAGGTGATTATATATTCATTTTTTTCAATACGTGTAATAAATTCACTGCATCCCAGAATAAACAAATGTTTTATGAAAATCTAAATTTTACAAAACAACAAATAAAGGGAAAATAATGGCATTGTTTTACATTTTTCAAAATGCTTTAATGTGTTGCATGAGAGGCTTAGATTCTTACCTCAGCTTCTGGTGTCAGTCTTCTGTGATGTGTTGTTTTGGTTGAAGCATAGAAAAAAATATCTGGCTTCACATAGATCTGGGCTGGAAAATGTAAGACCTCGAGGTCCCCTTAAACAGTTTAGGGAACCCCTAGAAGTCCTGAAGCCACCCTTGAGTGCTGTTCTGGAAAATAGAAGCAATGAGGAGGAGAGGAGAGGCTGTGTTTCCAGCATTGGTTTGTGCCAAATCTGGGAAAATTTGATGGAAAAATACTAGAGACCCTTAGACTTACTTTTTACCTTCAAACTGCCTTTAATCTGATTCCATGTCCATTGCCTTGACGTAACCTATTCCCACTTTGCTCCTGCCGGGAAGATAAAAATTCTGGTCTGTACTCATTTGACAAAAGAACCTGGGAAGAGAGAAGAAGAGCTACTTGGATAATAACACATTCCTATTATGCAAGTTTTACTATACAACATGAGGGGAGGGGGCAATGTGGTTTGATTTATTATTGAATATTATAGATCTTTGAAATATACAGATATGACATTTGCAGTTTCACAAGTGACAGTGATGATGGCAGGTAATCATGTCACTTTGTTCAGAGGCATGTGTCTGGAACAGATGGCAAAGCTAGTGGGTAAATGTGATTAAATCACTGACAGGAGGGCTTAGCTGACTCCCAGCACCTCCATCCCAGTGTAATTTGTGAATGGCCACTCTTATTGTGTAAACTGCTCCTGGAATATATGCAATTATTGTTGAAAGTCTTGGGATTTGAAGTAGTATTGTTGTTTTGTGGAAAATCGCCTCGGGAAATTAAAAATCCAGCTACTACTCTTAAAAATGGAAACAAAGTGAAGCTATAGTGTTCATTTAAAAAAATAACTCTAGATTTTTTTGGTCTAATATTTATGCTATAATTAAGGACCCAAATATATCATTTAAATTTAAGTTTTATTGCCTTCTATGAAGGTAATTAGATGTAATTGTGGTATTCACAAATTTGGGTATTAGGAAATGTCAGGAATATCCTGTTAAATCTGTACTTATATTTCATATTAGATTAATCAGTGTTGTTGTTAATTCTCAGTTTTGCATGGCTTTGAAATCTTTGATTAAATCTATTCTTAGGAGAAACTGAAAAGTATTGATTATTGGTTATAGTTGGTAGAAACTTTATAAAGCAAAAAAGAAACAATATCGGCCGTGCGCAGTGGCTCAAGCCTGTAATCCCAGCACTTTGGGAGGCCGAGGCGGGTGGATCACGAGGTCCAGAGATTGGGACCATCCAGGTCAACTTGGTGAAACCCCGTCTCCACTAAAAATACAAAAAATTAGCTGGGCATGGTGGTGCGTGCCTGTAATCCCAGCTACTCAGGAGGCTGAGGCAAGTGAATTGCCTGAACCCAGGAGGCGGAGGTTGTGGTGAGCCGAGATCACATCATTGCACTCCAGCCTGGGTAACAAGAGCGAAATTCCGTCTCAAAAAAATTAAAAATAGAAATAATATCAAATAGAATTTTCTACTTTGTTATGTAAAATTTTATGTACTATCTGTATTTTAAGATTATCTATGAAGGACTGTATTTAAAAGGCTTCAAATAATTGCCTCACCTGTATAAAGTGCTATTTAAGTGTTTGCTATTTTTATACTTTCTTACAAATACCAATTTAAAAAAAGAAGAAGAAAAAAACAAAACAAGATGATTTATTGAGTGCCTGCTCTGTGCCAGTTACTTTTTTAGGCATTTGAGATAGACTGCCTAGAACAGAACTAGATTGTATATGTTACACATCACAATATTTTATTGCATAAAATTCTCCAAATTCTTAGAAAAATTCCCTTCTAATTTCTCTGTGTCTATATGTGTGTTTACTGTAACTAATTCAAATTTGCTCTCACTGAAATGTATTATTGTATGTGGCAATTCCCAGATGTTTATTTCCATCTGAAATGCTAAGCCAACAATTTCTTAATTACTGTTAACTGATGATGGAAGCTTTGACAGTATAAACTTTATTAATAAACTTACTAAGCAAGAAAAAAGATAATTTGGCAAAATCTGTTGGCAGGTTCACTCTCTAGCGATACATTATATTTTTATTATTTGTTGTTTATTGATACTCCTTCATTTCTGATAGAGGAAATTTTACACATATAGGTGAAAACACATCAACTTATTAACTTTAATAGAATACAAGATGTAGAATACGATGTTTAAAAGTAAAAGACTAACATTTTTATACTGTTTAATTTAAATATATAATTCAATATATTATAAGAATGTTAACACATTTTTAGAAAGTCTTGAATCCTGGGTCCAGATTTTCTTATATCTAAACTGCTTGAACTTTCACCTAGAAAATCAGCCTTAGATGATTTTAAATGGTTTAGCTTACCTATAGCCATCTAAAACCTTGCTTGGGACTTCTGATTCTGATTATATAGAGTATCAAGTAATTGAAGATTATCAAGGTACTGTCTGCTTAAGACATGGAAACACTTCATGTTTGGCTAATTTTAGTTGCATATGAGTTTGTTTATTTTTAAACAGTACGATTTGTTATGTAACCTGAAAGTTAACTCACTGCTACTCCCCTACCCAAAACCTTCTCAGACTCCCTATTCACACCTCCCACATCCAGTCATAATTAAACACTCTGTGTTCTCACAACATTGTGTACAAATCACTATTATGGAATTTGTTATAGCTTAATATTCTAAAACTGGACGGCAAATTTTAGGGAACCAAAGCCTTCTGTTAGGTTTCTTCCTCTAATATTTCAGGTAGTGCCAGAATTTAGTAAACCCCCAACAGGTATTTATGGGGATCAATGGATTAATCTTGAAGTGGCTTTTTTACTTAAAAGCATAATAAAATTAACATGATTTCTAAAAAGCTGTCATATGGCATGTGCTGGATGTATTTTATTTTCTGTCCTTTATCTTCTTTATCCTTTGGGGAAGGATTCTCACTACGTTCTTGTTCCATATGGTTAAAAGAGAATAATTCAAACTCCCTACCTTAGGGGTGAGCATATGATCCAGGACTTTTGGAATTTGTTTTTCACTCAATTGCCCAGTTATGAGAACCAATGTATTCCTTTATTTTGCTTTTGATAATTCTAATGGAGTGTCACACACATTTAATAGCATCCTGGCTAATGTAACACCTGCATTTTAGAATTCCTCCATCAGAAATATTTATCTGGTTCATGTTTTTTTAACACTTTCTGAGCTACAGCTTGATATGTATATGAAATTCTATTTTATTGCCTCTCTTAGTACAAAAGTTTTTAACTCTCACAGGTAGTTTTATTTATTTTTCTTTTCACAGTATTTCAAGTGTTTTGAGCAGAGTCAGTTACTTTTAAACATAGTTTTTTATGAATGATGTTTTCTTTGTAACTTGTCTTCTTTCTTGAATGTCTACTATCTAAGGCTTTGTTCTCCATTCTTTCTCATGCTTGCCATTTGTCTTGATTTTCTTCGATGATTTTTTTCCAGCCTATTTTTCTTAAGATAAAGAAAGACATGGACACATCCATTTTATATTCCAGCAATATTTATCTTAAAAAACCCCCACATAATGGTTAAAGTAAGATGTCCCACTGCACATCATAGATAGTGGTAATGGCTTATCTTTGTCTTTTAAGTTTCTTTATTAAAAGATAGAAACTGCTAAAGAGTAAATATTTGTTTTTATTTTCATGGATCTCTTTAGCTTTTGACTCCCCCGTGATCACTCAAAAAAAAAATAAAGTGACATTTTTACTTTCCAGAGCCTACGCACAGCCAAAAATGGCTTTAGAACTCTATGCATCAGAGAATGCTAAAGAAAGAAAAATATTTCATGTTATTTTTAGTGTTTGCATATTAGCATTTCAATTACTTGCTTAATAGTGTACATTCTTCTTATGTTTGGGGTTGGTTTTAATGAGTGTGGTAGCATGATATGTTTTCAGAATGTTTTATTACAAAATCAGGCAATACTGTTTAAGAATTGGCCGGGCGCGTGGCTCAAGCCTGTAATCCCAGCACTTTGGGAGGCCGAGGCGGGTGGATCACGAGGTCAAGAGATCAAGACCATCCTGGTCAACATGGTGAAACCGCGTCTCTACTAAAAATACAAAAAATTAGCTGGGCGTGGTGGCGCGTGCCTGTAATCCCAGCTACTCAGGAGGCTGAGTCAGGAAAATTGCCTGAACCCAGGAGGCGGAGGTTGCGGTGAGCTGTGATGGCGCCATTGCACTCCAGCCTGGGTAACAAGAGCGAAACTCCGTCTCAAAACAAAAAAACAAAACAAAACCAAAAAAAAGAATTACATTAAAATTGGTAAACTGCCAATTGAAAAAAATACATTAAAAGTGGATAGTGACTGAATGATTATTTTAATTAAAAATATATGTTTGTGCCTAGTGACATCATTCTTACAGAAAAGTGGTATTGAATGTTTTAGGGTACATCCATCTCTCAGCTTAGACATTAAAATGTGTTGAGAAATTAATTTCCTTGCTATTCCTTTTTTTTTATTTTTGAAATAGAACTTCGCCTTTGTCACCCAGGCTGGAGTCCAGTGGTGTAATCTCTGCTCACTGAAACCTCCACCTCCTGAGTTCAAGCGATTCTCCTGCCTCAGCCTCCTGAAGAGCTGGAATTACAGGCACTTGTAACCATGCCTGGCTAATTTTTGTATTTTCAGTAGAGACAGAGTTTTATCATTTTGACCAGGCTGTTCTCAAATATTTGACCTCAGGTGATCTACCCACCTTGGTCTCCCTAAGTGCTGGGATTATAAGCATGAGCCACCACTCCCTCCTTACTATTCTTGAACACAATGTAGTAAAATGACGTATTTGGAGTCAGAAATTAACCAGCAATCTACACAAGCTCTTGTTAATCTTTTCATTCAAATTATAATCTTAAATTTTAATCTCAGAAGAAAATTTTTATCACTCAAGCTGTGAAATACAGGATCCAAATAAATGGTTTTTGCTTTAATATTTTTTACACTTCATGACATGGTTGCTTACCCTATAGATACTTATTGCTAGTAATATAATTATCATAAACAGTGCCTGAAACATTCATTTCTAGTCAAGTTCTGTGACTAACCAAGCTAAAACATACATTTTCAAGAGAGCCACCCCAGGGTTGTCTATCCATGGATTTTCTTTCCCATTGCACTTTAAAATTGACTGGGAGCTCCTATAAAATGCTTACTGGATGTGCGTCATAACAAATAAACAGCAAACTTTGAAGGTAGGACATTGGGTTATGCTTTTTAAAACTCCGCAGATAATTTTAAGGTGAACCAAGATGAAATACCATTTTTTTGAACCAAATAAATGTTCAGAAATATGTAATTCAATTTTTAGTCATTTGTTGAGAACTAATTCCTTGACAAAAAAGACATTCACTTTGTGGTTAATGTCAAAAATATTTCATATTCATTTCTTAATATGAAATATGTTGTAGAAATCCCTGATAATCACAAACATCTGCATTTTAAAAGATTTCCATTATTGTGAAGTATTTATTATTATTATTTGGATCTTCCTGGGGAGGCTTTATCTCACTGGGAGGTAATCTATGTTAAGTCTTAATTCAAAAAATGAAAGTTCTTGAGAAAAGGTTGAAGCATATAGGTCATTGCAAAAAGTTGATGTTGAAATATTCACTGAAGTATCCATTATAATAATGAATACTAAATTGCTATAAGATTTATTTTCCTAGAATAATAATTTTTCTATGCAAGCACTCCACAATATTTATTGTAGTAGGTTCAATTCTAAAGTTGTTTCTGAATACATATGGCAAATGAACAAAATCAAATTGGTAAAAATAAACATAGAAGTGAGGGATTAACAACAAAAACAAAAATAATCATAGAAGTGAGGGATTAACAACAAAAACAAAAACAAAAAACCCCTAAAGTTAAATCCAACCTTTTGTTTCAGCACAATAAAATGCAGTCTACTGAAATAAAGTCTTTGAATAATTCAAGAAGTAGTTATTTAGTAGCAAAATTTAAAGCAATAAAATCATTTTGGTAAGTATTTAAAAATAATCTAAATTTAAGCATTCTTATCAAAAGATACTTATAATAAAATATCAATTTTAATTATAATTCTTAAAATATTTATTAACTGCCAAGTTTAATGATATGCTGTACCAGAGATATAAATATAAGTAAGAGGTGATTCCTGTCTTTAAATAGGTATTCATGTATAGATGACACAGACATATGCGTACAAATTGCAATGTGGTGACTGCTATACTAATAAAGTGTGGTGATCAGAAAAGGGCATGTTTCAGCTATGAGGCATTGACCAAGGCTGACAAAAGGAAGAGGTGTTGAAACGGGTTTTAAAGAATCAGGGGAAGTTTTCTATAGGGAGCACAATGGGTGAAGTGAATCAATAAAACTTAGAGCATTCTGCAGAAAGGTAAGGTGTATTACGATAGGGCCAGAAATGAGAGTGTAAGTACAAAGACCAGCTGTTAGTGGGGCTGTAGTCTCCTTAGCCCCAGATGATAAAGAGCCTTGAACGTTAAGCCAAGGTTCCTGCTCTTCTTCCCAGGGGCAATGAAAAACCATTCAAGCAATGTAATTTTGAGTTTCTTAAGACTCCTGATTCCTTGGCCACTTTCCTTAGCCTGACACCAGTTTGCCTTCCCACAGCCATACATGAATTTTCTTTCATATTGATCATTTTGCCAACTAACTAAAATGTTTCACAATGACTTGATTTCTTAAAAATCAGAACAAATACAGTGAATATCTCATAAATATATGTACACATAATATATATTCATTATTTCTCTTAAAGATGAGTCATTATGATTGAGGTTTATCATTTCTTCAGTATACGCAAATACTACAATTTTGCTGTATAAAATGCAATTACATATAAAATACAAATTTAGTTTATAATAAGTACTCTGAAAAATCTTTGCAATATCCCACCCAAAAATAATGCCTACCTCATCTGAAAAACTCAAGAATTAAATCAGAGGAAGGAGTTGCAAAACTAAGGGATTTCTGGGGAAAGGCTGTACAAATAATCACCCTGGGAACACAGCTATGTGTTTTTTATTATTGTCGGATTAAAAAAAAATGGTTTTAATCTTAAGGTTTATTTTATAATCTTGGGAAATTTTAAGTTTTCAAAATGTTTAACTTGTTGAAAGTGAGCAACTTAATACTACAAACAAACATTCATTCATTTAACAAACATTTATAAAGCACCAATATAAGTGAGGCAACTTTCAAGGAACAGAGCATGCCAAGAAACAGAGTAGAACTGTTCCTGATCTCATAGGGCTTATATTCTAGTGAGGGTCATCAATATGTGGGCAGAGTCAAATAATAGGGAAATTAGTGTACAATGTAACAGATAATGGATGCTGTTGAAACATGAAGAGGTTGGATTACTAACAGAAGAGGGAATTTGTTCATTTTTATTAAATAGTTGAGAAAGTAGTATTTAAGCCATGTATATAGAAGGGAGCAGCAGGAACAAACCTCAAGTTTGAAGAACGTTCCCTGCTTCAAAAAGGAAGCGAGAAGTCCCACGTAGCTGCAAGACAGTGAGTCAATGATAGAATGACCAACAGGAGATGCAGACAAAATGTGGAAATGCATGGAGCAAGGGACAGGGAGCCAAATTTCTTAGGGCCTTGCTGGCCATTTTGGGACTTTTTCCTTTTACTGAGCAAGGTAGGAATTCATTGGACAGTCTTACATTTTAGAAGAATTAATCTGGCTTTTCCTAAATCTATACTACAGAGAATGAGGGTATAAGGAGTCTATTGTGATTACCCAGGGCAAAGCTGATAGAAGCTTGCATCAGAGTGAAAGCTGGGAAGGCAGGGTCACATGGTTCTATTCTATGTGTATTTGTTTTGAAGACATAAGAGGCATGAATATCAATATGTAAAATATTAAATTATATCTATCTACTTAATATTAAAATTGTCTACATATATGTGACAGGCTTTTATTATTACCAAAAACACAATAATCACAAAGGATTATTCAACCCTAAAACAGTTAAGAAAATATTTTATATATTTTTTATTGACATCAAGCATCAAAAAGGAGAGAGGAAAAACTATCTTTGTAATTGTTGTGTATCCAATCCATGTGTTGGTCCGTAAATACTTTACTTGTAGTATCTGATTTGAAAAATAAACTGTTAGTGAGAATACATGTAGATGTTCATTTCCTTCTAGTCATCTAAAGTGACTGTGTTATTGAAATCAAATTTATAAACTGCCTGCCTATGTAGCCACCCAGAAATATTACAAATGCATTGATAACATCATTTCTTACATACTGGCCCAATACAGTATAGAATCAGTATCTCTTCTTCCTGGCTAGGTAGTCATTCTGAATTAGGGAGTCTGACTACTTCTGGTCGAAAGCCAACAGTGGGACTTCAACCATTACTTAAATGTAGGCTGGAGACAAAATCTGAAAAGGTTTTCATTTGCAAATTACTGCATAACATACTACTTCAACCTTATTAGCTTAAAACATAAAGCATTTGTGATTTCTCATAAGTCTCTGGATCTCAGCTTTGTTTCTACAGTTGTCTGAAATTTGCTGGCAGGCTGGTAGGGGCTAGCTTGTCTAGGATAGTCTCAGCTGGTATGACTCAGCTCTGCCCCTTGGATTCTTCTCAGAGTGAAGATGGAAGTACAGGGGACAAAGTGAAAAGTGTACCTACTTTTTCAAGCCTCTGCTTGTGTCAAGTCTGATTATGTCCTATTGGCCAAATCAAGTCACATGGCAAAGAGCACATTCTTGCTGTGGAGGTAGAAGGTCTCTGACTATTTAATAAAAAGAACTTCAAATCAAAAGCACTTTAAGGAGCAAATAAAACAAACAGCCTCAACCACAAACACAAAAGTCATTGCAACCACCATTTCTTTGTCAAGTGTCAAGTTTGGAAGACAAGCAATTTTGGTTAAGGCCTTATTCCCAATTCTGACCCTTTGTTGTTCACCAAAATGTGGTTGCAGTGCCTAGAACAGAAAAGTGATTTAAAAGCTACTTTAAAAACTTTCAAATACTCCCCCAAACCTTACCCTGGTAAGCACCCTAATAGAATCACACAGGATTATATTTTGGACACTTCGGTGAAGAATAAGAGATCATAAGACATGAAATTCAAGGACTATTTAGTTTAGTCTTTGGAAAAATACAAGGCAATTTCTCGCTGGAACTGATTCCCTGACTCTTAAATTGTACTTGATTTCTTAAAATTTCAATAATCAGATCTTTGAAAATTTCACTCCATATACTTTTGATATCTTATACTTTTATCTTTCATTAACATCAGACAATAGCTAAATTGGCTATTGCCAAGGGTAAATAAAAAATAATTCAATGATTAAAATATTAAGGACATCTCAAAGGCATAACAGTGTAACAGTCTAGCAAACTAGTCCAGGTAATGTAAACAAGTCCAGTCTAGTGTTTTGCAGAAGGTCTTTTAATATAAATTATTAATTTTTGAAATTTTATAATAAAATTAATATAAACTTCATGCCTAGAATTTGTTAAATTCATTCTTCCTTCTGATAATTATTCCAATTAATTTGTAGTCAAATAATAGTGATTATGGAAATGTTAGAGATTCCACATCTTCTTATTCTGACTATAAACTACAATCTGAGTAATTTGCTGCATCAATAATGTCAAAATTAATAAGCTAAAGTCAAAACAGTATTAGGAGCAGTTTCAATATTTACTACAAATATACCTAAATATGCTTTACACAAGATAGGATTAAGTAAATAAAAGCCAATGACATTAAGAATTTATTTCATCATTACCAAAAGCTACATGTAACATCTCCTGTCATTCTTGATTGAATCCCTTTGCCAGTTAGGACTGCAATATGTACTTACCCTTATCCAAGTGATCCGTATCTGTATCATGATGCTACTTTCTCTTCTTTCCTTGATTAATTATTGCTGTAACTGCTGTAGCTGCTTCTATGGTAGTTCTCGCTTTTCTGCCATAGATGGAAGCCATTTTGAAAGTTCTAACTTCCAATTGAATAGCCAGGAATTTGTGATATTAATAATTTTTTTCTTGTGAAAGCTTTGTGTGTGTGTTGTGTAAATGTGTATACCTAAAACCTTTAATTTTCCTACCTTATTATCTTCTTCCCCTTAGACAAATCTCAGTGGTTATTATTGTATCTAGAGTAGCAGCTAAGAATAACCACTAGTTTAGAGATAGAAGGTCTGAAATTTTCTGAATCTAAGCAGTTAACCTTCTTTCTATGTTCCTTTTGATGAGATTCTGTACTGTGACTATTTGTAAATATAAAAGCAGCTCCTTGAGACAGATGGTTATTTACAGTGTTTTCTCTATTATGCAGGATAAATTATTAACAAGAAAATAATTGAATATTGAATATGCCCTGGCAAAGAAACAATCTTTCACCAAGTCTGTCACACAGTATGCTGCAAGCATGCATTCCAATTAGTAGAGTGGGCCAAGTAGATTAGTGTATCAAATTGTTTAAATTCATGATCCAATCCAGCTTTCCTTAAGAACTTAGTACAATTGCAAATCAGTTATTATTCAAGTTTGTTACCTTTCTGCAAATTTCAAGTATATCTTATGACTCATGGATTTAAATCGTAATTGAATATGCATACAATTGAAAAAGTTTTCTCAAAAGCTTGTTTTCATTAATTTTCATTTTGATAGCATTATATGACATCTGATCAAGTAATTCATCATGTTAACATATTAAAATGCATTCATAGGAAATATTTTATATCATTTTTATAAGTAATTTTTTAACTACCAAGGATTGGAATAGAAAAGAACATAGCTAGAAGAGGGAATAATGAAATTATTTTAATATCTTTGGATATCAATAGGAAAAGAAGCAAAACTGTTTAACCATTATAAAATAACAGTAGCCTATATCAATTGTTCTGAAAATGTGCTCCCAGCACTGGGAGCATCAAAAGTACCTGGAAATTTGTGAGACATGCAAACTTTTATACACTTGTATTTACTGAATGAGCACTATAGGAGAATTCTCTGGTAGCACGAGGCTGCAAAAATTATGTTGCATAGTTTCTGCTATGGAGCAAACCACCGTTCTTTCAACAAGTATTATACCAGTGACTGTGGTAGGTATAGGAGATACAACCAGAAGCAAAACAGAGTTCTTCCTCTTAAGGATCTTGCCACCTACCATGAGACACAGAAAAAAAAGTATAATCTCAGTATAGAAGAAAATATATAAAAGATATAAAGTGTGGAGTTCTGGCATGTCTTCCGGGGGGCTTCTGACCAGTGGAGAGCCTCAGCCGCACTCAGATGTTCTCAACCTGGAAGAGGGAGTGCGTGGAAAAAGAGACAGACAGACAGTGGGGTCTGGAGGACTGTCAGGCAATGCCAGAACAGTGAGTTTATTTGTGCTTGAGGAGTGATGTACATTCCACTGTATCTTAAAATAAAATCAAGAACAAGAATCACAAGAAAAGGGGTACAGAAAGTATGACTCATAATCAAAGGGTGTACAGCAAAGGGACAATAAAGTTTGCAAAAAGGGGGTCATAAATCTAAACATGTGTTTATCTAAAATCAGTCAAGCAAGCAAGATCGTTAACAAGGTACAGCTGGAACTTTCCAAATGTCATTCTAAATGGAGATAACCTTTGTCTATTCTTATAGGATCACATGTAAACAATATGAGTGAGTTAGCAGAAGTAACCAAAGTCATAAAGTTATTGTGCAGAGTAGGAACTAGGAGGCACACATTGTCTAATAAAACCATACAATGTCTTGTTAGACTACAAGGCCTGAGCTCAGCCATCCTGTTGCAAAAGTCAGAGGCAAATATAGGTGTTTATAGAATCAGTGCAACCAGACTTCCTCTTTTCCCCTTAGCTCAACAGCCCCCAGGAAAGGAGAAACGTGTACGGGCTCAAGCTCATCATGATGGGCACATAGGAAAAATGCTTCTTCTGGCTCTAAGTTTAAAGGAAGAGCAGGCAGGTGGTTTCTGGAACATGTAACACCTAATCTTTCAATAGAGCAGGGGAGAAAAGATCTTAATCCATAAAAATAGCTAAAGATGTGAGAGAAAAGAATGGGCATGCATCTTTATTATCCTGCCATTTGTTATCTAAAGAACGATGCAGACATTTTTAATTTTCATTATTTTGAAGGACTATTGGCCATTTATTATATATATGTGTGTGTATATATATGTATATGTATTTATATGTGTGTATGTGTGTATATATATATGTATGTATATCTATGTATTTTAAATCCAAAATGTTTCTAATTGAGTTTTCTAATTAAAATGCAACAATTTAAATATTTCAGAGCATAAAAATTAACATTCATTCTGTTCATAAAAATCTCTATAATTTGGAAGATTAAAAATAAAAATGATAGTTCACAGCTTATTTTATGTTTGAGGGTATCAGATACAAAAAATTATTGACAAAAAAAGGTGACTTGAAGCCACTAGAGAATATTTACAGTCAATGCAAATGTGGGAGACAGCTTTGAACATGTTGTAGAATACATGTAATAAAAATGTATAATATGTACAAACTTCTGCTGCAGTTTGTATAACATTTTGAAATTAATGAAAATATATTATTTTCATAACAATCTCAGCAAAGTGCAGCACAGTAATGTTAAGCTATTCTACTTTTTGCAGATTTAACCTCATATTCTGTTTTTGTTACACTTTAGCATTATATATGGTGAATGTTAAAAAGTAAACAGGCAAATACCTACTATATTAGAGCAGATGAAGAAAAAATAGCTAAATCAGAATGATTTCTCTACATTTTCAGTATGTGAGCCAATGAAAAAAAATTTAACATTCAGCCTTTTCATTTTAATTATTGAAGTATATTGTTTGTCATTATTGTTACTTGATTATGGGTAATATTTCTATAAGCTAACTAATTTCTAATGTGTAGCTAATAGGGCAGTAAACATGATGAGGGATAAGAGGAATTACTAACCCTTTGTGAGGCCACAAAAAAACACATTACTGGGACATTCAAATAATACATTGACTTCACTATTAATCAAGTAATGTCAATGTTAGCTGCAGTTCTGACTGACTATGCAGAAATTCTTTTTGCAACAAGGTGAGACATAAATAAATATCCCATCAGCAATATTAAATATTTATTACATTAAACTTTTAAGTATTAAAAACAAATGTTAATCTCAGGAAGAAATATTATGATCGTTCACAAATAATTGGATTTTTATAAATACAGTAGGTTGCTTTAAGAGTGTGCTCTCAGCAGGGAATTAAAATGCACCTCTGTGCACATGCTGATACAGGAGAGATGAAATGCAAAATCAAGATCTCTCCAGAGGACACCAACAGCCTTGGACTAGATCCAAAAGGAGGTAGAAACCACAGGCTAGTACTAATTTGGTATCTGATAACCAAGAGAGAAGGCCATTGTTGTGGAGGTGATGAATGGGGAGGCAGTGAGGAAGAACATTACAGAAATAGCAGTTGTGGCAGTTGTCTGGGTTAAATTTTACAAAGAATATTTTAAAAACAAGATGGGCCAAACAGAACCAAACCATCATCTATCTTGGTTCCTAGCGCTATTGGGGAAAAGACAGTTATTGAAAAACCATATCCATCCCCAAAACCCTAAACTGGAAGAACAGTCAAGGCATTCTGATGCCTTCTTTGGTTGACAAGTTCTAACCCACCTCAGCCCGTCACAGTCTCAGATGTTGTCTGTAATAATGCTTGGTGTCCTTTGTCAGTGGATCTAGACATCATCGGAATAAGCAACCATTTCCCAGAACAGTGCTTAATGGAAACAACTAAGTGAGTCTAGGATTAGGTCAGGGTTTGATATTATCTATGCTATTTATGAACAAAAATATTTCAAATTCAGTCTAGCCCAGAATAGAAAGGTAGACAAGTCAATCTAGAATAGAGATAAAAATTATTTAAATTAGTTTTACAAGTGGATGTTTTAAATGCAAGTCTATTATGACATGTTTTCCAGACTCCTTAAAGAACTATCTTAGAAATGAAGTAGCATTATTTATTCAACTTCAAACTGAACTGAGATAACCCATGATTTAAAAATGAGGCAAAAATTGTGTCAAATTAGAATAGACTACAGTCAAATAAATAACACTTATAAGTCTGTAAGTCTTACATAATGATCTCATGCATATAAGGTATCATCGTATTTCTCTATTTACAATTTGGAAGTTTCTATTTTCCTATGAAAATAAAGAAAAGTACATTATCTAAGCTAGGGGGCTTTAGTAGCCAGGTGGCATTACTACAGCATTGAGCCCTGAAAGGAGGAAAAGACGTGATAGGATAGGGAAAGAGCATGAAGAGCCTTCCAGTAAGCTGCATATACTTTTGTTCTTCAAACAAATCCATTGCCTTAAATCCATTGCCAGGTTTCCTTGGGGACTATTGTCTGTTTTGTTTTAGGGAAAATGGGATTTATATATTTTAACTGATAAATTAATGGTTAAGAATTCAACATGATTTTTATTTCTTTTAAAGAATAAGATTAAAATTGAAAATGGTTTCTTTTGTAAAAAAGGGACTACATGCAGTTTTATCCAAATTCTTTTTAAATGTGTTTAACTATTTTATAATCACCAAACATAATTCATTTTTATGCAGTAGTAGTAGATATGTTTTTGAAGGTTTAACTGATATTTTTTTAATGAATAGAATATTTAATATCACTTAAAACATTAGAATATACTAGCCTGCACTAACCACTCTTTTTGTTACATAACTCTTTAAATACACTTTCTTATTCTTGCAGTCAGAATTAAGGAAGAAGTTGTAGAAAAAGGTAAACATATGGTAGATGCTATTTATTCTTTTTTCTGGTAATAAGAAAAGTCAAATTAGAATTTTAAGCTAGAATTATCTCAGATAGTATAGTATCTTTTACATTAAATATATTCTAAATCAAATGAAATATTTCAGTATTTCATCCAAACTTGTCATAAAGTTCACTTTATTATTTTCATTCTCCTGTTTAATATTCCCTTCTGATAACTGCAACATTCATGGTGAATTTTATTCAGAGTTTTCAGTGGCTGTGAAAAGTCCAGTTAGTCATAGAATTAGTAGCTATGGAAGAACTTCTGAGAATATTTCAGATTCTTATATTGAGAAATATGAATTAGTACATTCAAATATTAACTAAATCACTGCTCACCTCTAACCGTGAAGGCGTGGGTGTTTCAGATTGTATTGCATTTACTCAGTTTATTTTAACAGTGCTAAATGCAAATTTGGACAGTAATTCATTTTAAATTTCTTTAAATATCTCTAGTGTCATATATATATAATAACAAATTATAATGTATATTCAATGACTATATTTAGCATCATCCTGCTTCTCATTCTTTAGAATTTTAGAAGACCACCTTAGATAAAAACAGGATCATCAAATTCTGATGTGGAATTTTTTTTTCTGTTGAATAAATATTACAAAAAATCCAGGGACATTAGTTAAAAAGAGCATTAAGAAAACAAACCCGATGTCAATCCAAGGTAGAATGGATAAATAAAATGTAACATATCTATGCAATGAATGCATGCAACGATGGAAAAGAATGAGCACACACCAGAATAAAATATGGAGTGAAAGTAAAACAAGAATAATACATACCCTGTGATTCTTTTTACAAACCATTTATAATCAGACAACACTGTTTTATATCATTTAGAAGTACATACTATAAAGAGCTTCACAGCAAGTCAAGGAAAGGGGGACCTTAAATGTTAGTATAGAGGGGTCGCCTCCAGAAGAGAGAACAGCCATTCGAAATAGAAAGTAGCACAAGAGGGGAATCTTCTGGGTGCTGGCAATAGTCTCTTTCTTGACCTGAGGGCAGTTACATCGGTGTTTGCTTTACAATTATTCATTAATCTCTATCATCTTCTGTATATGCGCTCTAATTCTCAGTCAAAATACATGATAATGACAATGATGATGATGATGATAGGATGGATGGATGGATGGATAGATGTAAAACAAAAGGAAAGAATCAAAATCAAGAAAACTACAATATTTGATCTATTGCTTTCTATTTCACCTAAGAGGTACAGTTGAACTGCCATAGAAAATATATCATAAAATGTCATGGTACCTACTTTGGAAAGAAGTCTAAGACAGAAACTAAAAAGTTGGGTCCAATATCCAGATCCATACTTACATACATTCTGTGTGTATCATGGAAATTATCACTTCAGTTCTCTGCACCTCAGGGTTCTTATCTGGCAGCTGAGGTAATAACCATTTATAGAAAAATCTGTGATCATTTCAGTGAGATGATACAAATTATTTAGATAATAATTTTTTATTTGCATCCTTCTCATTCCCAAATCCTCCAGTTCTGTACATGAGGATGTAAAAAATGACTGAGGTATAATTACCAATAAGTACCATGTACTTTTACATATTTCATGTATGCAGTTTTTTGTTCAACAAACTTGTGGGATTTTTCATTTTAAGTTCAGGAGTTACATGTGCAGAATGTACAGCTTTGTTACATAGGTAAACGTGTGGCTTGCTGTACAAATCATCTCATCACTTAGATATTAAGCCCAACATCCATTAACTATTCTTCCTGATGCGCTCCCTCCTCCTACCTGCCACCTTTTAATAGTTCCCAGTATGTGTTGTTTCTCCCACCATGTGTCCATGTGTTCTCATTATTCAGCTCCCACTTGTAAGTGAGAACATGTGGTATTTGGTTTTCTGCTTCTGCATTAGTTTGGTGAGGATAATGGCTTCCAGCTACATCCATGTTCCTGCAAAGGACATGATCTTGTTCCTTTTTTATGGCCACATAGTATTCCATGGTGTATATGCACCACATTTTCTTTATCCAATCTATCACTGATGGTCATTTAGGTTGATTCCGTGTCTTTGCTATTGTGAATAGTGCTGTAATGAACATACAAGTGTATGTACCTTTATAATGGAATGATTTCCATTCCTTCAGGTATATACCCAGTAATAGGACTAAGGGTCAAATGCTATTTCTGGTTCTAGGTCTTTGAGGAATCACAATGTATTCCACAGTGGTTGAACTAATTGACACTTCCACCAACAGCATCCTTTTTTCTCCACAACCTCACTAGCATCTAGTGTTTTAGGTTTTTTTAATAATAGCCATTCTGGCTGGTATGAGATCATATCTCATTGTGGTTTTCATTTGCATTTTTCTAGTGATCAGTAATGTTGAGATTTTTTTCATGTTTGTTACAAGCATATATGCCTTTTAAGAAGCGTCTGTTCATGTCCTTTGCCCACTTTTGAATGGGGTTGCTTTTGTTTGTTTGTTCTTGTAAATTTTCAACAAACTTTTGTTGAGTAAAACACGGTGGTCATGAATAAGGCAAACGGTTTTATTTTTATGTTGCATGCACATACACACGCTCACATACACACTTGTACATGCACCAAATACACACACACACAGGCAGTTTTTTTATTTTGTAATTCCCTTTTATGAATTGGTATCTCTCATATGCCAAGGGAAAAAAACCAACTAATGATTATGCACCACTTTTCAGAAATATTGAGGTCATAGTCTGGAATATACAAAAGGTTTTTTCAAATCATGATCCTCTTGAAAGTAATTTGGAAATAAATTTATTTTGCATTTAAGTGCCATTGATGGATTAAGAAGTTAATAGATACCTAGATTTTGTGATTTCGATTTTATAAAAAGATTATAACTCAATGTTTATTTAGTATTGATATGATTTTAGATACCTTTAATTAATAGCAAGCTAAGTCCAACAGCACATTTGGCAAAAGCAAATTTATGCAATTGAAATAAAATGTAAGTTGATTTCATTAAATGAAAATCCAAACAATATGTCAATGATTTAAAAATATTATCTCAAATAAATAATTCCCGATAGCTTTCTTAAATTAATATTTACTTCTGAAATAAATATTACACCATATTTATTGATATAGTATTTAATAGAAGATAAAGAATATAATGTGCATTTTCTTCCTCAAATAAATAAATATTGAACTTAACTTGTCCTTTGAGCATTGAGATGCCTTTCACCAAACACCTAAAGCTCTACAGACACCTCCCAGAGTCCTGCATAGAATAATTTAATAAAAAAATATTGAGTAGAATTTTGAAAGTGTCTCTCACACCTTCGTTATTCCATCGAAGATCTTACCATTGGTGGGACAAAGAATTGTCTGTGGCTGCCAAGGGTTTTTTTAACAATTACTAAAAATTTACTTTTTTCATCCTCATGCCCGTTGGCAAAGTAATACCAAATTGCAAGGTTTAAAGTATGTAGGCTTTGTTTAGTTTGTATCATAGCAAAAACATTTATTTCCAATAATGCAATTAAATTGTTTAGTTGTTGTCTTTATGTATTATAGCTATCAGAACAGTATAATATATACCCAACTCTATCATTACATTCTATAACCAGTAGTACAATTAGAATTTTTGTCTATCTCTTAGCTTATTTATTTTGAACTAAGTTTAAGGACACAGCAGTCCAATATGTAGAGTAAAGTGTGGTGGTGATCAACTGTTATTCTGAGGAAGAAAATGTAAGTTAAATTCTTACCTTCTATGAAATAAATATGTAGGGGTGTAAATATATTTATTTCATTCATGACATTGATAATAACGGCCTCCTATCTGCCAGACTATATTATTGTATAAATAATTTTCATCAGGTGTCCTGCTAGTTCAGATTAATTAGTACTTATAATTGAAGCTCAATAATAATTACATCTACAGCTAGTGAGCATTTATTTCCTGTGTGCCAGGCATAGTTATAGATACAGTTTAAGCTACTCAAGTTTAACACAATGAAAATGATAAGAGCATAGGTGATTATAAAGTATTACTACTACAAGGAAACTGGTTATGAATACAGTTTTTAGAGAGATAATTTTGGACCTGGAGCAGTGGCTCACGCCTATAATCCCAGCACATTGGGAGGCTGAGGCAGGTGGATCACCTGAGGTCAGGAGTTCGAGACCAACCTGGCCTCATGGCACAACCCCACCTCTAAAAATACAAAAATTACCCAGGCATGGTGGCGGGCCCTGTAATCCCAGCTAATTGGGAAGCTGAGACATGAAAATAGCTCAAACCTGGGAGGCAGAGATTACAGTGAGCCAAGATCGTGCCATTGCACTCCAGCCTGGGTGACAAAGCAAGACTCTGTCTCAAAAAAAAAAAAAATACAATTTTGAATTCACCTCCTATATTGAATTTCCCACCATTTATTGTCATGACTCACCAAATAAGGTAGCAACCATATATATGTATTTTTAGATTGTGAAGCTTTTAGGTGCAACTGGATTCAGATGAGTTCCTTGAAATCATCTTGCAACCTGAAAGTGACTGTAACATAAGAAATAACCATAAGGCTATGGCAAAGCTGAGAGTGACAAAGAGTTTATGCAATTTTCCTTAGGAAAACTGCATGTTGTCTATTTTGAATCCTCCACCTGGCATTTTACATTTTACTTATGGAACTCATTCTCCCTAGAGTGACATCTTCTTTTCATATTTATAATGTATATTTCTGATCCTTAGACCTCCTCATGAAAGGACAGGTGGAATATTATTTTAAGAACCAAGATATGTTTTAGTAAATATCAGATGTAGAGTATTGACCCTTTCAGGGACAGCAATAACATCCCTGTAGCAAAAGGAAAGTACAGTTTTATCTTTCATGCTATCATATTTTTATTCTCTTTATACTCTGGATTTAGAGTCTGTTCCCATAATAGGTAACTCTTCTAATGATAAAGCACTGAAGATAATTTTGGGATGTGTTCCTGGATTACATTTTGAGTTAACAGTGTTTGATAAGTTGACCATGAAACATTAAAATAATAGAGATCTTAATTCATTAATTGCTTAGTATTTTATTCATAAGATAATTAGCATACATGTAATCATTAATGATCTGCGCTCATGGAGAATGTCTTTACACGATGATATTTCTGACATGTTTTAAGAGTTCTACATTACTGAATTTCTATAGGGAACTGTGAATTGTCTTCAAAAATTTAATAACTTAAATGATTAACACATATAGTCCTCCTGGAATAAAGGAAAATGCAAATCATATTCATCTCTTTCCTTACTGTAAAATGTAATAATCTAGAGACCAATATTTTGTTGATTCAACATTTATCATTTACTAAGTTAAATAATAATATGCATAATATAATTCCAGTTCTGAATTTACTCTTGGGAGTAACTATATCTTTATTTCATCTAATTTCCTTTCTAAAAAGTCATGCATGTGAAAGTATACATTCACAGTAAAATATGTAGTATATTATAGTGTAAAAGTATGATTTTTAAAGAACTTGGAAAAAGAATGAAGTTTAATGGGACTTACATTGGGTTCTATAGCTGCAAATTAAAACCAACAGTTACACTGGTTCTAATTCCTGTGTTTTATGTATAGAATCCACGCTATCATTCTTCAAAATACATAAGCTTTCTGCTATAGATTTAGGATATAGAGCATTATATCTAATTCTAAAACAAATATTTGAATTATGAAGAAGTTCTTATGTTGCAGAAATTTATTTAAATTTAGACTGTCATTAGCATCAAGAATATTTCTTATTGCCTTTGCAACTTTTAATTCAGTTAATCATACAGTTTGCTTTTATTTCAGAAAATACCACATATCTCTATAGGCTAGGAGCTCTAATATATTACTTCTAGCTTTCTTGATGTTACCTCAAATTGAAGTTGCCAATGGTAGGACTGCACAATCTGAAGACATATGATGAGGTATTTTATGCCTCACTTTCCATCTGCGTGAGTTAGCACCCTTTCACCATTGCTCATTTCATACTACCCAATTTCCATGTAATTCATCCCTCTAATCTTGTCAGCCCCTTGAAATAAAGGTGCACTTTATTCAGGGATTATTTTCATGCCCAAGATCATCTTGTGAATTATTTTATATCATTATAAATAATTCTGTTACCTTTTCAATACAAGAATTAGATTTCCTAGCATTAATGAGTTCATTCAATAGTAGTGCCAAGTTCATATGGCGAAACTGTAATTGTGTTTTAATCTAAAAATATATGTTGAAGATATTTTCTCAAATTAACATTATGGCTGTGATTAACAAAGCACACAGTTAAGTGAATACTGCATAAATTATATTATGTACCAGATCACTTACATAGTTTAGGATTTCATGTGCTATCTAATTTCCTCTTCCCACAAAATCAACATCCTTATCTGGTTTACTTATAAAAATGTAATTCTTGAGGCTAAAAGCATGGCTACTTAAATGATTGCTTTGCTTAATAGAAACATCTTTGTTCACAACAAGCTTATCTGCACTAGCATTTTTTAGGCATAAAGGATATGTGATATGTATTATTTGAAAACTGGCATTCAGTTGCCACACGTGGCTGTTCACTGTAAAACTCCTATTCTAAATCTAACTTTGAGGTCTTCTTTGAGGCTACCAGAGTTATAGTTCTGAAATAGTTACTTGCAGAAATGCTATCTATTAATTTAAATTTTGGTTTAAAAAACACATACCATTTAATTATTATTATTATTATTTTTCAAGACAAGATCTCATTCTGTTTCCCGGGCTGAACTGCAATGACACAATCAGAACATACTGCAGCTTCAAAATTGTAGCCTCAAGTAGTCTTCTGACTTTAGCCTCCAGAATAGCTAGGACCACAGGTATGCACCACCATGCCTGGCTAAATATTTTTTCTTTAGGGTTTTAGAAACAGAGTCCCACTATGTTTCCCAGGCTGGTCACAAATTCCTGGCCTCAAGCAATCCTTCCAAAGTGGTGGGATTACAGGCATGAGCCACTGTGCCCAGCCTTAATTATTTTTAGTGTACAAGTTAGTGGTATTAACTATCATTATGTTGTTGTACCACAGATCTAGAACTTTTTCATTTTACAAAACTGAAGCTCTATAGCCATTAAACAGTAAATCCTCATTTTCAAAATGAGATAGCTTCTCTAGATTTAGTAGAGCTCTCTTCTTTTTCATTATTTTGCTTTTCTGTGAAAGAAGACTTCAAATTTATCTTGAAAAATGTAAACACTCATCTTAAAGTAGGCATACTAAGTGCATTTTAATCATCAGAGCAAACATTAATTTATTTAGCTATTTTCAGTTTGCAGCCTACCATGACAAACATTACTTCACTGCTCTTCCCTACAGTCCCTTTGACAAAGATGGAGAACTGTCAGAGGTGCACTGGAGCTGGAGACAGGGATAAAGGACACTCGCGATGGCAGCCCCACCCAGAATCCTGGGGAAAGTTGCTATTGTTGAAAACATAATGGATCTGGTTATTATTAAAGTGATCAGTTGCATAAATTGGGAAGCATATGCACACTTCTGCTTCATTGTGGCAATTGAGAACAATATAAATTTCATGAAATTCTCATTGAGAAAAAAATGGCCAACAAAGCCCTAAAAATAGTAGGAAATGTTACCCATGATTACATCTTCTACCACCAAGTCCTAGTAGCCAATACCCACTCCAGATAAACACTGTGTGCCTATGTGAGGTGGTCATTAAAGAATGATGAGGAAATGACCACAGAAATCAACTGGTGTCTTCCCAAAGTCATATATGATTACTGAGGAGCACACCCAGGGCTAATGTCCAGGTCCTTTCCTTTATACCTCAATGGTCTTTCCACCTTGCCATGGTGGAAAGTCTTGTCTATATCATGCCGAATCCAGCATTCTCAAAGCAGCACAAAACTGTCTTCAGAAGACTGAATGATTGTTTCTAAATTCCTTCATATTAATTCCAGGAAAAGAATTCTAAAGCCAAATAATTCAAACGTGAAATGTATTTTTAAAAATTGTTTTTAGGCACTTTCTCAGGAATGTAAACTCTTTGAGGGCAGGGTCTGTGCCCTTTCATCATTGTGACCATCAGGCTTTATCATTGTCTAGCATATGGCAGATGGATAAACAACCATCCCCATAAAGATATTTGATTTCTATTCCAACTACACAAGCTCCTTATCTAGTATACACAGCCACAAAAATAATGCTTAAAACATGTGTGTCAGAATGAAAATCAAGCTAGAAGTCTTAAAGCAATAAAGATGTTTTTCTTGTTTTTTCTTCTATAAGTTTTCTAAGGATTCATAAAATTTACCTGTACAATCTACCTCCGATAATGGCTTCTAGATGCTATTTAGAAATTGGCCCATTATGCCAGATAAAAATCATCTGAGATTATAATGCAAATCAGACATCATCAAAAATGTATAATAAAGATCTAGAATTTATAAAAATTCTAAGCATTTATTTTATGTGAAAGAAAAATACATCCAGAGCACATACATAATTAAATGTAAATGTATGCTGAAAAAGTTCATAATCATGAAAAATACATATCTTGATAGACTACTTTTATTTGGCAACCTTTCCCTTCCAATATCTGACTTAATATTAGAGTAGATTAGAAATTAAATCTACAGTCTCACCTTTTTATGAAATATGAATAAGAGTAGGTATAGAAAATTTATTTTCCCTCTGCTGTACATAAAGATAGATAATTACATCTTTCTAAAAAGAAAATGAAGCCATTAGGTCTCTTCTAACCTTTAACTTTACCTTCGCAGACTTTAATATTGTCTGCTAGTCCAACATAGTTACGCGTTGGTATTTGAAGGTACTTATCCATTTCCCAGCATCTTTTATGTTGTCGTAACACTTACAAGCAGTATCAGTAAATACGATTTTATTGTTTGAACACATAAATTATTTAGTGATGTTTTCAAAAGAATAAGAGTTTTTAACCATTTAATTAAATAGAAATAAATTGATGATGGGAAATTTCTGTATTCTATGTTTAATTTTCTGTCAAACTAAAACTGCTTTAAGAAATATAATTCATTAATTAAAATAAATTGATGTAGGAAAAGTTCAAAATCATTTACTGTTTACTTAAACTGCAGTGGAAAGGACAGGAGGATAATTTAACAACCTTACAGTTAATTATTTTACAGGGTTTGTTAACTGCCTTTCATCTTCCCTGAGTATAAGACAAGAAAACAGACTTAAACTCTCATAAGAGAAATGTAAGTTATATAAATAAAATTCTGATGGTCAGAGTCTGTTATTAGTATTGAAACTTCTGGATTTTGTATCCTGGATGCAAGTAATTAATTGTCTGGTATAGCTTAACTTTCTCTGCCTAGAAACAAGAAGATAAATTAGCACTTAGAAAATGGGTGCAACCCTTTTGACTATAATTCTATATTTCCCAGACTGGTTTGCTCAGCCCAGTAGAAAATCAGGGCTTCATGAATTTAAGGTCACAGGCCTAATTCTTATTTCAACCCATTAGCTTCCCTTTCTTCTGAGGGACTTTACCCCAAACATCAGCCAATTATCTTGTAACTTTCATCCAGTCACGAGACTCAGAAAACAACATACATGGAGTGGCCAGGCACCTGCTCATTCCCACAATTCTCTGGAACATATTTCAGTGTGGACTGGACTATCAGTGTCACAAGAAGATACGTGACAAGGCAAAGATGGCCCAGTAGAGCTTTTGTTTGTCAAAATCATAGAAAGGCTATGGTTATCCTATAAATTCTGATTTACCCATGTCAAGGAAAGGAAGGAAACTTCAGAAAGTTGTTTTCTTTTCATTCAGAGACTTACACCAAATTATTTTGAATTTACTTTTGTTCCAATCTTTAATTCTTGACCAGTAATTCTGGTCTCTCAGCTCTAGTCACTGAATCTACCAAAATATTTTGTTTCAAGAAATAAGAAAAAAAAATGCATTTTCCTATATTTTCGAGAAGAATTGCCTTAATCATTGGTTATAAAAGATGAAAGTATAATACATGAACAAGCTAATATTACAAATAACAAAATAAATTCCCACTGTGTAAAAATAATGCAAAATTCATAATTCAAAGTTACCAAAATTTAAATACATAGGCCTCTTAGAGTCAAAAAATTCACAAAATGTATTATGACATTTTTCGAGACATATTTGGCATCTTCTAATCAGATGCTAAATGTGATCTATTAACTATCATTTGGGTAGCAGCAGCCCTACATCGATTGTTTTATCCTGTTGACAAAAACTTACCTCAGGAATGACTTGCTGATTAGTAAAACTGAATTCTCTTAAGCTTAGGACTTGGGAAAATCAATAATTGGAAAGATAAATGTTTTGGGTCATAATGAAAAGCATGTATAATAAAATCCCTTATAAGAGCCTGAGGCATCATCCAAATTTATGGAAGTGGTAACTAAGTGTTCAAAGACAGGATAGAGGAAAGAGCCTTAGAAACCTGGTTCAATCTCTTGAAATATTTGTCTCTTTATTGTGATAAATGAGTTTTAATCAAATTGACTGTAGAAATTGAACCAAAAGGAACATTATTCTAAGTGGCATTGATAATCAAGGAAGAAAAGCCTGGTATTAAGAGCTTACCATCTTTTTAGTAGTCCCTTAAGATGAACCAAAGATTTGAACAAAACAAACTTCATTATAATATACAAGCTTACCTATATTTATTTATAAAATATTCTGAAAGTATAGTTTAATTTTAATAAACCTGTCTCCCTGAGTCAGGGCTCATAAAATTTAACTACAGAACCTGGCCTAATATTTTTTTAAGTCATATGTGAATGTAAATTATTAATGAATCTCCTATATTGATGAGTATAACATGAATTATCTTTTTATAATATCTTTGCTATATAGATAATCACATAAAGGTTATAATATATTCTAAAGAATTAATTTCAGCCTATACATTATATGTTAGTAGTATCTAGTTTAAGAGTATATATCACTTCTTGTTTGAGAATTTATGTTTATATTTAAATGTCAATAATTATCTTTAATAGCTCACCAATTATATGCCATTAGTGATTACAGGCAGATAATTTCCTAAAAGTTTGAATTAAATGATTTTTTAAATTGTGTTATGAAACACAAAACAATGTAGAGTTTGGACTGGCACCAGTAAATCGAATGGAGCATCTCCTTCTACCCTTAGCCCTTCTCTGTCATCCTGCAAATAGGAATAAAGGAGTTTCTCAAATCTTTACAGTCACCTTAGGGCCTGGGTCAGGTTTTGCCCCAAGACACACATATACAGAAAGACAGGAAAGTAAAATGTGACCACCAGTAATTTTTCTAAAGTTCAAATTTAGAACTTTCACAGCCACTTATAAATTCTTGTATAAGTAATTTTAATTGTAACACATTGTGAATAACAAAAACTCCTACTGTAACAGCTTTCTTGGGAATCCACTCAATTACATATGTATAGAAAATAAAGTAGTGCCTTCAAATTATAAAAAATACTGAAAAATATTTAAATCGGATATATTTAAAATAATTACTTTTTTATATATAATACCCTAGATCAGAATCCATATGAAAATTGAAAACATGACCTATTATTTATCAGCTCCCAATGCAATTATAAATAGATTTAATTGGCACTGGGATTTAAGGCTTACTTACTAGTGTGTAACTAATTAATAGAATTTTCAGTGCACTCAGCATGTGACTTCTTCAATGATAAGCTGAAGTTCTGAAAAAAAATAAAGACTAAAATGACTAGGCGCATGATTTTTAAATTACTCTCCAGGTTTATGGAGTAATTAAGAAACAGACTAAGTTTTATAGTTTCTGAGGACCTGATATGAAGGCAAGTAAGGATATAATATGATTTTAAAAACCACAAAAATTATAGATTAAAATAATAGTAAGATAAATAATTGCTATAAGTGAACTTCTATATTATTAAAACCTTTGGAATGTAATTAAAATTAATTTTAGAGAACTTTAAAAAATAGTTATATGAATCAATTTCTATTTTAAAAAGTGTATTATGACTAATAATGCTCCATTGGTTTCAACAAATAACACTGGAATTCTTATATTTTATCATAATCATCTTTCTTACTGATATAGCTGATTATTATACTTTCATTCATGCCCTTTATTCAACATATATTTTTATTCTTTGTAAACTAACAAGACTTCATGTTTAGAAATTTCTGAAGTCTTAAACTGCTTACCTCTTCTGAATTGTCTCCTTATTCTCTTTTTATCTCTAAGCTTTCTATCAAAAAATATCTCTAACTCAATGCTTTCTTAATTACATTTTCAAACTTTTTACTATGCTAAGACATTTTTCAGATTCCTAGAACCATTGGTTGCTGTTCTTGTGTTCCATTGTCCTTGAATTACTATTGTCTGAATCTGCATTCTATCTATAAATTATGCATTTTCTTCAAATAGCACCTATAAACTTGTACTTTTTCATGCTGTTCCTTAATTACCAAATTACTGCACAAGAATGTTATTCTGACTATACAGCAACATTCTGACATCATGGATTTAGGATTTTTTTTCCATCATTTTCACAGGCAGGATTTAGGATTTATGTAGCTTTATGTAGATATTTTTAATATCTACCCTACTCCCAGCATTTTTTTCCTCCCTCTATGCTGCAGTTCTATGATTACCTGGCATTTCTCCACCATCTCTTTCCCCAGTCCCCAAAGATAATGCAATTGTCTTCCATTAAACTGCCTTCTTCACCCCCTTTTGTAGGGCCTAAGTCCTGTGTCTCAATGATATGTTTTCATAATTTGAAAAATTAAATGTTTAAAAAAGGTATTAAAGAAAATAGAAGTCATTGACCATTTTTCTCTGTACAATTAAAAGAATTAATAATATCTTGGCTGAATGCTTTAGAGAAAGACTTGGGAATAGTCTGAAATATTTTTTTCTTTTAAAAAAACAACTATTTTGTGTTTTAAAAGAAACTATTCTCCACACATAAAGGGGATAGCCTTTTGTTTTGTAAAATATGCTAAACATACATTCCAGTGTGTACCTAAGGCAGTGTCTGACCATCTGCTGGTAAAATTTAAGGGCATTTCAGGTCAAGCAAATAATTTTCAGTTCTTCAAATTAGGTATTCCTGTCAATATTGTATTGTATTTGACATTTGCACTGTTTTATTGGGTTAGAGCCCTAAGCAGAGGAATTTTTAAAAAATTTACCTGATATGTGTTTAACTATTCCTTAGTACACTTCAAAGGGCCTAAAACATAAGTTTTGAATGAATAAATAATAAAATGCATAAATTTGCACTGTGGAATTTATATGCACAGTTAAGACATTAAATGTACAGACAGATTTCTAGTATACGCACCCACGGTATGTGTATTTCAGCTTTTTCCATACATGGTAGTCATTTGGTACGCTTATATATTCCCAGGGATGCAACTTACATCAACTGTGTCTAGGTCCTGAGTTTTTTTCTAGAACTCTCTAGGAAAGCATTCTGTTGACAAAGGAAAAAAATGAGAGGGAATTAGGAGATATATGTTGTCTTTCTACCTCTGCCTCTAATGGAGGGACTTTAGACAAATCCATGGACACCATAGTTTACAAACCCATAAATTAGGAGGACATTGTTTATCTCTCAGTGGCTATGACAGATTGTATTTTCCAAAGTTGGCAGCAACAATATTTCTCATCCATCCTTCTCTTCCACAATGTCGTGATCCATGATCCCTCCCTTTGAATCTGGGTGGACTTGGAACTCTCTTGTTAACTAATAGAAGTGATAAAAATAACATTGGGTAACTTCTGAAAGTTGGTTAGAAAACGCCATGTAATTTAAGTTTTATTTATGGAAACACTTACGCTTCAACCCTGTGCATTCTATAAGCCCTTGACTGTCCTGAGTCCATTGTGCTTCCAAGAAGCCCAAACTAGATCCCAGAGAAAGACCAGCCAGCCAGTCCTCAGCTTCCCCAGCCACTCACCATTTCAGCTTCAGCTAATCCCTGACTGCAGCCACAGGCGAGACTATATGCTAAACCCACCCAGCAAAGTCCTTTCTGAATTCCAGAGCCACAGGGAATGTTAAATATAATAGAATACTTTTGCTTTCAGCTGCTGTATTTTGGAGAAATTTGTAATGCAGTATACAGAATCATTTCTGAGGTAAAGAAAAAATGATTCCGTGCCACAAATTGCTTCTTTATTCTTTGAAAAAAAATTAAAATGTAATCTTTCTAATTGACTACATAAATGTTTTTGGCAGAGATATGTTAGTTAAGTGCCTTGAATTGTTTCAGGACAATTTGCTATAACAATAATTTTGTTTTTCATATCATGAAGTCATTAAAAGTAAAATGTTTTTTAGTTTAATTACACGCAGGACACAGCACTGCATCATGTCATGTGGGTAAACCACATGTAAATTATAATTGAAAATGTAATTTTGGAGGGCTACAGGCAGGGTAGGCTACTTTTCTGGCTTTAATCCTAGCCTCCTTGAACCTTCATTAGTGAAATCTATAAATTCATCATTGGCCAGGTGAGGTGGCTCACGCCTGTAATCCCAGCAGTTTGGGAGCCTGATACAGGCAGATCACCTAAGTTGAAGAGTTCAAGACCAGCCTGGCCAACATAGTGAAACCCCCATCTCTACTAAAAATACAAAAACTAGCCAGGCGTGGTGGTGGGCATCTGTAATCTAAGCTACTCGGGAGGCTGAGAAAGGAGAATCGCTTAAACCCAGGAGGTGGAGGTTTCAGTCAGCCAAGATCGTGCCACTGTACTCGTCCGGGGGACCGAGCAAGATTCCATCTCAAAAAAAAAAAAAAAATCATCACGTGTCTCAGAAAAATCATGTGTTAAGTGCAACTGAGATGATATATTCCATCATGTATATATCCAAAAGAATATATTTTAGGATATTCTTTTATGACTTTTTTCCAAAAAAAAAAAGAATCTTGAATAGAACCATCTGAAGTCTAATAGGTTATGTTTTATATTGTTTTTACTTTTGGATTAGTGTGGATCTTTAGAATGTAAGAGCCTCTTGAGGGACATAATGGTAACATTCATCAGTGGATCATTCACCTTTAATAAAGATGTTCTCATAGTAGATGCTATTGTTCCCATAGTAGATGCTCAGTAAATGTTTGATGACTGAATAAAAGCCTGCAAGAAACAATGATTAATTAGAGTGTGACTTTAAAAGCTAATCATGCAGAGTATGTAGTTATTTGGTTAAGAAGATACAAGTTTACAGTTTGAAATGCTTCTACTCCAGAGTCAATATGCTATCTGCAACCATAGCTTTGTAGCAAACACTGGACTAGGTATTTGGGAGGACAGGCACATTTTCATGAATCAGAGGTGAAACAAGAACAGTTGGTATGTATGAAAAAGAAATCATAGAAATTAAATTTATAGCCATTAAAATGAAAAAAACACAAAATAGAGTAAGCTCTAGTTTATATATAAAAGTATATTAAGGAATTCATCCAGAAGACAGAAGGTAAGATAAAGAAATATAAAAATATCGACAATATGCATCTAACAAGAGTGCTGGAACTAAGAGATTAGGGGAAAATTAATTCCCTACAGAAATATTTACTGAATACCTAGTATGTGTTAGGCACTTATTCTAAGCATTTGATTTTGCAATGAAAAAGCCAACAAAAAAATCCTCATGAGATTTACATTTTTGAAGGCAGTGGGATAAGATAATAAATAAATTAACAAATAAGTATAAAAGTATAGAAGTAATTGATACTATGCAAAAATTAATACACAGTAAGAGAATAGAAAGTAACAAAGAAAGAGTGATACTTGAGACAAGATGGTCAGGGAGGGACTCTTGGATACAGTTAAATTTATAGAACAACTGGAATGATCTGATGATACAAGTTTTGCATATATCTGGGAGAAGACTGTTCCAAAAACAGAACCACAGCACATTAAATGTTTAAGGCAAGAATAGTTTTGGCATACTTGAAAAACAAGACTGGTGTGGCAGAGAGAGCATATTTGAGGAAATGATAGGTAAGTATTTTCAGAATTGAAGAAAAACACGAGCCCGCAGACAGCACCCTCTGAAGGCAAAGAAATATAAATTCACACCCAAAAACACTGTAGGACTGAAGAATGTGAAAAATAAGGAAAGAAATTCTCAAAGCTATCAGAGCTATCAGAAAAACTATTAGAAAATTCAGACAGATTGTCCACAATCACGTTTCAGATAAAGGCCAGTAAATAAAGTAGAATTATTTTGAAAGTCATGATGAACAAACTAATCCAAATTTTTATAAAAATAAAAAAGCATTTTAAAATTCAAAAGTAAAGACAAAGCAAAAACATTTTGCAGCATACAGTTTGATTTTTTACCACCCACAGATGTACGCTAGAAGAAGGAGAACAAAGTGGAAGATGAGGGAAAGGAGAAGGAGGAAAAATAGGGAGAGGGAGGAGAAGGGAGAGAAGTAAGGGGAGAAGTAAGAGGAAGGAAGAGGAGGTGGGAGGACGGGAAATTAGAAACAACAGTACACACAGAAATTGATAACATGTCAACAAATTCAGTTAACTAGCAACTTTAAAAAATTACTTTTACGTGAAAAGTAAAAATGATTGACAATAACAAGATAGAAAGTAAAGTCACACTGATTTGCATCACATTTGACAGGAAAACAAAAATAATGGAAAAAGCACTTAAACATTTAAAATGTTTAGACTGATACACACGGTGGATGTAAGTATAACAGTATTTCTGGTAGTAATAGTAAAAAGTTTGGTTCAAAGTTTTAAATTTTTAAAATTATGAATATTGCTGGTTTGGAGCTGCCTAAATATATGAAACATTTTGAGAAAAGTAGATTTAGGTACTATATTAGTTAGAAGAAGCTATGTTACAGTAACAACTAAAACTAATTTCAGTGGCTTAGCCCAATGAAAGTTTATTTTTTATTCACATACTGTCTCATGTGACTAGCTGGCTCTTCTTGGTAGCTTTCTTCCAATGATGACTTAATAATTCAGTTGATGTTCCCTTTGCAATTCAAACATTTTGAATCATCTTTCAGCCACGAGGTTAGGAAAGCACAGAAAACTTACTTTATTTCTTTAGTGCCTCAGACCAGCAATTATATATCAGTTTCACTCACATTCTTGTGGACAAGAATTATTCACATGGCTATAACCCAGCTCCAAGAAAGTCTAAAGATAGGAGTACTCACAGATAGTTGGTGAGCATTCTCTCTGCCACATTTATTGACAGTTATTTATCACTTCATATGAAAAAGTTACATATGTTTCTGAAAAATAAATTTCAAAGAAAGTTAAAAGTAAATAAATCTCTTCAGTGTGTAAATAGAAATCATTCAGAGGGGAATATTATAGATTTTTGGAATATAATTTATTAAAGATATTTTAAGTATTTACAAGGAGAAGAAATTAGCAAAATGAATGAGTTCACAAATTCTCTTATTAATTATTCAGTTTCTTAAACCTATCATGTTTAGTAAATTTGACATTTTAATATGTACAAAAGGAAGAAAACAAGTTAAAAGCTTTCTAACTGTTCTTAATTCAATAACCTTTTGTAAAATAAAAATAACTTTTAAATTTCCAATATAAAATAAAATTAAAGCTCCCTAGGAAAATATATATATATTTCTATTTATTATATCTTTATGTGTTATATTTATATTATATATATGTTTCTAAAGGAGCTTTGATGTATATATATATAAAATCATATATACATATATATGTGTGTGTGTGTGTATATATATATGTGGTCAAACTTTTAAGTTGAGGAAAGCAAAGCAGAGTTTAAACCAGAAGCACTTTTGTTATTTGTTTCTCTGAAACCAACTATCTAATTCTCATAGATTTTGATTATTTTGATGGTATGTTCCACTTTACACTATCGGAAAAATACGCTGCTTCGTATTAAAAATATAGAAATTTAGCTTCAAACTACCTTTGCCATTAAAAAATAGACTTTTATTTCTATCTAGTATGCATATAAAGCACTATTATTTTATTTCAACTAATGAATACAGCTAAATAGAAACATTTAAAGATGTCTTTTTCTCTTACCCCAGACATATTTTTTTTAATGTTTTTTCCTATGATAAGTTACAATGTAGATTGTAACATTATGAATAAATACAAATCAGGGTTTGGGTGAATATATTTTCACACACACACACACACACACACACACCCCTGCACACACTCTTATTACTTAGGCTTTGGGACCTGAGTATATCTAAGGCTACTCTGTTGCAGAAAGAAAGAAAAAGTCACGGCAAAGATATGGACGAAGTATTAGGTAAGTTTCAAGAATTATAAGTAACAATAATAGGCAAAGATAACAAAGACTAGAAGAACTGAGGGTTTGCTTTTTCTCTCACATTTATTTCTGTGACACAAAAATGAACAATTCTAAAAAACTTAACCTTAATGACCGCGTACTAGTAATAAAGATTCTTGATAACCAACTACAACTGATAAAGATTATGGCAAGTCTTGAGTGGCTATATTTCATGTGTTAATGCTCAACATATGTAAATTTTGATTTTCAAAATTACCAGTTAGAAAATTCATTTCATGTTTTGTGACTACAGATGCACATTATTGAATTGTGTGGTTTTCTCATTTATGTATTTCAAGAACAATGTCACTGCATGGGGCTCCTCTGTGTCCAAGCAATGTACTCCTATAAAGTGCTTGCTTTGATTCACTGCCTCAGACGTGTTCCACTGTGTCTGTTTGCATCTGTTTTTTAGTTCAAGGTTAAATTATTCATACCTGAAAGACAGCACAAATTGCTGAAAAGTAGGGCTTAAGTAGCCAACGGGATGTTTATTCTGTCTGCTGAAAATGTTAGGGGTAAAACACTGATAAAGTAAAAGAATGCCTTTAGTTTATTGTTTCCTTTTAAATTCTGAGGAATTGCGTCTGACTAACAATAATCCTAAATGAATTGATCTAATGCTTTGAATATTATTATTTTGCTTTTACATGGATGATTTTAAAAGATGTCTACTCCATAAGTAAAATTTTATTATATCTAGTCATAAAAATATGCTCAGAGGAATGTATTTTCCATTTTATGGGCAAAGTCTGTAAAAATGAAAAATGAAATTCTTTGTAATTTTGGGAACCACATCTGTTTCCCAAGGGCAGTGTAGAATGATGGTATAAAGAACACTGGATTTGGAGTTGAAAACCAGTATCGAGTGCTGGTTTTGACACTTGATAGCCTGAGGATATAATTGTGTCACTTCCTGCATCTATAAAATGTGAGGAAATGCATTTTAATATACACAGTAAACTAACACAGTCTTCTATTACCAATGATTATTATCATTGTTGCTTTAACGTAATAGTATTTTCACTATATCAAAGTTACTAGCATGAAATAACTCATCAGTGAATCCATTATCAACATAATCACTGTCTGTCTGGCATCTTTGTCTCTCTAGTGTACCCAGTTTTTCTTTTTGGTGGTGTAAATGGCTCTTTCCTTCGGGGAACACATTCTGTGGTGTGGGCAGATTTATTTCTTCTGTAGCCAGTAGCATGAGAATCAATTAGAATGTCCATCATTTTGCCCCCAAAGTTTTTTTAACATAAAGAAATGTTTAAAAATTTTAAAGCTGAATACTCATAGCCTACCAACCTCAATCCACAATTAACATTTTGTTATGGCAAATTTATCCATTTATCTATCTTCCTATTCTTACATCAATGTGTCTTATATTTCGATGCATTTAAAATTGACATGCAGGTATGAATACAGTTACTCTAAACACGTCAACCCGTATTATCGCCTAGAGTTTAATATTTCCATAAGGCAATGCAACTCAAATCTTTACCAGATACGGAATGTTATTATCCCAGAAAATTGTTCTGTCATACCCCTTTCCACTCAGTCTACATCTACATCTCTCAGCTGCAGTCATTACCAGGGTGTTTTTCAACCATAGGTTAGTTTTTGACTATAGTAAAGCTGCAGATAAATGGAATCTTTCATGTAAGATATCTTCGTATGTGTTATTGTGTATTCCAGTAGTTTGTCCCTTTTTGTTTCTGAGTAGTATTCTATTGTATGAATATACTGGTTTGTTTATTGATTACTCTATTAATGGGGGGGATGAGTGGTTTTAGTTTTCAGATCTTATCAATAAATCTTCTGTGAACATTTTTGTACAAAATCCCAACTTTTCTCATAGGAGGAGTTATATTTCCACAAGTAATTTGTAGAAGCTTCAGTTCCACATCCTCACCATCATTTGGTGTGTTAATATTTTTAAGTTTAACTATGCTGGAGGGTGAATATTAGTATCTAACAATAGTTTTATTTTGCCTTTCCCTGATGTCTAATGATGTTGAGCACCTTTTCATGCACTTATTGGCCATTCACACACCTTTTTAAATGAGGAACCTACTCAATATTTTGCCAATTTTTAATTGAGTTGTTTGTCTTTTTATTGCTAAGTAGTAGAATTTAGTTATTTATCCTAGACATCAGTCGTTTACCAGATATATGTTTTGCAAATTGTTTTTTCTAGTTCATGGCTTGCTCATTCATTCCTTTTTTTTATGGTTAGTGCCTCTTAGGACCTGTCCTAGAAAACTCTGTCTACTTCTAATTTGAAAAGGTATTCTCCTTTGCTGTTTTCTAAAAACTTTATAGTTTTACTATATAGATCTATAATCCATCTGAAATTAACTTTTCAGTATGTTATAAATCTGAGCAGGGTTTTTTTGTTGTTGATTGTTACCTGATTATGCCAGCACTATGTGTGTAAATCAAACAAACAAAGAAAAACAACAACACAAAGAAACCCTTAACTGTCCACACTGGGTTCCTTTGGTGTCTTTATTCAATATGAAATGATTATATGTATGGGTCTATTTTCTTGCCTCTTAACTTTGTTACATTGATCTATTGACAATTTTTATGGCAGTACCACTCTTTCATTAATGTAGCATTATAATAAGTCTTAAAGTCAAATGGTAGAAGTCCTCCAAAGCTGTTTGTCAAGATTGTTTTGACTATTCAAGGTTTTCATTTTTTGCATTTCTATATAAATTTTAGAAACGTCTTGTCAATTTTTTTTAAAAAATTATGGTAACTCATTGCGTGGAACATGTAGATTAATTTGGGGATAATTATCTCTTTTTATATTTTGCAATCCATGGAAATGATGAATCTCATGGTTTAATTATTGTTCTTTAATTTCTCTAAGCAATTTTTGTAATTGAAAGTGTAAAGCTCAAATATTGTTTTAAATGTATTCTGAAGTAAGAGCATGTATTTTCATACTTTTATAAATGGAATTGTTTTATTAATTTAATTTTTAAACTGCTGCCAGTGTAGAAAAAAATGTGATAGATTTTTTGTATATTTAGTTTACAGCCTGTGACCTTGATCATTTCACTTATTAATAGCTGTGTTGTCAAGTCTTAGTATCTTCTTCATAAACAATCATGGTATCTGCAAGTAGAATTTTATTTCTTTCTAATCATTGTGTCTTTATTTATTTCTTTTCTTATTGCTCTTTTAAGACCTCCAGTACAATATTGAATAGAGATGATGTGAATAGGTATTCTTACTTTTTTCCCCATTATAGGTTAAAACAGTCAATATAAGAACATGAAATATGATGGTCATTTTTATTTATTTTTTATTTTTGTTTTTTTGAGATGGAGTTTTGCTCTTGTTACCCAGGCTGGAGTGCAATGGAGCAATCTCGGCTCACTGCAACCTCTGCCTCCTGGGTTCAAGCAATTCTCCTGCCTCAGCCTCCCTAGTAGCTGGGACTACAGGTGCATGCCACCATGCCCAACTAATTTTTTGTATTTTTAGTAGAGACGGGGTTTCACCATGTTGACCAGGGTGGTCTCGATCTCTTGACCTCGTGATCCAACCGCCTCGGCCTCCCAACATGCTGGGATTACAGGCGTGAGCCACCGTGCCCGGCCTGATGGTCATTTTTAATAGCTTTTTTTTTTTTTGCTAAGAGTATTATGAGTTAGTGTTAATCATCAAATGCTTTTCTACATTCACTGAAATGATCATGTAACTTTTTCTTATTTATTCTCTTAATATGGTGAGTGATAATGTTAAGCCAATCTTGAACTTTCATAAAACAGACAAGATAAACAACATGATCATGATGGATTGTTCTTTTTATATATTATTAAATTAATTTAATAATATTTTAAAGGATAGAAAGGACATTAATATATGGATTCGTATTTTGTAAGTGTTGCATTAATTGTGTTGTTGCCTTCATAAAACCAATTGGGAAGTGTTCTCTCCTCACTCTATTTGATGAAAGAGTTTGTTTGGATTGATGCTATTTCTTTCTTAAATGTTTGATAGCATTCACTACTGAAACCATATGAGCCTATAATTTTTTTATAGAAATGTTTTGATAAAAAATGTATATATAATAGATGTAGAGCTACTCAGATTTTATTATTCATTTCATGTTAGTTTTTATAAAATTTATTTTTCAAAAAATTTGTTCATTGCACCTATGTTGTAGAATTTGTTGGCATGTGCTAGATATTTTATTTTTTATTTCAGTAGGTTTTGGGCAACAGGTGATTTTGGTTACGTGGATAAGTTCTTTAGTGGTGATTTCTGAGATTTTGATGCACCCGTCACTCTAGCAGTGTCCACTGTACCCAATGAGTGCTCCTGAGTCCATTTTATCATTCTTATATCTTCGCATCCTTCTAGCTTAGCTCCCACTTACAGGTGAGAATAAACAATATTTGGTTTTCCATTCCTGAGTTACTTCACTTAGAATAATGGTCTCCAACTCCATCCAAATTGCTGCAAATACCATTATTTTGTTCTTTTTTATGGCTGAGTAGTATCCCATGGTGTATATATACCATATTTTCCCTATTCATTTGTTGGTTGACGGGCATTTCGAATGGTTTCATATTTTTGCAATTGTGAATGCTGCTGCTGTACACATGCATGTGCAAGATTGGATTATTTATATCAGTTTATGTTCAGCTTTTCTTTTCCTTCAGTTATCTCCACTCTGCTGTCAATCATATCTAATGAATTTTTAATTTCAGATATTGAATTTTTCTATTGTATAATTTCAATTTGGCATTTTATATAGTTTCCATTTCCTACTGAGACTTTTTATTTTTATTCTATGAGGACATAATTTCTTATGTCTTTAGGCATAATTATCATAGTTATTTTAGACTTCTTTGCTATTAATAATTCCAACAACTGAGTCATCTTAATGTTGTGGAGTATTACCTGTTTTTTCTCTAAATATGAACAGACACTTTACAAAAGAAGATATACATGGAGCCAAAAAACATATGAAAAAATGCTCATTATCACCCGTCATTAGAGGAATGCAAATCAAAACTACATTGAGATACCATCTCACACCAGTTAGAATGGCGATCATTAAAAAATCTGGAGACAACAGATGCTGGAGAGGATGTGGAGAAATAGGGACACTTTTACACTGTTAGTGGGAGTGCAAATTAGTGCAACCATTGTGGAAGATAGTGTGGCGATTCCTCAAGGACCTAGAAATAGAAATTCCATTTGACCCAGCAATCCTATTACTTGGTATATATCCAAAGGATTATAAATCATTCTACTATAAGGACACATGCACACCAATGTTGACTGCAGCACTGTTTACAATAGCAAAGACCTGGAACCAACCCAAATGCCCATTGATGATAGACTAGACAGGGAAAATGTGGCACATATACACCACGGAATGTTATGCAGCCATCAAAAACGATGAGTTCGTGTTCTTTGTAGGGACATGGATGAACCTGGAAACCCATCATTCTCAGCAAACTGACACAAGAACAGAAAATCAAACACCACGTGTTCTCACTCATAGGTGGGTGTTGAACAATGAGAACACATGGACACAGGGAGGGGAAAATTACACACTGGGGTCTGTTGGGGGCAAATAGAGGAGGAACAGCGCAGAGTGGGGAGTTGGAGAGAGAGAGAATGGGGAGAAATGCCAGATATAGGTGATGGGGAGGAAGGCAACAAATCACACTGCCATGTGTGTACCTATGCAACAATCTTGCATGTTCTTCACATGTACCCCAAAACCTAAAATGCAATTTAAAAAAAACTTGGAAAAAATATATATATAAACAATATATATATATGTCATTTTTATTTATATGTTGGATTCTTTTAATATGGTTGCAGATACTTTTAATTTTGTTATTTGTTTCCTTAGTAGGGTTGATTAATTTCATTTTAGTAGGCATTTGACTTGGATGGACTAAAACTACAAGTCTGTCTCCTTTGAAGTGGCCGGCAACTCAAATATCAGTTCACTTGTTTTAACTGTTACTGGGTTGTTTGGCATATACCTTGTGCGTCCCTGATTCCCTGGTTCAGTGGTCAGTCAGATATTTGGGCAGAAAAATATGTATAATACATATATGTATATTACATAGTGTATATATATACTATATAATTATGTGTGTGTATTACATTATATATACTATATAATTATGTATGTATATATACACATATAGAAATAAATACACACACACACACACGTGTAGTTTGTTTGTGTGTTTGTTTTACTTTCTGGCTCTCTCCTTTCCTGGATTATCACCTGCCCCCCTTCCCCCTCCCCACACACTTGCAACAGATACACCCTGAGCCATTTCCTTCTTCCAGGTGTTCACTCCTTTTCACTCTCCATCAGCCTATTTGATTTTTGGTTGGTTTGGTTGGCTTTTATTTTGTTTTGTTTCCATCTCCAGCTCCTTAATCTCCAGGTACCTTTAGGTACCTTTGTTTTTTGTTTTGTTTTCATTTTTATTCCTAAATTTGGATGTTTTAATAGGAGAGCTATACCATATTGAAAGCACAATTCCCAGAATGTGTGTTTGCATTTGTCTTCTAAGTGAACTCCTGAATTATCCAGCTGCGTTATCTGCATAGAGAGCCAGGTCGTGCGTCTCACGCAGTTCTCCTTTGACCATATCTTTTCATTATGAAACCTCAGGGACATTAAAGTGGTTCTCAAATCCCTTTGTTAAAAACTGCACCATTTTCCTAAGATCATGTACTTTTTAATGTTTTAATACAGAGGGAAAAAAAACTTATTTAGGAGAGGGTTAAACTATTCTGTTATGATTTTGCAGCTAAATGAAATAATACTTACAATAACGAATTTTGCTCTAAGTAATTGGGTAGTGTTATTTTTATACAAAAAGCAGATAAAATCTCAGTCCATAGCTTCAGGGACAAAAGAAATATAATATTTAAAAATTTTCCAAGGGATAAAAGAGTATATATTGGATACAGTGTACCCAGGAGATTCATATACCAAAATTTCAGAAATCATCACTAAAGAACTTATCCATGCAACCAAACACCACTAGTTCCCCTAAAACTATTGAAATAATAATTTAAAAGAGCTCCCAGAAAAAGAAAATCTAATTTATTTTTTATTTATTTATTTATTTTACTTTTCAATATGAGCCTCTACCACTTGGTAGGAGGTTAATAGCAGTAAATTGGGTATCTTTTCTCTTTTCTTCCCAGGGAGTATTTCCACACGCGAATGGGTTTATAGATGCCAAACAAGAGAGAAAATAATTTCATCCTTGGTTCATCTGACTACACTGGCATCCACTAAAAGTCTATTATTTCTTTGGTATTTGTCATCTATACATGGCTTTCTTTTCATTTTAAGGACCCCTTTTAACTCTTGTTATCTCTCAGCTAACTCCTGGGATTCTCTTTAACAGCATGAGTCCTTGTTCCTGTGTTCAGAGATTTATTATCATGTTTCTACTTTCTTGACCTTCAAGAACATAGTGCCTGTATGACTCTCTATCTTTGACTAGCCCTTTCTCTTTTGCCTCTCTTCTGGCACCATAGAGTGTGGTAAAATTCTGAGATTTTGCTGCATTCCTGAAACTCCCTTGGGACCATAAGTATCTCTCTCTCTCTCTCCCTCTCTCTCCTCTCCTCTCTCTCTCTCTCTCTCTGTCTCTCTCCTCTCTCTCTATCTCTCTCTCTCTCTCTCCCTCCCTCCCTCCCTCCACCAGCCGCTCCCATGCCACCATCAAATACCATTTAGGCTTCAGAAGTCCCTAGGAATTCCCAGTATTGATGCACTCCCTGATTTTCTTCCTTACCCTGGAGAAGGACTTCTTTTCTAGTCTGCTAAGAAAGCTCTGCCTTTGTAACAAAATTGTTTATACTCTTAATCCCTCAGGATTTAGACTTCTGAAACCCAAAAGATTTGCTGTGGAAAAGTGTGAGTGGGGAAATAAAAATCTAGCTTGAAGGAAGTAGAGTTATAAGTCTGATAGGAATTGAGAATGAGGAGATAATGAAAATTAATTTTTGGAACACTATCTTATCACATATATTTTCCCTTTATACATTTGTTATTTTTGCTATTCAAATAAAAGTAACAATACATATTTTTGCAGAGTAATTTTTTATTTGTGTTTATTAAATTAAATTTTTCCATTTTCTATCATCTTGGACATAATAGACAAGTGTAAATATATGTATATGTCTGTATAATTATAGTCAAGAGTTTAAAGTTTATATCCTAAATTGTCTCATTTATAATTTTTATGCTAAAAAATGTTTTATGAGAGACCTCTCTGAAAATTTGATGCAAATATCAATCAAAAATTGTTGATAGCTTAGATCATCTGCCTAATTCAAGACCTAATGCTGATTTATTAGACAAACATCTCTGTAAATGTAAGATTGTTTTATTTTTATAATGAATAAAGGAAATTCTCATACAGTTTTATTTTATTGCCTTTTAGACATTACAGTTTAGTATCTAAATATTAGACACATACATTAGAGAGATAGACCATCTATCTGATAGTCATTAGATATCCTAATGGATTTGTCATTATTATCCTTCAATCACTTTACATTTTTAAAATTTTCCCTTATTATTCCAGGATCCTCTGTATATTACATTAAGAAAAACTTTTCTCAAACTGTTCTTAGAGTAAGAAAATATATGCCAAATAAACAGGAGGAAATTTCAGAAATTAGGATAAATTAAAACTTTGAGTCAATTTTTTGAATGAATTCTTATGTTTAAAAATGTGCCATATTTGTAGTGTTTCTTGAATTATCTGTGATATACTATAACTGATTTCAGCTTGATGTGTAATTTTTAACATAAAAAAGCGTTCATGTACTTTGAAGAAAGTAGTCCTTTTATCATTATTATGATAATAATGATGTGATATTTGTGTTTTAATTACCAAGAAACAGGAACCACCATGGACTAACTAAAATCCACTTTATATGGCTTCCATGCTACATGCAAACTGATCATTAAAAGTTTTCTCAGAATGATGACAATTTTTAAATCATGTCAAATTAACCAAAATTTTAACAATAATTTATGTCAAAAAATTATATATTTTTTCTGTATCTTTCAACTCCTTATCTATAAAATGGGGGCAGGGTTGATTAAGTGATTCAAAGATTTTATTTGGCTCTAAAAGTATTTGATTCTAATAAACAATGAAATAAAAGCAAATGTCATTAAGTATAGCTAATGAGTATCAAGGGAGCAATGATGCAGTGCTCTACTGTATCACTACTTTTTTACTGTAATCTTTCTTGACCTCCTTTTGTGAGTCAGTAGTTTTGATGTTAAATTGTGCTTTTTAAAAAAATATATAAACAGTATCAGTTTATTTTATTTTTCTCAGTTTTGAGGTACATATAATTAACAAAAATTGTATACATTTAAGGTACACACATGATATTTTGATAAATGCATGCCTTATGAAATGTAACAAACTATTGCCTCTGTCACTTCATATGGTTACTTTGTTTTCTGTAGTGAGAACAATTAAGAACTACTCTTTTAGCAAATTTTAACTATATAATGCTTTGCTGTTAACTACAGTCACCATAATGTACATAAGATCACCAGGACATTTTCATTTTATAACTGAAAGTCTGTTCTTGACTGAATGTTTCACTGAGGGCACAGGTGCAATGGCTCCACACATGCATAAATTTTCTATTTGCATTTTAGCTTCTTGACTAAGCAAAATCTCTCATCTATCCTCCACAGTGAATTCTTAATTACTGATTATTTATGTCTTTACCTGCTTTGTTTGCAAGTTTTGCAATCAGTTTTGCACATTGTATGTATATGTGTGTGAATGTGTGAATATATAGCAATAAAATCATTCTAAGTACTTGATAGAGGCATATATTTTTATATCAGCCTTGTGATTTCAGAGTAGCTTTGCATATATGAGAGATCCCACCTTATTTTATTACATCACATTGCAAAATAACCTTGGCTGTTATACTTCAAAGTCTCAGGTGTTGAGTCATAGCAGCTATGGAAGAGATCAGAATTATATTACAGCTGCACAACTACAAATAAAGGGTAATCCAAGATCTTTCAGGCTTAACATCAGCATATGGACAACTCCTTAGGACTTGCCTGAAAGAAAGTTAATTTGGGAATTTCAAACTAAATTCCCTCAGGAATGATTTTTAACTGAATGACTTCTCTGAATGATTTTTAACTCCTGTAATACAAATAGAAAGGCATGTGAAAATAAGTAGTATACAATTAAAATAGAGAGCAGTAACACAGACATTTATGTATACATCTTCCAAAACTCATCATTTTATTAAAAAATGTATTTTTGCATATTTAGTTTATACTTGCATGCACTTGGGAAATATTCTGTTCATTGACATCCTGCTTAGAAATTAGTAATAGAAACAGATCTATGACAATTTATTAGCATTATTAAGCTTCATGCTTTTAAATTAAGCACAAAGTGGCATCTACCAGAATTATAAAAAAGAAACTGAATTTCAGAACATTTAAAATTCAGAAATGTGCATAGCGGTCTGGACTATTGAAACCACTTTCTGTTCTTCCTGCTTAAACCCTCTCCCAGTCTATACTCCCACCCCTATGCCCTAAAACCATACTCCTCCTAATAGGCAAATTTATCATGGAGGAAATCAGATCAAGTCTCCTATATATGACCCAATAATATTTTTTCAGTGTACCGCATATAAATTAAACCATCTCTGAAGACTCTAAATGCTGTCACAACCTCATCTACCTCTTGGACTTGATCTCCTTTCACTCCTGTCTCTTAGGCATTGCAGCCACACTGTCAGGGACATGCCAAGTGCATCTCTGCTATGCTTGCTAATCCATTTGCCTGGACTGCCCTGCCCCTACTCATGGATATTCTAAATTATTGTTAATTTAACAGACTTTACTTTTAGAGCAGTTTTAGGTTTACAGAAAAATTGGACAGAATGTATAAGGAGTTTTCATAGACCCCCCTCTCCTTTCCCACCCATTTACACAATATTCCATATTATTAACATTTTGCATTAGTATGGTACAATTGTTTTAATTGGTGAAAGAATATTGATATATTATTAAATAAACTCCATATCTTACATTAAGATTTTCTCTTTGTGCTGTTGAAGTCCATGCATTTTAACAAATGTATAACATCATGCATCCATCATTATATAACATATAGAATAGTTTTACCACCCTAAAATTCCCCTGTGTTCCACCTATTTGTCTCTTTTTCTTCCTTTCTCCTAAACTCTTGGCAATCACAAATTCTTTTTAGCATCTCTATATTTTTGCCTTTTCAGAAGGTTATATAATTGGAATTATATCGTTTGCAGCTTTTGCAGACTGGCTTCTTTCACTAATCAATATAGATTAATATTGTCTTTTCATGGCTTGATAATTTCATTTTAGCACTAAATAATATTTCATTTTATGGGTTTACTACAGTTTGTTTATCATTTCACCTGTTGAAGGACATCTTGGTTGCTATCATATTTTTGCAATTATGAAAAAGATTGCTATAAACATTCATGTGCCAGTTTTTATGTGTACATAAGTTTTCAACTCATTTTGGTAAACGCTTAAAGCAACATTTATGAATCATCTGGTAACACTATGGTCAGCTTTGTTAGAAATTGCCAAACTATTTGCCAAAGTGGATGTACAAATTTGTATTTTCACCAACAATGAATGTGAGTTCCTGTTGGCTCCACATTCTCACCAGGATTTGTTATATCACATTATGGATTTTGGCCATTCTAATCAGTGTATAATAATATCTCATTGTTGTCTTAATTTGCAATTTCCTGATGACATACGATGTTGAGTGTCTTTTCATATGCTTATTTGCCAACTGCATATCTTCTTTGATTGCATGTCTGTACAGATCTTTTGCCCACTTTTTAATTGGGTTCTTTGTTTTGTTATGATTGAATTTTCAAAGTTTGTTGTGTATTTTGGATATAAGCCTTCTATATAATCCATGTTTTGCAAATATTTTTTCTTAGTCTTTATATTTTTATTCTCTTAACATATCATTTGCAGAGCAGAAGTTTTTCCTTTTAATGAGGTACAGTGTATAATTTTTTTATTGATTACACTTTTGGTGTTGTGATTACATTTTTGGTGTTGTATCTAAAAAGTCATCACCAAACCAATGGTCACACAGATTTTCTTTTGTGTTCTAGAAGTTTTATACTTTTTCTTTTACATTTAGGTCTATAATTCATTTTGAGTTAATGTGAGTTTGAATAACTTTTTATAGTTCCTTCTCATTTGCATTCTGATTTTAATGTCACCTCCTAAAAGGGGCCTTTCCTACTTATCCTAGGTAAACCAGTCCCTCCCAACCAATTGCTGTTTGATCCATTATTCACCTCTTCCCCTAGCATTGCCATTATCTAAAATTATATTGTCCTTTATTTTCATTCTTACTTTTTCTTTGTCTAGAAATGCTATGTGAGCTGAAAGTCAGTCTATCCTATCTACTGCCGTATCTCCAGGGTCTAAGACAGTATTTGAAAATTATTTAGCAAATAAATGAATGAACAAGAAATACGCTTAACAAAACTCACAGACACATAGTGGTATATGTTACAATCTTTATCTATGAGTGTCTTTATAAGTACCAAAGACAGACAACTTATAACAATGAAAACAAGGGGAGAGAAGAGGAAGAAACATTCAAACAAAAGCATTACCATTTTGCTTGTTCTGCCTGTAACGTGTATTAAGCCCAGCTGAATGTAAAATACATTGCCACAAGAAGAGTGTGACTCTTAGTAATGTTGAATGATTTGCATGGACGTTTTTCAAGTCCTTTATCTATTACCGATAGACTTTATTTATGGAGCAGACCTATTTAAACATTGTGAACAGTCAACAGAGCTCAACAAATTAGATATAGAACGAATGTTTCACAACAGAATAAAAGCCACGTATGACAACCCCACAACTAACATCATACTCTGTGGTTAAAAAGGTGAAAGCTTTTTCTCTAAGATTAGGAACAAGACAAAGATATCCACTCTCATTACTTCTGTTCAGCATAATACTGGCAATCCAAGATAGGGCATTTAGGCTAAAGAAAGAAATAAAAGGTATCCAAATAGAAAAAAATAAAGTGAAATGGTCTCTGTATACTGACAACATGATAACATAGAAAAATTATTAAAGACTCCACCGAAAAATGTTAGAGCTAATATAAAAATTTAGTAAAGTTTCAGGATACAAAACCAACTTACAAAAAATTGATAGTGTTTCTATACACTAACAACAGACTGCCTGACAAAAGTCCCACTTAAAAAAAAGTTCCACTTAAGAAAACAGTCCCACTTACAAAACTATCAAAGGAATAAAATACTTGAGTCAATTTACCAAGGAGGTGAAATATCTGTATATTGACAACCATAAAACATTAATGAAAAAAAGATATCACAAATAAATGGAAAGATATTCCATATTTGTGGATTGAAAGAATTGATAGTTAAAATGTCCAAACTACCCAAAGCATTTTGTAGATTTGGTGCAGTACCTATCAAAATTCCAATGTCATTCTTCACAGAAATAGAAAAAAAACATCCTAAAATTTGTATGGAAGTACAACAAAGCCTGAATAACTGAAGTTACCTTTACCAAAAAGATCAAAGCTGGAGGCATTATACTACTGAATTTCAAAATATATTACAAATCTATAATAATCAAAACAGTATGTTACTGGCATAAAAACAGACATATTGACCACTGGAAGAGGATAGAGAGCCAAGAAATAAACCCACACATGTATGGTGAATTGATTTTTGACAAAGGTGCCAAGACCATACAATGGAGAAAGGACAATCCCCTCAAAAATGGTATTGGAAAAACTGGATATTCACATACAGAAGAATAAAAATACACTTATCTCAAACCTTGTACAAGAATCAACTCAAAGGAGATTGAAACCTTAAATTTAAGACCTGAAACTATAAAACTATTAAAAGAGAAAATATAGGAAAAGCTCTATAACATTGATTGGTCTGGACAATGATTTACTGGATATAACCTCAAAAGCACAAGCACCAAGAGCAAATAAGAATATCACAAACAAATGGAAAGATGTCCCACAAATAAATTATCATGTGGATTGAAATTATTAATATTGTTAAAATGTCCAGACTACCAAAAGCATTCTATAGCCTCAATGCAATACCTATCAAAATTCCAGTGTCATTCTTCACAGAGATAGAAAAAATAATCCTAACATTTATATGGAACTACATGGGATTATACCAGACTGAAAGCTTCTGCACAGTAAACAACAGAGTGAAGACAAAACCCATAGATCAGGAGAAAATGTTTGCAACTCATATATCAGATAAGTGGGTAATAGCCAAAATATACAAGGAAATCAAACTACTTAAGAAGAAAACAAATAACCCTATTAAAAAGTGAGTAAAGGACTCAGACATTTCTTGAAAGAAAAGATACAGATTGCTAACAGATACATGAGAAAATATTGTCTCTAATTATAAGAGAAATGTAAATTAAAACCACAATGAGAGATTGCCTCACACCTATTAGGTTGGCTGTTATCAAAAGACAACAAGTGTTGGCAAGCACGTGGAGAAAAGGGAACCCTCATACATTGTGGGTGGTATTGTGGATTATTACAGCTGTTTTGGAAAACAGTATGAAGTTTCCTTAGAAAACTCAAAGTAGAATTACTGTGAGTTCCAGCAATCTCACGCCTAGATATATACCTAAAGGAATTGAAATCAGTATGTTGAAGAGTTTTCTGCATGCCCATATTGATTGTAGTACTATTCACAATAGTCAAGATATGGAAACAATCTAAGTGTCCATCAGTGGATGAATGGATTTTTTAAATGTGGTATATTCACACAGTTCAATACCATTCAGCCTTAAAAAAGGAAATTTGTCCTTTTTGACAACGTGAATGAAACTAGAGGACATTTTCTTAAGTTAAATAAGCCAGACACAAAGAGACAAATACCCAATTATCTCACTTCTATGTGGAATCTAAAACAGTCAAACTCACAGAAGTAGAGAGTAGAACAGTGGTTACCAGGGCCTGGTGTGTGAGTGGTCAGGGAAAAGAGAGACACTGGTCATGAAGTACAATGTTTCAGTTAGAAGGAATAAGTTCTGGTGTTCCATTGCATAGCACATTGACTCTAGTTAATAATAATATATATTCCAAAATAGCTAAAAGAGAGAATTTTTAAATATTCTCACCACAAAAAAAAATGATTTCAGGTGATGGATATGCTGATTACCCTGATTTAGTCAAAGTACAATGTATAGATATATCAAAACATTACATTTTACTTGATAAACATATACAATTGTCAATTAAAAATAAAATAAAACTTTAAAAAGGCAATTGAAAATTCAGATAGATTGCTTCTCCTTTTCCCAAAGTACAAATTTACATCTGATAATTTTAGTTAACTTTCTAGTAAGCAAACAGTAGAAAATAATGTATTTGTAATCTCAGTTAAATGATAAATTATCCTGTCTTTTTCATACATGGGAAAATAGTCAAGTGTTCCAATTTTTTACAGCTTCTACTGAATCTAGGACAAACCAAAAGTCAAAGGAGGTATCAAAATTAATTCCATGGCTGCTGCTGAGCCATTTCATAAAGGTTCTTAAATTTTGAAATATCAAGAAAGACTTGCCTGCTACAGGCAAGAGATGAGTGGTTTTAAACTACAGTCATTATCATCATGGCATTAATATATCTGTTGGGACCAATTGTCATCTGTCATTTAAATCTTTCTGATATTTTTATAGGGGAACCCATAAAAAATAAAAATTAAAATCATTGTGGGCTTTTCTGCTGAATCTGATTATCAATCTGCACATGTTTATAAGGGATGTAAGGAAGAAATACTTACCTTTTTATAATTTGATAAAACACATTAGATTCAACTATATTTGCTGGGCAAACCACCGTATGATTAAATTTGTTCAGAGCATTGTGGTGGCTACCAAGAAATATGTGACACAGTTTCTGCATTCATGAATCACACTGTCTTTGGGAAAATAAAATTCAGTTACTTAAAAGATTAGAAGAAAAACACCAAAAACAATAAAAAATAACTGCCAATTTATCTCTTTAAAATTGACTAGTTAACTTTCATATCCATTATTTCATATAATTCTGACAATAATTTTTTAAAGTATCAAACACACTGATTTTCAAAATGGGCAAAATGAGATAAAGAAAGGCAAAAATCATATTTGCCCAAAGTCATTCAGCAGTCAAGCCAGGACTGGACCTAAGGTGACTTGTAATCTTTTTAAAGGCAGAACTTACGTCTACATGTATGCTAACTGCATAGATTAGAGCCTAGCACATCATAGCCAGTGAGTAAATACTTGCTGACTAAATAAATTGGAACCTAAGCTTCATCCAGGGTTATATTATCTTATCAGTATGCAGCGCTTGGATGTATAGAGACTATGTTGTATTTGTCTTACTTTCCCCATTTTTGGCATGAATGGCTGGCCTAGAGGGGATACTCAATAATGTTAGATCATATGCAAAATAGGAAGGGTTCAAGCCATGTGTTAGAATCGAAGCAAGAATAGACTTTACTAGGGTTTTCAATAGGCTTATAAAGAAAAAATATTTGAATAGAGTTTTAGAGAGTGGAAGGAAGATGGAAAGTGAGGGAAAAGCATTTTTAATAGAAAATGATGTAGGACTAACTGTCATCCAAAGACTCAATGTTTTATATTCCAGAGGCAGAAAGAAGAACCAACATGACTGAAAATAAACAAATTAACAGATAAAAGTAAACAATAGGGAAATTATGGCTTGGCTTAATGAATATAGTAAGAGGCAGCAAGTGTCTGAGAGGGGTGTGTGTGTGTGTGTGTGTGTGTGTGAGTGTATTCTTCTTTGTGTATGTATGTGCCATTATATATCATTAGCTTCTGGGTTTCTGCATTAATATATGCCATGCATGTAAGAGCTGTATAAAAAAATCCTATGCTATTCAGCAGTGATTTTTTTAAAAGTCAGAGATGGCTGCACGTAAATGTTACTAAGTTGTACCAATCTCTAAAAATCACGTTTAATAACAGTTTGCCAGACTTTTTATTTATAGAAAGAGAGTGATTTTATAAACACAACCAACAGCTATTTGTCTTTACTTTTTTTAACATTTTTTATTATACTTTAAGTTCTGAGGTACATGTGCAGAACGTGCAGGTTAGTTACACAGATATATATGTGCCATAGTGCTTTGCTGCATCCTTCTTGTTTGTGTTTTGAGAAGGAGTCTCGCTCTGTCGCCCAGGCTGGAGTGCAATGGCGGATCTCTGCTCACTGCCACCTCCGCCTTCCAGGTTCAAGTAATTCTCCTGCTTCAACCTCCCCAGTAGCTGGGGACTGTAGCACCGCCCCCCGCCCCCCACCATGCCTGGCTAAGTTTTTTTATTTTTTTTTAGTAGAGACAGGGTTTCACCATGTTAGCCAGGATGGTCTCAATCTCCTGACCTTGTAATCCACCTGCTTTGGCCTCCCAAAGTGCTGGGATTACAGGTGTGAGCCACAGCACACGGCCAGCTATTTGTCTTTTCAATAACATACCTTCTGAGAAAAATTTGCAACATTTTAAAGACTCACGTTAAATTTAAATTACAATGGTGGACATTTATGTTCTTAAGGTATCCATGCAATATATATATAGCAATACATGTTTGTTTCAATTTAAACATGAAAATCCAAAATTAGCATATCATAATCAAGGGAATTGCCCAATGTTATCTTTCTGAAGAGAAATGACATTAAAAATTTTTTTTATAAAATCTTATGATAAAATCGATAGAATTTTTTCATAAGTTAGAGAAGAAAATAAAACATCTAGCCTAATCCAACCTCCCAAATATAGAAATTGATTTGCAGTTTAGATGATTTTCTTTGATCTTTGGACATATGCCTATTCTTTGCATAATTATGGCTGGAATTGGTGATCATAGAATTGTGTGTGCACACCAATGTGTATGTGTGTGTGTTTTACTTAAATCATATTATTTCTTAAATGTCTATCTTTTCTGAGGCATGCATTTTTAACTAAATGCAATAAATTTAGTGTACATTCAATTTTTCAAAACTATTTCAATCCACTCTATGCCAAACTACAAATTGTAATGCCATAGAATTATATTGCATATATTTTATAACTCCAATATAGTTATTGGAAGGAGGCAGTGGTGAAACATATGTCATGTAGCTGTTAAAAGAGACCTTTGCCAGGTACTTCTAAAGAAGATTTTAATTCAGAAGAAAATAATTGCAAAACAGAGAAGGTCTGTGAGAAGAATCTATTTTGAGCACTTAAGCTGAAGCCAGAAGTCCAAACAATGACCTCTGAATCATGGGGGTCACCTTGTATCTTCTATTTATCTTTAAAATTAAGCTTATCCTGAAATGTTTGCTTAAAGGCAAATTGAGATCTTATAATGAATTAGTGCCAGAGACAGAACTTGGATTAAAGGAAAGAAAATGTCTTTTGACTTTGAGGTCCACTATTATCAATATGTTTAGTTTCATAGCTTATCTCTCCTCATTGGAGTCTTAATTCCTTTAAAACTGGAATTTCGTCACACTCATCTTTGTATCCCTTAGAATACCAGGTACAATATCATGCACTCAAAAATGTATTGACTTGAATAATTTTCCAGTGCAGTCTACTTATCTACATAAATATTCAATTAGCAGATTAGACATGAAATGGTAACATTATTGAACATTGGCTGCATCTTAACAACTGTTCTGTTAATTCCATTTGCATAGTCTTTGTTCAACTATTTTACAGTTCAACGCTTTCTTTTAGACCATAATCCAAACATATTTAAAAAGGAAAAATTAAGTCCTTTGTTGGTATTTTTTACTTTCATAGGAGAAAGTGTAATTTAAACCTGTTGGTTGATAAAATAGAAAAAGTATCTCAGGATCCGAGTTTTTCTTCAGTATGCCAATCTGAGTGGTCTGTCACCTTCTGCTTACAACACACTATGCTTATAAAGCTAGACTCCTCAAAATGGGAGCCTTTTTGAGATGGCTCCTGACTGTATGTCCAACTTTATCTTTAGTCAACTTATGGCTTTCATCTTCTCATAAGCCAACATATTAGCTATCTTTCTACTCCTAGAATATCTCAACTTTGCCATTCTAGGAGTTTTCACTTGCTTTCCCATATGCCTGAAATGCGTATCCTTGATTAGTCCCATAGGTTACTCTATAGCCCTACAGTTCTTGCATTTAAATATCGTAGATATTTAAATACCTTGTAAAGGGTGGTGTTTTCTGGCCATCTTATCTAAAATAGCACCCCGTCAGAGATACTTGCTGTCACACCACCTTTTTTATTTCATTCACAGGATGCATCACAATAATGATCATATTCAGTAGCTGTCTTCTAAAACAAAGTCGAAGTTCCATGAGTACAGTAACCTTTTTCTACCTTTTTCCTGGATATACTCACTGTGCAGAAAACAGTGCCCAACAGAGAGTAAATGTCTGGGAAATGATTTCTGAATGAAAAAACAAATACCTACTGAAAAACCATGACTTTTGAGATCCTAATTTAGACAGTAAATTAATTTGAAAAGAGTAAAGTATAATTCTGATTTTTTTGCATTTTTGTTTTTTTTAAAACTGATGACTGGTTAGTATCCATGTTGTAGGCCAAACTGCATTATCTTTTCAACAATGAAGACTGTGGGACATAGGAAATCAGGAAGTTTTCCAAAGTAGTCATGGGGATTTAAAAAAAGAATTTTTTAGCCGTATTTTTAGTCAAGCAAAAATAACTATATTTTTTTACATTTTCTGAGTGTAAATAAGTGTATTATGTGATGCCAAATTTTTTTCATATCTATATTCATTTTAATAATTAGGTATGTAAAAGTTCATAAATTTAGAATTTTGTTGGAAAGTTATTTTTAATCTCCTAATAAGTTGAAAGCAAATGATGACTTCAAACAATGTATTGAAACCTTATTAAAAGAAACTGGCCACATCTGGTGGCTCACACCGCTAACCCCCGCTTTTTGGGAGGCCAAGGTGGGTGGATCACCTGAGGTCAGGAGTTCAAGACCAGCCTGGTCAACATGGCAAAACCTGTTTCTACTAAAAATACAAAAATTAGCTGGGTGTGGGCCTGTAATCCCACCTACTCAGGAGGCTGAGGCAGGAGAATCACTTGAATCCGGGAGGCAGAGGTTGCGGTGAGCTGAGATTGCACCATTGCACTCTAGCCTGGGTGGCAAAAGCAAAACTACATCTTGGAAAAAAAAAAGAGAGAGAGAAACTATAGGATATGAAAGAAAGAAAGAAAGAAATGAGAGAGAGGAAGGAAGGAAAAGAAAGAAAGAAGGAAAGAAAGGAAAAGGGAAGAATAGCAGGAGTCTGTTTTATATGAATGTCATTGAGCTTAACAGACCTAGAGGTTGAACTTTGAAGGGTTTTAACTATATATGTGATTCTCAATCTATTTCAAGTACCTATTTTATTCAGAGGAAAATTAATGAGAATAATTTCTTATAAGGAAATTGGTGATCTTAATACACAGTGCTACAAATTGACAACATTTCATTAAAATTATAAGTACTTATTGCTTTCCTTTCAGAGTATCATATCTGTGTCACTTCTATCTATATAGCCTTTACAATTATAATTTATATTTACCAATTTTTCTTTTTAATATGGTATAAGGTATGAAAGATTACTAACTTTATTTTGTCTCGGTGGAGGAACTGTATCATCAGTAGTATATTTGAGCTACTGTAGGACTGATATACTCCTATGAAGAGCCCAACTAAATGCCTTATGGGTCTTGGTATTTTCCTAAGTACCATTTTATAGAAAAAACTTATTTTCTGGCAAACAAAAAGAGGAAATATGAGGGACAAAGTTGATAGCCTTCAACTTTCAATTATTCCCTTTAAAGCTCATATTTGATTTTGGATTATGCTATGGTGAATGCACACAAATCCCACTTTTCAAATGGATTAATTTATTTTCTTAATGTTTATCTTTCAACCTAAAAGAATTTTTTTCATACCTGCATTTGAAACTTCAGCAAACAAGATTCTCAGAATAATGAAAAACTACTACTACATTTTAACTTAAATGTGGAACTGTGATTACAGACATTTCTGCAAGCAAGTCATTCAAACACCCCTTTTCCTATGTCATCTTTTAAACACCACTGTAGATTTCTTATTTTGAACATGGTACTTGACTTCTGCTTTTATCTAAGTTAGAGGAACAGTAATTAGATGTACCTTCCTGCCTAAAACAATAACAAACAACAACAAAAACCAACAGAATGTATGAAATAAGAATTTTTTAAAAACACTAAACACTAGGCATTGAAGTACAAGGATCCCAATCTCTCTGCAGATTGGGATCTACAGTGGGACCCAATATTCAACATTCTTAAAGAATGTACAACCTACAAGCCAGAAGAGAATGGGGACCAATATTCAACATTCTTAAAGAAAGAATTTTCAATCCAGAATGTTATATTCAGCCAAACTAAGCTTCATAAGTGAAGAAGACATAAAATCCTTTACAGACAAGGGATTTTGGTGAGGGATTTTGTCACCACCAGGACGGTCTTACAAGAATTCCTGAAGGAAGTACTAAATATGGAAAGGAAAAACCAGTACCAGCCACTGGAAAAACATACCAAATTTTAAAGACCATTGACACTATGAAGAAAGTGCATCAACTAACGGGCAAAATAACTATCTAGCATCATAATGACAGGATCAAATTCACACATAACAATATGAACCTTAAATGTAAATGGTCTAAATGCCCCAATTAAAAGACACAGACTGGCAAACTGGATAAAGAGTCAAGACTCATCAGTGTGCTGTATTCAGGAGATCCATCTCACATGTAAAGGCACACATAGGATCAAAATAAAAGGTTGAAGGAATACTTCCCGGCAAATAGAAAAAAAAGCAAGGGTTGAAATCCTAATCTCTGATAAAACAGACTTTAATCCAACAAAGATCAAAAAAGACAAAGAAGATCATTACATAATGCTAAAGGGAACAATGCAACAAGAAGAGTCAACTGTCCTAAATATATATGAACCCAATACAGGAGCACCCAGATTCATAAAGCAAGTTCTTAATGACCTACAAAAAGACTTATACTCTCATACAATAATCGTGGGAGACTTTACCACCCCACTGTGAATATTAGACAGATCTGCAAGACAGAAAATTAACAAAGATATTTGTGACTTGAACTCATCTCTGGACCAAGTAGACCTAATAGACATCTACAGAACTCTCCATCCCAAATCAACAGAATATATATTCTTCTCAGCACCACATCTCACTTACTCTAAAATTGGCCACATAATTGGAAATAAAACACTCCTCACAAATGCAAAAGCACTGAAATCATAACAAACAGTCTCTGAGACCACAGGGCAAACAAATGAGAACTCAGAATTAAGAAACTCACTCAAAATCGCACAACTACATGGAAACTGAACAACCTGATCCTGAATGGCTACAGGGTAGATAACAAAATTAAGGCAGGGAATAAAGATGTTCTCTGAAACTAGTGAGAACAAAGACACAATGTACCAGAATCTCTGGGACAGAGCTAAAGCAGTGTTTAGAGTGAAATTAATAGCACTGAATGCCCACAGGAGAAAGTAGGAAAGATCTAAAATCGACACTCTAACATCACTATTAAAAGAACTAGAGAAGCAAGAGCCAACAAATTCAAAAGCTAGCAGAAGAACAGAAAGAACTAAAATCAGAGCAGAATTGAAAGAAATAGAGACACAAAAAACCCTTCAAAAAAATTAATGAACCCAGGAACTGATTTTTTTAAAGATCAACAAAATAGACTGCTAGCCAGACTAATAAAGAAGAAAATAGAGAACAATCAAATAAACACAATAAAAATTTGTAAAGGGAATATATACACTGATCCCACAGAGATACAAACTATCATCAGAGAATATTAGAAACACTTCTATGCAAATAAACTAGAAAATCTAGAAGAAATGGATCAATTCCTGGACACATACATTCTCACAAGACTAAACCAGGAAGAAGTTGAATCCCTGAATAGACCAATAACAAGTTCTGAATTGAGGCAGTAATTAATAGCCAATCAACTGAAAAAAAAAAAAAAAAAAAAAAAGCCCAGGACCAGATGGATTCACAGCTGAATTCTGCCAGACGTACAAAGAGGAGCTAGTACCATTCCTTCCTGAACTATTCCAAACAATAGAAAAAGAGGGACTCCTCCCTAACTCATTTTATGAGGCAGCATCATCCTGATACCACAACCTGTCAGAGACACAACAAAAAATGGAAAGTTTCAGGCCAATATCTGTGATAAACATTGATGCAAAAATACTCAATAAAATACTGGTAAACCAAATCCAGCAGCACATTAAAAAGTTTGTCAACCATGATCAAGTTGGCTTCATCCCCAGAATGCAAACCTGGTTCAACATACACAAATCAATAAACATAATCTATCACATAAACAGAACCAATGACAAAAACCACATGATAATCTCAATAGATGCAGAAAAGGCCTTCAGAGAATTCAACACCCCTTCATGCTAAAAGCCCTCAGTAAAGTAGGTACTAATGAAATGTATCTCAAAATAATAAGAGCTATTTATGACAAACCCACAGCCAATATCACACTGAATAGGTAAAAGCTGGAAGCATTCCCTTTGAAAACTGGCACCAGACAAGGATGTTCTCTCTCACCACTCCTATTCAACATAGTATAGGAAGTTCTGGCCAGGGAAATCAGGCAAGAAAAAGAAATAAAGCATATTCAAATAGGAAGAGAGGAAATCAAATTGTCTCTGTTTGCAGATGAAATGATTGTATATTTAGAAAACCCCATAATCTCAACCCAAAATCTCCTTAAGCTGATAAGCAAGTTCAGCAAAGTCTCGGGACACAAAATCAGTGTGCAAAAATCACAAGCATTCCTATACACTAAAAATGTGGAAACAGAGAGCCAAATCTTGAGTTAACTCCCATTCACAATTGCTACAAAGAGAATAAAATACCTAGGAATACAACTTAGAAGGGATGTGAAGAACCTCTTCAAGGAGAACTATAAAACACTGCTCAAGAAAATAAGAGAAAACACAAACAAATGGAAAAACATTCCATGCTCATGGATAGGAAGAATCAATATCATGAAAATGGTCATACTGCCCAAAGTAATTTATAGATTTAGTGCTGTCCTCTACAAGCTACCATTGACTTTCTTCACAGAATTGGAAAAAAAAAAACTACTTTAAATTTTATATGAAACCAAAAAAGAGCTCATATAGCCAAGACAATCCTAAGCAAAAAGGACAAAGCTAGAAGTATAATGCTACCTGACTTCAAACTATACTACAAGGTTACAGTAACCAAAACAGCATGGTTCCAGTACCAAAACAGATATATAGATGAATAAAACAGAAATATAGATGAATAAAACAGAACAAAGACCTCAGAGATAATGCCACACATCTACAACAATCTGATCTTTGACAAACCTGACAAAAACAAGCAATGGGGAAAGGATTTCCTATTTAATAAATGGTATTGGGAAAACTAGCTAGCCATATGCAGAAAACTGAAACTGGACCTTTCCTTACACCTTATACAAAAATTAACTCAAAATTGATTGAAAATTTAAATATAAGACCTAAAATTATAAAAATCCCTCAAAGAAAACCTAGGCAATATAATTCAGGACATAGGCATGGGCAAAGACTTCATGACTAAAACACCAAAAGCAATTGCAACAAAAGCCAAAATTGACAAATGGGATCTAATTAAACCAAAGAGCTTCTGCACAGCAAAAGAAACCATCATCAGAGTGAACAGGCAACCTACAGAATGGGAGAAAATTTTTGCAATCTACTCATCTGACGAAGGGCTAATATCCAGAATCTACAAGGAACTTAAACAAATTTACAAGGGAAAAAAAAACATCAAAAAGTGGGAGAAGTATATGAACAGATGCTTCTCAAAAGAAAACATTTTTGTAACCAAAAAAACATGAAAAAAAGCTCATCATCACTGGTCATTAGAGAAAAGGAAATCAAAACCATAATGAGATACCATCTTGCACCAGTTAGAATGGTGATCATAAAAATCAGGAAACAACAGATGCTGGAGAGGATGTGGAGAAATAGGAACACTTTTACACTGTTGGTGGAAATGTAAATTAGTTCAATTGTGGAAGACAGTGTGGCAATTCCTCAAGAATCTATAACCAGAAATGCCATCTGACCCAGCAATCCCATTACTGGGTATATACCCAAAGATTCTAAATCAATCTACTATAAAGACACATGCACACATATGTTTACTGCAGCACTGTTCACAATAGCAAAGACTTGGAACCAGCCCAAATGCCCATCAATGATAGACTGGATAAAGAAAATGTGGCATATATACACCATGGAATAGTATGCAGCCATAAAAAGAAAACTGAATAGAGTTCATGTCCTTTGCAGGGACATGGATGAAGCTGGAAACCATCATTCTCAGCAAATTAACACAAGAACAGAAAACCAAACACTGTGTTTTCTCACTTATACTGAGAGATGAACATGGACACATGCAGGGGAATATTATGCACTAGGCCTATCAGGGGGTGGCGGACTAGGTAAGGGATAGCACTAGGAGAAATACTTAATGCAGATGACGGGTTGATGGATGCAGCAAACCACCATGGCACATATATACCTATGCAAAAAACCTGCATGTTCTGCACACGTATCTCAGAACTTAAAGTATAGTAAATGAATAGAAAACAAACAAACAAAGAGACCCTACATTTGCATCACCTTCCTGCTTTGAGAGAATTTCTAAGCCACAGCTCAAGAAAGGAGAGTCCAGATGGAAATTAGTGAATTCTATAAGGTAAGGAAATGAAAATGAGAGTACAGGGATAGCAAGGCTCTTGAAATTCACAGAATAGAGATCTGGAGAGGAGATAGATACACAAAGAACCAAAAGATTTGCATAAGATACCCCTCAAGTATTCACCAGAATACTAATCAGGACATGCATATGAGGAAACTGATTGACATATATAGTACATTCCATCCATCAAAAGCATAAAACATTTAAGTATATGTGAAACATTGATCAAGATATATCATATACTAAACCATAAAATAAGTCTTAGTGAATTTTGAAAGATTTAACTCACACAATGTATTTTTCTAACTAAAACAGGATAGAATTAAAATTCAATCAATCCCCAAACTTTTGAAAATCCAAAAACCCATGGATTACAGAAGAAATAGAAAGAGGAATAAAAAAGTATTTTGAACTGAACGACAATGAAAATACAAACATATCAAAAACTAAGAAATGATGCTAATGCACTTCTTAGGAATTTCTAACACAATATGCTAACATTACTAAAGACAAGATGTCTTGAATTCATGACACCAACTATCACTTTAAGAAATCAGAAAACATGAAAATTAACTCAAAGTAGCAGAAAGGAAAGTATAAATACCAGGACAGAAATCATGATCAAATAGAGATCATGTCAGTAATGCAGTGTTGGTTTAATATTTGAAATAAGGCAATGTAATTCACCATGCAAACTAAAAAAATGCAGAAAAAATGAAGAAGACATTATTAAATAGAGAGGTATACTTGTTCATCAATAGAAAACACAAAATGATTAAGATGTCAGTTCTCCCAAACTTATCTGTAGATTAAATACAATGCCAGTTCAAATCCTAGAACTGGCATTTTCAAGCTGATTTTAAAACTCATACGAAAATAAAACAAGTATAGAATCACTAAAACAACTTTGAAAAGGAACAAAGTTGGAGTAGTAAAACTATCTGCTCTCAAGGTTTATTATGATGCTACAATAATCAAGACTTTACTGGATTGACATAAAGAAATAACTTGGTCAAAGAAACAGAGTGGAGATTCCAGAAATAGACACACAAACATATGGGCAACTCTTGTTTTGTTTATTGTCTTTCTGAAAAATCCTCATAGAAAATTGTTTGGTTTAGCTCTCAGCAGCCCATTCCTGATGCCTGAGGAAGCTTGCCTTCTTTTGAGCTACCTAATCTTTCTTCTGAGCAAGTGACATTTTGGGATGGTTCTACTTCTTTTTAACTTCTTTCTTGGGTGCCTTTTAATAGACTGGATTCTCTCATATAGCGGCATGAGCTTTCTTATACATCTCCTCCATGTCCGGAGTTGCTGTTCTTTATGTACTGAGAGAACTGTTTCTTGTAAGCATCTTCATCTTCCTCCATTTAGTAGCACATGTAGTCTACAACATTCTGGCCCATCGTGTGCTTCCAGTGCACTTCTGCATTAAATTCCTTACTTTCAGAATTATAGCCAGGGACTTATTTGGCACTGTGGGGGATAGACAAACCTCCATTCACAGCTCCCTTCAGACCGCCAAACTTTATTGCCTGTGGTGATTCTGGCAAGGCCTTCATCTCCAGTCACTCCACTTGGCCTTCATAGGTCTTGTCCATACCAAACCTACTGAGAAGCCTGTGGTCCAGCGGTAGGCAAGTACAGTACACTGCAGCATAATTTGTCAGGTCAACCTTCACAACATATTTTGGCAGTTTGTGTGCATATGCTATGAAGACTATCTTATTGTCTTCTATACCAGGATAAGCAATCTGACAAATGATATCTCTGTTTGTTACACTATCATCCTGTATTTGGGTGTTTTCCATTTAGTTTCATCCTGTATGCTAAACGTTTCTGAGCATAGTAATCAGTTTTACCCTCCCGTTGTCTTCTAAATTTCACTTGGTATCTCTTAAAGTAGGCCTTATTCTAACAACTTTAACAAATTCCATCCTGCAGACCAAATGCCCACATCCACAGCTTGGCAGAGACCTCTAGGCCCAGCCGTGCTAGGCAGGGAAAAGGGGGGCAAGTACTTCCTGATAAAGTTGATGACAGGGAGGAATGGGAACTCTCACACCCTCCTGGTGGAAATGTAAAATGGCATGACGCCTACCTGTTTGGAAAATAGCTTGACAGTTTTTTTAGAAACTTAAATACATACTCACCATATAGCCATTATACTCCTAAGAGAAACGAAATTGTATGTCCATACTAAGACTTGTACCCAAATATTTGTAGAATCTTTATATTCAATAGTCAAAAACTGGAAATAAATGACCATCATCCACATTGTGGCATGTCCATACAATAAAATGTAATTACTGACAAACACAGCAGGGATGAATCTAGAAATAATTGTACTGAGTTTTAAAAGCTAGTCAAAAAACAGTCCATATGGTATGATGCCATTTATATAGAACTAAAAAAAAATGCAAAGTAATCTTTGTAACCGAAAGCACATCAGTGACTTCCTATAGAGGTGACTGCAGTATGTTCTAATCTCTCATTATAAAGGAGAACAAAGAAACTTTCAGAGGTGATGGATATGTTTACTATCTTGATTGTGATAAAGGCCTCAGAAATATATACCATGTTAAAACATTGAACTGTACACTTTATATGTGTATATTTTATCACAGATCAATTATACTTTTACACTATTAAAATATGAGTAAAGCACATTTTAAAACATTTAGAAATCCAAAAATAGCATACATTAAACATAAATTATAAATGATATAGATTGAATCCATTATAATAAAATTGATGAAGAAAGTTTATCAGAGAAAAAGAAAGTGATACTTTACTATGGTCATGATAAATCTAATGAGGAGAAATATTTAATAACACTGATAAACACCAGTGGATTTTGTCCCTGATTCAAATCTGTCATTTCAGTATTTCCTAAGATTAATATTAATTTGTTATATAAAACATTTGTGTTTAGTCAATTGTATTTCTTCTAAATACAGAGAAAGTTTTATCTGAGAATTGCATGATTTCCTAGTGACCCTGGCTACCTATTCTAACAGGACATAGTTTTCCAGATATATTCTTCTTGGTTTTGACTAAGAATTTCAAGAGACACTGTTTTTTAGTGTTTTAATTAATTTTTTCTACAATCTTAGAATGAAAATTTTCAAGCAGAAAAGACCACAGAAACCTTGTAATATATCTCTTCAATATACAAAAGCCAAATGTGAGGTCAATTTAAATGGCTAACTTAGGATATGTGAAGTAATTAGCAACAAGTGCTGAAGCCCGATTTCAAGTCTCATAATATCCAGTCCAAAACTGTGAGACACTATGTAGGTTTCTTAAACGACATATTATGTATGGTAGCATAATGGATTTTCTAAATAGGTGAAAGAAGCCTTTACCTCGGACTGACAGATTTGCTGAGAAAAGACAAAAAGGATCACAGCAGGTTCAGATGAAAAATTGACAGGAGCTTCTGCCTAACTCCAATACTGAGTCAGTGTGAGATGCATAGATGACAGCAACCAATACTCTAAAAAATTATATATGTAAGAAAAGATGCAGCCTAGCAAGTACATAGAAGTATGTAACTGTGGCAATTATTAATAATTATTAATAATTGCAGGGCCCACCAGTCTTCTGTCACTAAATTGATTGTACACAGGTTTACTGCCTGGGTAATTTGTTTATCTTGCCTGAATTATTATCATAATAACATGTGTGAACCAGTCTTCTTAAAAGGGTAAAGATTTTGGTCTCTTCTTGTTAATTTATTGTTTAGTAATGACAGCAGCAACGACAACCACAAAAATAATAGCAAATACTTATAGGGTGTTAAATACATGCCCCCATATTAGCACTGTATAACACATCACATATTTGCACTCCTTTAAATACTTTAGGTATTTCTAAATACATGACATATCTTAACTCCTTTCATTGCCGCAAAGCCTATAAGTTTGATGCTATTTTTACCCCTGATTTACAAATGTGGAAACAGAAAGATACATTAAGTTGAGGAGTAAGACACACTCTGGAGATAATACTCTAAACCACTTTTTAAAAGTGTAGAATTAGCTTTAAAAAAAAAATAAAAAAATAAAAAGCTTGCCACATTAGCCAAAATTGAGAAGAAGAATTGTATTCCAAACTAATGCTTTCTGCTGATATTGGCAGAATTTTTGCTGCTCTAATAGTTTCTGTTTAATGAGCAAATTGCTTTAAGTACACATATAACACTGCAGCACTAAGGATGAGGGTATTTAGCCAGTTTCTTTCTCATCTGTGATAGTTCCAGCTCTACTTATTTGTACAATAGCACTTTGAATTTAACCTTTAGAAAAACACAAGGAATTAACATTATAAACTTCTTTAAATTAGCAATGAATAAAAGGAGCAATGAAATCAGTAATTTATTAAATAAAACACAGTGAAAGCATTTATTCAGATGTTGTCATGAAAACACTAATTAATAACCAAAACTTATCCTATTGATTTGTGAGCTTTTCAGTTAGGAGACTTCCAGACAACATTTAGAAATAAGCACTGTACATTCTTAAATAGAGACTTCATGAATAGCTCATATCCTTATATAGCACCCCTCTTTTGCGGGGTAAGGGAACACTGTGCAGTGAATATCCTCTGAAAGAGACTGCTTCATTAGAAAAAACAGGAAGATTCTCTTCTAGGTCACTAATAAGGCCTGATTATTTTGTCATGTCTTATTGTTCTTCCTTTTCCTCTTTGTCTTCATAAACTGTATCAGTTCTCCAAAACGCAGCTTATCTCATCCCTTTAAGTCCTCCTTTAGTTGGACTTCTTTCTTCTTTGACTTTCCAGAACACTGAGATCTATACAGAGCATCTAGCACTAAGTCATATCATATTTCTGTTTTTGGTTATTGATTCTAACTACTAGGCTGAGCATTAATATTATAATATACACCCTGCTGGTGGTGCATCTGTCTCATGTTTCTCTACCTCCACAGCACCTATCAAAGAGCTTCAGGTAGGAGACTCTGCTCCTTTGTCTACTGAAAAGAAAAAGTGTATATTCATTTGGAGGTCTTTGCATAGTGCTCTGTTGAGATCTATAGAGGCAGAAAGTTAAAAGTCCAGCTAAATATTATGTAAGTTGAAAATGATTGATTTTTTACTTACATAATATTGGATATGAAAGTCTTTTAGTTTATCCAATCTAGTCAAATGTCATTACCAAATTATCTTTTATCCAATAAACTCATTTTTAAGGTTGAATAATGTTCTATGTATGTGTGCATGCACATTTGTGTATAACCACATTTTCTTTATCCATTCATCATTAATGGATGCTTAGGTTGATTTCATGTCTTGGCTATGATGAATAGTAATACTACAATCAACATGGGAGTGCAAATGTCTCTTTAATGTACTGATTTCCTTTCTTTGGATATATCCCAAAAAGTGAGATTATTGGCTCTATTATAGATTCATTTTTAATTTTTTGAGGCACCTCCATTCTGTTTTCCATAATGGCTGTACCAATGCACTCTCCCACTGTGTACAAAAGTTCTCTTTCCTCATATTCTGCCAACATGTATCTTTTATTTTTTTGACAATAGACAATATAACAGATGGGAAATGATATCTCATCGTGGTTTTCAGTTGCATTTCCCTGATGATTAGTGATGATAGCACATTGTCATATACCTGTTAGCTATTTATATGTCTTCCTTGAAAAAATATCTACTCAGTTCTGTTGTTCATTGTTTAATCAGATTATTTGAGGGATTTTTTTTTAACTTTTCATTTTATTTTGAGACAGAGTCTCTCTCTGTCACCCCGGCTGGAGTGCAGTGGCGAAATCTCAGCTCACTGCAACCTACACCTCCTGGGTTCAAGCGATTCTCCTGCCTCAACCTCCCAAGTAGCTGGGACTACAGGCTCCTGCCACCATGCCCAGGTAATTTTTTGTATCTTTAGTAGAGACAGGGTTTCACCGTGTTAGCCAGGATGGTCTTGATCTCCTGACTCCATGATCCACCCTCCTCGGCCTCTCAAAGTGCTGGGATTACAGGTGTGAGTCACCATGTGCTGCCTTTTTTAACTATTGAGTTGTAACAGTTTCTTATATATTTGGATATTAAGCCTTTATCAGACAAATGGCTCACAAACATTTTTTACCAATCCATAAGTTTCTCTTTCATTCTGTTGTTTCATTTGCTGTGCAGATGAAAAACTACTTAAAAACTACTAAACTACTAAAATTGCTGGCTGGGTGCAGTGGCTCACACCTGTAATCCTAGCACTTTGGGAAGCCAAGGTGGGCAAATCATGAGGTCAGGAGTTCAAGACCCACCTGGGCAACATGGTGAAAATCCATCTCTACTAAAAATACAAAAAATTAGCTGGGCATGGTAGTGGGAGTCTGTAATCTCAACTACCGGGGAGGCTGAGGCAGGAGAATTGCCTGAACCCGTGAGGCAGAGATTTCAGTGAGCCAAGATCCTGTCACTGTACTCCAGCCCAGGTGAGAGTGCGAGACGCTGTCTCAAGAAATAAATAATGAAAAATAAATAAAACTGCTAAAAAGCAGACGCTTTTTAGTTTGATAGAATCCCACTTGCCTATTTTTGCTTTTGATGCCTGTGCATTCAGGGTCATAGCCAAAATGTCATTGTCCAAACCAATGTTAATTAGCTTTTTCCCTATGTTTTCTTCTAGTGGTTTTATGAGTTCCAGAAATATGTGGAGGTCTTACTCCATTTTGAGTTAATTTTTGTACATCACTTGACATTATGCTAAGTAAGCCAGACACAGAAAGATAAATACTACATTATTTCTATATGGAACCTAAAATAGTTAAACTCAAGAAGCACAGGGCAGAATGGCGGTTGCTGGGGTGTGGTGAAGGGAGTAAGGGAGATGTTGGTCTGGGGATACAAAGTTTCAGTTATGCAAGATGAATAGCTCTGGAGATCTAATGTACAACAGTGTGATTATATTAACAGTACTGTATTATCTGCCTGAAATTTGCTAAGAGGGTAAATCTTAAGTGTTCTCACCACCCTCCTCACACACACACAGAATCTTCAGGGATCCCAAAAAGTTTATATGAATGGTTATCTAATTTATTTTCCAAAATCCCTGTAAAACCTCAAATAATACTATAAATGACTAAAAAGTGTTTTTAAAAAATAACAGACTGGGTGTGGTGGCTCACACCTGTAATCCCAGAACTTTGTGAGGCCAAGGCAGGTGTATCACTTGAAGCCAAAAGCTGGAGACCAGCCTGACCAACTGGGCAAAACCCCACCATCTCTACTAAAAATATAAACATTAGCTGGATGCGGTGGCACACACCTGTAATCCCATCTACTTGAGTGGCTGAGGCACAAGAATTGCTCGAACCCAGGAGGCAGAGGTTACAGTAAGCCAGTTGCACCACTGCACTCTGGCCTGGGCAACAGGGTGAGATGCTGTCTCATTAATTAATTAATTAAAATAAAAAATTACAGTGATAACTTGTTCTGCTATTCTCTGACTGCATTAGAATCACTAAAAAGTTTTGATAGACCTATGAAATTATTAATGCTAATATTAACCCATAATAGGCTAATGGTGGATCACTTTTATGAGTCTCATCTTCCTTGTCCCTTAATTTGAATTGTAACTGTCATAAAAGACTTTTCTAATTATTTTAAATTTACTGAATTAGCTATGAATTAAGACTAAAAAGGTATAGCTAGAGATTAATAACGTTCTTCAGAAAAGGTGCTTTATTTACATACTTCTTTTGGTATAAGATTCACTACATCTTATAATTACACCATCAAAAATATAAACCTTACTTACCTTTCCTCCTTGCATATTTAGCAATGCCAGAATCATGCATGGCCTGTTACTTTCTAAACCATTTCCTATTGATTATATCCACTGAAATGTTGACATTGAATGATTGCTGAACTCTATCTGTACAAGCACTGAAAGTATTTGAAAGTAGAAATTACTCTTTCAATTTCATTTCTTTTATCTTTTCTGTTTTAAGAACTTATCAGTGATTTCTTTCTGTATCCCATTATAGAAATGGCATTATGAAATAAAATATAAGCTGACAGTTTGCAGATTTATTATTATATTTGATATATTCACATTTTAAAGAGTGGTGCTCTGTAGTTAAATGAATCCAAAGAGATTAAATCTCTTTAAAAGGAATCAATCCTCTAAGAGTGGAATTTTCCTGCCAATGCAGCTTGATCAGACCACAATTGGATGTGGGCTTTCAGAAATTGCAATACTTTTCATCTGCTCATCTATCTGAGGCAGAATTTTTTTTGGAGTCTCAATATCTTAAAATATTGATTTTTCTGTCTAATCATTACAATTGAATACATTCATCTTAGTTGATTTTGATGAAAGTATCAGTATCAATAGAAAAATTACCTCTTGGAAATGGATTTGACTCGTGTACTTGAAATATTTGTGTGAATGAAATTTAGAAGCCCAATTTTCATTAATCTTAGCAAAGTGTTTTTATTGAAACAAAATACTTCACATACTTGTATTTTAGTAGTTGTTAAATATGTTGAATAGGTAAGACCAAGTCAGGTTATTTTGAGTATCCATCACCTTGAGTATTTATCATTTCCATGTGTTAGTAACATTTCAAGTCCTTGCTCTCTTCTAACTACTCTGAAATATACGATACATTTGTTGCTAACTGTAATCACCCTGCTATGCTTTTGAATATTGGAGCTTATTTCTTCTATTTAATTGTACACCTGTGCCCACTAATCAACCTCTGTTTACCCCCCAATCCCACACATTCACCCTTCCTAACCTCTGACATCTATAATTCTATTTTGTCGCCATGAGATCAAATTTTTAGCTCCCACATATGAATTAAGACATATGATATCTGTCTTTCTGTGTCTGGCTCATCTCACTTAATGTAATGACTTCCAGTCCCATCCATGTTGCTGCATTTTATTCTTTTTATATAGCCAAATAGTATTCCTCTGTGTATATATTCTGCATTTAAAAAAATCCACTTATATATTAATGGACAATTAGGTTCATTCTATATCTTTGCTATTGTGAATAGTGCTCCAAAAACATGCAAGTGTAGGTATTCCTTTGATACACGTATTTCTTTTTCTTCAGATAAATACCCAGTAGTGGGATTGCTGAATCGTACGGTAGTATTATTTTTTTATTTTTCTGAGAAATCTACATTCTGTCTTCTAGAGTGGTTATACAAATTTACATTCCCATCAACAATGTATGAGTTCCCTTCTCCTCACATCCTCATCAGCATCTATTAATTTTTTTGTCTTTTTAGTAAGAGCCATTCTAATAGGGGTAAAGTAATATCTCATTATGGTTTTAATTTTCATTTCCCTGACAGTTAGCAATACTGAGCATTTTGTCATACACTAGTTGATCATTTCTTTTTTATAAATGTCTATGCATGTACTCAGCCCACTTTTTAATAGGATTTTTTAATTGTTGAGTTGAATTTCCTGTATATTTTGGTTATTAGTCTCTTATTGCATGAATAGTTGGCAAATATTTTCTCCCATTCAACAGATTGTCTCTTCACTCAACAGATTGTTTCCTTGCTATGTAGAAGCTCTCAGTTTAATAGTCCCATTTGTCTATTTTTGTTATAGTTCTCTGTGCTTTTGGGGTCTCAGCCCTGAAATGTTTGTCAAGATTGATGTCTAGTTTCTTTTCTAGTATTTTTACAGTTTCAGTTCTTATGTTTAAGTCTTTCATTGATCCTGAGTTGGTTTTCTTTTTTGTTTGTTTGTTTTTGAGATGGAGTCTCCCTCTATTGGCCAGGTTGCTGTGCAGTGGCACGGTCTCAGTCACTGCAACGTCTGTCTCCCAGGTTCAAGTGATTGTCCTGCCTCAGCCTCCTGAGTAGCTGGGATTACAGGCATGTGCCACCATGCCAGACTAATTTTTTTATATTTTTAGTAGAGATGGGGTTTTACCATGTTGGCCGAGCTGGTCTTTAACTCCTGACCCCATGATGATCCACCTTCTTGAGCTGATTTTTCTGTATAGAGAGAGAAGTCCAGATTCATCATTTTATATATGTACATCTAATTTTCCCAGAATCAATTATTGAAGAGGATGCCGTTTCCCAGCAAATATTCTTAGTGCCTTTATCAAAAATAACTTGGCAGTAAATATGTGGATTGATTTCGTGATTTGCTGATCCATTGGTCTGTATGTCTGCTTTTATACCAATAGCATGCTGTTTGGGTTACTATAGCTGTGTAATATATTTTGAAGTTGGGTAGTGTGAAGTATTCAGCTTTGTTCCTTTGCAAAATAGATTATTTTGGCTATTCTGGCTCTTTTTTGGTTTTATGTGAATTCTATAACTTTTCTAATTCTGTGGAAAGTGGCATTCTTGTTTTGATAGGAAATACATTGATCTATAGATGTTTTAAGCAGTATGAACATTTACCAAAATTGAGTTTTCCAATCCATGAGCCTGGGATACTGACTCATATATTGGTTTGTTGTTATGTCTTTGTCTGGTTTGGTATCTGGTTAGTGCTAGCCTCATAGCATGATTTAGGGAGAGTTCTCACCTCTTCAATTTTTTTTGAATATTTTCAAGAGAGTTGGTATTAGTTCCTAATATATTTGGTAGAATTTGGCTGTGAATTCATCTGGTCCTGGGCTTTTCTTTGTTGGGAGAATTTTCATTACTGATTCAGTCTCACTACTGACAATTGGTATATTCAGGTTTTTTATTTCTTCGTGATTCAATCTTGGTAGGTTGTATGTTGTGAGGAATTCGTCCATTTATTCTAGGTTTTCCAGTATGCTAGCATATAGTTGTGCATAATGGTCTCTGGTGATCTTTTGTATTTTGATGATATCAGTCTCAATGTCTCCTTTTCTGATAGTTTATTTGGGGTTTTCCTCTTCTTCACAGAAATATTGGCCTGTAATTTTGTTTCATTTTGTTGATTGTGCTTGTTGTAAATCTCTATGTCATTTAGTTCTGATCTGATATTTACTATTTCTTTCCTTCTGCTAATTTTGGATTTGACTTATTCTTGCTTTTCTAATTCTTTGAGGTGGATCATTAGATTGTTTATTGTGAATCTACTTTTTCAATGGAAATGTTTATTTTTATAAATTTCCCTTTTAGCACTGCTTTTGCTGTCTCCCACAAGTTTGAGTATTTTTGTATTTCCATTTTTATTTATTTCAAAAAACTTTTTGATTTCCATCTTAATTTCTTCATTGGCCCAAGGGTCAGTCATCCAAGAGCATGTTTTTAATCTTCATGAATCTGCATCATTTCCAAAGTTTCTCTTATTGATTTCTAGTTTTATTCTACTGTAGCCTAAGAAGATACTTAATGTGATTTCTATTTTATAAAATATTTGTTAAGACATGTTTTGTGTCCTAACATATGGTTTATCCTGAAGAATACTCCATTTGTTGATGAGAATAATGCATATTCTATAATTGTTGGATAAAATGTCCTGTAAATGTCTGTTAGGTCTCTTTGGTCAAAAGTGCAGTTTAAATCTACTGTTTTTATTAAAAGTGAAGATTAAATCTACTGTATTGATGTTTTCCACTATTATTATATTGGAGTGTACCTCTCTCTTTAGATCTAGGAATATTTGATTTATGAATTTGGGTGCTTTAGTGTTGGGTGTATATATATTTAGAATTGTTATTTCCTATTGCTTAAGCAATCCCTTTATCATTATATAATGGCGTTCTTTTTCTTTTCTTTACTGTTTTTGACTTAAAATTGATTTTATGTGACATAAGCATAGCTACTCCTCCTCATTTTTGGTTGTCTTTTGCTTGGAATATCTTTTTCCAACACTTCACTTTGAGTCTATATGTGTCTTTGTAGGTAAAGGGTGTTTCTTGTCAGCAGTATATATTTGGATATGTTTCTTTATCCATTCAACTAGCCTATATCTTTTCAGTGGACAATTTAATCCATTTACATTCAAGGTTATTATTGATGAGTGAGGTTTACTTCCTGTCATAGTTAATTGTTTTCTGGTTGCATTGTATATTTTTTGTTCTTTTCTTTTTCTTCTTTCATTTTCTATTGTGGTTAGGTAATTTTCTGTAGTGGTACAATTTGAGTTGTATTTCTTCTTCATTTGTGGGTTTGGTTTGCCAGTGAGTTTTATACTTTCATGTGATTTTGTGGTAGTAAATGTCCTTTTGTGTCCAGATTTAGGACTCCCTTAAGCATTTCTTGTATAGCCAATCAAAGGCCATCAGTGTTTGCTTGTCTGGGAAAGATTTCACTTCCCTTTTATTCATGAAAAATAATTTTGCCATGTATGATATAATTGAGTGGGAAGTTTGTTTGTTTTTAAAGCACTTAGAATATGTTATCCCATTCTCTCCTGGCCTAAAGGTTTTCTGCTGAAAACCGCAGTGTTAGTCTGATGGGAGATCCTTTATAAGTGAGAATATGTTTCCTTGCTGTTTTATATAGTTTTCTCTTTAATATTGACTTTAGATAGTTTGACTATAATATGCTGTGGATAATTTTTGGCATTGTATCTGCTTGGGAATAACTGGGCCTTCTGTATATGGATGTTTAAATCTGTCCCTAGACTTGGAAAGTTTTGATCATTTGTTTTGTTAAATGGGTTCTTAATTAAACTCTTGTTTTCTCTTCACCCTCAAGGACATTGATAATTAAATTTCAAAATGCCCATCATCAAGTTTTGAGATTCTTTCTTCTGCCTTATTTTGTCTATTGTTGAAGCTTTCAGATATATTTTTTATTTCATTTAATAAATTCATTTCCAGTATTTCTGATTTTTTTAAAAAAATAAGTATTTGGAAAATTTATCCTTCATATCCTGAATTTTTTTTTCTGATTTCTCTGTAATGTTTTAAAGAATTTTTATTTATCTTTCTGGTCTTCTTTAAATTTGGTATTTTGAATTAGTTTTCTAGGAATTCATGAATTTATTTTGATTGGGATATGTTGCTAGAAAATTATCATATTTTGGGGAGGTGTCATATTTCCTTGCTTTTCATGCTTCCTGTATCTTTACATTGATATCTGTACATCTGGTGTAGTAGTTGCTTCCTCCAACATTTTATATTTACTTTTGTTGGAGAAGACATTTTCCTGAAGACTTATGTATGTTGTTGGTTGGGTAGGGAACTTTGGCTTCAATTTTGAGTGCATGCAATATTGTAGTATCTGTGTTATTTCATCAGCTGTCAACAGTGTCAGTGGTATCTTTGATTTCCTCAGTGACTTAGGGCTTAAAGCACAGTTATTAGGCAAAAATGTGGTAAAGTCTTACTGGGGATGAGGATGCCAGGTAGTCCAGTCTTTGAGTCCCAGTGGTGGTAGTAGTGGGCTAAACATGCCTAAACATGCCTTACCTTGAGGCTTAGAGTAATCTATACTGGTTCTGGTGTCAGCACATTCAGGCAGGCCAATTCTTGAGCCCCCAGGTGGCTTGCTCAGATGCCAGTAGTGGCAGCAGTAGTCCAGGCTTGTGTGTAGGTTCTTGGGCCTCTGGGCAGTGGTGTGATGTGCATAATAGCATAAGCAGTGGCATCACAACCCAGTGGAACCCCAACAATTCATGTTAATGTGGGCAGTGGCTGCAACAGGCTGGATGGGCAAGTCTCTTGGCCAGCAGCTGGCTCATATGGGTTAGTGTCTGCAGTGGTGGTATTGGCAAATTAGATGGTCCTGACTCAGACTGTGGGAGTAGTGTTCAAGTTTCAATGATGGTGAGCTGGTCTGGTAATCCCTAGGCTTTTGGAATGTGTGCTTGGATACTATTCAGATGAAAGTTGATGATCAGATTTGTCCTTAGGCCCCCTAGTAGTATGTTCAGGCACTACCTGTGATAGGCAGAGGCAGAATATTCCCCAGAACACTAGCAAAATGCTCAGGTTGGGACAGCAGTGGCTTTATTATGAGTCTGCCCCTGGGAGGGTGGGGTCACGATCAGTGGGAGCAGTCTAGGAAGGCAGCTCTGGAGCTAATGGTTTGCTTATGCCTTGGTCCTGCAGCAGTGGCAGTGGTATTTGTCCTTGGGACATGTGACAGTTCTTGGCCTTCCCTCTCCCTCCTGTGGTAGCTCTGGTAGCAATGGCCCCAGGGCAGAATGCAGACCTTTGAAGGCTGGCTTTCTGAGTGGTACCAGCTGTGGGCTTACCAACCAGGGACGGTGAAGCCACTCTCAATGTCAGCAGCACAGGCAGGCAGCTATGGAACATACAGTTTCCTCATATCTTCGTCCCACAGCAGCCCACAGCAGCAGCTGTTATGGATTTGTTCTTTGGGTGTGTGAAATGTCTGGCCTTCCTTATCTCTCCCTGGCCTGACTGTAGCAGCAGCACCATCAGCTCCAGTGCAGGATGCAGTCCTTTTGGAACTGAGCACTCTCAGAATGGTGCCATATTGCCACTGTGCAAAGCTCAGAAGCCTGTGGGACCCAGCATGAATGCCCTCTCTGAAGCAGTGCCTCTGTACAATCTGTATACAGCTCCCTATGCTAGTTTCTAGGCTTGCAGGTGCTGAGGGGCCCTCTGTTGGTTAAGATTGTGTAAGTTCTTGGGAGGAATGTGGAGCCCTGGGGATCACACATTTACCTTTTCCCTGTGTCTGAGAGCTTCTTCCAGCTCCCAGTCAATCCCAACTAAGAAGGCTGCCTCATTTTTCTTTCATTCTTTGACTTTGCTGCTTCCAATAATGTCTCTGTTGAATTTTGGTGTTCTCTCTTAGATAACTTATCTGAAGTATGAGTATCTACTTGCTATTTTGGTACCATTCTATGGAGAGACATAGGCTAGCTGCGTCCAGTCAACCATCTTCCCTTATGACAGTCAAAATATTATCAATTGAAATGCCAACTGTACTTATTAAAGAGCCTAGATCTGTGCTGAGCAGTGATTCATGATTTGCCTCTGCATACTTGCCATCTGTTGATGCAGTATATCCATATAAAAAACATGCACATATATCCCCTGAATCTAAAATTTAAAAAGATAAAAATTAAAAATAAATTCATTGAAGGTGGCTAAGAAAATGGTTTGTGAGTATGTAATATATGACAGATCAGTTGGTCCAATCTCATATCCCTTCTTTGTCTTTTTTTTTTTTTTCTTTGAGATGGAGTCTTGCTCTGTGGCCCAGGCTGGAATTCAGTAGCTTGATCTGAGCTCACTGCAACCCCCTCCTCCCAGGTTTAATTTTCCCGCCTTAGCCTCCTGAGTAGCTGGGATTACAGGAATGCAACACCATGCCAGGCTAATTTTTGTATTTTTAGTAGAGATGGGATTTCGCCATGTTAGTCAGGCTAGTCTCAAACTCCTGTGCTCAAGCAATCCACCCACCTCAGCCTCCCAAAGTGCTAGGATTGCAGGCATGAGCCACTGCTAGCATTTATTAAGCATATTTTTAAAATCTTACCCACAATAAACAACTTATCCCAACAATTGGTACTCAAAGGATTTTGAATACCCTCCCTCCCTAGTTCTTCTTAATTGGAATAGAAGGGATATGATGACCGGGGACAGTGGCATACTTGCCATCTGTTGACAGTGGCTCTCTCTTGTTCACTCTCTCACCATGTGACATGCTGGCTCCCCTTCACCTTCTGCCATGATTGTAAGCTCCTTGGGGTCCTCACCAGAAGCAGATAGCAGCACTATGGTTCTTGTATACCCTGCAGAACCACAAGCCAAATAAAACTGTTTTCTTAATAAATTACCCAGTCTCATTTTTTCCTTTATATCAATGCAAACAGACTCATACATCTACTTTTTAATGGTGTTTTGTTGTTGTTAAGTCCTTTGTAGATTCTGGATGTTAGTCTTTTGTCAGAGGCATACTTTGCAAATATTTTCTTCAATTCTGCAGGTTGTCAGTTTACTCTGTTGATTTTTTGTTGTTGTTGTTATGCAGAAGCTTTTTAGTTTAAGCCCCATTTGTATATGTTGCACTTGTTTTTGAGATCTTAGTCATACATTCTTTGCCTGGGCCAAAAATTCAGAGGAGTTTGTCTTAAGTTTTCCATTAGAATTTTTATATTTTCACGTTTTACATTTAAGACTTTAATACATCTTGAGTTAATTCTTGCATGTGGTGGGAGGTATGGGTCCAGTTTCATTCTTCTGCATGTGACTAGACAGTTTTCCAGTGCCATTTATTGAATTATATTGTTTATTATCATTCTTTGTTTTCCCATTGTTTATTTTTGCTGACATTGGAAAATATAAGTCAGTCCTAGATATGTGGTTTTATTTCTGGGTTCTCTATTCTGTTCCATAGATTGATGTATTTATTTTTGTATCATGCAGTTTTAGTTACTATAGACTTATAGTATAATTTGCAGTTAAGTATTGTGACACCTCCAGCTTTGTTCTTTTTGCTTAAGATTGCTTTGGCAATTTGGCTCTTTTTTTTTATAAATTTTAAGATTGCTTTTCCAAATTCTGTGAAAAATGACATTAGTAATGTGATAGAAATTGCACTGATACTGTAGATTAAAATGATCATAAAAGTATGATCATTTTTTAAATATTAATTTTTTCAGTTCCAAAAGCATGGAATGTTTTTCTCTTTGTGTCATCTGCAGTTTCCTTTATCAGTATTTTATAGTTCTCCTTGTGGAGATATTTTACTTTCTTGATTGTATGCTATAATATACATATAAAACTATATATATATAGCTATAGATATAGATATAGTTTTCTTTGCATGGTAACTTTAAATGAGATTGAATTCCTGATTTAGCTCTCAGCTTGAATGTTATTGGTGTATAAAAATGCCTCTGATTTTTCTACTTGATTTTTGTATCCTGAAACTCTGCTGAAGTACTTTATCAAAGTTAGGAGTCTTTTGGAAGAGTCTTTAGGGTTTCCTAGGTATAATATCATGTTATCAGTGAACAGAGATAAGGAGGATGATGAAATTATCAGAATGCAGAAACTCTATTTTTTTATGATTCAGCTCCTTGCTATGCCCTTTAGACTAGCTGGCAGTGGTAGTTTCATTGGTAAGTAGAACCTGAAGGAGAAAATCAAACAGAAAGCTTATTATCTTGTAATGTCTTAGATTTTATCTACAGTACAGAAAAGGAACAAAGAGTCTTGTAACAAGGGCTTCATTATCCTGAGGAAGTAAGCAGCAACTTAATACAAGAAAATGGGCCAAAGGGCAAACTGTCATAATGATTACTGCTGACTATATTGTAAACCTATTTGTATTTTATTTTTCCCCTTACTTTTATAAAATATTCTTGGGAACAGTTTTAGCTTTCCCTAGGCTTGATCTATTTTTCAATCTTGAGGTGTAAAAATTAATATGGTATAATTTAGGCAAAGACTATTCTAGATTTTTGTCTTGGCAAGGAGCATAGTCATAGTGTGAGTTAGGATTAGAGAAATTAAATTCTCAGGTAGTAACTCTAAATATTTCTGAGTGCCTGGTTGGGGTATAGTATGAACAAATTTGGTATTTTTCTCTATTGTTTTAGTGTAACATTTAATTGAACAGTGAAGTATAAGGTAAAATATAGGCCCTATTAACAGAGCTGTGAGTCCAAACTTTAAGATCCCTTCTAAAGTGAAGTAAAAATCTTGGAGTATCTGTGAGAAAAGTTAAGAAAACCAGTCAGTCAGAGGGTCTGTGGTAAGAAATGTTATAGTCAGGAATGAATGTACAATCTAGTCTAAATAAATTATAGACAAATAGTAAAACCCCCAAAATCATGAACAAGGCTAGAGTCTCAAAACAGCTGTAGTATACTTTTTGAACCATAATTTTTTTCTAGTCTTTCACTTTTATTAAAGAAAAAATAATAGCAAAAACTTTATTGGAAAAGTAAGTTTTAATCTTTTTGTGCATGGCTTATTTTCATAAAATACAGCAAGAATGGTGATTGACTATATAGACTCTTTTAAGTTGGCTTTGCTGAAACATTTTAATAAGGAATCTCAGGTAAGGCTTTTTAAAAGTCTTTTCAGTGTACTCAAGTCAAGGATTTTATCTATGCCTGTAGATATCTGTATGAATTGGATTAACTTTTTTCTTTTCAAGGTATCAAAATAATGTGGTGTTTCTGGGCCTATTGGAAAGTGACATTTCTTATTTATTATAGGTCAATAACTTTGTAAAGACATTGCACACAAGATTCAAGGCCATTTTTAAGGAACTTTTATCAACTCTATAAGCCAACTTTAATTTTTTAAGCAGTCTTATCATATCTAAAAATACATCATTTTAGTCAAAGCCTTGGCAAAATAACCAGTATCTCTAATTGTGTCATATTATAAAAGAGAACAGATTTTTATTGAACGTATGTAAATAATTAAATTGCCATAAATTAAGAGTTCTCACAAATAGTTTTTAATTCTGGAGAAATTAGGTAGAGAGAAAGAAATATGTTTTAAATTTTGTTTACAAGAGTATGCTTTATTAAATTGTTAAAAGCTATAAATAGTTCAAAAGAAAAAAGGTTGTTCTACCCTCTGGAAAACAAAACAAAAAGAATCAGTAATCTTTTAAATAAAATTTATAAATTATTTTAGTCCTTCATTGGTTTAGTGTTTTGCTAGATGCTGGGTTAGCAATCCACATTAATACATCAGCTTTTTAATTAGAGTGCTAGAAGTTTTTCATTGGTCCAATGTTATGAATTTTTAACTTATTAGAAACCTATGTTTGAGCCTTTTTTTACAAATTTTTTTAAAGAAGTATATTTGGACTGTAAGTGAGAACATATGGTATTTGGTTTTCTGTTCTTGTGTTAGTTTAGTAAAGATAATGACCTCCAACTCAATACATATCCCTGTAAATGACATAATTTTGTTCTTTGTTATGGCTGCATAGTAATCCATGGTCTATATGTACCAAATTTTTTTGTATCCAGTCTATCATTGATGGGCATTTAGGTTGATGTCAGGTCTTTGCTAGTGTGAGTAGTGCTGCAGTGAATGTACATGTGCATGTGTCTTTATAATAGAATGGTCTCTGTTCCTTTGGCTACATACTCAGAAATGGGATTGCTTGGTCAAATGGTATCTCTTTCTCTAAGTCTTTGAGGAATCACCACACTGTCTTCCACAATGGCTGAACTATTTTACACTCCCATCAACCATGAGTAAGTGTTTCTTTCTCTCCACAACCTTACCAGCATCTGTTATTATTTGACTTTTTAATCATCAGTAATCTGACTGGTTTGAGATGGTTTCTCACTGTGGATTTGATTTGAATTTATCTAATGATCAGTGATGTTGAGATTTTTTTCATATGTTTGTTGGCTGCATTTATGTTTTCTTTTGAAAAGTTCCTGTTTGTGTATATGGCCCACTTTTTAATAGGGTTGTTTCTTGCCTATAAATTTGTTTGTGTTTCCTATAGTCTCTGGTTATTAGATTTTTGTCAGATGCATAGTTTGCAAAAATTTTCTCCCATTCTGTAGGTTTTCTGTTAACTTTGTTGATAATTTTCTTTTGCTGAACAGAAGCTCTTTAATTAATCAGATCCCATTTGTCTTTTGTTGCAATTGCTTTTGGTGCCTTCATCAGGAAATCTTTGCCTGCACCTATTTCCTTTATGATATTGCCTAGACTCTCTTCCTTGACTTTTATAGTTTTGGGTTTTACATTTAAGTCTTTAATGCATCTTGAATTAATTTTTGTATATGGTATAAGGAAAGGTTCCAGTTTTAATTTTCTGCATATGCCTCACCAGTTATCCTAGTATCATTTATTGAATAGGGACTCTTTCTTATTGCTTCTTTTTGTCATGTCTGTCAAAGATCAGGTAGTTGTAGCTGTGCAGTCTTATTTCTTGGTTCTTAATTCTGTTCCATTGGTCTATGTGTCTGTTCTTTTACCAGAATCATGCTGTTTTGGTTACCAGAGTGCTTAAGTATAGTTTGAAGTCTCATAGCATGATGCCTCCAGCTTTGTTCTTTTTGCTTCAGATTGCCTTGTCATTTCGGCTTTTTGGTTCTTTGTGAATTTTTACGTAGCTTTTTTTCCTAGTTCTGTGAAGAATTTCATGATTAGTATCATAGAAATAGCATTTAATTTATAAATTGCTTTGGACAGTATGGCCATTTTAATGATATTGATTGTTTCTAGCCATAATCATGGTATGTTTTTCTATTTGTTTGTGTCATCTCTGATTTCTTAGAGCAGTGTTGTGCAGTTCTTCTTATAAAGATCTTTTACCTCCCTATTTAGCTGTATTCCTAAGCATTTTATTCATTTTGTGGCAATTATGAATGGAAGTTTGTTCCTTATTTGACACTTTCCTTGACTGTTCTTGGCGTATTGGAATGCTAGTGAATTTTTCACATTGATTGTGCATTCTGAGACTTTGCTGAAGTTGTTTATTTGTGTAAGAAGCTTTGGGGCTGAAACTTCAGAGTTTGCTAGATATAGAATCATGTCATCTGCAAATAGGGATAAGTTAACTTCCCTTCTTCCTATTTGGATGCCCTTTATTTCTTTCTCTTGCCTTATTACCCTGGACAGAACTTCCAACACTATGTTCAATAGGCATGGTGAGAGAGGAAATCCTTACCTTGTGCCAGTTTTCAAGAGAAATGCTTCCAGCTTTTGCTCATTCACTATAATGCTGGCTGTGGATTTCTCATAGATGGATTTTTATTATTTTGAGGTATGTCTCTCCAATACCTCATTTGAGAGTTTTTAGCATAGATGGATGTTGAATTTTATTGAAAGCCTTTTCTGTATCTATTGAGATAATCATGAGTTTTTGTCTTTATTTCTGTTTATGTGATAAATCACATTTTTAAAAATTTGTGTAAGTTGTACCAGCATTGCACCCCAGAGATAATGCCTACTTGATCTTGGTGGACAAACTTTTTGATGTGCTGCTGGATTCAGTTTGCCAGTATTTGTTGAGGATTTTTGTATCATTATTCATCAGGGATATTGGCCTGAAGTTTTCTTTTTTTGTTATTGTCTCTCTGACAGGCTTTTGTATCAGGGTGATGCTAGCCTCATATAATGAATTAGGGAGGGTTCCCTCCTCCTCAATTTTTTGGAATAGTTTCAGTAGGAATGGCACCATCTCTTCTTTGTGCATCTGATAGAATTCAGCTGTGAATCCATCTGGTTCTGGGATTTTTTTGGTTAGTAGGTTATTTATTATTGCCTTGATTTTAGAGCTCATTATTGGTCTGTTCAGGGATTCAGTTTCTTCCTCATCCAGTCTTGGGAGAAGTTGTATGTCCAGGAAATTGTCTATTTCTTCATTTTCTAGTTTACGTGCATAGAGGTGTTCATAATACTTTCTGATGGTTGTTTGTATTTCTGTGGGGTCAGTGGTAATATTCTCCTTTTTGGGTTTCTGATTGTGATTATTTGAATCTTCTTTCTTTTTGTCTTTATTAGCCTAGCTAGCAGTCATTTTATTAATTTGAAAAAAAAACTCCTGGTTCATTGATCTTTTGAATGGCTTTTCGTGTCTCAATCTCCTTCAGTTCAGCTCTGATTCTGGTTATTTCTTGTCTTCTGCTAGCTTTGGAATTTATTTGCTCTTTGTTCTCTAGTTCTTTTAGTTTTGATATCAAGTTATTAACTTGAAATCTTTGTAACTTTTTGATGTGGGCATTTAGCACTGCAGATTTCACTCTTAACACTGCCTTAGCTGTGTCCCAGAGATTCTGGTATGTTGTACCTTTGTTCTCTTTAGTCTCAAATAACTTCTTGACTTCTGCCTTAATTTCATTATTTACCCAAAAGTCATTCAGGAGCAGATTATTCAATTTCCATGTAATTGTATGCTTTTGAACAAATTTCATAATTTCTCATTTGATTGTGCTGTGGTCTGAGAGAGTGGTTGTTATGATTACTGTTCTTTTGCATTTTCTGAGGAGTGTTTTGCTTCCGATTATGTGATCAATTTTAGAGTATGTGCCATGTTGCAATAAAAAGAATGTATATCTGTTTTTCTTGTGTGTGTGTGGAGAGTTCTGTAGCCATCTATCAGATACATATGATCTACTCCCATAATGTTTTATCATGATTCTGGTCTTCCATGTGTTGCGCCACAATGTACACCTGTAGCTCAGTGAACATTCTTCCTGTTCAAATTCTAAATTCTACTTCTGTCATTTCAGCCAAATCAGTCTCAGCCTGGCTTTAACCCTTGCTAAATAGGTGATGCAATCATTTGGAGTAAAGAAGACACTCTGACTTTTTGAGTTTTTAGCATTCTTGTGCTGATTCTTTCTTATGTTTGTGGGCTTATCTACCTTCAATTTTTTAGGTTGCTGACCTTTGGATAGGTTCTTTTTTTTCTTTTCTCCTATTTAATGATCTTGAGGGTTTGATTGTGTTACAAGGTGGATTCAACTGACTGGCTTCATTTCTGGGAGACTTTAAGGGGCCAACACTAAGCTCCCAATCTTTGGACCATGTAATCTAACTCTGGAGGGCTTGTATTGGGCCTTGATTTTGTTCTCTGGCTCTGTGAGGTTTGGAACTCACTGCACTGGGGAAACAAAGTATGGCAGCTGCAGCCTAGTGCTAGTGAATGCAAGGGTGCCTGCTTCCCTGACAGTATTCACCAAAGTGTTGGAAGCAAGGTAGCAGCTGGGAGAGCAGGTTGAGGGGTTCTGCTGGAGATAGTGTGTGCTATTGCACTGGAGGTGATGTTGGTTTTTGTTGATTTTCAACTTTCTCTTGGATCTCATTGAGCTTCCTTAAGTTTATATTTCTAATTTTTTACCTGTCATTTACAAATTTTCATTTTGTTTAGGATCCATTGCCATAGAAGTAGTGTGATCTTTTGGAGGTGTCAAAGCACTGTCTTTTGTACTGCTAGAGTTATTGAGCTGATTCCTTCTCTCCTAAAGAAACTGTCACTTCCTTGTTTTTTTTTGAAATTGCTATTATTTGCAAGGGACTTATATTTAATTTATCTTCCCTTGAAAGTGTGACTGTAGGATATTACATATAATCCCTTGGCTTCTGGGTGCTTTTAGTCAACTGAGGCTCTGGATGAATTCTTTGGTTATAGATAGCTTTTGTGTGGTGGCTTTCTCAAATGCTGCTTCTTGCAGCAATACATTGGGCATATGAGCCAACTCACTCAGTTATATGAGGCCAGCAATACAGATATCTCAGGTAGCTTATGTCTTCCCTAGCACTGTGTACTTCTGGCAGCCATTTTTTTTTTAATTTTGTCTTGTTTTTTGGTGAAGTTTGGTCTCCAGTCAAGTAGGTGGTACTTAACAGTAAGAGCCAGTTTGCCTTTGGATACTGAGATGATGAGTTGAAGCACCTGCCCAAATGAAGGTCATGGAGGGAGTTTGTGGTGGGATACATTGAGGTCTCCAAGGTGGTAGAGAGGGGGCTATACCAGCCCTCATTCTGGGAAGACAGGACTATGATCTACTTTCATATCATGCCCCTATCTCAGGGTTCGTGGCCTTCAATTCAGATAGTCACTGTCCTTTATCTCCAGGCTGCAATGCAACTTAGGTCTATGAGAAATGCCTGTCTGGTGGCTACTGCTGAAATGACCTTGGAGCAGAACCTCCTCCCCAACACCAAACAGTCAACTCTGCAGTTGATCCATACTGTTTGGCAGTGATGCTGCTCTCTGTGTAGAAAGGCAGAAACGAGCCCCTGTCTTTGTACAAGCCTAAGCAGTGGGCACACCTTCACTGGAGATACAACTACCCCAAATAATGCTGCAAGGAGTACACCTATGCCAACCTCCAACAGGAAAGGCCTTGACTGCATCTGCAGCAGTGTACAGCAGCAGTGGGAGGTCCATTTCTGGCCACTAGTGCCACCTCTCCATTAGGGCAGAACAGTGCCCCCTTTGGAGATCAGCACTACACCTGCATTTCCTCTGTTCCAAGGAGCACTTTGGCAGGCTGCCCTTCCCCTCCCTCTAGGGTTGGCACACTCCAAGGACTACACCTCTAGGGTTCCCACAGCTCCCCAAGGACCTGCTGGACCTCTGCAGTTGCAGAAGTCACAGTGGGTTTTGAAGTTCCCTGGATAGGTTAGTGACACATAGCAGGTGCACAAACCATGTGGTCCCTGCCACCTGAGTCTGAGTTTGGCATGAGTGTGAGCAAACCTACAGGAAATGGTTTCCTGGTACTCTGCCTCTTGGAAGTTCCCAAATTGCCACTGACAGCATTGCTCTTGGTTGATTGGGGCTCCCTGACAATTTGGCTGTTAGCATTCTGTCACACAGATGAGAGGAGCAAGGGATACCCCTAATATAACCTTTCATCAGGACTCTAAGTTACTCTAGGGTCAATTTCTGCCAGGTTCTGGCTGCTTTCCTTTTTGGCATCCCAAATTCTTCATGTAGGTCCTCCAACAGGTTTCAACACACTTTCCTCAGCTCCACTTAGGTCATGATCATTCACCTGCAAATTTGATCTTTCTGACAAGAAATGGCATCCAATATCTCTAGTCAACTGTCTGGAGAAGAAAAAATTTACTTTCTAAAGGTTTCCCTTTAGTTAGTTAATTTAAAATGTGATTTCCTCCAGGAAATAATGATAATCTTTCTCTTTTGTGGCTGAAATGTATACCCCACTCTACATAGCATACTTAGAGTCAGTGGTATGGAGCCCACTCTCATATAACCTTACTCTTTTTTATTAGAAATAATAAAGTAAAAACTGTTATCCAATGAAATCAATTAATACTGACAGTATATTTAAAAATGAAAAATCATAAATTTATAAGCATAAAAGTGTCTCCATACTAATAAGAGGAATTATTCAAAGAAAAAAATATTTTACATGGGTTTTTGGTGTGTGAATCATTTCCTTTGTGATGAAAATGATTATGTTTGATGATGTGAATCATATCTTTGGACAGTTATGATAAAGCTCCTAAATTCAAACTGAAAATTATATGTCAGAGTCTTCCAAATTAAAAACAAAAGAGAAACCCTCCCAGGGTGAGTTAGTAATTTTTAGAGATGTATTATCTCTCAGTTTATGCACTTGAATACCACTTGGTAAATGTACCTGCTGCACTAAAGTACACTTTAGTTTCATGCAGAGTAAAGATAACTCATTATATCCTTTTAATAATTTGAACTTCAATGGCTATGGAGAAAATAATTTTCATCCTGGGTAAATTTGCTGATATTCTCAAGGTGTATCTGGACCTGACTTTGAGCTGTGTATATAGGGTTCTTGGCATATTATTTAGTATAGGTCTAGCACATTCCAGAGCAGATTAATCATCCTCTAAATGCTCACTTCTCACAAACAGAAAACCAAGTATTGACCTCCATGTGCCCTAATCTGCTGAGCTGTATTAATCTGATTTCTAGAAAGTTGATCGTTCACAATAATAATCTTTTATCATCTTATTTATGGGGAGCTTAAGGCATTGGGTTATGTCGTGGCTTTTACAGCATTCTATCCTTAGACTACAACAGTGATTTATAATTATTTTTCTGAAGAATCATTTAGTTATTCTAAGCAAAAAATCTTATACAGTGTAATATAATTAATGCCATACTTCTGCAAGACTTTCCACTTCTTGCTTTTTTTTTTTTTTTTTGAAGCAAATTATCTAAGTTCATTTCTATTGAGAGAGATCTGCTGACAAAGCATTCGAGTTAGAGTTATCACTGTCAAAATGAAGTGGACAATGGAAGCAACTCCTTTTTTCATTAAAAGCTAAAAAAAAGCTTTTTTATATTCACTTAGTATAAAAGAATCATGATGACAGGAAGAAAACAAACAAAGCTACATGCAAATATTTTATTACATAATGTTGGCCGGGCGCGGTGGCTCAAGCCTGTAATCCCAGCACTTTGGGAGGCCGAGGCGGGTGGATCACGAGATCGAGATCTAGACCATCCTGGTCAACATGGTGAAACCCCGTCTCTACTAAAAATATTTTTTTAAAAATTAGCTGGGCATGGTGGCGTGTGCCTGTAATCCCAGCTACTCGGGAGGCTGAGGCAGGAGAATTGCCTGAACCCAGGAGGCGGAGATTGCGGTGAGCTGAGATCATGCCATTGCACTCTAGCCTGGGTAACAAGAGCGAAACTCCGCCTCAAAAAAAAAAAACTAAAAAAAAAACCCAAAAATTCACTTAGTATAAAAGAAACATGATGACAGGAAGAAAACAAACAAAGCTACATGCAAATATTTTATTCCATAATGTTAAATTAACTATAGTTAAAATAATTTATTTCCAGTAAACAAAATACTTTTTTAAAAAGCCAGGTAAGCCAAGTTAAATGTTTACTGTAGTGAAATTGGAATTATGATTTACCTACTTCAGTGCCATCTTCAAGAAAATGAAAATCACCACAAATATTTGTCAATGCTACAATATATACGAATTATTCAAACTAATAATACTACCATCTATCAAACTATGGGCATTCCTGAAAGGACTTTTGTGAAATTACATTACTTTTTCAAGGACTTCCTTTTCCCAAACTATGTGTATTCCTGAAAGGACTGTTGTGAAATTACGTTACTCTTCACTAATTTTAAGGACTTTTTCCTAGATCTTTAATTTGCATATGCCAAAATGCTCCCAGGGATTCAATTACTTTTCCCTTTATTCAAGAATGTTAATAAGATATATTTGGGAAAATTTATCTGCAATACTATTTCACTTTTAGTAAAATTAGGACATAAACATGCAAACATTATACCTTGTTGTAAGGTTTAAATAAGTCAGTATACTGCCTTGGCACATAGAGTTGCATAAGTATTATCTAGATTGAAAAATTTTTATAATTCCTGCTAATTATCTCTAATATTCACTAGCTTAAAATATTTCTACCAATAAAATAATTTTTATATTTTCCCCTTTTTCACATGATCTCTTTGCAATTCTATCCATGTTCTTCTCCAAGTTCTTTGGTTTTATTTCCAAAATAAAAGTCCTGAAATGACCAATCAGCTCTAAATACCACATTCAGGATAATGACCATCAGCAGTGAATGACAGCATAACATTTAATGTTTTATTCTTTTGTTTTTAATTTTTAACTGCTTTCTTTTTTCTTCTGTATGACTAAACAATGACTCATCTTTATTAGCTGCCTGAAATGACTCCTAAGTATTCTAAAGAGATTATTGCTAATTCAAAATATATAATTATGCACTGGTAGTTATTCCAATTAAATCTACTTAATAGTAGCATTATTGATTTGTCAACCTGCAGCATTGTATTTGTATCTAGACCTAATAATTTTGTATTTATTTCCAATTTTTCTGTGGTTCAGTGGCTATCATTGCACTGTTACTGCAAACTAGATGAATAAATTGAAAATCAGGATGCACATGGTCAGTTGCTTCTCAAAATGATAACATAATTTTAATTTTGCCTTGAGTTATGCTTTCTTAGAAATGAAATTATTACTATCCCATGATAACATTTTTCACATATTTAAAATATTTTTTTCATAAGTCCATTTATGTAAATATGGTTGCAGCTATCTAGTGTTAAAATGTATGGATGACAATTAGCACAAATATTAAGTTACATTTACTTATAGAGGATTTCTAAAAGTGCTTTGGGAAACTTCAAGTTTGCACTAAGTACTAACTTTAATCTTGTTTCCAAATTCCAAAACATGAATGAACTTATGAAGTCTCATTTTGAATTTTTAGTTTTAATATTTATTCAGTAATAGGAGCAAAGACTCTACAGTCAGTCTCTGTGGGTTTGAATCCCACCTTTATCACTTATTAGAGAAACCTTAGGAAATTTACTTAATATCTTCTTAAGTATCTTGTTGAATTTAGAATGACTGCTTTTAGGATATATGGAGGTAAGAAAAGAGGATATTCCAATAAAGTGGAATAGCATAATAAAGGCAGGGGCAGGCGACCCAAAGAAGTAATTAATTAAGTTGGGGGATGCACACAGTGTAGAAAGTTGGAAACGTTAAAAAATAGTAGCTAGATTGAATGGGTTCACATTATGGAAGGCATTACTGAACATCCAGAGAAACAGTTGGGCAAAAGGTGCTATCACGAAAGCTGTTTTAAAAACACTACAAGAATAATTCATGCATGAGGAAAGAATAAAAAATGAATGTCGCTGAAGCAACAAAGTAGCTATTACATAAGCCTGATGAGTAGTGGAGAAGGTTAAACCAATATGATACTGTATTTTAAAAAGCACACACAGGGAAGGAATTGGAAAAATATGAGAGAATTCTAATGAAATAATTGCATGGATGAAGGCTTCTGAACCCATCACATCCTAGTCACCATTTCTAGGTTCATTTATTATTTTTCACTGTTTTTCAATAGCAAGAGAGGAATTAACAGCTGAGGCAAACATCAGCACAGGGGCAGGGAGCACGGGGAGTGGAGCAGTTAGGGAGCAGGATGGCAGCAGTATTCTTGAGTGACGCCAAAGAATATAGCCCCATGCCACCTATTTCCTCCGTTAACATTTCTCAAAACTACAGCTACTCTTGATTTATAAATAGGTGTTATTTATTTATTTATTTATTTTTATTTTTCGCTCCTTACCCAGGCTAGAGTGCAATGGCGCAATCTCAGCTCACCGCAACCTCCGCCTCCTGGGTTCAGGCAATTCTCCTGCCTCAGGCTCCTGAGTAGCTGGGATTACAGGCTCGTGGCACCATGCCCAGCTAATTTTTTGTATTTTTAGTAGAGACGGGGGTTTCACCATGTTGACCAGGATGGTCTCGATCTCTTGACCTCGTGATCCACCCGCCTCGGCCTCCCAAAGTGCTGGGATTACAGGCGTGAGCCACTGCACCCGGCCGGGTGTTATTTATTTTTAAACATATTTACTGATTTAAATATGTTTCCTACTGTTGGGTCACTTATAATCTCCATTTATAATACTTAGATGGTTCTGTGTTGGCATTCAGATGGAAGAAAAGGCATAAGAAATTTCATCTTGAATGTGAGGTTATCTAAGGAAAGAATTTGGTTAGCTTCAGGTGAATTTATTCTTCTGCCCTGCCACCATTTTTTTTTTTTTTTTTTTTTTTGAAACAAGGTCTTGCTGTGTCACTCAAGCTGGAGTACAGTGGCACAATTACAGCTTCCTGTAGCCTCAAACTGACTGACAGGCTCAGGTGATCCTCCCACCTCAGCACCCCGAGTATCTGGGACTACAGGCATGCACCACCATGTTTGGCTAATTTTTAATTTTTTTTTTTGTAGAGAGATCTCACTGTATTGCCCAGGCTAGTCTTGAACTTTTTGGTTTAAACAGTCCTTTCACTTCGGCCTCCCAAAGTGTTGGGATTTCAGGCACGAGCCACTGCACCTGACCCTTCTTTTTCTTTTTACCAAATTTTGCATAAGTATATTCCTGACTCGCTTGGGCTGTTTAGACTTAGTTAAAAATAGAAATACATATTTTAAAGTAGTGCAGACCTCTAGCTTTTGATCCAATGATAGCAGTGAATAAAATGAGATTTGAGAATATCCTGTCATTTATCTGCCCTAGCTTCTTTTGCTCATAAAGGATTAATAGAGAAGAGGTGATGGTACTGATTTTTCAGTCTTCTGTGTAACAACTTCTTTGGTTCTATTTTACAGGAGTCTTGGTCACCTTGGTGACCATGTTCCCTTTGACCTTTTTTATTTTGGAAGATTTTCTTTGCGTATATGAACCTCAAGTGTCTTAATGAGTGCCTCTGTAGGTAGCCTATTGTGTAGAGTTGCAATAAAGGAAAACACTCTACTAGAAATGCAACACAGCACTAATCCCATTAACAAATGCAGCCAGTGTCAGAGATACCCTAAGAGGCAATTTGACTGATATGGGAGGATATCCCAGAATGTTTATGGGCTGTTGAACAAGAGACTTTATTAGCCTCATCAGCAGGTAAGCTGAATATGAATCCTCATTTTTATTTAGGGACAGAGCCAGCCCCTTGCTTATAATGCTATTGATTAATAACAAGCAGTTTCTACTTTTGCCTGCATCATTGCTAGCACCTTATTTGGAGATCTTTTCATAAGGACCAGTAATGAAGTTTAGATGGGAACTGTGAAGAAATCTCTCTTCCTTACACCCACCGTTTCAGGCTCTGAAATTTGAATGAAATAATTTTGTTTTTGATATGGACTCTCACTCTATTGCCCAGGCTAGAGTGCAGTGGTATGGTCTCAGCTCACTACAACCTCCGCCTCCCAGGTTCAAGTGATTCTCCTGCCTCAGCCTCCCAAGTAGCTGAGACTACAGGCAAGCGCCACCATACCCGGCTAATTTTTGTGTTTTTAGTAGAGACACAAAATTGGAAAAATATGAGCGAATTCTATTATATTGGCCAGGCTGGTCTCGAACTCCTGACCTCGTGATCCTCCCGCCTCAGCCTCCCAAAGTGGTGGGATTACAGGCTTGAGCCACTGTGCTCAGCCTGTTTAATATTTTATTGAATGTTTTTATAGGAAATATTTTCTATATTAAAATCTGTAACTCTAATCCAAATTTTAAGATCTTCGATCTTAAATAAATAAGTATAGTTTTCAATATTTTGTCTAGGCTATTTTATCTCAAGATTCTATCAGTGTTATATAATATGAATCCTCATATGCTCACCCTCACCCACTAACTTCACAAGCAGCTAATATACTGCCCCATCTTGGCCATTCTCACTGTTTCTATAATACTTCTACACCCACATCTGCTGTATCCAGCTCTTCACCAAATCATCAATGGGCCTAATTTTGCCAGACCCTGGGCCCTGAGCACTGTGATCCAAATAAGTTAATAGGAAAGCTCTAATTATTGGACTAGTAACGAAACCATGCAATGGACTTGGGTTGATAATGCAATACAACAAGTAATACCCCCCTATTAGAAACATCCCAGGTTGTTGTGCTGGCTGCTGATTCCTGAATGCACATTGCAGGTATGTTTGGGCTCAGGAAATTAGAACCAGAACCCCAATAGAGATCATCATGTATCAACTCCTGATTTCACAACTGAGAAAACCACATCCAAAAGTGTTCAATTTTCTGACCAAGGTTGCACAGAGACTTTGTGTCAACATAAGGCCAAGCATTTAAGTCTTCTGACTTCCGGCTTAATGCTCTTTCCACTTCATTTTACTGCCACAAAGTCCAAGTCATTAACATTAACATAAAAATAATTTGAGCACATGCTCCACTGAAAACAGACTACATTAAAATATCAAAGATATGAACTGAAACATTGGTCTCCCAAACGGAGTGAGCACAACCTTGGATTGTTCTCACGTTTTAGAGAGATGCCTGTCAGTCACTTAAGACCCTCAAGATTTCCAAACCCATGTTAATAAAATTCTAGAATAGTTTGGATACTTTAGACTAAAGATATACTAGTAGTTACTGCTGCAAATAATGTAAAAAAAAAAAAGAAGAAGCTTTATTAATTCACAAAACAAGTGGGCCAGAGGTGGTGAAAGTCCAGGATTTGTTAATTTATCAGTTTAACAACGTCAGGGTTCTGGTTCTCTGTGATGGTATCAGCTTTGCTTTTTTGATGCCACTATATTCCCAGGCATTCTGAACAACCATGGGCAGGGGAAAAAGTGGCTAATCCTTGCCTGTCTCCCTTTTCTCAGAGTTGAGGAAAATTTTCCCTGTCACATTCCCCGTATATTACAGCTCATTAGTCAGAATTCCATCACATGTCCTTGCCTAAACCAATAGCTGTCTAGGAAATGATCCACCATTTGTTTAGAGTAATCAACATTCAGTGCTTTGAAGCAGAAAGTCTTCAAGTATCTTGACAAAATCAGAATTCTGTTGGCAAAGAAGAATTAGGATGTATTTGAGGGAGGATGGTGATTGATTCATATAATTGTGGTATATTTCTTAATTACTAGGCATGTTTCTTTTTAAAGATAGTTATGTCAGATATCAGAATCCTGGACTCATCAGCATCTGAAAAGTTAATGCTTCTTGTTGCCAAATCTGGAAGCATCTGTTGCATGCAATAACATGGCACCTGGAAATATGCATTTCTGTGCCAATTATGATTGATATGCAATACTTGGAAGAATCATTATTTACCTCACAGAAGCAGGAAACCCATCAAATGTTAGAGAGCAAGACTTTTAACCTAAGCAGTAATGGAGGATCTGATTTACTCACCCCTAGCACCTTTTACCTTTCTCAGATGTACTTGAATAGGAGAGTGGACTCTTTTTTTTTTTTTTTTATTGAGACAGGGTGTCACTCTGTTGCCAACGATGGAGTGCAGTGACATGATCTTGGCTCACTGCAACCTCCACCTCCCAGATTCAAGCAATTCTCCTGCCTCAGTCTCCCAAGGGACTATAGGCACACACCACCACACCTGACTAATTTTTGTATTTTTAGTAAAGATGGGGTTTCACCATATTGGCCAGGCTGGTCTTGAACTTCTGGCCTCAATTGATCCACCTGCCTCAACCTCCCAATGTGCTGGGATTACAGGCGTGAGCCACCATGCCCAGCCCAGAGAGTGAACTCTTTAACAATCAGGCTTTATAGTGCTTCAAAATGTAGACCAGGCCTAAGCAACAGGGTAGTAGGATAAGGCTGCAACTAGGCGAGGAGCGGTAACAACAGGCACCTTGTCTTAAAAATGCACGGAGTTCACTAACTTGGCTCTAGCCAAGAGTTCCTGACAGAGGTGTTACCAGAACCTGAGCTGAAGGTGAGGCAAGCCTGGAGTGAGAATCTAGATAAGTTATGAGCAACTAAAAGATGCCACCCTTTTCTAGTTTTCTATTAAAATCTTACTTTTTACATTGTTCCTTTTAAAGCTTTCTCACTATGCTGCTAGAAACCCTTCAATAAACATATTACCTTAATAAACTAGTGAAACAATGTCAGTTTTGGAAATGTGTTAAGGCTGAGAACTCCCTTTTCCTTCTCCCCACTAATGCTTCAGAGAAGTGGAGGAAAGGGCTGCTCTGCCTATGGAGTAACCATTCTTTATTCCTTTCCTTTCCTAATAAACTTGCACACACATACACAAAACAAGAAGTGGAGAAAAGATCTGAAAGATTGGGTTGGGCTTAGATTCTGAAGAATTTCCTGTTAGGTCAAATTATTTGGATTCTGTATAATGCACTAAGAAAGCTGAGGCAGTATGGAGCTTTATTTATTTATTTTTTTGTTTAACTTTAGGTTCCTACTATATCTGGCATTTCTCCCCATGCTATCCCTCCCCAACTTCCCTCACTCCCCACTGTCTCTCCCCTACCTGCCCCCCTCAACTGCCCTCAGTGTGTGATGCTCCTCTCCCTGAGTCCACGTGTTCTCATTGTTCAACACCCACTTATAAGTGAGAACATGCGGTGATTGGCTTTCTGTTCTTTTGTCAGTTTGCCAAGAATGATGGTTTCCAGATTCATCCAAGTCCCTGCAAAGGACACGAACTCATCATTTTTGTGGCTGTGTAGTATTCCATGGTGTATATGTACCACATTTTCTTTGTCCAGTCAATCATTGATGGACATTTGGATTGGTTCCAGGCCTTTGCTATCATACAATGGGCTGCAATGAACATATGTGTATATGTGTCTTTATAGTAGAATGATGAATAGTTCTTTGGGTATATATCCAGTAATAGGATTGCTGGGTCAAATAGAATTTCTATTTCTAGATCCTTGAGAAATTGCCACACTGTCTTCCACAGTGGTTGAACTAATTTACATTCCCACCAGCTGTGTAAGAGTGTTCCTATTTCTCCACATCCTCTCCAGTATCTGTCTCCAGATTTTTTAATGATCGCCATTCTAACTGGCATGAGGTGATATCTCAGTGTGGTTCTGATTTGCATTTCTCTATTGACCAGTGATGGTGAGCATTTTTTCATATGTTTGTTGGCCTCATATATCTTCTTTTCAAAAGTGTCTGTTCATATCCTTCGTCCACTTTTGAATGGGGTTGTTAGTTTTTTTCTTGTATATCTGTTTTAGTTCTTTGTAGATTCTGGTTATTAGCCCTTTGTCAGATGGGTAGGTTGCAAAAATCTTTTCCCATTCTGTTGGTTGCCAATTCTAATGATCATTTCTTTGGATGTACAGAAGCTCTGAATTAGATCCCATTTGTCTATCTTGACTTTTACTGACATTGCTTTTGGTGTTTTTGTAATAAAGTCCTTGCCTATGTCCTGGATGGCTTTGCCTAGGTTTTCTTCTAGTGTTTTTATGGTTTTAGGTTTTATGTTTAAATCTTTAATCCGTCTGGATTAATTTTAGTGTAAGGTGACAGGTAGGGGTCTACTTTCTGCTTTCTGTACATTGCTAGCCAGTTTTCCTGACACCATTTATTAAGCATGGAGTCCTTTCCCCCATTGCTTGTTTTTGCCAGGTTTGTCAAAGATCAGCTGGTTGTAGATATGTGGTGTTTCTTCTGGGACCTCTGTTCTGTTCCATTGGTCTATGTCTCTGTTTTGATACCAGTACCATGCTGTTTTGATTACTGTATCCTTATAGCATAGTTTGAAGTCCAGCAGTGTGATACCTCAGGCTTTGTTCTTTTTACTTAGGATTTTCTTGATTATACAGGCTCTCTTGTGATTACATATGAAGTTTATAGTGTTTTTTTTTTCAGTTCTGTGAACAAGGTCATTGGTAGCTTGGTGAGGGTAGTGTTGAATCTTTAGATTACTTTGGGCAGTATGGCCATTTTCACGATATTAATTCTTCCTAACCATGAGCACAGAATGTTTTTCCATCTGTTTGTGTCCTCTCTTATTTACTTGAGCAGTGGTTTATAGTTCTTGAATAGGTCCTTTACATCCTTTGTTAGTTGCATTCCTGGGTATTTTATTCTCTTTGCAGCAATCGTGAATGGTAGTTCACTCTTGATTTGGCTCTCTGTTATTGGTATATAGGAATGCTTGTGATTTCTGCACATTGATCTTGTATCCTGAGACTTTGCTGAAGTTGCTTATCAGTTTGGAAGATTTTGGGCTGAGACGATGAGGTCTTCTAGATATACAATTATGTCATCTGCAAATAGAGACAGTTTGACTTCCTCCTTCCTAATTGAATACCCTTTATTTCTTTTTCTTGCCTGATTACTCTGGCTAGAACTTACAATGCTATATTGAATAGGAGAGGTGAGAGACGACATCCTTGTCTACTGCCTGATTTCAAAGGGAATTCTTCCAGCTTTTGCCCATTCAGAATGATATTGGCTATAGGTTTGTCATATATAGCTTTTATCTTTTATGATACATTCCATGAATACCTAGTTTATTGAGAGTTTTTAGCATGAAGGGCTGTTGAATTTTGTTGAAGGCCTTCTCTGTATCTACTGAGATAATCATGTAGTTTTTGTCTTTCGTCATGTTTATGTGATGGATTACATTTATGGATTTGCATATGTTGAACCAGCTTTGCATCCCTGGGATGAAGCTTACTTGTTCGTGATGGATAAGCTTCTTGATGTGCTGTTGCAATCTGTTTGCCAGTATTTTATTGAAGATTTTTGCATCAATGTTCATCATGGATATTGGCCTGAAGTCTTCTTTTTTTTTTTTGAGACGGAGTTTCACTCTTGTTACCCAGGCTGGAGTGCAATGGCACGATCTTGGCTCACCGCAATCTCCACCTCCTGGGTTCAAGCAATTCTCCTGCCTCAGCCGCCTGAGTAGCTGGGATTACAGGCACACGCCACCATACCCAGTTAATTTTTCGTATTTTTAGTAGAGACGGGGTTTCACCATGTTGACCAGGATGGTCTTGATCTCTTGACCTCGTGATCCACCCGCCTTGGCCTCCCAAAGTGCTGGGATTACAGGCTTGAGCCCCGCGCCCGGCTGAAGTCTTCTTTTTTAATTAAGTCTCTGCCTGGTTTTGGTATTAGGATGATGTCGGTCTCATAAAATGAGTTAGGGAGGATTCCCTCCTTTTGTATTGTTTGATACAGTTTCAGAAGGAATGGAACCAGCTCTTCTTTGTATGACTGGTAGCATTCGGCTGTGAACCCTTCTGGACCTGGACTTTTTTTGGTTGGTAGGCTATTATTGATTGCTGCCTCTACTTCAGCCCTTGTTATTGGTCTATTCAGGGTTTCAACTTCTCCTGGTTTAGTCTTGGTAGAGTACAAGTGTCTAGGAATTTATCCATTTCTTCCTGGTTTACTGGTTTGTGTGAATGGAGCTGTTTGTAGTAATCTCTGATGGTAGTTTGCATTTCTTTGGGATCAATGGTGATATCTCCTTTATCATTTTTTATTGCATTGATTTGATTCTTATCCCTTTTCTTTTTTATTATTCTGGCTTGTGGTCTATTTTATTGATCTTTTCAAAAAACCAGCTCCTGGATTTATTGGGGTTTTTTTTTTGTGTCTCTATCTCCTTCCATTCTGCTCTGATCCTAGTTATTTCTTGTCTTCTGCTAGCTTTTGATTTTTTTTATCTTCCTCCTATAGGTCTTTCACTTTTGATGATAAGGTGTCAATTTTAGATCATTCCTTGTTTCTCATGTAGGCATTTATTGCTATAAATTTCCCTCTCAACACTGCTTTAAAGGTATCCCAGAGAGTTTAGTAAGTTGTATCTTCATTCTGATTGGTTTCAAAGAACATCTTTATTTCTGCCTTCATTTCATTGTTTATCCAGTTGACACTCAGAAGCAAGTTGTTCGGTTTCCAAGTGGTTGTGCGGGTTTGAGTGCGTTTCTTAATCCTGAGTTCTAGCCTGATTGCGCTGTGGTCTGATAGACTGTTTGTTATAATTTCCCTTCTTTTGCATTTGCTGAGGAGTAATTTGCTTCCAATGATGTTGTCAATTTTAGAGTAATTGCAATGTGGTGCTGAGAAAAATGTATAGTCTGTGGATTTGGGGTGAAGTGTTCTGTATGTGTTTATTAGGTCTACTTGGTCCAGCTCTTCATTCACGTCCTGGACATCCTTGTTAATTTTCTGTCTCATTGATCTGTCTAATATTGACAGTGGAGTGTTGAAGTCTTCCACTATTATTGTGTGGGAGTCTAAATCTAATTTTAGGTCATTAAGAACTTGCTTTATGTATCTGGGTGCTCGTCTGTTGTATGCGTATATATTTAGGATAGTTAGCTCTTCTTGATAGATTGAACCTTTTACCATTATGTAGTATCCTTCTTTGTCTCTTTTGATCTTTGTTGGTTTGAAGTCCATTTTATCAGAGACTAGGATTGCAACCCCTGCTTTTTTTTTTTTCTGTTCTCCATTTGCTTGGTAAATCTTCCATCCCTTTATTTTGAGTCTATGTGTGTCTTTGCATGTGAGATGGGTTTCCTGAATACAGCACACCAATGGGTTTTGCCTTTTTATTCAGTTTGCCAGTCTGTGTCTTTTGATTGAGGCATTTGGGCCATTTATTTTCAATGTTACTATTGTTATGTGTGAATTTGATCGTGCTGTTTTGTTAGTGGCTGGCTTTCTTTCCCATTAGTTGATTCATTTTCTTCATTGCATTTTTGGTCTTTGCCCACTGGTTTGCTTTTGCAGTGACTGGTACTTGTTCCCTTCTGTGCTTAGTATTTCTTTCAGGAGCTCTTGTAGGGCAGGTCTGGTGGTGACAAAATCTCTCAGTAATTGCTAGTCCATAAAGGATTTTATTTCTCCTTCACTTAAAAAGCTTAGTTTGGCTAGATATGAGATTCTGGTTTGAAAATTCTTTTCTTTAAGGATGTTGAATATTGACCCCCACTCTCTTCTGGCTTATAGGGTTTTTGCAAAGAGATCTGCTGTGAGTCTGATTGGCTCCCCTGTGTGTGTGACCTGACCTTTCTCTCTGGCTGACCCTTAGCATTTTTCCCTTCATTACAACCCTGGTGAATCTGACAATTATGTGTCTTGGGGTTGCTCTTCTTTAGGAATACCTTTGTGGAGTTCTCTGTATTTCTTGAATTTGAAATTTGGACTGCCTTGCTATAGGCTTGGGAAGTTCTCCTTGATAATATCCTGAAGTGTGTTTTCCAGCTTGGATTCATTCTCCTCATCATATTCAGATATACCAATCAAGCATAGATTAGGTCTTTTCACATAATTCCATATTTCTTGGAGGCTTTGTTCATTTCTTTTCACTCTTTCTTTCTCTTGTGTTGCCTTCTCTTTTGATTTCATTGAGTTGATCTTTAATCTCTGATATGCTTTCTTCTGCTTGATTGATTCAGCTTTTAAAACTTTTGTTTGCTACATGTAGTTCTTGTGCTGTGTTTTTCAACTCCATCAAGTCATTTATGTTCTTCTCTAAGCTGGTTATTCTAGTTAGCATTTCGTCTAAACTTTTTCAAGGTTTTTGGTTTCTTTGCATTGAGTTAGAACATATTCCTTTAGCTCAGAAAGGTTTGTTATTATCCACCTTCTGACGCCTGTTTCTGTCAATTCATCACACTCCTTCTCAGTCATGCTGTTATCCTTTGTTATTGAGGAGTTGTGATCCCTTGAAGGAGAAGAATTGTTCTGGTCTTTGATGGTTTCATCTTTTTTGCACTGGTTTTTTCCCATCTTTATGGGTTTACCTGGCTCTGGTGTCAGGGAGCTGCTTGATGAGGTTGCTTGTCTGCCTGTGGGGTCACTACTGGGTTTCTAGGGACCCCTTTGGGTTACTAAGGAAGCTTCCTGTGTCTTTTTTGTTTATACTGGGAGATTAGCCGCCCTCTTCTGCTGACCTGTAGGTGCTGCTGGGTTGTCAGCTTTAAACAGAGTAGCAGAAGAATGAAGCCAGGGTTTCAGAGAGATATATGTGGTTTGGGCTGTACGGGAAAGAAGAGACTGTTGCAGAATAAAATACAGAAGTGATAAAATCCCAAACCAGAAAAATAAGCGGGGCAGAAAGAGCCACTGGGGAAAAAACAGTATAATAGGAATTAATTAATGACTATCTATAGCAAACTAGGTGAAAGTCATGGTAGAAGTTGACTCTAGTGGCCACGGCTGGATGACAGAGACAATGACAGAAATGAAGATTTTTTAAAAAGGGAGCATCCATGGTTTTGTTTTTCCTGACCTCAATATTTTCTTGAAGAAAGAGATGGCATTCTTCTCTTCCTCACATCTCATATTTGTCACCCTAGAATGTCTCATGCAATGCCTGGTACAAAGTATATGCTTGTTAGTATTACTGAAGAAGTGGGTGCTTGATTTGCCATTCAGTTGCTGTTGATATATCTCTGATACTGTGATATTACAGTGGTCACTTAACAATGAAAAGTAATTTTATCAAGCATTTTTCAGGATATGCTTTTCAAATGACTGCCTTCACCTATAGGACAGAGCATTTCTCTATTGGCTCACATCTTAAAAAGTTACTCTAGCACTATCTCTAGGGCAATAAAATTACACACAGGATGCAAGCTCAGGTGAAGTCCTTATGTGAATTCCAGTAAACTAATACTTAATGTTGTTTTCAAGACCCCTCTGTGTTCTAACCCCTACAAAACAGCCCAGCTTCATCTCTTGCTACTTCACCTTATCACTAAGCCTAAATTCTCCTGTCTAGCCACAGTGATCCTTCTGATTTCTCAATGCCATGCTCTTTTCTTTGGGTCCTTATTTATGGGTAGCCACCTTTGCCTGAAAATTTCTTCTCCACTTTTACCTTTATGTGGTACAGTCCTGCTCTTTCTAAGTCTTTACCTTAGTTACTCCCTCCCAGAACTCCTTGTACTCTCCTACATCTGGGGTAAGGGCCCCTTTGCTCCCATGATAGTCTAGCTTTTTTTCACATAGCATGTACCACACTATTAAATTGCCTGTTTGTCTACATTTCTCCTTTATAAACCATATTCTTATATGCCTCAAGCACATATCCTGGTTGTATTAGTCCATTTTCATACTGATATAAAGAACTGCACAAGAATAATTTATAAAAAAAAAGAGGTTTAATTGACTCACAGTTCAGCATGAGTGGGGAGGCCTCAGGAAACGTACAATCATGGTAGCAGGTGAAGGGGAAGCAAGGCACCCTTATCACAGTGCAGTAGGAAGGAGAAGTGCTGCGCAAAGAGGGAAGATCCCCTTATAAATCCATCAGATCTCTTGAGAGTTCACTCACTATCAGGAGAACAGCATGGGGGAAACTGCCCTAATGATTCAATTGCCTTTGGTCTCTCCTTTGACACATGAGGATTATGGGGATAACAATTCAAGATGAGATTTGGGTGGGGACATAAAGCCTAACCATATTGCTTGTACTTAGCGGTTGCTCAATAAACATTATGAAATAAGCATTGTGAAGTAAACATTACGAAATTAATTAATGAAGAAAATGAATGCAAAGTATGTTGACTGACAAACTTAGAAATGTTTGTTTAAAAGTCCATTAATCATCTTACAGAATCACATAAACATGTTTATATATTAGTATAAATATATTGCCTGCAGGTTGGCATCCAGTACAGTGAAAGTACTACAGTAAGCTGTACTTTGTCTATTTTGGGCTTCCTTTTCCTTCCAAGAAAAAAAAGAGAAGAATAAGGTAATGGCTATCAGAGAAAGAATAATTAGAACATGTTAGTCTTAAATAGGTTTGTGTGACAAGAGTATGATTAAAAGAATTTCACATACAGAGTTTAATAAAGTAATGACAAAGGTAGGAAAAATGTCTTCATATAGCCAGAGGAGGAATTTGCAGAATTCATGAATAGACATGAATAAATTATGATTGGATATTTAACTGTTTGAGCCACTGAAGATATTAGGCATTTGCATAAAAGGCAAAGCGAGCATTCTTTAATGATGTTAATAATCAGATTTACAAATCACTGTGGTAGGCACAGTTCTGCCCAGGAACACAAAGTGTGCTGCTCACAGTTGAAGGCAGTGGCTCTGGTTCTGCCTATTTACTAGGCTACAATTGCTCTATTGCCCAAATTGTTTTAATTTACTTAAAGCTACTATATAGTCAAAAAAAGGGAATTTCTTGAATTGTAATATTTGTTTTAATTATTTTAGACCAAAGTATTTTTATTTTAATGCACAGAAATACTAGCTTAGATTCCACTAAGTCTAGGATATAATTTCCTTTGTCTATTAGACTACAATTATGTGCTTATTAGACTGGTATATTATTGAAATCAAGTAAACACTATTAATGAACTCTATATTTTGTAACTAATAAAATATTGATAAGAAAATTCAAAATAGTTTCAAAGTGATTAATAGGTATATTGCCCAATAACTCCACTTGTCCTTAAGGTTAAATCTGTGTTTTCTTGAGAGAGCCTTCTGTACCCCCCAACCTGAATTAGCAGCTTTTTTCTGTGCTTCTACAATACTTTGTACATACCTTATTGTTTTAGCCTTCCTTATTAACTGATAACTTTTAAGTTTCAAAAGTTATACCTGCATTTTTGAAACAAATGAAAACATAGTTGTATGAAAAGAGGTAATTTTGGGGCTTTTCCTCTATATCGTTCTCTGTCTTGAACATATTTCTATCGATGCTGTTACCACGCTGGCTTAAATTGTTTGTTTTAGATCTCCCACTTCCATTAAATCTCACCCCTGGCTGCAAGTTAGAATCACCAAGGACATTTTTTCAAGACATTTAAATATATCAACCTTTTCTCCCTAAATTCTGATTTCAGTGGTCTGAGGTGAAAACCAGGTGTTACATTTTTAAAACCACCTAAGTGTTCTTGCTACTTGGTTTATCTGTGTATTCCCCATCTCTTATTTTCCTCATCTTGAAGTGTTACAAGAAAATGGTACTTATGGTTGTACATAAACTGACTGTTTTTAAAGAGGGAAGATTGCCTTAATTGGAATAGAGAATATCAAATCTTATATTCCTAATTTCCATACAGGAATGCCTCACCTTAGGCCAAAGAAATGCATCAGAAAAATTTAAAGCAAAATATATTGACCAAAAAAAGTACATTTTCTTTTAGAATTTTATATAAAATTGGGGTATATTTTGGATAGAAACATTTGGCTCTAAAAAGTTAAATTATAAGTTTTGACTGTTTCAAGTATAATTAACATATGGTTAAAAATTAACCTGCACACTCATCTACCACCAGAAAAATACTAGCCAGTATTTATAAGAATCAAAATTACTCAGTGATAGTTACTTCTCTAGGGAAGAAGGGAGTCAGTAATAAGCCATGCACCCAGAACCTAATAATCACACTGTGAAACAGCAGCCAGAAGCCAGACTGCTTTGTGGTGGCACTGACTGATCCTGGTGGGAACCAAACCCATGACCCTAGTTTTGTTTCAAACTTAAACACAGAGGATCCCTGCAAATCTGGTTACTCACTGATGTGAGAATTCATTTTCTTCAAATAAACTGAAAGCCATGGAGTCTTTCCTGGGCACTCTAATCCATTGTTTTTAGCTCTTTCATCTAAAAGAATTTATCCTGCCCTTTGTTGCTTATTCTCTACTGCTGTTTCTTGATTGTTTGCTGAAAGTTACCTATCCTGTTAAGGGTGGCTGTTGATATTGCTTATTTAATATTTATCCTATGGTTTTTATCCTAATATAAAAAGCCTGTTCTTTCTTCTGTGCTCTCCCCGCTCTCTCCCCTCACTGAGCTTCAGATTGCTTTTAAAGAGTGACCTGGCACACCTCTGTGTGCATGCACTGGTATTACAAAACACACCTTCCCCATTTACTTGTGAGATTAAAAATATATATATTTAAAGGGGTTATGCTTATATTTAAGAAAAGAATTTAATACAAAGGAATATCCATATCAAGTATTAGGTCATATTTATCTCAAGCTGGGAAATAGGACATATTTTAACTATATGGGTGAGTAGAGAAATAAGTAGTTTAAACTGCTGTTGTTTGACTTCCCAAACTGGCCACCCCTAAGTGTATTAAATCGAGTATTTTTTCAGCCTAGAAAGTTAAATAGCAGGTGTAGTACTTAATGAACTGCAGCGACTTGGACTTATCGGTGTGGCAAATAGATTGGGATATTTATTTCCAATTAAAGTTCCTTTGCAAAGATCAATGAAGCACATTTTCACAAATTGAATTATGCTAAACTAATAAACAAAATTCTCCCATTCCCATTGATGGCAAATTATTGGTTCCCTTAACATTTAAAATCCCATCACACTATTAATTATAAGATGCAAAGGCTAGGAAAGATGAAATATTTATCTGCCCATGCATTTGTATTTTACTTCCAATTTTATAAGAAAGGTAAGAAACATTATATGTAAAGAAAGCTGCATAAGAATAATTTTCCAAACGTGAATTTTTTTGGTCTTCGATCCATAAGAACTTTTTATTTACTATAAATAACATGCATGTCCTAATGATTAAAAGGTCTGATCTTTAGTAAATTAGAATCTACTATACAGTAACCTTTAATTAATGAATTCACGGTACACCTTTACATCGGAAACAATGGGCTTGATAGAAAAATAAAAATAGCTTAGGACTTTGCCTGTAGAATCAGTGAGCTGGTTGAGAAATATTAAAATATTAATTTAGCAACCTTAAATGTCACTACTTTACTCAAAGAATGCATAAATTATGATATTTATTTTCTGGGACCTCCTCACCTTTCACCTCCTCTTGATATTTCTTTTCAAATAAACTTTTGAAGAAAGGTTATACATTTGTGTAGTTTTCATTTTCAAGTTTTTAGTATTTCAATATTGATGCAGAAGAGCCAAAATGGAACAACCTCTGAAGAAAAGAATAAAGCTCTAACAGGAACTTCTGTTTTCATACCACAAGAGGTGATATTTGGTGAAGATGCACATGTAAGATTTCCCCTTTAGGAATATCCTAGGACTTAATTCTTTCCCACGTCATGGTCTTCTATGTCAGAATAGTCCCAGTTGCTCATGAAAGGATCTGTATTTTGTGAACATTCCTAGCACGAGGAAGAGCCTATCAAATAGTATTCCCAAGCCGAGTGGCATTATGGTGACTTGCCAAGCCTTGCCAAGCCATGTCCATGTAGAGTCTCCAAAGAGATCCAGTGTAAAGGGACAAAATGTAAAGAAAAATGTAAAAAAGAGTTTTTCTCTGATATTCCATCCCACCCCCTCCTTTCTCCTCCGTCTACTAACAACTCCATCTTTCTCTTCAGTGGCTCATCTATACAGGCTAATTTTGGATTTTTATGGGTTGTTTGATTTAATCAAATAGAAAATATACTGTGAGTGTTTGCCAACATTATTTTGCAAATATATAATTAAACATACACATAGGCATGCTCAAAGGCATGTCATTTGTGACATACACTTGACACACAATATCAAATGCATGTCATAAGTGACCATCTGCTATCATTATTTTATGAAGACAATGACATTTTAGTACCAAAAATAGTAGAAAACCCATAATATTAGAAAAAAAAATATTTCTTTAAATTAAATAAGTTTAGCTTCCCAAACTTACTGACTTATTTTTCTCATTTCTCCATACAGTAGTGATGTTTGTCATAAATCAGCATAAGCCCACAGTCCAGCTTTTGAGAACTACTCTACCAAATGCCATGGTTCAACCCTTTGTACTAACTGGAAAGGATCTGAATTATTTCTCAAAGCATAATATGCCTGCTACTTACTGGGGTCTTGTTAAATGGACATGCTGGTATGGTAGGTCTAGGCATTGCCTGAGACTCCTTATTTAACAAGCTACCAGATGGCACTGAGGCTGCTGATCCACAGACCAAACTTTTAGGATCAAGGAATGAAACTGGTTTTTTCCAAGTGTTAACAGCAAGCCTGTAAGCCAAGGCATTATTCCTTTTAGAACATTTAAGTATGTGTGTTGTGGGTTGGTGGGTTGGTTATTATAATGAAAAGCCCTAAAAACCCAAATAAATTAATCTGTAAAAATGATGTAATTGGGGCATCATTTGGAGGGAAATTATCTTCTTAATCTAGCAACCTAAACTGGACCAAACTTAATTTATTTACAAATTATTTTGTCCTTGGGTCAAATCATGCCACATTAAGTATCATTATTCTTATTCTAGTTGGCAATATCCTCACCAATATTTGCTTCTGATCAAAGCTTCTTTAAATTATTTCCAGACATTTCCTTATTATTGATTAGCTTCTTTTTACACGTGTTCCAGTTACAGATGAAGCATAGTATTAGTATGACTTCCAAGTCTTTTTCATTGGTTAGCATACTGATATAAAAAGCAGAAAGGAAAATAGAGATATTGATTTCAAAGGAATAATAACTTCCATTTTTGTAGCATGTTATCATTTCCAAAGGATTCCCTGCAATTAAACTGCCCTCCATGAGCTCAGGAATCATGCCTCTTTTTCCAAAACTAGCCCTAGCACGTGAGACCAGTGCCTGGCAAATAATAGGTATGGCGGATTGAATAGCCCCTCCCCCATTCTATAACATGTCAATGTTATTTTATCTGGAAAAGGGATCTTTTCAGATGTAATTAAGGATCTTGAGCTGGGATCATTCTAGATTACCCAGGTGGGCTCTAAATCTAATAAAAGGTGACCTTACATGAGACAGAAGAGGAGACAAAGCAGACCACAGAAGAGGAGGCAATGTGAAGGCCAAAGCAGAGACTGGAAAGCCAAGGAAGGCTGTAGCCACTAGAGGATGGAACAGCCCCTTGAGCCTCCGAAGGGAGCATGGCCCTGCTGACACCTTGATTTTGGACTTCAACCCTTCAGGACTGGAAGAGAAGCAATTTGTGTTGTTTTAAGCCATCAAGTTGTGAAAATGGGTTGTGACAGCCACAGGTAACTAATACAGTAAAAAAGCCAAATTTCATGGAATGACTGAAAAGCTCAGGGAGGACAGATAGAGAAATCTTAAAGATGAGAATACAGACATTCAGAGTGGCAAAGTACGTTGCCTAAGTTTGCTCAGCCCTAGCATGATAGACATATTTGTCAAATATCTTTTTTTAAAAAGTCACACTACTTTCATATACTAGTGTTGGTCTACTAAAACTTATAAAATTTGACTAGTTTTTAAACTCTTACAAGCCATCCACCGAAGACAAAATATTAGGTGAACTAAGATTGTGAATATCTTTCTCTAGAGTAAAATTAAGTATTTTTTAAAATACCTTTTGACATCCAGTTTTTAAGTTTAAGAATTATAAAATGTTCATATAATCAAACTGGACCATGTTTGTGAGACATCAGTGCTCCTGATCGCTTAAACAACAAGTTGTTAGTCCAATTGCATGATAAAAAGAGGACGTAGTGAGAATAAAGGTGAGGCAGGCAATTTTTTGTTGGCACGCATATGAGGATTTGAATAATGATTCTACTATCCAGGGGCAGCGAGACTTTGGCCAATTTACTTAACCTCTCTGTTCCTCAGTTTCCCAGGAATAAAATTTACAATTCTTTTGGGATGTGTAAAGATTAAATGAGACCATATTTTAAGGCCCAGACCCTGGCACATTATGGCCATTACTATCTAGCAACAGGCACACAGTAGAGTTTGATCAATATTTGTTGAGTGTATTTTCTCAAACCTGCAGTTGGACTAAAATAAACTAAGATAATTTAACTGTCTTTTGATTGCTCAAGTCATCTCATGGCAATAGTATAATTTTTAAGTGCAATTCAAACTATTAACTATATGAAGTCATATAATGTGCAGATTCTAGACATCAAAGAAATTACTTTTTTTTTTTTTTTTTGCATTCTCTCTTGGGTGATGAGATCTTCAGCAGACTGCCATTAAAAGAACCTACATTTCTTTGAGAATAAGAAGGAACAATCTGGTATAGTTTCTTTTTTATTCAAATGCCCATTATTCTGAAATCGATTTCCCCTTCCTGATGAAAAAGTATAGAATTTGTTAGCCCACAGGGAACTTTGCAAAAGGCCTACTTGGTTAATAAGTCACTTGTCTTATTGATACTAGAGTATCAGCAGGGTGTGTTATAAATCATGAAACAAATGATCTGACAGTCAATTAATTCTGTTTCATCCGTGTGTGTGTTCCTAGAGGCTCTACGATAGAATCCAGATTATAAATAAATTAAAGAGATACTTTTTGTCTAGGCTAAATTTGGTTTCATTCTGAAATCACATTGTACAGTGGTTCATAAGCATAAGTTAATTGACAATGTTTAGCAGTCTTTCTTTCTTTCTTTTTTTTTTTTTTTTTGAGATGGAGTCTCGCTCTTTCACCCAGGCTGGAGTTCAGTAGTATGATCTCAGCTCACTGTAACCTCAACCTCCTGGGTTCCAGTGATTCCCTTGCATCAGCCTCCCAAGTAGCTGGGACTATAGGTGCCCACTACCATGCTCAGCTAATTTTTCTGTATTTTTCATAGAGATAGGGTTCTGCTATGTTGGCCAGATCAGTCTCGGACTTCTAACCTCAAGTGATCTGCCTGCCTCAGCCTCCCAAAGTACTGGGATTAAAGGGGTGAGCCACCACACCCAGACTGTTTAGCAGTTTTCAAGAAAATTTTGGTTGAAGGACATTGTGTTTGATCCAGGTATACAGTGGACACCTGAGCTCCCACAATTTCCTTGCATGAGCTATTGAAAGATAGAAATTACACACTTGGACAGTGTAATTGGATTGAAATTGATTTAAATCTGATATCTCAAATTATATCTTAAATCTGTTATTTTATTAAAATTTTACAGTTCAAAATACATGTAAGAAAAAAGTCTATTAATCTGACAACTTTCAATTTATCTTTTGATGATGTTATTAAAACTATTCAAATCTACTTTTGGTTGATATATTCTCTTATAACTTCTTCATAAAAGCTTTAATTCATGTACATGTGATAATAACAATAATAAAAGTTAACATTCATTTACTACTTATTAGGTTCCAGGCAGTGGGGAAAGCACTTTATGTATCTTTTTTTGAGTGTATGTATGGTTTTTTTTAAGCTTGGAGTGACTGTTTTGAAAACAAACCTAAATTTTTCGTTATATACATAAGAAAACTGAGGCACAGAGAAGCTAAGTTACTTGATTAGCCAAGGATACAAAGATGGTGAGAATGTATCTTTGTAGTAGCATCATATCTTTGTGACAAAAAGAACAATAGCCAAGCTGTGATGCAAAAACAAAGGCGGTTTCTCATTCCATTCCATGCAAGGCAGAGCTGCTCAGAGAACAAAGCTGCCTTTGAAGCTGGGGATGGCTCCATCTCAAATCAACTCTGTGGGGTGCAGAGTATGACATGATGGGGCCAACACAGCAGAAAATCCAGTTCAAAAAGCTTTAAAGTTATTTACAATCCTTTGGTGCCAAACCATCAAGAATTCTTATTATGTTTTATGTATGTTTCTAACTTGTCTTCATTAGCTTCTCTTTGATATTTTTGGCAAATCAGTTTAACCTTCAAAAGTCCTCATTTATTCTACTTGATTGAATCAAACAAATGAATAGATAACATAGACTCAAATAGCAGTCTGGTCTGTTCTGAGAAAGCAACAGCACAAAGAGGTAAAGAAAATGCAAATTGAAGTTAGTAGATGTTTGTATATTTAATAGATGTATTGAATGTCTTAAATCTGCTCAGATTTGGATGGAGGGAAAAGAAATAATAAAAGTTTCTAGAACCTACAGTTGAGTATTTGACCTTCTGTGCATGGAAGATTCAAAACCAAAATCTAGTTAGAAAAAAAGATTGAAAAGGGAAGTTTCAGACGCTGGCATTTTTGTCGTTTTTAGTTAGTTTCTGTTGAAGCTCTACCTTCAGGATTTTCTTCCCAAGTACTTACCCTGGAGTATATAAATCAATGCAACAGTACCCTGTAATAGTATCTTAATCTGGTGAAATATCAAAGACTATAAAAAAATGCTTTTAGCAAATGTGTCAACTTTGTACCTATATCATCAATGAGATGTCAACTTGAAAGTCTAGGTATGTTGGAACCATTAGAGAGAAAAAGAAGGGAAGATAGATAGATGAAAAAGGCCAGGAAGTAGGCAGTTTAAAATGAAAAGTTTCGGCTAGGCATGGTGGCTCACGCTTGTAATTCCTGCACTTTGAGAGGCTGAGGTGGGTGGATCACCTGAGGTCAGGAGTTCGAGACCAGCCTAGTCAATATCATGAAACACCGTGTCTACTAAAAATACAAAAAAAAAAAAAAAATTAGCTGGGCATGGTGGTGGGTGCCTGTAATCCCAGCTACTGAGGAGGCTGAGGCAGGAGAATCACTTGAACTGGGAGGCAGAGGTTGCAGTGAGCAGAGAACACACCACTGCACTCCAGCCTGGGTGACAAGAGTGAACCTCCATCTCAAAAAAAAAAGTATATGGCACAAGCACAACTAGATCTTTTAGCTCCAAAGGAATAGAGTTGAAGATAAATTGAGAAATGAAAATGTTACGGGAAAATGAAAGGGCACTGTTTTACTTAGTGTTCTTCAGTAAATAGAGATGAAGATCTGCATCCAGGAGTTTTATTAGAAAGTGCTCTTAGGAACACCTGTTAGAGGATGTGAGAAACAGAATTGTACAGAAGGAGAAGTTGCAATGCAGTGGCAAGAGAAGCTCAGTTGATCCTACTCCTGTAGGATCATCTGGAGCTGGGATGACCCTTCATATTCATCTCAAATCAAAGAAAGGGGTTGAAACTTTTGACCCCTACATTGACCAGTCATTCTGTGCTAGCTGGCCTAAGGAAAGGGACAAACTCTTGAGCAAGGCAACTACTTTTAGCTTAGAGCTATTCCTGGAGATAGACCCAGCTGGGGGCCAAAAGGAGCCAACATGTTCTCAGCTGGGAGAACGAATGTTATGGTGCTGAATGAGGGATCAAAGCATCCATTAGGGCTCAACCCTGTGCTGCTCAGGTGTCCTTGCTACATCTAGTCAATTTGTATCATGTGGTAGCAGTGCCTTAAAGATTTTGGTTAGTCTTTTTCCTGAAGAAATTTATAAGAGAAAGTTCCTTTTAGGTAGACTGTAGCACCCACTGCAGCCATTGTTCCTGAGGTTACTCGTTGATTCTCCTCTTGACTACCATTCTGTAGTCTACCTGGGCTATCATCTATGTAGGTCTGATGAAATGACCCAAATCTTAATTCCTGGGGCTCTGGGTAACCTGTCTTTATGCCCTTTTCAGGTTATAGTAGTATTCCTTGTTCATTTACTGTCAAAGTTGGGCAGAGGGAGAACCATGGAATGGCAAAGTGGATCCCATGGGTCCCAAACATATTTCACGCCATTTGCTTCTATAGCATACATAAATAGGTAGGTAGATACCTACCCTCTTCCTGATCATCAAGATCAGTTGCTCCAGCCAAGGTAATGACTTCCCTGCTTTTCTTCTGGACTACTGGCATGATAAGCCTGAAATGGCCAGGTTGCAATCATAGCTTAAAGTTTAATGTAACTCTTACTGTGTACCTAGTTGAAATGTTTTCCCCATTACTTAAAGTTGCGGGGAAAGAAAGAAAAGATTCTGCAATCAGGTCCTTAGGAGTACTGGTAGGTAAAAAACTACTTCTACTTCTTGGTCTCTGGATTTATATATTCCTATCCACTGGGAACGAAGCACCAAATAATAGTCATTGGTTTAGAGTGTAGCCTGAATATTGGAGAATGGTACCCCATTCATGCAAAGTATCCACTCCAATCTGGCCTCCTCAAAAGGCAATCCCATAGCTTTCTTAGGTAGACAATCTTGGCATGATGGAGTATATGATAGAAGCAGCGGACTCCATCATCTTGAGCACATTTCTACATCTGCTTTTCTGCCAGGAATGTCCCGAGGTCAGAGATTACCTTAGGTGTTATACTATGCCATTTGAATAAACACTCTGTAAGCCCTCTGATAGTGGAGCTGTCCAAAGCTTTGTGTGCAGAAAATGCAGACACATATCTGGAAAATGTATCTATTTTAGATAAGAAGAAAGGCTACCTCTTCCAGGATACAAAGTTTCTAATAAAACAATTTTGGGCTGGGTGCAGTGGCTCATGCCTGTAATTCCAGCACTTTGGGAGGCTAAAGTGGGCAGATTGCTTGAGGTTAGGAGTTCAAGACCAGCCTGGCCAATGTGGTAGAACCCTGTCTCTGCTAAAAATATAAAAATTAACTGGACATGGTGGCATGTGCCTGTGATCACAGCTACTCAGGAGGATAAGGCATAAGAATCACTTGAACCTGGGAGGTGAAGGTTGCAGTGAGCCAAGATCATGCTACTGCACACTCCAGCTTGGGCAGCAGAGTGAGAGCCTGCCGAAAACAAAAAAAAAAAAAAAAAAAAAAAAAAAAAACCTTTTTTTTTGTCACAATGTTGCTTTGTAGAATTCTTTGAAGGATTTTTCTGTATCAATGACCTAACACTGGTTTCTTTTGATGGTACTTGTGTCACATACAGTAGCATCAAAAAATGGATGGTTTTGTCCACACACAGCTCTGTGTTCCTGACATCACAGCTACTGCAGTGATTGATGGCAGCTACTGGCTATTGTCAAATGGCTGAGTCAATCTCTCTATTGGCTTTTTGCTACCTCTTTGATGGTAGATGCTCTCTTGAAGGCATTACATGCAATTTACAACACAATGGTTGCATATCCATTTCATGAGGCTATGTTCATCTGCTCTATCAGAGATACCACATCTGACATCCCAGAAGCTTTAGGAAAAATATTTTTTTTGAGTTTTCAGTGGTCCACCATAATGAATCAGTATGTCTCATTTTTGAAAGGGTCAGATTAGTTAAAAGGTGATATTATGGAGACTACCACACTTCATCCTCTTGAATCTATGAAAATCACTCCCTCCCCACATTTGATTTTTTTCCATTGTGATAGTGCTTAGTTCAGAGGCTAAGGAACTAATGTAAAGACTGAGAAGGTGGAATTCTCAGTCTTTGGGGAATTAGCCACACCAAATGCAGGATTTTGATTGGGAAGAAAGAACGAAACCCAAAGAATTGAGATAGGGACAACTGGGTCAACACACCTACAAATTTTAAATCCTGAGATAGCTGGAAATTATCACCAGGTGGGTCCATGGCCACATGTACCCTAGAATGGGGATAGAAATTACTTAATTACTTTGCCTTTATATGCCCATCTGCCTCAATTTTAACAAAGAGAGTTACGATGTGATGCTTCCGTCTTGAGGTATCAATGTCAGCAGTTCTCAAATGTTTAAATATTTCTTTTTATTTCAAGATTATCTGAGGAAATGGCCATAGGATCCTTTTAAGAGAGGACCAAGTGTATGACCACTGTATACCCCTTTCATGATGTTGCAACAACTTTCTAGAAGGGAATCATGCCTGTCCTTTTTCAAGATCATAGATGAGAATTGACTCAAGTCTTGTTACTTAGAAAAGAGATCTTGGCTTTTTGTTGGTGCTTCTGAGTTCAGCCTCTCCATTAAAAATAGTTCATTTCTCTGGATTACATAGATTGAGCAATACTCTTGTTGGCTATCTGTCTTTCTTGCACCTAGCAAAGCTACATTTTAATAACTTTCTCCAAAGTGTTCTGCATGTCATGCCACCCTGGCTGCCCACTCTAATCTTTCCACTGTTTAACCAAATTGTGTCCACCTTGTATCTGACAGTCTGGTATCATCACTCACTTTCTACTTTGAAATTCTATCATCCTCATTCTTCCTGAAAATTCAGTTTTGTAACTATCTATCTTACTGTCAGCACTGGCCTAAAAAGGACAGCTGCCATTACCATCCCAATGACATTGGTGTCCCTCTCACCAGCACATTTCTTAACACTTTGATGAATGGAATACCCTGTGTGCTCTTCCAGAGAGCATAATCAGTAGATAGATTTCCTCTGCTTAGGTTACATACCACTGGGCCATCCCCACACTGAGACTTGGAAATAAAACTGGGTATTGGAGCTCCAGACAAGGTAAAATTCTCAGTCTTTAGGAAATTTGCTACACCAAATTCAGGGCTTTGAAGGGAAAGAAAGAATGAAACCCGAAGAGATTTCCAAGATGTTGTAGTAGGAACAACTCAGGATTGCAGCTCTCAGTGAAGGCACAGAGGGTGAGTCCTAGCTGCATTTCCAGACAGATCTTTGTTGCCCACAGAATGGGGAAATTCCCAGGTGTAGGAGAGACACCTGGATGCCAGCACAGCCCTTTCAGCTTGCGTGGCCATTTTGGCCAGTGCCACAGCGCAGCGGCACCCCACACAAAATGCACTGGTCTGGGTGCCCTGTTAAACCGGCAATCTGAGATTTCGGAGGGCAGATTAACATATCCATCTGATTAAATGGGACTTGGACAGTGAGCCAGACCAGGAGATTCCTGGGAAGTGACATTTGAGCTGGTGCAGTGGGTTGCTGCATGGGAAATCACACAGGTCCCAGTGCCCTATCAGCAGGTGACTGAAACAACTGTGAGAGAGTCAACCATTCAACTTAAAAAAAAAAAGAGAGAAAAAGGGCTCTGAGGCATGGAGCCAGGTGATCAGGCTCGGCAGGTCCCACCCCAACAGGGACAAACAAAATGGTGATTCGAAACACTCGGTGTTGAGAGTTTCACTGCAGGCTCAGCTGAATCCAGGACAGTGCAGCTTGGTGGGAGGGGAGTCCGCCACTACCGAGGCATTCCGCCCCTACTGAGGTACACTTCCATTGCTGATGCAGCCTGCCATTGCCATGGCAACCCGCCATAAATAGAAAGACTCTGCCAACAGGGCGGAGCCCAAGACAGCAAGGCAGAGCCCACGGCAACAGGGCAGAGCCTGCGACAGTAGGGTGGAGCCCAGGGCAGCAGGGCAGAGCCCACAGCACCAGGGCAGAGCCTGTGACAGTAGGGTGGAGCCCAGGGCAGTAGGGCAGAGCCCACAGCACCAGGGCGGACCCTGCAGTAGCAGGGAGGAGCCTCAGCAGGCAAATAGTGACTAGACTACCTCCTAGCTGGGCCATGCAGTGCAACAGATACTCATAAATACAGCCCTAACTCCCCGAGACAGAGCATCTGAGGAAAAAAAAATGGGGTTTTATAAGTTCTGCTGCAGCAGACCTAAACACACCTGCCTAACAGCCTGAATGAACAACGGAGCTCACAGCTCAGCACTTGAGCTCCTATAAAGTACAGTCCATTTCCTCAAGCAGCTCCCTCACCCCTGTATATCCAAAGAGTCACTTCAAAAAGACTAATCAGACTGACATTTGGTGGACATCATTCTGGGACAAAGATAGCAGCAGAAGAAATTGGTAGCATCCCTCACCATTCTGCAGCTGCTACAGGTGTACCCCAGACAAGCAGGGCCTGGAGTGGACCTCAGCAGTCATACAGCAGAGGGGCTAGACTGTTAGAAGGAAAACTAAGTAACAAAAATACTTCATCATCAAAAATCTGGGCGTCCAGTCAGAGACCCAACTGAAAAGTCAGCAACTACTCAGATGACAGGTGGCTAAATCCACAAAGATGGGAAGAAACCAGCGCAAAAAGGAGGAAAACACCAGAAACCAAAACACCTCACCTCCTACAAAGAAACAAAACTCCTCACTGGCAAGGGAACAAAGCTGGACGGAGAATGAGTGTGACGAAATGACGGAATCAGACTTCAGAATGAGAAACTTCCGTGAGCTAAAAGAACATGTTCTAAATCAATGCAAAGAAACTAAGAACCTTGAAAAAGAATTTGAAAAAAGATTCAAGGATGCTGATAACAAGAATGGACAACTTAGAGAAGAATATGAATGAATTGAAGGAGCTGAAAAACAACACGAGAACTTCGCAATGCATGCACAAGTTTCAACAGCCGAATTGACCAAGCAGAAGAAAGAATATCAGAAGTCGAAGATCAACTCAATGAAATAAAACAAGAAACCAAGATTAGAGAAAAAACTGCAAAGAGGAATGAAAAAAGTCTCCGAGAAATGTGGGACTATGTGAAGAGACCTAACCTACGTTTGATAGGTGTACCAGAATGTGACGAAGAGAATGAATCCAAGCTGGAAAATACTCTTCAGGATATTATCCAGGAAAATTTCCCCAACCTAGCAAGGCAGGCCAATATTCAAGTCCAGAAAATACAGAGAATACCACAAAGATATTTCACAAGAAGAGCAACCCCAAGGAACATAATCGTCAGTTTCACCAGGGTTGAAATGAAGGAGAAAATACTAAGGGCAGTCAGAGAGAAAGGTCAGGTCACCCACAAAGGGAAGCCCATTAGACTCACAGCAGATCTCTCGGCAGAAACTCTACAAGCCAGAAGAGAGTGGGGGCCAATATTCAACATCCTTAAAGAAAAAAACTCTCAACCCAGAATTTCATATCCAGCTAAACTGAGCTTCATAAGTGAAGGAAAAATAAAATCCTTTGCAAACAAGCAAGTACTCGGAGATTTTGTCACCACCTGGCCTGCTTTACAAGAGCTCCTGAAAGAGGCACTATACATAGAAAGAAACAACCAGTACCAGCCATTCTAAAAACATACCAAATGCTAAAGAGCATCAACAAAATGAAGAATCTTCATCAACTAACGGGCAAAACAGCCAGCTAGCATCAAAATGGCAGTAGCAAATTCACACATAACAATATTAACCCTAAATGTAAATGGGCTAAATGCACCAATCAAAAGACACAGACTGGCAAACTGGATAAAAAGCCAAAACCCATCAGTGTGCTGTATTCAGGAAACCTATCTCACATGCAAGGATACACAAACGCTCAAAATAAATGGATGGAGGAAGATTTACCAAGCAAATGGACAGCAAAAAAAAAAAAAAAAAAAAGCAGGAGTTGCAATTCTTGTCTCTGATAAAATAGACTTTAAAGAAACAAAGATCAAAAGAGACAAAGGTCATTACATAATGGTAAAAGGATCGATACAACAAGAAGAGCTCATGATCGTAAATATATATGGACCCAATAAAGGAGCACCCAGATATATAAGGCAAATTCTTAATGACTTACAAAGAGACTTAGACTCCCACACAATAATAGTGGGAGACTTTAACACTCCACTGTCAATATTAGACAGATCAACCAGACAGAAAATTGACAAGGATATCCAGGGCTTGAACTGAGACCTGGAAAAAGCAAACCTGATAGACATTTACCGAACTCTCCACCCCAAATCCACAGAATATACATTCTTCTCAGCACCACATCACACCTACTCTAAAATTGACCATATAATTGGAAGTAAAGCACCTCACAGCAAATGCATAAAAACTGACATAATAACAAACAGTCTCTCAGACCATAGTGCAATCAAGCTAGAACTCAGAATTCAGAAACTAACTCAGAACCACAATGCGTCATGGAAACTGAACAACTGGCTCTTGAATATTGACTGGAAAAAACAATAAAATGAAGGCAGAAATAAAGAAGTTCTTTGAAAACAACAAGAACGAAGACACAACATACCAGAATCTCTGGGACACATTTAAAGCAATCTCCAGAGAAAAATATATAGCAATAAGTGCCCATATGAGAAGAGTGGAGAGATTTAAAATTGATACCCTATTGTCAAAATTGAAGGAACTAGAGGAACAAGATCAAAAAAACTCAAAACCTAGCAGAAGACAAGAAATAACTAAGATCAGAGCAGAACTGAAGGAGATAGAGACAAAAAACCCTTCAAAAAAATCAATAAATCCAAGAGCTGGTTTTTTAAAAAGATCAACAAAATAGACAGACCACTAGCCAGACTGATAAAAAAGAAAAGAGAGAACAACCAAGTAGATGCAATAAAAAACGATAAAGGGGAAATCACCACAGATTCCACAGAAATTCAAACCATCATCAGAGAATACTACAAACAACTCTATGCACAAAAACTAGTAAACCTGGAAGAAATGGATAAATTCCTGGACACCTGTGTCCTCCCAAGCCTAAACCAGGAGGATGCTGAAACTATGAATAGACCAATAACAAGGTCTGAAGTCGAGGCAGCAATTAAGAGCCTACCACACAAAAAAAGCCCAGGTCCAGATAGGTTCACAGCCAAATTCTACCAGACACACAAAGAGGACCTGGTACCATTCCTTCTGAAACTATTCCAAATAGTTCAAAAAGAGGAAATCCTTCCCAAATCATTTTATGAGACCAACATCATCCTGATACCAAAACCCGGCAGAGACTCAACAAGAAAAGAAAACTTCAAGCCAATATTCATGATGAACATAGATGCAAAAATTTTCAATAAAATACTGGCAACCCGATTGCAACAGCACATCAAAAAACTTATTCATCATGATCAAGTAGGATTCATCCCAGGGATGCAAGCCTGGTTGGTTCAACATATGCAAGTCTATAAACGTAATTCACCACATAAACAGAACCAAAAACAAAACCCACATGATTATCTCAATTGACACAGCGAAGGCATTTCACAAAATTCAATAGCCCTTTATGCTAAAAACCCTCAATAAACTCGGTATTGATGGAACATATCTCAAAGTAATAAAAGCTATGTACAACAAATCAACAGCCAATATCATACTGAATGGGCAAAAACTGGAAGCATTCCCTTTGAAACCCGGCTCTAGACAAGGATGCCCTCTCTCACTACTTTTATTCAATATAGTACTGGAAGTTCTAGCCACAGCAATCATGCAAGAAAAAGAAATAATGCAGAAAATCAACAAGGATATCCAGGGCTTGAACTCAGACCTGGGGCAAGCAAACGTGATAGACATTTACAGAACACTCCACCCCAAATCCACAGAATATACATTCTTCTCAGCACCACATCATACCTACTCTAAAATTGACCACATAATTAGAAGTAAAGCACTGCTCATCAAATGCAAAACAACTGAAATCATAACAAACAGCCTCTCAGACCATAGTGCAATCAAGTTAGAACTCAGAATACAGAAACCAACCCAGAACCGCACAGCTTCATGGAAACTGAACAACTGGCCCCTGAATGTTGACTGGATAAACAATGAGATGAAGGCAGAAATAAAGAAGTTCTTCGAAACCAATGAGAACGAAGACACAACATGCCAGAATCTCTGGGACACATTTAAAGCAGTCTCTAGAGGAAAGTATATAGCAATAAGTGCCCATATGAGAAGAATGGAGAGATCCAAACTTGACACCCTATCGTCAAAATTGAAAGAGCTAGAGGAGCAAGATCAAAAAAAACTCAAAACCCAGCAGAAGACAAGAAATAACTAAGATCAGAGCTGAACTGAAGGAGATTGAGACACGAAAAACCCTTCAAAAAATCAATAAATCCAAGAGCTGGTTTTTCTAAAAGATCAGCAAAATAGACAGACCGCTAGCCAGATTGATTAAAAAGAAAAGAGAGAACAACCAAATAGATGCAATAAAAAATGATAAAGTGGAAATCGCCACAGATTCCACAGAAATTCAAACCATCATCAGAGAATATTACAAACAACTCTATGCACATAAACTAGTAAACCTGGAAGAAATGGATAAATTCCTGGACTCCTGCGTCCTCCCAAGCCTAAACCAGGAGGAAGCTGAAACTATGAATAGACCAATAACAAGGGCAGAAGTTGAGGCAGCAATTAAGAGCCTACCACACAAAAAAAGCCCAGGTCCAGACGGGTTCACAGCCGAATTCTACCAGACACACAAAGAGGAGCTGGTACCATTTCTTCTGAAACTATTCCAAATAATCCAAAAAGAAGGAATCCTACCCAAATCATTCTACGAGACCAATATCATCCTGATACCAAAACCCGGCAGAGACCCAACAAGAAAAGAAAACTTCAGGCCAATATCCATGATGACCATAGATGCAAAAATCTTCAATAAAATATTGGCAAGCCGATTGCAACAGCAAATCAAAAAACTTATTCATCATGATCAAGTAGGATTCATCCCGGGGATGCAAGGCTGGTTCAACATACGCAAGTCTATCAACGTAATTCACCACGTAAACAGAACCAAAAACAAAAACCACATGATTATCTCAATTGATGCAGAGAAGGCATTTGACAAAATTCAACAGCCCTTTATGCTAAAAACCCTCAATAAACTCGGTATCAATGGGACGTATCTCAAAGTAATAAAAGCTATTTATGACAAACCAACAGCCAATATCATACTGAAAGGGCAAAAACTGGAAGCATTCCCTTTGAAATCCGGCACTAGACAAGGATGCCCTCTGTCACCACTCCTATTCAATATAGTACTGGAAGTTCTAGCCACAGCAATCAGGCTAGAAAAAGAAACAAAGGGTATTCAAATAGGAAAGGTGGAAGCCAAATTGTCTTTATTTGCAGACGACATGATAGTATACCTAGAAGACCCCATTGCCTCAGCCCAAAAACTCCTGAAACTGATAAGCAACTTCAGCAAAGTCTCAGGATATAAAATCAATGTGCAAAAATCACAAGCCTTCCTCTACACCAATAACAGACTTAAAGAGAGCCAAATCAAGAACGAACTGCCATTCACAATTGCTACAAAAAGAATAAAATACCTTGGAATACAACTCACAAGGAACGTAAGGGACCTCTTCAGGGAAAACTACAAACCACTGCTCAATGAAATCAGAGAGGACACAAACAGATGAAGAAACATTCCATGTTCATGGGTAGGAAGAATTAATATCGTGAAAATGGCTATACTGCCCAAAGTAATTTACAGAATCAACGCTATCCCCATCAAGCTACCATTGACTTGCTTCACAGAACTGGAAAAAACCACCTTGAACTTCATATGGAACCAAAAGAGAGCCCGCATAGCCAAGTCAATTCTAAGCAAAAAGAACACAGCAGGGGGCATCACACTACCGGATTTCAAACTATACTATAAGGCTACAGTAATCAAAACAGCATGGTACTGGTACCAAAACAGAGATATAGATCAATGGAACAGAACAGAGGCATCAGAGGCAACACAACATAGCTATAACCATACAATCTTTGATAAACCTGACCAAAACAAGCAATGGGGAAAGGATTCCCTGTTCAACAAATGGTGTTGGGAAAACTGGCTAGCCATGTGTAGAAAGCAGAAACTGAACCCCTTCCTGACACCTTACACTAAAATTAACTCCAGATGGATTAAAGACTTAAACATAAGACCCGGCACCATAAAAACCCTAGAAGGAAATCTAGGCAACACCATCCAGGACATAGGAGTAGGCAAGGACTTCATGAACAAAACACCAAAAGCATTGGCAACAAAAGCCAAAATAGACAAATGGGACCTAATGAAACTCCACAGCTTCTGCACAGCAAAATAAACAGTCTCTAGTGTGAATCGGCAACCAACAGAATGGGAAAAAATTTTTGCAGTTTACCCATCTGACAAACGGCTGATATCCAGGATTTACAAAGAACTCAAACAGATTTACAGGAAAAAACAAACAAGCCCATTCAAAAGTGGTCAAAGGATATGAACAGACACTTTACGAAAGAAGACATATATGAGGCCAACAATCATATGAAAAAATGCTCATCGTCACTGGTCATCAGAGAGATGCAAGTCAAAACCACATTGAGATACCATCTCACGCCAGTTAGAATGGCGATCATTAAAAAATCTGGAGACAACAGATGCTGGAGAGGATGTGGAGAAAAAGGAACACTTTTACACTGTTGGTGGGAGTGTAAATTAGTCCAACCATTGTGGAAGACGGTGTGGCGATTCCTCAAGGCCTTAGAAATAGAAATCCCATTTGACCCAGCAATCCCATTACTGGGCATATATCCAAGGGACTATAAATCGTTCTACTATAAGGACACATGTACACGAATGTTCATTGCAGCACTGTTTAAAATAGCAAAGACCTGGAATCAACCCAAATGCCCATCGATGATAGACTGGATTGGGAAAATGTGGCACATATACACCATGGAATATTATGCAGCAATCAGAAATGATGAGTTTGTGTCGTTTGTAGGGACATGGATCAATCTGGAGAACATCATTCTCAGCAAACTGACACAAGAACAGAAAATGAAACACCACATATTCTCACTCATAGGTGGGTGATGAAAAATGAGAACACATGGACACAGAGAGGGGAGTACTAAACACTGGGGTCCATAGGGGGGAAAGGGGAGGATCAGTGGGAGGGGGAGGTGGGGAGGGATTGCCAGGGGAGAAATACCAAATGTGGGTGAAGGGGAGAAAGCAAACAAAACACACTGCAATGTGTGTACCTATGCAACTGTATTGCATGCTCTGCACATGTACCCCAAAACCTAAAATGCAATAAAAAAAATAAATAAAATAAAATAAATATAAAAAAAAAAGAAAAAGAAATAACGGGTATTCAAATAGGAAAGGAGGAAGCCAAATTCTCTCTATTTGCAGATGACATGATAGTATACCTAGAAGACCCCATCACCTCAGCCCAAAAACTCCTGAAACTGATAAGCAACTTCAGCAAAGTCTCAGGATATAAAATCAATGTGCAAAAATAACAAGCATTCCTATACACCATAACAGACTTAAAAAGAGCAAACTCAAGAACAAACTGCCATTCACAATTGCTACAAAAAGAATAAAATACCTAGGAATACAACTTACAAGGAACCTCTTCAAGGAAAACTACAAACCACTGCTCAATGAAATAAGAGAGGACACAAACAGATGGAGAAACATTCCATGTTCATGGTTAGGAAGAAACAATATCGTGAAAATGGCTATACTACCCAAAGTAGTTTACAGAATCAATGCTATCCCCATTAAGTTACCATTGAATTTCTTCACAGAACTGGAAAAAAACACCATGAACTTCATATGGAATCAAAAGAGAGCCCGCATAGCCACGCCAATTCTAAGCAAAAAGAACACAGTGGGAGACATCACACTACTGGACTTCAAACTATACTACAAGGCTACAGTAATCAAAACAGCATGGTACTGGTACGAAAACAGAGATAGAGACCAATAAAACAGAACAGAGGCAAGGAGGCAACACAACATATCTACAACCATACAATCTTTGGTAAACCTGACAAAAACAAGCAATGGGGAAAGGATTCCCTGTTTAATAAATGGTGTTGGGAAAACTGGCTAGCCATGTTCAGAAAGCAGAAACTGGACCCCTTCCTGACACCTTACACTAAAATTAACTCCAGATGGATTAAAGACTTAAACATAAGACCTGGAATCATAAAAACCCTAGAAGAAAATCTAGGCAAAACCATTCAGGACATAGGAGTAGGCAAGGACTTCATGAACAAAACACCAAAAGCATTGGCAACAAAAGCCAAAATAGACAAATGGGACCTAATCAAACTCTACAGCTTCTGCACGGCAAAAGAAACAGTCACTAGAGTGGATCGGCAACCAACAGAATGGGAAAAAATTTTTGCAGTTTACCCATCTGACAAAGGGCTGATATCCAGAATTTACAAAGAACTCAAACGGATTTACAGGAAAAAAACAAACCAGCCCATTCAAAAGTGGGCAAAGGATATGAACAGACACTTTACAAAAGAAGACATATATGAGGCCAACAATCATATGAAAAAATGCTCATCGTCACTGGTCATCAGAGAGATGCAAATCAAAACCACATTGAGATACCATCTCACGCCAGTTAGAATGGCAATCATTAAAAAATCTGGAGACAACAGATGCTGGAGAGGATGTGGAGAAAAAGGAACACTTTTACACTGTTGATGGCAGTGTAAACTAGTTCAACCATTGTGGAAGACAGTGTGGTGATTCCTCAAGGCCTTAGAAATAGAAATTCCATTTGACCCAGCAATCCCATTACTGGGTATATATCCAAAGGACTATAAATCGTTCTACTATAAGGACACATGCACATGAATGTTCATTGTAGCACTGTTTACAATAGCAAAGACCTGGAACCAACCCAAATGCCCATTGATGATAGACTGGACTGGGAAAATGTGGCACATATACACCATGGAATATTATGCAGCAATCAAAAATGATGAGTTTGTGTCCTTTGTAGGGACATGGATGAATCTGGAGAACATCATTCTTAGCAAACTGACACAAGAACAGAAAATGAAATGCCACATATTCTCATTCATAGGCGCATGAGTAAAAATGAGAACACATGGACACAGGGAAGGGGGTACTACACACTGGGGTCTATTCGGAGGGAATATGGGAGGGACAGTGGTAGGGGGGAGCTGGGGAGGGATAGCCTGGGGACAAATGCCAAATGTGGGTGAAGGGGAGAAAGGAAGCAAAACACACTGCCATGTGTGTACCTATGCAACGATCTTGCACATTCTGCACATGTACCCCAAAACCTAAAATGCAATTAAAAAAAAGAAAGAATGAATGAAACACAAAGAATTGAGATAGGGACAGTTGGGTCAAAGCACTTACAAATTTTAAATCCCCAGATTTCCGTATGTACTGTGGTAGTGGCATTTGTAATTATTTATTGTAGGTAATTGTTTTTTACTTAGTCTTCCAAGAATAATCCTAGTAGTATATTATCCAATTCTTCCAGGGTTATTGCCAGGTTGTTAACCCTTTATTACAGGAGAGTACTTCCATATAGGTAACTTCTGCTATATCCAATATGCCCATGCCTCTTGACCCAGCACCACAGAAAACAGCCATTTATATAATCCTGTAGGGCTGCCGGATACATGTCAGTTATGTCATCTAGCTCCTTCAGCATGTAGTTCCTTTTCTCTTTTAACAGATTCAGCATTTCTCTAGGTGTGTCATGCTTTGATTAAACTCTGGTTATTGGCCAGGTAACCAGGAGGGGAGCTATAAATAGATCCTGAGAGAGGAGAGGCAAGTATTGCCTTGCAAGGCTCAGTTCTTTGACTCATCTGCAAATGAGAGAGTACTAAATTTAAGAAAGAGTGCTCCACTTTTGGTACCTCAGAAGGCTCAGAGGTATCTGGGGATTTAGACTTTTTAATTACTTGACTCAGATATCCCCGTCTGAATTCTTTGGATCCCATTTTTCCTTCCCATTCAACATTCTGAATTTGACCTAACAAATTTTCTGAAAACTGAGAATTCCATCTTCTCTGCAATTCTGCCACCCAGCTTTATCCTCAGTTTACTGCCCTCCAGTTTATGGAGTTGAAAATATCATAGGCTGTCAAGGAGATCCTCTAATTAGTTACCCTCAGCCATTTATTGTTTATTTCCGATGTATCCCTAGAATCCAGCAATAGTCATGAGATTTCAGAGTCCTGCTAATGGCTATTTCTCAAGCAACCAAGATATGCCCTCCTCATCTCTCATTTCCAGTTTACTTTCTGTCACTGGAATTTCCATTTTATTTCATGGCTGATAACACATTTAACAACCGCAAGGCTTCCACATGTCAAGAGCTCTCAGTACACCACCACCTACCAGCATCAATGGGGTCCTCATCACTAACTGGTCTATGAATAATCTAGATCCACACTCTCATTTTAATGTTCGCCTTCTAGGACTTCTGGTACCAAATCTTTTAAAATTCAGTTTCAGGGAAATAGACTTGGAGGCAGAGATTTATATGCCAAAGAGTTATTAGGGATGCTCTCAGGAGAAGAACTGTAGGGAGTGAGAGAACAGGAAGAGTAGTAATGAACTTGCAACAGAGGCCTCAGCTGATCCATTGGGGAGTTTTGAAGCTGGGGTTCCCTTCATAAATGTTCTAGATCAAGAATGTGGACCAGGTCCTGTACCCTCTTATGAACCATTCAGTGGATGCATAACAATGAACAAAGAAGCTGTCTTGACCAAATAAAATTTCCAGAGATACAGCCTAGTTGTAGCCTTCTTAGCAACTGGAGAAATAACTCTTCTATTCCTGAAAGAACATCTCTGTGAAGCCCTGCAGCATCCACTACACACTGAACACAGAATAGTCGAAGTGAAGAAACTACCTGTGTGAATAAAAAATAACGTGAGTTGTTGTTTCAAATAAGCTTTCTAAATTAACATTATGGAGGAATTATATATATAATTTCCACCTTTCCACATCTAAGTAAAAACTTTACATGATTATTTAAATGATGCTGCTGATGTGCACATTTGAGTTCCAGCTATATATTTCTAACAGTCTTCTGGCCTATAGTCCAGTGATAAGCACTAACCTTAGACTTATGTAGCTCTACCACCCCTCTTATTGGTGTCATATGTTTTTCTTTCCTGTTATATTTAGCTACCTACTGTATGTCTATTATTTTATTAATAGGATTCATTATTTTACATAAATTACTCATTAGTAGTTGAACACATGGATTAAGTTATATTGTTGCAATGTGAATTGGCTATCAAATGGAAGACCGTATTAAAAGTGTAGTTAAAAACATTTTTATGGTGAACTTCAGGGCATATTATTTGAAGCTCTTTGGTGCCTTTTCAATCTTTATTATTTTATTTATTTGGGCAAAGAATATTATATGTTTATTATATATTTCTTTGAAATCAATTGGGTGGGGTCTCAATTGATTGAGACCTTTACTGTTGAATGAGCCTTCTAGGCTGCCTCACTTCTTCCAATCACAGACAAGTCTTCAGATTATTTATAAACATTTTTCTCCTACCTTTAATCTTACTTGTAGCGATTACATCATATTTCTTTAAGTAAAAGGTTACAATGAAAATACTTTCTTTTATGCATTTGATATTCCTTTATGTCACCCAAACTGTACAGTTACCTAACTCAAACTGTAACGCTCACAGCAGCCTTTACCTGACTCAATATTTCTAATGCAGAATAGTCTTGTATACAATGTAGTTTCCTGCATTTATATCATCTTTAATGAGTCTTCTCCAAAGTATTCAAAGATGCCTTATGTTGTAATCCTGGCTATTATATTTATATACATGTTTGAAAATTTGCATCAGTTATCCTGGTTCTAAACTAGTTTCATTGGTGTTCTTCAACCTATATTTCTAATCTCCAGAAACGTATACACTAGGGCCTGACATGCTTATACTTGTGTTACATATTCTTCCTCACTGAATTGTTCTCTGTTTGTACCTATTTAATTTTTTTTTAACTCCAGCATGTCCAGATATCTCCAATTTATCTATTTTATTTTATTTTTTAAGAAAGAAAAAAAGGAGTGAAGGAGAGGAAGAAAAAGAGGGAGAGAGAATGGGAATATTGCTTTATTCTAAAAATGGGTATTAATAATGGCCAATCAATATTTTGTGTATTTAAGGTGGAGAATGTATATTTTGTGTATTTAAAATGGAGAGCTCTATAAATATTTATTGAGTTTACTTGTCCCAAATCTGAGTTCAAGTTCTGGATATCTTTATTAATTTTCTGTCTCATTGAGTCTAAATCTCTTTATGAGTCTTATGTATCTGGGTGTTAGGATCGTTAGTGCTTATTGTTGCATTGATCCTTTTACCACTATATCTTTGTTGCTTTGAAATCTATTTTATCAGATGCGAGAATTGCAACTCCTGCTTTTTATTTATTTATTTATTTTTGCTCTCCATTTGGTTGGTAAATCTTTCTCCATTCCTTTGTTTTGAGTCTTTGTGTATCCTTGCATGTGAAACAGGTCTGGATGTAACATGCCGTTGGGTTTTGGCTGTGTCTTTTGATTGGGGGATTTAGTCGATTTAAATTTAGGGTTACTGCCATTTGATGTTAACTGGCTGTTTGATCCATTCGTTGATGAAAATTCTTCTTTATGTTGGTGCTCCTTACTTTTTGGTATATTTTTAGAAAGGCTAATACTGGTTGTCCCTTTCTATGTATAATGCTTCTTTCAGAAGCTCTTGTAAAGCCAGCCTGGTGGTGATAAATCTCTGAGTACTTGCTTGTTCATAATAGATTTTATTTTTCCTTCAATTGTGAAGCTTAGTTTGGCAGAATATGAAATTCTGGGCTGAAAGTTCTGTTCTTTAAGGATGTTGAATATTGGCCCCCACTCTCTTCTGGCTTGTAGGGTTTCTGCTGAGAGATCTGCTGTAAGTCTAATAGGCTTCCCTTTGTGGGTAACCTGACCTTTCTCTCTGGCTGTCCTTAGTATTTTCTCCTTTGTTTCAATCCTGGTGAATCTAACGATTATGTGCCTTGGGGTTGCTCTTCTTGAGGAATATCTTTGTGGTGTTCTCTGTATTACCTGGGGTTGAATATTGTTCTGTTTTGCTAGTTTAGGAAAGTTTTCCTGAATAATATCCTGAAGAGTATTTTCCAACTTGGATTCATTCTCTTCGTCATATTTAGGTACACCTATCAAATGTAAATTAGGTCTTTTCACATAGTCCCATATTTCTTGGAGACTTTTCTCATTCTTTTTTATCCTTTTTTCTCTATTCTTGTCTTCTCGTTTTATGTCATTAAGTAGGTCTTCAACCTCTGATATCCTTTCTTCTGCATGATCAATTTGGCTATTCAAACTTGTGCATATTTCGCTAAGTTTTTGTGTTGTGTTTTTCAACTGTTAGTTCATTTATATTCCTCTCTATATTGTCTATTCTTGTTAGCATTCTTTCAAACCTTTTTTCGAAGTTCTTAGTTTCTTTACATTGGGTTAGAACAAGTTCTTTTAACTCCCAGAAGTTTCTTATCATCCACCTTCTGAAGCCTACTTCTGATAATGGCACACAGTCCTTTTCCATCAGGGCTTGTTCCCCTGCTGATGAGGAACTGTAATCCCCTGTAGAGGAAGGGGGTTCTGATTTTGGGTATTCTCAGCCTTTTTAGGCTGGTTTCTTCCCTTTGTTATAAATTTATCCATCTGTTATCTTTACAATTACCACCTTTCTAGTTGGGTTTCTGAGTGGATGCCCAGTTTATTGATTCCCAGCACTGGAATCCAAGCAACCCACTGTGCTGGCCAAAACAGCAGCAATAAGACTGCTGGTGCTCTTCTGCCCAGGAATCTCCTCCCGTTTACTCTGCATGAAGAGCTGCCACGCTGAGGCACCAGCAAAACTGCTGCACCAGCCACAAGAGTCACGTTGGCGACCCATGGGGCCCCTCCACTGGGAATCTTCTGGTCCGTGAGTGACGAAAATTCATCTGAAAGTGTGGCATCCTCTCTTTCTCTGTGCTTTCACTGGGAGCTACAATCCCAAACTGCTGGCGATCAGCCATCTTGGATCTTTCTCTCCAATTTATCAATTTTAAAATTTAACTGGATTACGCTCCAACGAGTGATTTTATAAATAATCTGAAAGGATTACTGTTAGATACTAAGTTTCTAACAATAAAGACTAAGAGCTAAGAGTTCTCCTTTACTGTTGAATGAGCCTTCTAGGCTGTCTCACTTCTTCCAATCACAAACAAGTCTACAGATCATTTGCCTGCAGGTTCTTAACTCCAGTCCCCCACTTCTGAAAGAACAAGCTTATTATACTGGGACCCATTGCAACTTCTAAGAAATGATGGTGCCAATCCTTTCTGTATGAATAATTGCTGAGGTTATTCCTCTGTCTGAATTAATTTTTTCCTTTCATAGCAAAATTCTCTCACTAGAAATGGGTAAAAGAGACCACAGCATGTAAAGAAAAAAGAGAATGTTTAGGAAACTTGTTGTAAAAATACTATAGTCATGAACTCATTAAGAAATCCACTCCCTAGAATCTTAACCCTGACCTAACCATTGACCCCTCTCACATATAATTGACTTTGGAGATCTCCACAAGTATGTTTTATTATTTTCCATGCAGATATCAGGGATGTAGATGGCTGTTTCTAAATCACAACTGCAGAACACAGCCACATGATAATGGCAGTCATATCCATTTATATTTCAAATTAACCTAGGAGTACCATGAGAATATAATGTTATTTGGGCCCTGTTAAAACCAGTTCTACCATTCTGATATTCTAGGGAGAGAAAAATAAAACCAACAGACTTCCTATGGATATTTTTAGCAGGAAAGTGCACAACTATAGGGAATGATCCAATGCTGATTCACACTTGGCTCATGAGACCCAATTGTGACGTCCAATTCTGCCCTAAATGGTATTATGTTGGTCAGTTGATTTTAGCCACAGTGGGAATATTTATACTTTAGAAATAAACAAACCCTAAATCTTAGGGCTTCCTTTCTGTCTTTTCTCTGTCTCTTTTTTTTTAGGCTGGGTGTTAAATATTTCTAGTTGAAAACAAGACAGTAAACCAGGGGACTAAATAATTACTCTTAAGACTTTAGTTTTTTTTTTCTAGCAAAGAACTTGAATTCCTGCTGGGAAAGAACATGACTAGTGGTAGAGATGATGCGATATGTATCTAAACTGCCGGACACTCTTTTTTTAGAGGTGGAAGATGTTATCCACTTTAAAAATTACATATAGGTGAGACCCAAAGTTACCTTATTCTACTTGTAAGCCATTCATTTTAGCATATACACTATAAATAGGGAGGAAATAAAATCAAATTTATGCATAAAATCAATAGAATCCATTTTGAATTGATAGTATATCTATTTCCTGAAACCTTGAAGAGGAAAAATCCTAGGCTGGGTACAGTCATTCATGCCTGTAATTCTAGCACTTTGGGAGTCCAAGATGGGTGGATCAGGAGGTCACCAGCCTGGCCAACATAGTGAAACCTTGCCTCTCCTAAAAATACAAAAATTAGTCAGGTGTGGTGGCATGCCTGTCATCCCAGGTACTCAGGAGGTTGAGGCAGAAGCATCGCTTGAACCTGGGAGGCGGAAGTTGCAGTGAGTCAAGATCACACCACTGCATTCCAGCCTGGGCGACAGAATGAGACTCCGTCTCAAAAAAAAAAAAATCCTCCAGTGGGATTCCTATGGTTATGAAATTAGATTGCTGGTTCTATATTTTATTTATCTCTCTTCTGTTGATGCTCTCTGGGACCTTTATTATCAACTTACCTTCTAAATATGGATGCTCCAAAATAGAATGAAAAGGTAACCCTCAATTCTATCAGCTATCTCTATTTGTAATGGGTTCGTATAATGGTTTGGTAGAAATACAGTAACACATTTCAAGTATGTCTATAATTATCTGAAATCCTAACTATTTATGATGTTCCAGTGCCCCATCTCAGTATGTAATATTGAATATTCTGTAGCAAACTACAGAATAGTTGCTGTTTTTGTTGTTTTTAATTCTTTCGTTGGACAACTTTGAATTGAAGTAGTTAACATCAGCTATGCATTTTGACACTTGATAGTATCCAATTCAATGTTTTATTAACATGGTTAGTATTGCCTTCATCCTTGATATATAAAAATGTTATTTCTGCCAACAGAAAGCACTTCTGATACTTCACAAGTATTCAACCACAGCTATCAGAAATTTTAAGACTAGTAAGTCAATATATACCCAATCAAATGAAACTGTGGTAACTGCTTCTGTTCAAAGAGAGTCAGATTTAAGTGAGGTGCTATTTAGAGGTTGATCGCATTATGTAGAAATTGCCTGAAGTTTGGGTTAGCAGCTCAGAGGTGACTGAGTTGCCTTTTTGGTAATATAAGGAAGGAAAGCTACTTCTCCTTAATCACAGTAAATTGAGAAGACAAGTTACATCCACACACCTTTTTTGTACTATAAAGGCGTAGGTTAATTTATTTGTTCAAATGTCTCTTGTTGGTTGGAATCAACCAAGCACTAGATCAAAATATGACAGTAAGGCAAAAATAATCAAGGTGACTAATTTTAAAACATGTTAGAAAATAAGTATAGGATGTAGGCTGGATGAGCCGCCTGCTGTTTAAGTCAAAATAATGTTGTAATTTAGTTTTCCATCATTATTTCATCTCTTTTTAAGACAGTCAAACTATTCTAGGGAATCTTAGATAGAAAATTTGTTGTAAGGGAGCTTCTTGGGAGGTGAATGTCTCTATTTCAGGCAAACAAAGCATTCTGCTCAGCTTGTAGTATTAGAAAAACATGCTTATTTGTTCTTACTTAACACCTAATTCATCTATCATTTCCTGCAAAATAAGCTTCTTAATATAAATTTCTCACTTTTAGAAACTGACACTTCATTATTAAAATACCACCTTGTCTTTTAAGAATTCCGTCTTTTCAATTTGGGCAGAACTTGTGATTATGGTAAGATATTACTCCCTTGATTAGGTTATGTTACTTGGCAGAAGGGGTTTTGTAGATGTAATTTATTTTATTTATTAGTTGACAATGAGTTAATCTAAAAGGAGATTATCCAGGTGGGCCTAACCTAATGACAGCCTTAGCCAGCACTTTAATTTAGCCCTGTAGACCCGTAAGCAAAGAATCCATCTATGTCATGATGGACTCATGACCCACAGAAATTGCAAGATAATAAATATGTGTTTTCTGAAGCTGCTAAGTTTGCAGACATTTGTTACATGGTAATAGAGAACCAATACATTCTAGATACAAGGGAGGGAAGGATTGAAGAAAGAACAAGAACGCAAGAGAGTAGGAAGCATGTGTACCTCATCTCTCATGGGTGTCTTCCATCCAGATTCCTGTTCCTTAATTTTCTTTGACAATAGACCCACACTACTCATTCGTCTGTTCCAACCTCTTACTCCACCCACATTCACAGCATACGGGAAGGGAACACACATATACCTCCTTCCTTCACACATTTAACACACCGTGTCACCTGCCCCAACATTATCCATTTCTGCATCAGTAGCTTTTAAAGGCAGTTAACACAGAACCTGGAGGGATGTCAATTTCTTTTTAGAATAATTTCTGAAATTTTAAATGAATTTGAATATTAAAAAATATGGCAGTTTCCAAATATATATAGAATATTGCAACATTCTTAGAAGAAAAGGGATATGGACATGAGTATGTGAGTTGTTTCAGAGCATGGTTGGTCATGGGGGAACTGCACATCTGCTGCTGCTCCAGCAGGCCTGGTGTGTGTCGCGTGGTTCTTCCTCCTGCTCTCTCCACATCCACCCATCTCTGCCCCACTGGGTTTTCGTCTCCACTCAGAAAGAGTCTTTCTTAACTGGCCATCAGACAAAATATTCAACTAAAGGAGTCACTTTTCTCCTTATTGTTGGTACATCATCAGATATAGCAAGGGAACTAATTAACATGAAAAAATATCAAGTTAATAAAAGAAAATGTGTTCTTGGAGGATAGAGATCATTGGGAACAAAGAAACCCTTTAAAAATTAAGTAATACCCTCAGAATGATTTGTGAATACACTGGTGCCCCCTCAAAAAAAATTGAGGTTTTTTTGCATATTGCCTAAAAGGGAACAACTAGAAAAAGAACTAGGCTAAAAGCTACGATTGCTAAAACAAAAAATTTAACTAGGAATAGTTGAAAAATACATATTTGGCAACCTAGAAAGTAAAAAAGACAGAAAACAAGGGTTGGAAAATACCAAAGACACCAAGGGTCAACTCAGGAGGTTTAATGTTCATTCAACAGCAGCTCTAGAAAGAATAAATAAAAGGAGAGAGAGGATAGCAAATAAATGATAGAAGAAAATTTCTCACAATTGAAATATCCAACCCTTTAGATTCAAATAACTCACTGAAAACTCAGCATATTGAATGAATAAGAGATTCACAGATAGAATTACCCTTGAACTACATATTTTCAAGTAGTCCACAGAGAAGGAAACTTGTAAATGAGAACATTCTGAAAAGCTTCTAAGATTTCAAAAAAACTGACTTGCAAAGGGATGTGAATCAGATGAGAGCCTTGAGTTCTCATAAGCATCTGCAGATTCTGGGTGGAAAAAAAATGAATCAATGCTTTTTAAGTTCTGAGAGAAAATACTTTCTATCTAGAATTCTGTAGCCAGCAAACTTATCAACCCTGAAGCAATATCAGGATAAACACATTTTTCAGACATGGTAAAAAGTTTACATTCAATTCATTATTTTTCCTTAGCAATTTGTGTAGAAATGTACTCTAGCAAAAGAACTTCCTCTTAATCAAACAGAAAACTAAGGAACAACTGATTCATCCCAGGATGGCAATGAAGAAATCTAGATTAACTTTCTGCAGACCTAGATAACGAGTTCCAAGGTCTAAGGGTTCTGGCAGGGAGGTCTCCTAAGCAAAAAGCACCAACAGGAGACTGGAAGATTAACTAAAAGTTCTCTTCTTTAATTGGGATGTAACAAAGAAAAAATCGTACAGGAAAAAATGAGAAACTCCAAGAAAAAACAAAATTGCTCAAAAACTCATGGTCTAAATCTAGTATAAACTGACTTTAGTAATGATTTTAAGTAGTTCGTTATATTTTTTAAAAAATAATTCATTTGACCTTCATTCTAGGACCATCCTTCTCTAAGTGTCCTAAAGCAGTGATTCCCAAAGCCTTGGCTATGGACTGGTACCAGTCCTTGGCCTGTTAGGAACTAGACCACACAACAGGAGGTGAGAAGTGGGTGACCAAGTAAAGCTTCACCTGTATTTACAGCTGCTCCTGTATTTATAGTACATTCTTGCACTACTGCCTGAGTTCAACTTCCTGTCAGATCAGCGGCAGGATTAGATTCCCATAGGAACAGAAAACCCTGTTGTAAACTGCCTACATGAGAGATCTAGGTTGTGTGCTCCTTAGGAGAAGCCAGTGCCTGATGATCTGTAACCGTCTCCCGTCATCCCCAGATAGGACCATCTAGTTGCAGGAAACAAGCTCAGGGCTCCCACTAAGTCTACATTATGGTGAGTTGTATAATTATTTCTTATATATTGCTACATAATAATAATAGAAATAGAGTGCATAACAAGTGTAATGTGCTTGAATCATCCCAAACCATTACTAGTGAAAAATTTGTCTTCCATGAAACCGGCCCATGGTGCGAAAAAGGTTGGGGACCACTCTCCTAGAGATTACAAAATCCTTAAAAAAGAATGCAGTCTATTTGGCCTATTATTAAATAATATTTATATATTCATAACATAGTCATAAACAGATACACATTTTTCATTCATGATCAATTATTAGACTGAACCTGTTAGTACAGTTGGATGTACTGTTTGAAGCCATAGGATTGAACGTAACTCTCTACAACCCTGACAATATAAAGGTTAGCTGGCAAAAGACGAGATTTGAGAGATGAAAAAAAAAGAGGTTGAGGGCAGCAGGCAGGGCACTGAAAGAAAGGAAAGTCTTTAAAATACACAACTTACAAAATGGGAAGGTCAAAGATACTGCCAAAACTGCCATGTTATCAAACAAAAGTATAATAACTATTTTATTTAAAAATATAAGGTACTATCAAACATTAGTAGAAGTAGAAAGAAGAGGATGTTGTAAGAAAAAAAATTCTCATCCTTTTTATGGAGGACCAATAGATATCTCATTAGGAAAACAAATCAAGAAACAGTTCTACATAAATGGAGCTGCCAAACTGACTGTAAAACTATAAGTAGAAACTAGAGAATCAGATTTTTAAAGGAGAGACATTCTAAGACCTACTTTTAATCATAGATTTTTCTATGTTATTTGTTTTTTTAACATATGAGTGACAAGGGTTAAACTTGATTGTATTGGGTCAGAGGAACTGATAGAAAAAATCAAAATTGAAAGCCAAAGTATAAAATACATGGCCAAACACTGTAAATCCTGAAATGTTTATATATGTTTTAACAAACAAGGAATATTTGACAAAATTTTTTAACATACGTATATGTCAGTAATTATACTATTATCCCTAGTAGGTAATATAGCTGACATTAAGCCAACTAAGACAAACTTAGATACAATGGGGACATAGATTTAAAAATTAATTAAAAGCTATTTCCATTTAGTTAATCTAGCTTCTACCCAAGAATGTCTTCTAAATTAACTGTCACACTTGAAATAAACCATAACTGAAATAACTGAATGACTCCCAATGCAGTAAATAACTTTACTGAACATAATTAATAAAATTGAATATCTGGCTTACTGAATCTAGAATAATAAAGTAGAATGAACAATGGAATAGAAAGAACCCAGCAATGATACTGAGGTGAGAGTTCATATTTAGAATGCAATTCTAGGTCTCAAACTCAACCATATGCAAATGGACTTGTGAAGAATAGATTTTTTGTTCTCTTACCTTAATAATAATGGGTGTCCATTCCTACCATGTCACTTTTCTTTTTTCTTAGCCCACATACTTTCACTGAAAGCACATTCATCATCAAGTACCACTTATTGAAAATGCTGTTCTATATTCAAGAGAGAATATCAGTATGTATTGGAAAAAGGAGATATGTGTAGATGTTGTGCATTTGAATGACCATACAAAACCTTACTTTCTTGTGTAGAGGAGATAACACTTAATAAAGTCAAAGTCCTTTCAATTGTTTAACTTTTTAAAATCAGAATGTCATAGTTTTGAAGTATTTGAAATAAAAACTGACTTTCCTAGTACTATGGAAGCTTCAACTTGACGCTGTTTTCCAAACTTTAAAAATCAAAAGACTTTTATTTGGCGTATCAAATTTCTTGCCTTTTATAAATATGAATTGCTTGGAGAAATTACCATTTTTACTACTGTAATATGAACTTTTGACAGGTTCTTTTGAAAATCTTCTTTATTGAATATGATTCTATGTTCTTTAATATTAGCCAGAAGCAAGGTCAGTATTTTGAAAGTTCGATGTTTCTATAATTTTTAATAAGTAATGAAAATCAGGGTCAAACTTGAAATTTTTTAATATGATCCTCTCAAAAGTATCACCTAAACATAATTTATATATGGGTTATAACATGGGAATTTAACAACAGCAGTTCTATAGGTATGACTCTGCTCCTGCAGCTGAATAACATTCAGAACTAGAATCACTGAAACTTGCTTGCAGTTTCAGATTAAGACCATTCTCTGGCATAATCCTTGTCCACAAAGAAAACAATAAACACAATTCTGAACTACCAGCTCCAGATGCTATTGCTCCTCCTTTCACATGGTTTTCCTTTGTTCTAGTAACTGGGCTCTTCATCCACACACATTTGACCAAGCTCTCCCCTGGTACCTCACTTCAAATGCATGAGTTTTTTTCCCCTTATTCTCAGTGATATATGTATTCATTGACCCATTTATCAATTTTTACTGCATGCCTATTATATTCCAGGCCACACAATAAGATGGAAAACAATCATTCTTACCTTTTGGAAACTTAAAGTCCAACAGAATGAAATAGGTCAGTAGTCTTATATGACTAGTGAATCCAGTATCCCAAATTTGCTTCCCAAACCCAGTCTTCCTAAACGCTTCTAGGGCTAGAGGCCGATCCAGAGCCCAGTCCCTCCAGAGTTGGATTTTGACAGCTTTCTGGAAGACTTTGTTGAAACTGACTATCCATTTGCCTGGACTTGATATTTGGCTATTATCTGCTATTGGTCCCTGCTCTGATCACAGACACAAAGGCGCTATGAAAATTTCTGATTTCTTGGATATGCTAATTCCCATTCTGTCTTAGTGACAAACAATTCAGCCAGCTTCTATTAGATTCTCATCTCTCCCTTTGTCTCCTTCCCCACTGTCTTTGCCTTAACTCAGACCGTTTTCTATCTCTTGCCTAAACAAAATTTTTTTCTAAAACAATTTTTCTGTCTCGTTTTCCTACTCCAATATATAAACTATCTGCTCTATTTAAAAAGACAACATCCTATTACTTGCATCAAAAGTGTCTAAACCCTAAAGTTCTCTGAATTTTAATTTATAAAGTAAATATATCCCTGAAACCACTACTCAAGTCTAAAAATAGAACATTATTCAGGAACTCCAAAGCTACCCACAAGTCCACTGAAAATCCCTTTCTGCTCCCTCATCTCCAGAGGTAACCACTATGCTGACTGATAACACCATACATTATTATGTAATAATTATGTAAACATTAAGAATTATGTAATGATTATGTAAATATTATGTAGACATTATTATGTAATATTATATAATAATGGTATCTGTTTACTGTTCAATAACAGTAGCCTATAGTACATAATAATAATAGGCTACTATTATTGAACTGTAAACAGATAAAAGCACATCATATATATTCTGTACTCTGGCTCTTATGTTCAACATCACATCTGAGAGATTCATCATGCTTTTGCATCTAGTTATAGATCATTCAAGTTTGTTGCTGTGCAGGATTCCATTGTATGAATATACTACTAATTATTCATTGTATTATTGGCTAACATTTGAATTTTCATATTAGCTAATTACAAATAAAGCTGCTATGAACATTCACAAACATGTAAATGCGTATATGCTGGGTTATAATTAGGTATAAAATATTTCTTTCATAGGGTATATATGTATTGAGCTTTAACTGACGCCAAACAGTTATCCAAAGTGGTTGTGCCAAATAGAGTCACACTAGAAGTGTATGAGAATACCCACAGGCTTTCAAAGACAGTTTTGTCAGTCTTGTAAATTCTAATCATTGCAGGGGGTGTGCTGTAGTGTTTTATTATAGTTTAAATCGTCATTTCTCTTATGGCTAATATGGATGAGCACTTTTTCAAGTTAATTAGCCATCTTGGTATTCTCTAGTAAGAACAATGCCTCATTTAAGTCTCTTGTTCATATTTGTTTGGGGTTTTGTAATGGTTGTGTATCTTGGTCACAAATTCTTTGGCACTTCTATTGAAAGATGAGGTCTATGTCCCCTCCTCTTCAATCTGTAGAAGCTTGTGATTTCAATGATAGAAAAGGAAGGAAATACAGCTATGTGACCTGGGGCTAGGTCATAAAAGGCCATTCATTATCCCCATTGTTCACTGCAAAACTTGCCTTTGGAGCCCTGAACCACAAGGTACAAAGCTCAATTACCTTGAGACTACAATTTTTAAAAGGCCATATGCTAAATAAGCTCATTCTTCCAGCCATTCCCAACAAAGCATCAGATATGTCAGTGAAGCTGTTCTGAACTAACAACACTAGCTCATTCTCCAAACGAAACTACTAAATGATTTCTGCTGACATCATTTAAAATGGAATCATCATCTATACAAGCCTTGCCTAAACTCCCAATTCATAAAATCATGAATCATAAAATGGTTGTTATTTTAAGCCATTAAGTCTGGGTTTTGTCATGTTGCAATAGACAATGTTAACAGAGTTTGGTACCTGAAAGTGGAATAAGTGTCATAATAAAACCAAAAGCATGTGGCATCAGTTTGGATGACCAGCAGCCTTGAAGAGTCTATTGATAAAGGCTCAAAAGAAAATGAATACACTATTATTGGAGGTAGAAGAAAGCAGACCCTGGCTACATAGCTGTGGAAAGTTTGGCAATACTGTTGCTTGTGGTAATGTAAAAAGTTGTAAATATACTTAATAAACTTAATGATCTATCTTAGGAGACATCTGAGCAGAGTATTGAAGATGCTGCGTGGCTCCTTCTAGCTGCCTATAATAAAATGAGAGATGAGACAGATGAACTAATGAATAAAATGTTAGTTTTCTTTAGTAGAGTTTGAAGAAAACATAAAGGCTTGAGGTAGTCTTATATCCCACAAAACATCCATAAAATAAAGATAGATTCAAGGCAAAGATCAAATCCTGGGAATTGCCAGTAAATTATTATCCTGGGGAATCTAGGTATGGCTGTAAGTTTCTTGTTTTTTTTTTGACACAGAGTCTTGCTCTGTTGCCAAGTGCCAGGCTGGAGTGCAGTGGTGCAATCTCAGCTCACTGCAATCTCCGTCTCCCAGGTTCAAGCAATTCTCCTGCCTCAACCTCCCAAGTAGCTGGGACTACAGGTGCGCCACCATACCCAGCTAATTTTTATATTTTTTAGTAGAGACAGGGCTTCACCGTGTTGGCTAGGATGGTCTCCATCTCTTGACCTAGTAATTATCCGCCCTCCTCGGCCTCCCAAAGTGCTGGGATTACAGGCGTGAGCCACTGCTCCCGACCTGTAAGTTTCTTTATTCAGATCTTAGAAAGACTTAAAATGGTGCCTCATAGATCATCTCAGTTAAACAACTGTCTTAAGTAATATTAAGTATATGATTTAAAACGTTCTGCAAGACCATAGTGCTCCTAAAGGTATTGTTCCGATATTATCACAATGGTGTTTTGAGTGGGGGAGATTACTCTCAAAAAGATTTGTGAGTGAACTTTCTGTCTAATGGAGTAGCTCATAAATTGATATATAAGCAACCTGAAGGAATTATATCAGCTTGAACTAGAGGGGATAGACACAGTACAAAATGAAAAGAAGCATTTGAACTCCGAACTTTTATGTACAGGGAGTAAGCTCATAAAACCACTCAGCTGGGAACACAAACTACTTTCTACGGAAAAATGAGGACTCCAGGGAAAGCATCAAGACCTCAGCGGACAGAGCCAAGATCCATGGAGAATCTTTCTTAGAGGAGCAGTTCTGGGTCCTAAAGCAAAGAACTGGCAACACATATGCGGTAAATTCTAGGATCACTGCAGACCAATGACTGCTGTAAACCATCTATCTCCTACCTTTTTGAGCAGCATCTATTGTTGCTATCCTATGCTGTCCCACCATTGTATATGGGTTGTATGGAAGGCAGATAACTTGTCTGTCTGTTTCATGAGGTGTCACATGAAGAGGAATGATAACCTAGAAACTGAACCTAAATGGCCTCTTTCACACATTCACATAATTCAAGATATCTTGGTATCTGAAGTCCTCCCACTTTATTGTTATTTATTAGTCAGTATTATCATGGCTATTCTTGATCCTTTGCTTTTGCATGGCACTTACATGGAACAGACTCCCTGATGTGTACATTCAAGACCAAATGGCCAAATGCCCAGAATCCTTGAATTCCCTTACCGTTTCCTGATAAAAGAACAAATAAAATGTGAAAAAGAAGGAATGAAACTGTTACTATTTGTAGTAGACAAGATTATGTATGCAGAAAAACTATAGATTCATTTTCCCTGAAACAGTATCATGTAAATCCAATCATACAAGAGATAATCTTTTTTGTGAGTCTTCTTTTAGTCAGCATAATGTTTTGAAGATTAATCCATGTTGTTGAAGTTACTTCTTGTCATTGATGAGTTTATTATTTGAATATATTATAGCCTTTTCATCCATTCTTCTGTTGATGGACACCTGTGCTATGTCCAACTTTTGGGCATTTTGAATAGTTGTTATGAACACTCATTCAAAATACTTTCTGTGAGCATATATCTTCATTTCATAGGTATAAATGCATAGAAGTGATATTGCTGGGTGATAAGGAAGGTGTTTTAGTTTTATAAGAAACTACCAGAACTTTCTCCAAATTGTTAGTATTGTTTTATATTCTCAATATCAAGGTACAAGAGTTCCAGTTATTCCCCTTTGCATCAAAATGTAGTGTTGTCAACATTTTTTGTTCTAGTTATTCTAATGAATGTGGATGGCATCTCATTGTGATTTAAATTTGCATTTATTTTGATTAATGATGGTAAGTTATTTTTCATGCACCTGTTCGGCCATTTGTATATCTATCTTTATGAAGTGTTTGCACAAATATTTTACTGACTTTTTTAAGTTACAGGGGTGCTTTATATAGTCTCAGAACCATTCCTTTCTCAGATTTATATGTTGTGGATATTTTTTCCTTCTCCTTGGTTGGCTTATTCATTTCTTAGCAAGTCTAATTTTCCTCTCTTTTGTGTTCCTCTCAAAACTTTATAAGAACTGCTATTCTCCTGTCCATAACTGGTTCTTTTTTTCCTGGCTACTTAGAGGATTTTTCTCAATAACTTTGAATATCAGCAGTTTGGCAATAATGCAAGGTTTTCTTTTTATTTATCTTGTTTTGGTTTTACTGGTTTGTTAACTCTGAAATTGACATCTTCCAACAAATTTGGAAAAGTGTCAAACATTATTTCTTCAAGTACGTTTTGCTTCATTCTCCCTTTCCTCTCTTCTGGGACTCCAATTGCAACTATAATAGACACTTCAATATTGTCACACAGGGACATGTCTCCTGCCTCTCTTCTCTGTCTTCTCTTCTGCTATTAAGCCAATTCAGTGAATCTTTATTTCAGATTGCACTTTTCAGTTCTAGAATTTTCCTCTCTATTTGAGTCTAGTAAGCAGGCTTTAAGGAACCATCTTGAGTAGATAATACATATTTTGTTGTATAAGAGACACGGGAATTATTATCTGACTCCTATAGAAAGAAAGACAGCTGATACCAAGAGGCTATATGGGAGTTGACAGAAAAAGAAAAAGAAGCCTGAGTTGGGAGTGAGCTCCTCTCCCATGCAGTGAGGCAATGGTGCATTGTCCCTAGGTCTACAGGTTGTCTCCTTGAAAGGCTCAGATTCATCTTAAAAGGGATTCTGCCTAAGAGAGTCTCATGGAGACCATGTGATCCCATCATAGTAACAAGCTTCTAGAAGCCTAGAAGCTAAAGAGAAAGTTGTTTACAACTAGCAGGATTAAAGACAATAACAGATCAATGGATGTGTAATAGGAGATCTCTAAACAATTTCCAAAATGAATCCATGAAAAGAAATATATCTTTCTCTGAGCTCAACCTAAAGTTGCCCCAAAACATCACCTAAAGGCAACTTGAAATAAGAAAAGAAAATAGAATTTGATCAGATATTCCACCTGACTTCAAGCATCCAGCCTGTTTCAGGCTAAACTGGACAAGCAGAGAAGTATTAACTGAATCAGAGTGGAGATTTTTACTACTACTTGGGAACAAGGATATATGATCAATAGACTAGAATAGATTTTATTGTAATCCTTCAATGACTAAAAGAGCTATGGGGTTTGTTTAATATTTAATGTAAGGGCTGAAAAAATAAAAGCAAATTTGAAATTACTAAAAAAAGAAAAAATAAGGTTAGTATCTGCATATGTGTATCTGTGTGTATGTATGTTTGTGTGTATTCTGTAGCATTGTAGGATCACTTCTGTCATATCCATACATTACACTTATGTATCAATTATATGCCTTGATGGTATATTTACACACAGATAGGATTATTTGTGTGTGTATGTGTGTGTGTAAAGTACTGAAATATTGACAGTGATACATGAGAAAATTGTATCTTTTTTTTAGTTTTTAGTTTTTTTATTTCTGCAATGAACATGTATTTTATATGAAACAGAAAAAAATACACTATTTTTCATGCAACATGAATCTCTTAGTCCATTTGTCCCACTATAACAAAATACTGTGTAGTTTATGAACAACAGAAACTTATTTCTTACAGTTCTGGAGGCTGAGAAGTTCAAGATTAAAATGCCAGCGGATTTGGTGCTGGTGAGGGCGCATTTTCTGATTCATAGATGGTCCTCCCATTCAGAAGGGGCAAACAAGCTGCCTCACACCTATTTTATAAGGCTCCCAATGCCATTCATGAAGACTCCACCCTCATGATTCTATCACCTTCCAAATGTCCTACCTCTTAATACCATCACATTGGGCATTATAATTTCAACATGTGAATCAGGAGACACCAGAGTACAGCCATGAGTTAGTACTTTTCAGTTAACAAACAAGTATCTCAGATATTCTAATCAGGTCCTCACAGTTATCATCATTTTCAAAGTTTTGATTTTACTGGTTTCACACATTAGAGAGAAAGTATTTTATTATTTTATATTTGAAGGATAAATCACACTTTAGTTCTCTTTGTTAAGTGATAAACCTGAAAATTCCCAAATCCTTTTGTAGTATTTTCCTTAAGGAAACTTCCTTTTTCAGACTTTTAAATTCTGTCATGATACTCAGCCTCAGATCTGTAACATTTGTCACACAAGAGAATTAATGCTTTTTTTTTCCCTTGACTTTTTATCTCTCTGTGTGTGTGTGTGTATGTATGTATATGTGACTTAGTATCTCCTAATATTTTTTTTTCTTCTCTTCTCTTTCCTGGATATTGATTACAGCATTGTAGCATCCCCCTAAGTTTTTACCTTTTAAGGCTGTTTGACATTTAAAGTATACATTTTTTAAAAATCCCGGTAAATCCATGTGTTTTGCTCATTCCTTTTAATTTATATTTTTGCTCTTTTACTAGCTGTCTATATAAAATGTTTACATTCCCTCAGTTTTTATGCTGCTTGCAGGCTAATCATTTAACTTTAACATATGTTTTATTTTTTCATTGAACTTGCTTTCAATTACTTTCTCATAACATTTACAGAGAGCCTTTAAATATACACATAGTTACCGTACTGTCACCCATATTAATAGCTCTCTGCTGTGGGTTCTAGACATAAATGGGTGTGTTAGGGTTCGCTATTTCTATTTTTTCCCTTACAAATACTTTAATACGTTGAATGTGTAACTTGCTGCCCTTTCTACTTGCATCTTCTCTGTTTCCTTTGATACTTTTACATCACCCTGTTACTAATGGGGCATAATCTAAATATTTATTTGGTCTAACTATTAAGTGTTTCTTTATTGCATAAAATACACACATGCACACACACAAATCTGAGGAAAAATGCAAGCAAGAAAGAGGGAAGTAACTACCAAAAGGCTAAAAATCAAGCTGATTAATTCAACATTTCTTAAATGTAACTACTAAATATATATAAAATTACTGAGGAAAAAAATCAACAGTGATTTCATTTTCTAAATTCTGTGATAATACTGTGCATAGAGAGATCAGTATAATAAATTTCCTAAGCTCAAAAGATAATCAAGGCTGAAAAAAAGAAGTCTCATATTTTTCAAACCTACAATTTAGTTTAGATTGATTTAAATTATAGAATGTTCTGGTACCCAGAAACAATCTGCAAGAGATGTAGCAATCTTGATGAAGGTCTCAGTAAATTCTTTCTTTACTTCAAGATGGAGGTTAACAGATCACATACTCCCTTTACAAATTAAGCCCTGTGTTTCACAGGTAACAAAATACCCAGTCAGTCAAGGATCAAATGCTAATATGTAGTGTTGAATCACCCAGGAGTGAAAGATGCCATTGCATAAAGATGGGATACCTCCCTTAGATTCCCAAATATTTAAACTCCTGAATCTCAATTCTCCTTTGAGCACATGAAAATCACCATGTTATTTATATGGTCAGTGTAACCTGTAATTGCAATTATTATCACATAAAACATATCAAATCCACTAATTTCCAACCTGCTTCTATCTTACTTGTGGTTTAAGTATGGCAGCATATGTTTTGCAGTGGTTGAATTGTATTATTGAGAAATATACATCTGAAAATATATTTCTATATAGGCTGTAGAAACCAATTGTCTTCTCTAATATCAGTCTCTTCCCATTCATGTTCCTATTAAAGATATACAAAAAGGATAAATGCTTGAGGGGATATCCCATTTTATGTAATGTGGTTATTACACATTGCATGCCTATATCAAAACATCTCATATACCCCATAAATATATATATATATACACACATACACCTACTATATACCCACAAAAATTAAACTAAGAAATTGAAAGAAAAAACATATACATTTTACTCCTGAAGTAAACATGTTAAATAAACACATTCCTTTTCCTTTTGATCAATGCCAGAAATTATAAGGAAAAAATGAGAAAAAGATTTTCCTACATATAATTGCATGCGAGTGTTCCCAGTCTACATAATGTGGAAGACAGTGGAGAAATATCTAGGCCACGCATAATTTATCAATCTTCTTTCTGTCCTCTTCTCTATAGTGGATGGATATTTGGTATCCATCAAATAAAAAAACAACTATGTATACAGTACTTGCAAAAAAAATTAATGTTTTCTAAAGTATTTTAAGTTTTTCTTTTATTCTTATTTTGGATATACTGAAGTCCCCACCCCAACCATATTTCTCTCTTTTTAAATCAACAGTTGTATACTCTATTTTGCTTCTTCTAGCAGTTACTCTAGAAATTTCAACATAAACATTTACCATAAAGATAATCCATGTTAACTCTTCATAACAATGCAAGAACCTATAAACAATTTAACTCATGCCACCATCTTCTCTCTTGGCTAAACTTTTATAAGGTGATATTCTAGTTCTATCTTATCTTTTAAAACTAAAAATTATCTTAAAATTTTAATAATGATTTTGTATTACCTAGATGAGTACTATGTGGTTGGCCCAAGTTTTGTTCTTCTATCTCATACCTTTCCTTTGTAATCATTTTTATTCTGGGCAAATGTTACTAGTAGTTCATTCATCCCAAGTACTCTCAGTGTTTGCCTCTAGTACCCTCATTTTGCCTATTGTCTTGAAAGTCTTATTAGTATGGATTTGTAGGGAACAGTTTTCTTTCAGAAAATTGAAGACGTTTTTTGTCTTCTGGCTCCCACTGTTATTATGGAGATACCACTTTTAATCTAATAGTCACCCCTTGAAGGCTCCCTGTCTTTTCTTTGGCTACTTTATGATCTCTTTTGTATATTGGATTGTCTGCAGTTTCACTATTGTGCCCAATATGAATTTCTTTACATTTATTGTTTTTAAGATTGGTGCTTTTTTTTTTTTTTTTTTTGAGGGGGAATGGAGTTTTGCTCTGTTGCCCAGGCTGGAGAGAAGTGGCATGATCTCAGCTCACTGCAACCTTTGCCTCCCAGGTTCAAATGATTCTCCTGCCTCAGCTTCTTGAGCAGCTGAGATTATGCTAACATGCCAGGCTAATTTTTATATTTTTAGTGGAGATGGGGTTTCACTATGTTGATCAGGCTGGTCTCAAACTCCTGACCCCATGATCTGCCCCACTCAGCCTCCCAAAGTGCTGGGATTACAGGCCTGAGCTGCCAAGCCTGGCCTAAGATTGGTGCTTTTTATCTAGTCAGGATTATTATGTAGTTTTCTATTGGAGTATTTTCTCTCTATATCTTATGCTCTCCCACCGAAATGCCAATGAGAAATATCTTATACCACTTCATACTATTCTCCTTTTCTGTCAACTTTCTTTAATATTTCTATCTCTTTGTCTCACTGGGCTACATTCTATTCAATTTCTTTTCATTTATCTTCTATTTTAATAAGTCTCCCTTCAGCTGTGTCTAATCTGCTCTGCCTACCCTCCCCACCAATCTACTGAGTCTCTCATTTCAATTCCTCTTTTTCTATGTGTGGAAATTTTATTTGGTTCTTTTTAAAATGTGCCTAGACATATGTATAGTCTCTTGTTCCTTCACCATTTTTTGATATTGTCCTTTATTTTTTATTTTAGCATTGTAAATACTATTATCTACAGTCTTTGTGGGTCTGATTTGCAGTCCATTATTGTTTTATAATTCTTCATCACTTGTTTCCTGATTTATTTTGTAATTGCATTTATTGTGACCTCTGTTTCATAAGAAATCTTTGAAAACTGGATTTAAAGAGATTCCTCTAGGGAAGACCTATTCATATTTCTGGCAGGTGTCTAGGGATGTTTGCATTCAAGTAAAACATTGAATTATTGGAGTCAGGGCTTTTCAGGTCACATAATTGATGTAAATTCTGGGTCCAAACTCTTAGGAACAAGAGTTTATGATTAACAATTTTCCTGGATTTAAAAAAAACAAACAAACCTGATTTTTATCTACCCAGAAGCATGCTGGAACATGCACATATTCTTGATGTATCTTTTTAAGGTGCAAGTTTTTCTCCAGTTTACTCAATGTTGGTGTCTCCCAGAGCTGCAACATACAACTTCAGGGGGTACTATTCACACTGTGGTATATGTAAAAAGCATTCCCTGGAGGCATATAGTGTATTATGTGCTGCTCTTGGTGTCACCATTTGGCTTTAAATGAGCATCTCAGATCTGACCCTTGCTTCTACCCAAGCTTGGCATTCTTTCCCCAGATCACTTGATTCATTAGTACAAAGTTTTCTAGGTCACCAGAAATGAGCAGACAGATTCTCTGGGCAAACGCCAGCTTTAGTAATACCCTATCTTTTAGAGTTTTTGCTTATTGGTCTTCCTCCCCCCAACCTATAGCCCACTCTGCCATTCAAGCCAATCAGTGAATTTAAAAATATTTCTTACATAATATATATATTATTGTTACATGTTTTTTACTAGAAGGGGTTCTCTGGACATTGGGTTTATCATATTGTCAGAAGCAGAACCTATGGGATCTATCTCTGAAAACGGAGACCTAATCACTCTTCTCTCTGCTTCTCATACCACCCCTGTGGGCAGAAGCTTCACTAGCCATGGTTTCAGATATTGGAGCTCTGCTTGTTGCAGTCTTCTACACTCTAGTGGCTTTCTTTGATCATGGAGAGTCTCCAAAGGCTCGAATAATAATGGAAGTTTCTAACTGTGGCAGGGGCACACAGTTAGAAAAAGAGACCAGGAGGAAAGTTGTACTTCTAATTTGTCAGGTTGATCATTTGATCCTATTTTGATATTCTCAGTTTCCCCCTTGTACATTTTATTTCATATTAAAAATAATTTTTGCCTACTGCATTTAGAACCTATAGTTTCATTGCCTACTGCATTTAGAACCTATAAATTCATTGACATTAATTTGCTACCTTTCTTCTTCTAAAAAATGACTTTTTCACAGCTTCACAGAGTTATAAGAGAAAGGATCAGTTATTGAAGGTGTAATATAAGACCCTGCTATGTACTGTGTATGAATTATTATTCCTATTTTATAGCTAATAATAACAACAACAACAATAGTAATAGTAATAAGAGCTCATATATATTGTCGGGCACTGCTCTAAATATTTAACATGTATCAAATTATATGATCTTCACAATAACCTTTGGATTAAGTGCTATTTCTATCCCTGTTATTTAGGTGAGAAAATAATCTTAGAGAAGTTAATTTTCTAAGTTCGTATGGGTAATAACGATAAATGGGGGGTTTAAACTCAGGTCCGTCTGACTGCAGATCCTATACCTGTTCTATGTATAAAATATGCTACTCTCCTAAAATCACGTCGGGCATTTGAGGAGGCAGCATTTTTATTTGACAAAACAACAACAAAACAGCATTTTTGGTGTTGCTAAAGAGTTAATATAACTTTAGAGCACCAGAGAGGATATTTTTTCAAACTGAAAAAACTTTAATGCTTTGGCTTTTCAAGAGCATTTAATTCTCATGGCCATGCCTATCCTGTATTTCTACATCAATTGCAGATGAACTATTAACTTTCAAGTTGGTCACTCCAGGGTTCTATTACATTTTTAATAGAGTAAATATCAAAGGAACATAAAGTATAAGTTAAATCTAAGAGACTTTTCAAGAGAAATAAGTGATGAGAGCAACAGAATGTATCTCAATGCCCTATATATCAGTAAAGAATTAATTAAATGTATTAAGGAAAATGTCGTGTCAATTTGCTGTAATTGAAAAAAAATTGAGAGAAATTATTAAAACCAGATTTAAATAAAGAAGGCTTGGTATGCAGGAAACTTGTTTGACCACCAAGGACCTTCTGCTAATGAGCTTTGACTTGGTTAAAGTCCCTCTGAGAGAGAAGATTTAGTCTACAATTGGCTTGCTAATGAGCACTGTCAACATGTAGATTAGTCTCAGGTGCTCTAAAACAAGGTGGACGTTATCCTCTCAAGTAAACTTGTAGAACAGAACTTAGTCAGCAATTTTCCCTACCACCTTCTGTAAGCTACAAGTCACCACAATTGTGTGATTTTCTGGACAGGACGTAAGCAATAATTATTGTAAAATGAGATGAATTATAAGTTCTGAAATATCAGGAGTTTCCCTTTAGTAATTCTCCCAGCCGAATAACTGATAAATTATGAATTTTAAAAATCAACATGGTTAGATATTTCCTAGATTTGACATATATTGGAATATTATTTGAGCAAGAAAAACAAATATTTTAGCTATTTAAGCAAGTTTCTTTAACTTTTAAATAGCTACACTCAGTCTGGGGTGTTGACAAAGTCATTTTAACCAAAAAGAACAAATTGAAAAGCCTAACTTTCCATCAACTTCATTTTTGTAAACAAGTTCTAAGGTAATTTGAAATAAATTTTGAATGCTCCCAAATTTTCACAGAAACAAAATTCTGTAGTTTATCATATTGTTAAGCAAGATTGTGTCATTTATTCTGAGGTAGATGCAAATACATTTATCCTAAAAGTTTATCACTATGCATTTATATACTTAAATTAGTTCACTAGGGCCAAAACTTTTCAAAATAGATGAAATCACTTTAGTCTAACAGTGTTGTTACAATTTAAAATTATCTTTTGCTCTGTACTACTGTAGGGAAATTTAATCTTTCCCTCTGAAGGTTCTATAACTCAATCTGCTGAAATAAACTGACAATAGACAAATTAACTGGAGACAAGGCATACAAATGTATTATGTGCAAGCATAGGGGAGCCCCACATTATATGAAACTCAAATAAGGGCCAGATGGTTGAAGCTTAACTACCCACTTCCTAGGGAAGAAAGAAGCGGGGAATGTAGGCAATTTTAGAGGATAAAATAATTTTTAGGGGAAATAAATGGACCCCAAAAATCTCCAACAGCCTGGGACAAGGTTCATCTGAGTGTAGTCAACTCGAGTCTTCCTTCTTGCACAATATGCATGAATTTCCTCCAATTGACAAGATATCTAGAGAAGGGATTCACAAATGAATATATTCTGGGGGATCCAACTTTTAAGTAAATAGGGAAGCTTCAGAGAAAGCCCTTCACCGCATTTGCTATTCAGGACATTCTCTTAGCTTGAAGTTTAAAGTGGTATATATTGGGGAATCATTTTCTGACCCCAATGCTAGTTAGAAATGGCCAATAATTTAATATTGATCAGTGAAATCACTCTGATGTGTGCTTTCTTGATTTCCTTCAACCTTCTTATTGTGCAAGTGGTTGGGACTTTAACCATTATTTAGAAATGTAGTTATCAAGTAAGTGAAAATTCTTAGGCTACAATCTACATAGACACACACTCATTTATTATGTTTTGGCCTTTGTTTCCAAGCTTATCTATTATTATAGAGTCACATTAAATGTGAATTGCTAGTACAACCATGAGATCACTTCTTCACCTAAACTTAGTTCTCCTGGCAGCTATCTCTAGGAAGAGAAACTCAAACACTTCATCCAGGTTGTTTTGTTTAAGCATATAACCAATTTTAAAGTTTATTTTAGTGGAGCTGGTAGGACTTACAAATTTTGTGTTGCTTTTTAAGTGTAAAATTTAAAAGGCTCTGAAGATTCTGGAAGTAAAACTCTACCTTTCAGAGACAACATCCCTGTTTTCTTTTTAGCTCCTGTTCATATCTTTTAAAACCCAACTCCAAGTAGACCCTTTCTTCTGTGAAGGCTTTACTTATTTACTCCACCATTTTCCAATATTTTGCACAGCATTCAAAAATTCACCTCAAATAATATTATGTTTCACTTAGAGATAATTGCCTTATGTTATTCTTTAAATTGTTTGATTTGCTTATATCTTATCTACAGCTAAGCTGAATGTTTATTAGTCAAGCTTTAGAACTGAAGATATCTCTGATAACCACTTTTCTTCTGGGGATTCCCCGAATTTCAGTAACTTACAGGAACAAAGTTTTATTTCTCAGTCACATAAATGTTCATTGCAGGGGCTTAGATTCTGTTTCATGTCATCTTCAGTACTGGGCACAGATTTAGGCAGTAGCTACTATTCTGGAATGTCATTCATTTCATTACAAAGAGAAGGAGGAAATTGCTAAAAATATGTCACTTCCACACTTAATTGGTCAAAGTCAGTCACACAGCCATTCCTGAGTACATCAGAATGTGGCTATATATTTCTATCACATTGAGGAGCTAAGGCAATCTTACAGCTAAGCCCGACTTCTTTGTTTAAGGAAGAGGCCATACGTGATACTTTGAATTTAGAACAATAATGCTTTCTACCACAGCAGGAAAATATAGGAAGATAATTAAAATATATCAACATAACTTTGTCTAGCTACTTGCTCTAAATCGGTGGATTAACTTGATATTTCATTTTTCAAAATTCTTTTTTTCTTCTTAATGCAGGGAATCCTGACAATCTCATACCCCCTCCAGCCCCGCAGCCTACTGCCTTGCCAGTTGTTCCCTGTTCACTGTGGCTGGTTAATAAATCATTACATAACAAACAGAAGTTTAACAATTACTGTTTAACAAGATAGCTCCAAAAATACCTTATATCAGTTTCTCTCAAAACTGCAATTCACCAGTCCCAAGTTCATTAAGGAAACACAAGAACACTCAACATGGTACTTGATATTAAGCGTCTTATAATTTTATAGGGAAGTTAAAGTACAAATAGCTCTAATTCAGGGTAGAATGTGATGAATGCTTAACAAGAAATACAAAAATGCCATAATAAGACAAGGTAGGAACCATTCACTCACAAATTTAGAGCCACTTAACTGCCCCAATTTTTCTCATTTCCATCTCTAAAGTTCCACTGATTCGTATTTGTCTTCCTTCAGTTCTCCTGGACTATTCTTTAATACGAGACTCTGAACACCATTTTTTTTTCCTTCACAATGCAGGGTCAGGTTCATCATTCCTTCCCTCTCTATTACTTTATATATCTACCTTTTCATCATTATGTTTTCTTCATCTTACGACTTTTCACAAATTTTCTGTCCCATCAGAAATAATTATTCTGAACATGTACTTCACTTTCCTTTGATTTCTAAAGCTTCTTGAACTAGAAATCTCGACTTACTACCTGTTCTTTTGCAATTCCCATTCATGATTCAAACCACTGTAATCTGTGCCTGCCATCATCCTTTTAAAGTTGTGCTCTTAAAAATAAGAGGGATTCTCGATGGCTAAATCCAAAATTGTATATTTCTGCAGTATTGGAACCTGCTGACCACTCATTTGTGTGTGTGTGTGTGTGTGTCTAAGAATTTATCTATTTCTTCTAGGTTATCCAGTGTGTTGATTTATAATTATTCATAGTAGTCTCTTATAAGTCTTTGTATTTCTGTGCTATCAACTTTAATATCTTCTCTCTCATTTATAATTTTATTTACTTGAATCTTCTCTATTTTTTCATATTTGATTAAATAAAGTGTGTTAATTTGTTCTTTTCTAAAAACCAACACTTAGTTTATTGATGTTTTATCTTGTTTTTCTTTTTTCTTTTTTTTTTTTTTTTTTAGTGGGATTAGAGAATCACAAGGAATCAGATGTTCAGAGGAATGTATTGAGTAGAGGTGAGGAACTAGGATGTTTAGAAGTAAAAAAAGGAGAGAAGGAGAGGAAGAAAGAGGAAGAAAAAGAGGGAGAGAGAACAGGAATATTGCTTCATTCTAAAAATGGGTATTAATAATGGCCCATCAATATTTTGTGTATTTAAAATGGAGAACTCTATATTTATTGAGTTTACTTGTTCCAGATCTGAGTTGAAGTCCTGGATATCCTTATTAATTTTCTGTCTCATTGAGTCTAAATCTCGTTATGGGTCTTATGTATCTGGGTATTAAGATCTCTTATTGTTGCATTGATCCTTTTACCATTGTATCTTTGTTGCTTTGAAATCTATTTTATCAAATGTGAGAATTGCAACTCCTGCTTTTTGTTTATTTATTTATTTTTGCTCTCCATTTGGTTGGTAAATTTTTCTCCAACCCTTTGTTTTGAGTCTTTGTGTATCTTTGGATATACCGTTAGGTTTTGGCTGTATCTTTTGATTGGGGCATTTAGTCAATTTAAATTTAGGGTTACTGCCATTTGATGTTAACTGGCTATTTTATCCATTCATTGATGTCAATTCTTCTTTATGTTGATGCTCTTTACTTTTTGGTATATTTTTAGAAAGGCTCATACTGGTTGTTCCTTTCTGTATAATGCTTCTTTCAGAAGTTCTTGTAAAGCAGGCCTGGTAGTAATAAAATCTCTGAGTACTTGCTTTTTCATAAAAGATTTTATTTTTCCTTCACTTGTGAAGCTTAGTTTGGCAGGATATGAGATTCTAGGTTGAAAGTTCTGCTCTTTAATTATGTTGAATATTGGCCCCCACTCTCTTCTGGCTTGTAGGGTTTCTGCCAAGAGATCTGCTGTAAGTCTAATAGGCTTCCCTTTATGCGTAACCTGGCCTTTCTCTCTGGCTGACCTTAGTATTTTCTCCTTCGTTTTGATCCTGGTGAATCTAACGATTATGTGCCTTAGGGTTGCTCTTCTTGAGGAATATCTTTGTGGTGTTCTCTGTATTACCTGAGGTTGAATAGTGTCTTGCTTTGCTAGATTGGGAAAATTTTACTGGATAATATCCTGAAAAGTATTTTCCAGCTTGGATTCGTTCTCTCCATCACATTCAGGTACACCAATCAAACATAGATTGGGTCTTTTCACATAGTCCCATATTTCTTGGAGACTTTGCTCATTCCTTTTCATCCTTTTTTTTCTATTCTTGTCTTGTCGTTTTATTTCAGTAAGTTGGTTTTCGACCTCTGATATCTTTTCTTCTGCTTGATCCATTCTGCTCTTTAAACTTGTGCATATTTCACTAAGTTCTCATGTTGTATTTTTCAACTCCGTTAGTTCATTTATATTCCTCTCTATATTGTCTATTCTTTTCAGCATTTCGTCAAACCTTTTTTCAAAGTTCTTAGTTTCTTTACATTGGGTTAGAACAAGTTCTTTTAATTCCCAGAAGTTTCTTATCATCCACCTTCTGAAGCCTACTTCAGATAATGGAACACAGTCCTTTTTCATCAGGGATTGTTCCATTGCTGATAAGGACCTGCAATCCCCTGTAGAGGGAGAGGGGTTCTGATTTTGGGTATGCTCGGCCTTCTTAGGCTGTTTTTTCCCCTTTATTATAAATTTATCTATCTGTCATCTTTACAATTACCGCCTTTCTAATTAGGTTTCTGAGCCGACGTCCAATTTATTGATTCCCAGTGCTGGGATTCAAGCAACCCACTGTGCCGGCCAAAATAGCAGCGATAAGACTGATGGTGCTCTTCTGCCCGGGAATCCCTGGTCTGGCTTCCTTCTTGAGTCCGCAACAAGCGGCTCTGCCATCCCGGAGCTCCAAACACCGGTCAGTAAGGGAACCAGTCCCGCTTACTCTGCATGAAGAGCTGCCGCGCCAAGGCGCCAGCAAAACCACTGCGCTGGCCACAAGAGTCACGCTGGCGACCCGTGGGGCTCCTCCTCTAGAAATCTGCTGGTCTGTGAGCAACAAAAATTCGTCTGAAAGTGTGGCGTCCTCTCGTTCTCTGAGCTTTCACTGGGAGCTACAATCCTGAGCTGTTAGTGATCAGCCATCTTGGATCTCTTTTTTTTTTTTATAATATTTATTAACATAACAAATTTATAAATTGAAAGACTCAGAGGCACAGTTTCTGTAAGCAATATTTTTTTAGCAATATTTTTAGCAATATTCATTTCTTTAAGCAATATTTTCTTTAGTGTCTGGGATATCTCCTCTCATCTCAAAGTACATATTTTATTTTTAAATCAGTTTCCATACTTTTAAATATTATTTTAATGTTGATGAGTCCTATGGACCCACATTTCCATTTACCACATGGATATCTTACATGCAATTAAAATGCAGGAGGTTAAAAAAATGACCCTGTCAACCTAAAAAGAAACTCAGAGAGACAAGCTCTTCAGAATAAATGAATTTATTTTGGAATAGCAGAGAATTTTAATTCAGGGTACACAAGCAGTGGCAGGTCATGGGCATATGCAGGGGGGGCTGAAGAGAGAGGGCATCTTTTAAAGACAAAAGAAGTTCATGGAAGTTCTTTTGAAACTAAAGGTTACAAAGACCAAAGGTAACAGGGGTTTGCTACAGAAGTTGGTGTTAGTTAATTTCTAGGAGAGTATCCTTGTGCCAGTAACTTACTGGAATTCTACAATCTTGAGGAAATTCTTGCAGTAAGTTTTCTTGACAGTTTATGTGGAGGAAGAGACAGTTTATGTGCCTTTTGAGAAGCACTGAAGCATTGGGGCTTCTTTCCCATGACATCTCCCAACTCCATTTTGTTAAAATTTGACACAAGTGGCTCCGTTTTATGACACAAACTTATCCTTTCGTCAGTGTTCTCTAATTTGACTAATGGGTTCACCATTCCTTCTAATCAAGAAACCCAAAAGATTTAGTGGACTTTACCACCTTCACACCTTTTCATTTCTAAAGAGTCTTTTCATTCTGTTACAACGTGACTCGCAATTCCTCCTGCTCCTTTCCTTCTGTTCTATTCAATATCTCCAGTGACTAGTAATGTCTGACATATATCAGATTCTCAATAAATATTAGTTGAATGAACTAATTACCACTTTTTGATGGTTCCTCCATGTGAAATGTCCTTCATTTGTTGTACAAATAGCTCAGATAACCCTTTCTCCTTAAAATGTTCCCTGACTCCTCAACAAAGAGGTACTTACTCCTCTGTGTTCCCACAGTACTTTGTTAATAACTCTATTATAGGTGAGAGTTTCTACCTTTTATGTTATATTTATGTTACTGTTTGCCTTTATATTTTTCCCATTAGATATTGAAATTCTTAAGGACAATCATCAGGGTGCTATTTATTTTTGGTATCCTCACCATCTTTGCAATGTTTAGGTGACTCAGCACACGGTTGGATATTGGGATGGATGTGAAGTTACTAAAAGCTTTACAGAGGAGACAGCATTTAAACAGTGCTGTTTCGAAGTGGTTTCTATTTTGGCATGATGAGAATGGCATTCTGATTAAACTGAATGTAAGGCACATTCTCTAAGAGTGCCCAGAAGGCTAACTCAGCTGAAATACAAGGACACTTTAGAGGAAGAATTCATGGCACATAAGTGGGGGGGTGATAGATAAGAGATGATTGTGGGGTTTCTTGAATGACAGATAAATGTATTCATTTTTTTTTCCTTTGGGAAGAGGTGAACTATATATGGTTTGTGAGCAGAGAGGAGTAGCTTTCTCAAATTTGTAGCTTTAGGAAGTTATTCAGATGTCAGTATGTTATGTGAAATGGTACGAAGCCTGCAATAGCTATTGGAAGAATATTGTGATGGTCCAGAAGGGAAGAAATGTGTAAATGAGAAACAAAAACAGAGACTGGTAAGGAGAGGCATTGTAAAGGTACCTACCAAGGACTGAGGAATGTGGCTGCTAGAGGATAAGGAAGAGAGACGATAACTGAGATTTCAAGCCTGAGTGACAGAAGGCACGCTCCTGCTTTTAACAAGAGATAGGAAATACAAGAGGAAGCATGAGTTTGTGGGCGAAGATTATGAGTTCAATTTTGGATATAGTGAGTTTGAAGAGCAAATATGAATTTAAACTTGAATATCAGCACCTACTTAAACTTCATATCAGGATTGCTTTCCTTTCACTATTAAGTGACTTGAAGAACTGTCACTTGGTCTGATACTCACGACCAAATTCTTTCTGCTAACAGCAGCCTTCAATAAATGACTGCCATTTTGACTGACTGGAAGATGCCATCCAAATGTGATCTAACAGTTAAAGCATAAAGTACCATAACCAGTGAAATGAACAACAAAATTACAAGATGTAAGAAATGCAACCCTATGAATTTTAAATAGACGAAAATTCACGCTTCAGGATTATTTTTATATAATATGAGGGTAGTGTTAAGAACCAAATAAATGGAAAAAAATCCTTGTTTCCCCAACTTGATTAAAATTTTGATTTTTCACAGTATTTCCATTACAATATACAGATGACTGATGCTTGTTTCCTATACTTTCTATCTTTTGAAATACATTAATTTTCCCTGCTGTGAAAAATGACATTCAAAAACAGGATTTTTGGGAGAGATGACATCTTTATTAGTCTTTCATATAAAACTAGTACTTCACTCTCTTTAAGGTGTGTTTCTTTCTACAAGTGACAGTCTGACGTATTCTATTATCAAATTCTAAGTAGCCTTGATAAAGCACCAATAAATTTATCCTTACAACTAAAAATAAAAGGGAATTCTATAAATGCACACCTAGGCTGCTCATCAGAACAACCCTGTTTGCTGGGTATTTTTAAAGGACTTTTACGCTGTGCTTCCTGTGCATTACTGAAACTGGGACTATGGTTACATAGCAAGTATATAGCTTCTACCAGTAGACTTTTCCACTACTGAGGATAGTTTTAGTATGGCCTACTTTTGTAAAGCATTACTCAGACTGGAAATATTTTTAAATTTCTTAGAGAACAATTACTGAACACAGTGTAAAAATCATACTTTAAAAACATATATGTCTATATGCATTATCATTTATGGATTCTATCCACTTATAATCCATAAACAAGAATTACAGTAGGCAATTCAGGGGATTCTGGAATGTAACAAATATGTATCAAATTAAGATTTGTGCATTATATCATTTATGCATTTAATATGTTTGAGTTACCATAAAAATCAACCAAACATGGTTTGATTGCTGTCTGAATGAGCTTCTAATCATTGGAAAACAATTGAAATACAGAGGAGAAGAGGTGAATACACAAAGAGATAAGTAATGGAATTAAATGCCCACTGCTTCAGCTCCTGCCATCTGCTTTAACTTATACTACATGTAGTAGCTACACAGCTTGAGATAGTTGGAAAAAAAAACACATCTGTTAGCATGAATGTTGCCCCCAAGTAAACTTGCCTAGCCTGTTGTATCCCAAAATCTGTTATAAAAACTCTTTTCAGATCGAAGCCTTAAACTCTCTGGCTCAACTACATAGAGGTGGTAAGGAAGGAGAAAACTCTATCTACTATTGCTCTTAGCCTCTCTCCAACTGTGCCTCTTTGGTCAGCCTAGGGAGGAGGCTCCTGTGGGGAGTTATCAGAGGATGGGATTGGAAAGCTGGCAGAGAGAAAATTCTCGTTACCTTAAAATGCCGTATCACGGAATTTAATCTGTGACATCTTAATGCTTTGGTACAGAAAAGGTTAAGAGTGATGAAAAAATATTTAAAACAAAACAAACTTAAAAAAAAAAAAACAGAATGGCTAGAATCTCAAGAATGGAAAGGTTGGAACCTACTTAAACAATTCATGTGACCATAAACTTCACATCTATTATAACAAGGCAAACGATTCAGTTAGCTGCACTTCTGACTTATTTTTTGTAAAGCATACTTTCATTATCTTTCATGTATGTTTGAAACCACCTATTTTAGTATGAGAGGGAGGAATAGTTCCATAACATTAAAGAAACTCTACTTAACAGACCCTAATTAGCCTAATGGATTAATGACATTTTAGTACTAATGATTCATTTATAGTAAATACCTAAAAGCAGAAAAGGCTTCAATGATGCATAATTGAAAGTAGCAATTCCACAGGGAAAAGATGAAATCTCTCTGAACTCAAAGAAGATTCTTCAGGGAACACAGATAGACTACATCAAATAATGCCTTTACTCCCAACATGCTTTTTTAAAATTCTGTAGACAAAATGATTTTGCTGTTTCATATGAGTATACTCCAAACTCTCTCATGCACTTTTTCCCCTACCAGTTGTTCAATGTGACACATTGTCTTCTGATTCTAATCGTGCCATATAAACACAATTTTTGTTTTTTGTTTTTTTTCTAAAAGAAAATTCTGGGCCAGGTGCAGTGGCTCACACCTGTAATCCCAGCACTTTGGGAGGCCGAGCGGGGCAGATCACAAAGTCAGGAGATCGAGACCATCCTGGCTAACACCATGAAATCCTATCTCACTAAAAATACAAAAATTAGCCTAGCATGGTGGCGCATGCCTGTAGTCCAAGCTACTCTGGAGGCTGAGGCAGGAGAATTGCTTGAACCTGGGAGGCACAGGTTGCAGTGAGCCAAGATCATGCTACTACATTCCACCCTATGTGACAAGACCTAAACTTCACCTAAAAAAAAAGAAGAAAGAAAGAAAGAAAGAAAGAAAGAAAGAAAGAAAGAAAGAAAGAAAGAAAGAAGGAAAGAAAGAAAATTCTGTTACCGGATTGTCATTCTAAATGTTTTAATTCTATCAATTTCCATCTATTCCCACAATAAATATCATTCTCACACTATATGAACATTTTCCCCCCAATTCTTCTCACCTATATCTTGAAGGTCAGAATAATATAAACACATGATAAAAAGCTTTGAAAGCTTTTTTGTGGGCATGGTGGTTAGAAAAAAAATGTTCCCCTTTTAAAGACAAGGATCTCAATACTGAGTTTTTCGTGACATAGCTTCAACTTTCAATGACACATACAGAGCATCCCCTTTAGTTACATAAGCAAACCATTAAAATGCTATCAATCCCTTGTCATTAGCATATTTTTGAAATCACTTTTTTCTTCACCACACTAGTTATAGGTGTCTTTCCTAAACTGTCACATCTGTTTAGATATCCCATATTCTCTACTCACACCTTCAACCCACCTTTCATTCTGCTTCCAACCCTATCTTTTCCTTTCCTTTCTTATCAGACTTTTCTACTATAATATCTCCTCTGATTTCCTAGTTTGTGGTCAAGAAAAGTCTGAATATTTTCTTCCTATCTCTCTGCGTAATTATCACTTGGTGTTCTCCCACAATAGCTCATTTTCACAAGTAGAGACTGTTCATTTTTCTTGTCTTAGCATAAGGAGAAATCTACATTATTTTTGTTACACTTCATCCCACCTGACACTACTCATCTCAGGTTAGCATAAAGTAGTCCACCCTGCTTTGAAGCAAAATTTCTACCTCTATCAACTTAATCCCACCTCAGTCAACTACCTTTGGGCCATCCTTCCCTATTTTTGGAAAACAGTACCTAGTCCACAGTTACCCTCTCTCCACTGTTACTATTATATTTAATGGATTTAAGAGATTAGAATCTAATTCATAGTCTTTGATTCCTTCTACTCCAATGACAGAAATTCAAGTCACTTTAGAAACCAATTCACATAATCACACCATGAACCTTTGTAATTAGCTGAAACCCCTATACCTCTAAGAATCTAAATTCTGAAATTCCCGTTTCTGAATTGGAAAACAATGTCTTAGTTTTCCAGTTCTTCTTCACCTCTACTCTCCTTCATCTCCCCTTAATCATAAATCTCCACCAGAATTCCTCAATACTTACATCATTCAACTTCACCCTTTTGGATCTGCTTCTCACCGTCCACAACAAAACCCCATAGTTTAATTATTTCACGTGCTATTACCTGGCCCCTCCATCCTACTGTATACACATATTCTCATTTATGGATTATAAATGGACAACTCAGGGGATTTAGGAATTTAATGAATATGTATCAAATTAATATTTGTGCATTATATCATTTATACATTGAATATGCCGTGTTCCTTTATCATGGGATCATGGGCACACCTCTTGACAACCTCTCACCTTGTGTCAATCTAAGATTGTATACGAAGAAAAAGAAGAAGAAGAAGTTCGGTCTAACAGAATCATCTGCAACTCACTACTAGTTATGTAATGCTGAGAGCTTCAGTTTTCTTATCTGTAAAATGAAGATAACTTTTCTTTTTATATTATAGTATGTTTTATGAAAGCTACATGACAAATACCCTGGCTCAGGGCAGACACTTGATAAATAATGATTCTGCTTGTTTCTACCTCCTTCTCCACTTAGGAGGATCTATGGCCTACTCACTTTTTCATTGTATCTCAATATTCTTCCTTGGCGAACTCTTTTTCTCATTGTCTACAATAATTTTTTTCAATATTTTCCTAAGACATATGCCCCCACACCTGGTTCCTGTTTCTCAACAAGTGGTATGCCCTCTTTCTTACCTTTGTCTAGTTAAAAGACTCTAAATCATGAGGTTATGAACTCCCTTAATTTTTTTCCACACTTATCTAGATATTTGCCCCTGCTATCTCAGGGAAAAAGTAACTTCTTCACAGCCACTCTCTCTATTACTAATATTGATTTTATCATATTTTGCCTCTGCCAAGATTATATTCTATCCATGATTTCTTGTCTGACATTAGTCATCTCTCATCTCTGGATCATGTCCCCACTTAAATAATTCACTTTATTTTTTAAAAAAATAAAAATGAAAATATACATTTCTACCCTTGCCTCAGTATTGAATATTGAAAACTCTTTTTTTAAAAGGTCAAAATGATCTGGTCATTGGCAAACCCTGATCCTTCATTTGGTTCTTATTTCTGCAGTTTCCCACGATTGCCCAGAACCTGCTTTTTAACTATCTTCCCATGGCATCTATAATGCTTGCCTTCCAGGTTTCTTTTCCTCCTAGTTTCCTGAGTAACCTTGTTTATCCATCTTTACCAGGTGCTCTTCTGCTATTCACCACAAATCCCTCCACTTTAAACTGAAATTATGTAAATAAAATGGAATTCTACCCATTTTTCAGTAGAGTTGTTTTTAGAAAAAGAAGTCACAACAAAATTTTAAAGTTATTGCTATCTGTTCACTCCCATCCATGTCTGTAATCCAGTCTCCAGCATGCCTCTCATTTTGATTGCTGTGCTGTGTATTAAAACAGCAGTGCTCACTGTAACATGTATTGATCTTTTTTCTCTATCTTTATAGAGTTATAATAGACAAATTATATAAATTTATGGTATATGATGTGATGATTTGATATAGGTATTATTAAATTATTACCATAATCAAGTTAGTTAACATATTTAATACCTCACTGAGAGAGAGATAGAGAAGGAGGGAGAGAGAAAGGGAAGAGGGGAGGAGAGAGAGAGGGGCGGGAGGAGGTAAGAACATTTAAGATCTACTCTCTTGGTAAATTTCAAGTATACAATACAGTATTGTTAACTCTTGTATGATCTAACATATATGTAATATTAAGTGACATTCATAGAAACAGAGAGTGGAATAATAGCTAGCAAGGGCTGGGGTGAAGAAAATGGAGACATGTTAGTCAAAGAGTACAAGCTTTCAGTCATAAGACATATCTCTCTTTGTTTAAGGATGCCATTTTATTGAAAAATCTAACCCATTGCATTTCTCACAGGCATATGTTAGAGCAAACTATAATAATATGATTCTATTGAAGGAATGGACAAAGGAAGTCATACTTCAGTCGTCTCTACACTATCTCCAAACTTCTTGATACTCTCAGGCCTATTTGTAGCTGAGTATTAGAGTTCTGGAGAGGCTTTCACTTTAATGAAGGCTTTGTCAGTTTCAGAGACTAAGGTGGGCTATTACTGGGGTAATTCATCAGGTCTGTTTGAAGGCCTCCAGCATGTAGACTAACTCTGAAGGATATTCTTCAATGAGGTTGCTCTAATATATATATACTCAACAGGAAATGTGTGTTGTTCCTGTGGAATGACAGCCTTTAAGAAGTGTATGTTGCTCTTTAATATTTGCTTGGTTTCAGGAAGATAAATTCATATAAGACAACAATATAAATTATAAAATATAAAACAATATGAAACAATATAGATTATAAAATTATATAGTTAATTTGTTGAGACTGTGGGTCACTCTACTGCCCAGGCTAGAGTGCAATGGCACTATCTCGGCTCACTGCAACCTCCGCCTCCCGGGTTCAAGCAATTCTCCTGCCTCAACCTCCCGAGTAGCTGGGATTACAGGCACCTGCCACAATGCCGGCTAATTTTTGAATTTTTTAGGAGAGATGGGATTTCACCATGTTGGCCAGGGTGGTCTTTAACTCCTGGCCTCAAGTGATCTGCCTGCCTCGGCCTCCCAAAGTGCTGGTATTACAGGCATGAGCCACCAAGCCTGGCCTATATATAATAAATTATGAATTATATATATTTTATATATAGTTCATTACTAGACCTTCCTTTGTCTTCTCTCTGGGAATATTCAGTCTCATTGGTCTTTTCTATTGGGTCTTTCCTATTTTGCCTAAAATTGATATACCAGCTAACAGATTCACAAAGCAATCAGATATTAGTGATGCTTTACACAGGAGGTCTGATGTTCAAGAATTGTATATAAAGCTAATTAGGGACCTAAATTTCATGCTGTTTTATGTTTCCTCTCTATTATGGAAATTGTATAAACGGCCTGTAGTGTGTTCTATTTCCTTTCCATGGCCAAATGGGACAAATAGTGATTTCAACTTTCCTTGAAGCATTATACCAGTGTAAGAAACTAGGCTCTATCATTTAATCTGAAAGTTTAAACAAGATCAGACTTTCTTCCCTAAAAAAAGAAAAAATACAAAAATATAATCAAGGATACAATGAAAGCTTGAAGGAAAAAATAATAAAACAAGTAATCTTCCTGTTTAACATTATTTGAAATATACCTCTGGGAATTATTTTAAACCAAATTTTAAGACTCCAATTTTTGTTGAGAATACGAAGGTAGGTGTCAAGGTCAGCACATAAGCCCTTTCTCTATGTTATTTATCCACATGCCCAGAGAGGATTACATGGATTTCAGAGACTTAGTCCCAAGAAGTTTACAATTTAGTGCAAAAGAATATGTCATTTGACTACATACAGCCTTTTACAATATCATGACTTCTTGATAAAAGGAGTAAGGAAATGGGATTCATGTATATATTTTGCCAGCATGTAGTAGAAAATCCCATCTCTTCTTCTGCTATCGTTGTCCACCTCCCCTCCAAATAAATGCCATGACATTCTGTCACCCAACCTGCTGTTTTTAAGATTAGAAATAAAACTTTTGTTGAAATGGAAATATTCAAATATATGTACCAGCAAATGGTGCTACCTGCAGTTCCTGATGCTCTGCAATGACAAAGCAATATTCACAAGGGAAGGAAAAGCATGATGAATATTTTAGGTCTCTCCAAGTCTCTGAGAAAATCAGAGTGTACCAAAGAATGTAGTAAATTCGTATGTTTTTCATATTTATGAAATCCTTGTGAGGTTAAATATGCCTCCAGACTGGTACTTTCTTAATACAGAGAAATAATTGCTTCAGAAAAAAATTGCTTTCAGAATAAACTATAATACTGAGGAATTTGTTTGAGCAATTTTATAATACCTTTAATAAAATGTCACTTTCTAACAACCAACAGATACAAAGATAATAGGGAAGTGCTATATGCCAAAGCAAAAATACAAAATTACATTTTTCCTTTCATGACGCTATTGGCTACATGAGACATAACTAAAAGTCAATGAAACTGATTATAAGAGCCACACATTGTATACAGATTACCCTTTCAGAATAATACCAAAGGTAGCATATTTCTGTGTGTGATCAAAGGTAATAAATTATTTATTAACTTGAAAAACAGAAATATATTAAATCGTTAAATAGGCTGTCCAAAGCAGGGTATGTTCAATTTATTAATTATCCATGTATAGGAATAGGGAGAGAGAAATCTTAGAGCAAAGACGCCTATCTATCAGAACAATGGTTCCTACTTCCTAACTCAAAAGCTGTGGTAGGTCTTTCAATGAGGAAGATGAGTTTGCTGATGGGAGTGCAAACTGGGAAAGGAGGGGCCTACTTTAATAAAGAGGCAGAGGTGGAGAAGGTGAGCAATTTAGTTTCTTGCTGCATACCTTTTCTTTTTATCTCCTTCCAATGATGAATGGAAATAGAAGGCTTTCAGATTTTACTCTCATGGCAACAGTATCATAAATCATGGTTGTACTTGAAAGAATGTGAATGATTCCTTCAACTAAAGATCCTTTAGCAGCAATGTTTAGGCACACACTGTGCACAAAACTCAACTATGTTCCAGGGATATGGAGGCAAGTAAAACAGACATGGTTTTTAGCCCTGAGCTTGTCAGTCTAGTGAAAGCCAAAGCAAGAAAAATTAGAATATAGTAGGATCGAAGGCTAAAACGGAACATAGAAAGTCAGTAAGGAGCAGTGGCTGGCAATGGGGTTAACAAGGTAGGTTGAGGCCAGCTTGGCAAAGAACCTACCTTGAATTATATGCTAAAGAGTTTGGATTTCATCTTATGGGCAACTTGTAAACACTGCCTTTATGCTAATTATGTTAAATGAACTTCCAAAAATGTCTGCTTGGCAGCGATATACCAGGAAGGGAATATAGAAATGACTCTAAAAATATCCAGAATGATTTTCTTCAGATCAAATTCCTAAGTTAGCAAATTTGTCCAAAATCTATTTGGCAGATGTTAAAATTAATCCTTACAATAAAATATATCTGATGACACACTGTGCAGGACACAGAATTTTAGGAGCTACCAGCTTAAGAACACTAACCTCTGGATATTTAGTGAAAAATAATAAGTATACCTGTTCACATTTACATCCTTTACCAGCTGATACCTCTAGCTCTTGGTGCCTTACAAACTTGTTTTTCTAACATATTTGGTATCATAAACTCTTTTATCAAATAGAATGGAGTGAAGCAGAACAGTAACAACTCTAAATTTCTAAAAAATATGCAAAATGCTGGAGAGGCAGCCTGCACCTGCAGCCCCAAAAGCAAATGTGTTGAATAATCAGGGATCCCAAACAGAGCTGCACTAGACTAATTTACTCAGCTAATCATTATATGAAATAGAACATTTGATTTCTGCAACAAAGTTGCATCAGAGTAGATGCATACCTCATTCGATTAACTAAAACATCACAAAATCATTTAGCTCACTAGATGGTTCTTAGCAAGCACTCCTTCCTGGAGAGGGCACTGTGTCTTTCATTTATTTATTTTTTGTGTTTGAAGTTTCTGGCACATGGAGATGTGGTCTTCATGATTCAGTATCCTCAACTATTCATCTAAGTCCTTAGTATTTTGTAGAAAGATCACTGTGCTTTCAGATATTTAAAATACCCTCAAGATAAACATGGTATTAGTTTGTCAGTAGAAATTTGAATTTGGGTCCTGAACATGTGTCAGAACAGGGTATCTCACCTGTAATCAGCCACAGAACTAATTTTCAGGCAGCCAAGCGTTAAAGATCAGGGAAAGACAACAGCTTTAGCTCACTTCCTTCAGCTCGCACTAGCTGACCTTTCCAGACCTCAACCAATTTTGAAACAGAACTTTAATTTAAATGATTTTCTAGTGTACATAAAAGGGCTTGGGTTTCCAAGAAAATATGTGAAATTGTTGGAAAATGTGGAAGTTGAAATGTCTCTAAAATGGGCAGTTTCAGTATTCTGGAAACTTACTACAGTTGCCAAAAACCAGTTTATGAAGTGCGGCCAAAATTTTCCTCTTTTATTTTTTCTTTACCTTGGCCTTCATGTTCTCTCTTTATTATCTGAGACTAGGATAAGCTTTTCATAGCATGTCATCTCCTACAGCGAATAGTTCTCAACCAGTATGAGAGTATCTGCTAGCCACTTGTGCATGGCCACCTGCAACACACACATGCACACAAACACACACACTTAACAATGTGTACAAGAAAAAAATATGGTGCAACAACACTGTTCATGAAATGTGAATGTATATGGTAAAGTTGTGGTACTTAGTGAAGAAAAGAAAGGGGAAATCAGGTATACGTTGTTGTCTAATGCTGTATCTATAGATTTTTAGGTATATAGAATCCTAGCCATGGGAGTTGGGAACTATACAGCATCATACCCAGTGTGTGTGTGTGTGTGTGTGTGTGTGTGTTTCTTTTTTTTAACGTAGCTACAGTTGGTAATGAACTAAGCACAGTGATTACCTCTGGAATAAGAGAAATGGAAAGGGAAGATTTCACTGTGTTGTATCAATTTCACTAGTTAACATTTCTACAATTGGACATTGTTTTTACAATGGCTATTGTGTTCGTTTAATTGGAAGGGTTTTTTTTTTCTTTCTTCATGGCACATAAAATAACAGTGATCTTAAGATCTATATGCTTTAGATTCTGCAAAATCAATTTATAAAGCAGTCACATATGGGTGATTTTTGCTTTTTTTATGATCTTAGGTGTTTTTAAAGTTTTTAGATAACAAAGAAGAAGGAATAAAAATAATAAAAGGAAAATATGTGATAAATTGCTGAGAAACAAAATAGCTGATAGTGGAATAATTCATGGCAGAACTAAATATTATAAGGCAAATTAAATGTATTTAACTTATTTGTTTACCTGTCTCATCTCTAACTAGAATACAAGAGGCCATGAAGTCTAAATCACCTTTGAATTACCTCTAGGATGCAGCATATCATCTGTTAACAATTTAGTAACTGGTTGAATAAATGGTTGATGAAGTAAGTTAGCTTTTAAATAAATTGTGCAAAATCTAGACCATGTTTTATATTTCTCAGATTTCTTAAGCATTTTCTCAAACTCTGCCTGCTTGACCTAAAGAAACCAAACCTGTGGCAATCTAAAAAACAGTTCAAAATAATAGGACCAAAATGAAAATTGTTTGGTTTAACGTTGCATTTTCTTGATAATAATCTTGTGTGGTAGTGACATTATCTTTGATATCTCTGATTAAAACGACTTTATTATATTCAGCCTAACCAAGCATTTAGAGTGAGGGTTCTTCTCTGTGTTCACATGGCTTTACAGCAATGAACATTCTCTGACAAGATCTCTCAAGGACTTGTCTGTTTGACCTTTTTGAAAATCGAAAAGGTCTCATTCATCTTTGTAACTGAGATGCTTAGTACAATGCCTAGCACTGGGTGTTCTAAAAATATTGAGTAAATCACATGACTGAATGACAAATGTTTATAATACAGGATCCACTAGCAGTTGATCCTGGACCAACAGAGATTTGAACTGCCCGGGTGCACTTATGCAAACGTATTATAAAAAGATAAAATTCAGCAAAACATACACACACAAGCACATATAGACCTTACGTGGTGCCATTCCCAATGGAGAGAAATGTAAACAAATGTAAAGATATAGTTTTAAATAACAACATAAAGTTAACTCTAGAATGTACTGTACTACTGTAATAATTTCATAGCCACTTCCTGTTGCTATTGTGGTGAGCTCAAGTGTTGTGAATTTCCTCTTAAAACACCATGTGACACTAATCATCTCCCTGTGAGCCGTGCATCGCTACAGTAAGTTGCAGATCTCCAGAAAAAGTGATCTCTCCCGGTTCTAGTGTATTTTTCATTGTGCTTTGTGCAATACTGTAAACCTTTAATAACACCGTGGGACCCATATGAAGTGCCACTAGTGATGCCAAAAGTGCTCCCAAAAAGCAGAGAAAAGTCTTAACATTAAGAGAAAAAGTTGAATTGCTTGATAGGTACCGTAGATTGAGGTCTGCAGCTGTGGCTGCCTGCCATTTCAGACAGATGATTCACCTTGTAAACAGATAATGTGAATTTGTGGTATTGATAAATATAGTATAGTACTGTAAAGGTATTTTCTCTTTCTTACTTTCTTAATAACTTTTTTTCTCTAGCTTACCTTATTGTACGACCACAGTATGTAGTACACATAACATACAAAATATGTTCTAATCGACTGTTCACATTATTGATAAGGCTTCCAACCAACAGCAGGGTATTAGTATTTAATAATACTAATTTTGGGGGAGTCAAAATTAAGTGTTGGATTTTCAACTGTGTGGGGTCAGCACCCTAACCCCTGAGTGTTGAAGGGTCAACCATACTTGATATTAGTAGTATTTATTGGTAGCAGACCACAGAGATCTCTCTTGGTAATGTAGCCACACAACTATGATAAACAGGTGTGGCAAGCAGAATAATGACCCCTCAAACATACCCATGACTTCATCCCCAGAAATTGAGAGTACGTTACTTTATCTGGTGAAAGAGATGTTTGAAGATGGATTAAATTAGAGCTCTTGAGAAGAAAGGTTACTGTGGATGATCCAGGTTGGCCTAATATGATCAAAAAGGTCCTGGAAAGAAAGAGGCAAGAGTATCAGAGTCAGGAAAGGAGATGTGATGACAGAAGTAGGGGTAGGAGAGACACGGGGCCACAAGCCAAGGAATGCAGGCTGCCTGTAGGATCTGGAAAAGGCACGGAAAGGGATTCTTCTCTAGAAGTCCCAGATGGAGCACAGCCCTACTAATCCACTTCAGACTTCTGATCTCCAAAACTGTAGGATAATAGTGTCCTTTAAGCCACTAAATTTGTAGCAATGTGCTACAGCAGCAGTAGCAGGCAGATCAGTTGGGGATAATTTGGGGCTTCAAATGGCAGGAAACTCAAATTGGTTTAAATAATAGGATAGCAAGAAAATGCATTGGCTTACACATTATGAAGTCTGACATGGAGCAGAAAGAGTTGCTCCATTGGCTCAATGATGTCACTTAACTCCTATCTCTATCTCTGCTCTGTATTTCAGTTTTACTGATGTTATCCTAAAACCAGTTCCCTTGTAAGTTTGGGAAGGCTGCCAGTAGCAATTGGAGTTAAATTTGTCCTTGCTCACTTTTATCAGCAAAGAGCCCAGCTTCTCCTAATTATCTACCTCTATAGACCTAGACTAAGCAGGACCCATCCCTGGAGCTCCCCATAAGGGGTACCTGTCACAGGGCCGATGCCTGAACAAAATCAGGGTCCTATTAGGAAAGGGAGAGAGGGAGTATATGCCAGACAGGATATTAGCCATGCCCTACAAAGCAGGTAACAGAGTTGTGTGCCAAGAATGTGTAGGGATAAATAAAAGTGGTTAAACAAATTCCAGGGACACTGTGCCCTCAGTCCCAGGTCTAGGAAACAAATTTCAGCTTTTACTTGGCAATGTTTCCCTTTGCTGTATAAGGACAGTTGTATAATGGAAGGAGCAGCAGCAGTTAGTAAAACCTCATGACTCCTTCTGCCAGGCTTAGACTGGCAGTTAGTCTGGAATTTTTTCCACCTGGGGAATGGCAATGTGCCCAGCACCTTGGCTCATCATACCACCGTCTGGCTTACCTGCTGCAGGTCGCTGAACTCTGGAGTAGATTGACATCAGATAGCCTCTTGTGAATCATCCCTAAAATGATGCATTTCCTTTGAAAACTGCTAACTCTTCATACATTTCTACATAGACATTACTGCTTTCTTCTGTGATTGAAATTTGCTTCTTAATATGTTTTACAAATATCTAACATGACAGTTCTGAAGAATTTTCTCCAAACCAACTCTGTTGTCAGACAAAGTAACAGGAAGCAAAAGACACAGAAGGGAAATGATCTCTTTTAATCTCCAACTTCCAATGAATTATTTTTTCTAATATTACAGATGAGGAAATTTGGGAACAAAGTTGCAAAGCCTATAAATGTCAGAGCTGTTATTAGCCTTAGGGAAGTATGATTCCCAAGCCCATGCTCTTCCTTTTGTATTCCTTGGGATCACTCCAAGAGTTGGATATGTGTATAAAGCTGACCTACAGGAATCGCCTCCTCCTAATACTGTCCCTGTGACTTATGGGTTATTCCAGGACTGGACCTCATGTCCTACAGGGAGGGTAAGAAGTCTGAAGACAGCAGACATTCTCCAAATTTGTGTGAATTAGAGATACAGATGAGGAAAGATCCCTCTACACTAGTTCCAGAAGAAATCTAGAGTAGATCTAGTGGCTTAATAATCTCCTTAGGCCTGCTCTTTCCTTTAATTGTAAGAGAAACCTGAGCACAGTCACACTGATCATCAGGATTGATCATCATTAATATGCCAGATGGGCATACTCTTTTTCAACCATGGCTCTAATTATTTTCAGAGGACTAACATCAAAGACAAAGAATAATTCTCCTTCAATATCCTTCTGTTTCTGAGGATCATCTGAGAAACAACATACAAATCACCCCAACTCATGTATATAGCTCAGGATAGCACAGGCCTCCAGAAAACAGCTCTAGTCTTAATGGACATAAACAAGAAAGGCTCTAAGGTTCATGAAGGCACACTGCATCTTATACACACTGCAACCTTAGTTCAAGGCATAGTGCCTGACCCCTGGCAAATCCCTAGTGTTATATGAAGGAGGGTAGAGCAGGAGGGAAGGATGGTGGTAAAGGGCGCTAGATTTGTATCATTATTCAACAAAACTGAGGGAACACTTTGCCTTAAACAAGGTAGGCCAAACTCAGTGATGGCCTTTAAAATAGTGCAGATTTCACTATTGGTGTTCATGGGGTAGAAAATAAAGGCCTTTTTACCCAATAAGGTCATATGAATTTTTAGGTTTTGCAAAATGTTAGGGTTTGAAAAGCATTTCCAGTTACTGGCAATCTTCAAGAAAATGCCTGAAACAATTTTCAGAAATGCTTCTATTGAACTCTACTGAAATTACATTTTATATAGTCCTGTGTGATTGCTTCTGCCTTATCGTTCAAGAACTGTTAATAATGAGTGAGAGTTTTAATATGCAGAAAATGAGCAACAGAATGGGACCCAAGTTTCTTTTATTTTATTTTTTAATTAAAAAAAGTAAAGACCCTGTTAGAGTCAGTTTCTAGAGGTAATTTACTGGCATGTATGTTGTTTATTTCTAATTTAAAGACAAATTAGCACAGAAAGAAGTTAAAATAGAGCATATCTTCAAAATAAATGGCTCAGAGGCATTCAGGATTCACAAAACATTTTTCCAAGGCAGTTGTGAATTTAAATCACAGAATAGAAATGGGAAGGACCGCAGCATGTCAGGCAGCAGCAGTATGCTGAACATGGACACCACTGTTTACATCACCATTTCCAGTGGACGTTTTCCACGATGTCAAGTCAATTACTGTTTCTACTTCTACATTAGTGTAATTGGTTTTTGCTCTCCAGAGGAGCATTTATTAAGGCAATTTCAGTAAATAAGGGAAAAGGGGTCCGATTTGCTACTGAATCCATTGCGTATGGATAATCACTTCGATCTTCCTCCAGATCCTAGAGGAATTCTTGGTCCTGCGTGTGGATTAAAACTGTTTCTCCTCTTTGCAAGGGAAAGCAGAATAATACATTTTTTTCCCCCAGGAAAGTTGCTATGCTTAATGAAAATGATTCTAAGAAGCAGTACCTCTGAAAGTATTGATTAGCATGGTTTTAAAGAATACTCAGGGCTTGTACAGAGAATGGTTCAAAGGAATGTACAAAGCACACGCCTTCTCTAAATATTCTTAAATGCTTAGTCGTTATGAAGAAAACACATGCTAAAGCTGAATTTTGTACAGTTTCTGTACCAAATCAGATTCTTGGTCAAATCAAGAGGTACTGTTCTTTCATTAAAGTAACTCTAAGTATGAAAGAACAATGATACCTTTCCATTCGGGCAAGTTCTTTCTGCAAAGAGCATAAGATATGATGAGACATAATTTTCAAAGATGGTCCTCTTTTCAGCCAACATTTTTCATTTACAGTAAAATATTTTTGGAATGCCAAAGGGATTTCATTATTTGAATAGGAAGCTGGAATATCACATTTACAGCATATTTGGCAAAGTTCGGAGTATAATGTAGAAATCAGAACTGTCTACAAAATTAATGATGTATTCTTCACAAATTCTGATGCTGAGTGCATCTGGATTCTATGGGTGAAGCTCAGAGACTCCAGGTGAGGAGCAACATTAGTATCTGTGCCATGTCCAAGGACATATTGGTGACTATAGTTTTTCTGGCCCTGGAGACCCCAATTCAGAGTAGTAGTCAATCTGTTACTTAATCCAATCCAAACAAAGCAAAGCTAAAGAAAACAAAAACACTCTATTAGGTGTCTGTGCAAACACACCAAGGGCTAGAACACCATTTAATTCAGGTGAGGACAAGCAGTTCTGCCTTTATCATCTGGAGTGTTGCTTTAACCCTCAGCCTTGCTTTGAAAACCAGGCCTCATTTTGCATCCTCAGTGCAATATTAATTCAGAACTGACTTGGATTTGTTCCTTGGGCAAAAGGTTAAGTGATCCATAAATTTATTTCCCTGTAGACTTGGAAAAAGAAAAGTAAATATCACGGTGATTTGTTAGCCAAGTTTTGCAGCAACAGAATCATTGAATATCCCTCCAGTAACCAGAGTCAATGCTCTGTGATGAATAGAAAATAATTAAAATATTTATGGCTCACCCACTTGAATGATGCCAATGACCAGAAAGATCAAATCCTCACAGAAATCTGATTAATAAGAAATGACTCTAACCTGCTTCATGTTTGACTAAGAACTAAATTCCATTACAAATGTGCAAAGAAGCATAATTCATCCCTGCATAATGGCTTTTTGTTAACATAACTTCACTGTGAAGAAATTCACAGTGTCTCTAAACTAAAATATATTTGTTGCAAAATAGAACCTACATTTTTCATGACCTGACCTTAGATTTCATAGGCCCATATCCAGTGACTCAATATTAGTATAATAAGTACGTTTATAACTTGTGGCAGGTGGTGCCATGTGCAGCAGATTTTGTTGCTGCAGGTAATAGCCTTCAGACTTAAGCTCTTTCATGGAGGAGAGTGTGCTTGAAAAGATAATAGTGGTGGAGAGATCCTTAGAAATGGCACCGTCCTCTCTCAGCAACAATAGTTCAGTTATTGAGTATCCATCAAGTATGTGACATTGGTCTATGCTCATTGAAAGTTTCCATATTGAATCCTGGTCTCCTTTTTCTAAATGAAGAGCATTTCATTCACGTCCCTTTGTGTCTCCAAATAACTGTTCAATATGCAGTCAGACAATTGGCTTTTTCCTTTGAGAGTTATGGAAAGATGTGCCAGGTACAGAGCATCATGGAGTAGAAGGAGCTTCAGGAGATCAGCTTGTTTGGGCTTCTGCCTCTCTAAGCATGACTGTTGCTAACGCCTTTTATAAAGGAGCTCTGAGTGTCACGCAACTGATGCCAGGCCTATCTGCATGCTTCTACCTTTGCTCATGATGAAGCTCCACCCTACTTTCATCTGCTTGTCTCATCTCCTGTCCCTTGAGATACAATGCCATTCATCTAAAAACTGCTCTCTTACAATATACTATGCTTGTCCCTGAGAATAGAGGTGAAAAAACACGTTTCAACCTTCACTGGATTTATAATCCAATGGGGAAGATAGGCATTATGTTAAGATTATCACAAATAATTAAGTGATTACATATTGCATAGCACTGAAAAGAGGTCCAGATACCAGGAAGGCATATTAATAAGGGGTCCTAAGCATAGTTCAGGAGACCTAAAGGGGCCCTTGAAAGATGTATTTAGACCATGCTGGGAACAGTGGCTTACCTCTGCAATCCCAGGTAGGGACTGAAGAGGATATCTTCAAAATGAGATGGCTCATTTTGGTAGGCCATGGCAGGCAGATTACCTGAGGTCAGAAGTTCAAGACCAGCCTGGCCACCATGATGAAACCCTGTCTCTACTAAAAATATAAAAATTAGCCAGACATGGTGGTGTGCCTGTCTGTAGTCCCAGCTTCTTGGGAGGCTGAGGCACAGCAATCGCTGGAGCTGGGGGACACAGAGGTTGTGGTGAACTGAGATCACACCACTACACTCCAGCCTGGGAAACAGAGTGAGACTCCATCTCAAAAAAAAGATATATTTAGACTAGAAGTTGAAGTAAATTTGAAAAAAATTCACTTAAGAAGGATAAGAAGGTATTTGGAGAGAAGACCATTCCAGCCAGACAGAAGGACAGAGTCTAACTTTTAAGGCTGAGAGGTGGGAGTTGGGTGAGGGCAAGTGAAAAGTACTTTTGTGAAAAGTAAATGGAAGAGAAATTATGTAAACCACAAGCAAATGGGAAGTCATCAAAAGACAAGTGATGACATGATCAGATTTAGATTTCTCAAAACTCATTCTGGCTATTGTGTAGATTGTTGTTCAGAAAAAGATAAGAGAAGTTTCTGGACCAGAGAAGAGGCTATTGCAGCATTCATGCACATGACAAACCCTCTATAAATCTCTGTTCATAAAATAACTTTGCCCATCAGCCTGTTATCACTGATATATACTTTTATACTCTAGGCAATTAATATGTATTTAAGACACCAGACCCAGAATTCTTAAGATGACATCATTACTTTGAATATGAGCTACTAACCTGTCCAAGACCATCTCAGAAGATTTCAATTTAAAACCAAATCTCTGCTTTTTAGTGAAAATACCAATTAAAACATTTAACATAAAATACACTTTGCTTCCCCTTAATCCTGGCCACTGTAGATCTCTGAATTGTCTGCAAAGACTGGCTGTTCATGAAGGCATGGCAATGCCTGCCTACACTGTATTTCTTATAATGTTTTGTCCCCAATAATTTTTGAGTTTTTTTTAATATGGAATTTTCCTTACCTACTTAAATAATATTGGAATAATATTAATAATTCCTACTTAAATAATAATAGCACCCATTTTTCTCTAGAGATGCTACAGATAATCCTGTGAAACATGAGGTTATGAAAGTTAAATAGAAGAGTTAATATGAATGTATTACCAACTATACCTGAGTCTCCAGTGTGACCTTTTACTCAGGAAACTGTGCTGGGTTTCAGAGTGGTGCCGTATTTCATACAAAGAAGGAAGGTCTGACAAATTTTCTCTGCACACCCAGTATCTCCCCTTTCTTCCTCCCTATCCCAAGAATAATATATAAGAATTTCAAGTATGTTGGATGTCCTCCTGGATAAACAATCTGTATCCTTCACCAGGCAACGGGTATGTACTTACATGCCAGTGGCAGAGCATGTTTCCCAGGCAGGAAAAAAAATGTTTCCCAGGCAGGAAAACTCTTTTTCATTTCCCTAATTTCTACAATAGGTCATCAAACTTGCCATCTGCTGAGCTGTTTTCCAAAGCATATGGCTGCTTCTTCAAGTGGCAATGTAGAAGAATAACTAAAAGAAGTCATATTTGGGAGAGAGTAACTAAAGCACGTACAATTGAGTCACTCTGCTCTGTGTCCTTAATTCTTTTTTTTTTTAATTTTTTATTGGATTTTAGGTTTTGGGGTACATGAGCAGAGCATGCAAGACAGTTGCGTAGGAACACACATGGCAGTGTGCTTTGCTTTTCTTCTCCCCTTCACCCACATTTGGCATTTCTCCCCAGGCTATCCCTCCCCACCTCCCCCTCCCACTGGCCCTCCCCTTTTCCCCCCAATAGACCCCAGTGTTTAGTACTCCCCTTTCTGTGTCCATGTGTTCTCATTTTTCATCACCCACCTATGAGTGAGAATATGCGGTGTTTCATTTTCTGTTCTTGTGTCAGTTTGCTGAGGATGACGTTCTCCAGATTCATCCATGTCCCTACAAACGATACAAACTCATCATTTCTGATTGCTGCATAATATTCCATGGTGTATATGTGCCACATTTTTCCAATCCAGTCTATTATCAATGGGCATTTGGGTTGATTCCAGGTCTTTGGTATTGTAAACAGTGGGAGTGTGTCCTTAATTCTATACCTGAGTCAAGTTAGAATTCCTAAAGTCCTCATACTGGAAACACATTAGATTTGCCTTTTGCATATTCACTGTCACTGAATTCCATTTTAATGATATATTTTCATCATAGACAACAAGAGACAACCATAGAAAACCCATGGCTATGTTTATTATCAAATGACATTGAAAATGTTCTTAGTCCTGTCATAACACTACCAGTCATTAGATATGAAGCATTCACGATGTGCTAGGCACCACTTTCGTAGTTCCAGACAAGCAGCATAGGTTGGAGATCAGAACACAGTAGTTCAGCCAAGCTGCTTGGATTCAGATTCTGAATCTGTCACTCAATGGATGTATGCTCTTGAGAGAGTTAACTTCTTAGTACCTCATTTATAAAACGGGGATAAAGATAACCATCCCTACCTTTGGGATTAGTGTGAAGATAAAATGACTTAATATATAAATAAAGCATTTAGATCACTTCCTGACACACGTTCAACATTATGTAAATCTTATATATCAGTATCTCATTTAAATCACATGAAATCTCTATTTGATATACGAAGAATCTGAGTCACAGAGGGCTTAAGTAACTACTACCATGGCATTCTAATTCTAGAGCCTATGATCTTAACTATTTCTTCTTTATATAAAGACTCATGAGAGAATATTTTTATTCTTAGGATTATATCTTTGTTTTATTAAAATTCTAGGTGGAGACACAGTGGCTCACGCCTGTAATCCCAGTACTTTAGGAGGCTGAGGTGGGCAGATCATCTGAGGTCAGGAATTTGAGATCAGCCTGGCCAACACGGTGAAACTCCATTTCTACTAAAAATATAAAACTTATCTGGGTGTGGTAGCATGTGCCTGTAGTCCCAGCTACTTGGGAGGCTGAGTCAGGAGAATCACTTGAACCCAGGAGGTGGAGGTTGCAATTAGCCAAGATTGCACCACTGCACTCCAGCCTGGGTGACAGAGCAAGTCTCCATCTCAAATAATAATTATAATACACAACCAAAAAAAACCCTCTAAACTTATTTTTTGAGTTAGCTGACAACACAGATCCAAATCTGAAGTTCAACAATCAAGTCATTGTATTGAATTTGCTGGTTTCCATTTACATTCACGTGGTCCCTTTTGGGGATCTTAATTTTCTATTACTATTTCAATGTGGCTCTCATGTATTATTAGGTGCCTTTTGTAATAACCACCTCATAAAATAGCTTGGAAAGACAAAAGTGGGCTGGGCACCATGGCTCATGCCTGTAATCCTAGCACTCTGGGAGGCTGAGGCAGTCTGATCGCTTAAGCCCAGAAGTTTGAGACTAGCCTGGGCAATATGGTGAAACCCCCATCTCTACAAAAAATACAAAACTTAGCCAGGTGTGGTGACATGCACCTGTAATCCCAGCTACTTGCTCACTTGGGAGGCTGAGGTGGCAGGATAGCTTGAGCCCAGGAGGCAGAAGTCACAGTGAGCTGATTTCACAGTAAGCCAAGATCGTACCACTGTACTCCAGTCTGAGCAACAGAGCCAGACCCCTGTCTCACCAGACAAAAGAAAAAAATATATACAAATTGTGAACATTTTTTTTAAGAAAATTTTTTCTCTGTGGAGTCAGCTAAATATGGAAATATGGTAAACAAGTTTATCAAATAGAGAAATGTTGTTCTAACAAGGATCACTGAAGAATGAAAATGAAAACACTGTATAAGAATATGAAACAAGCCGGGCACTGTGGTACACGCCTGCAATCCCAGCACTTTTGGAGGCTGAGGCAGGTAGATCACTTGAGCTCAGGAATTCAATACCAGCCTGGGCAACATGGGAAAAAACCCATCTCTACGAAAAATACAAAAATTAGCCTGGCATGGTTGCACACATCTGTAGTTCCAGTTACGCAGGAGGCTAAGGTGGGAGGATCACTTGAGCCCAGGAACCCAAGGCTGCAGTGAGCTAAGATTATGCCATTGCATTCCAGCCTGGGTGACAGAGTGAGACCCTGTCTCAAAATTAAAAAAAAGGTCGTGAAACAGGGAGGGAGAACTGCTTGGCTTCTGACAGCTGCATAATCTCAGCTCCTACCGGTCATATAAGGTACCCTGCACTCCAAACCCAATTGATTTAACTTCTCCAAGTAAGTCAAATTTCCTGACACATTATCTTTTTACCTGGAGCATTTTTACTACTTCCTTCTGCTCGAATTGTTCTCTGTTCACTCTTTTTTCCCTTCAACTTCCTTTATCATTTAAGATTTAGCTCAAAGGTCATCTTCTCTGTGAAGCAAGCATTGTCTGACACCTGAGGCATTTAAATATCTCTCTCTCTTTTGTGTTCTTAACATGCCATGTATATAATATTGCTAAGGCATTCTACTGCTTTACTTTTTTATTCTTTTAACAAATATTTATTGAATTTCTGCTAACTGATACTCTGTATTAAACTGGAATTATCATGTATATGTTATTTTCATTTTTAAAAATAGGGCTATGTTTGATCCATCAGGAACCTGAAACAAAGCAGCATCTCAATATATGCCTGTTGAAGGAAAGAACTGACCAAACAAGATAATTTTGATTTATAATCACATTCTAATTTTTAACCAAAGATGACATTATTCCAGTTGGCCCTTTACTTTCCACCACATTCTGAATACCATTTGGTGCTTTCAAAAAATAAAATTTACCTTTAGAAATATTCAAAAGTGTGGTATGTTCATCCATCTTCATGCTCCTAATAAAGCCATACCAGAGACTGGGTAATTTATGAAGTAAAGAGGTTTAATTGACTCACAGTTCAGATGGTTGGGGAGGCCTCAGGAAATTTACAATCATTGCAGAAGGGGAAGCAAACACATCCTTCTTCACAGGGCAGCAGGAAGGAGAATAAGAGTCCAGTGACAGGGGAAGCCCCTTATAAAACACGGGATCTCATGAGAACTAACTCACTATCAGGAGAACAGGATGGGGAAACCACCATCATGATTCAATTATCTTCACCTGGTCTCTCCCACACCTGGGGATTATGGGAACTACAATTCAAGATGAAATTTGGGTGGGGGCACAGACAAACCATAACATGTGGTTATACCATAAGTTTTAAATTTCTCTTCAAGTAATGAAAAGTTCTATTATTGCTGTATTTTAAATATATATTTTAAACTTAAAATGCTAAAATTATCCCAGTACATACTTTTTATGTATTTGATATATTTTTCCTGTTGAAGAGATTCACATTTTTAGAAACGCTAGAACAAAAAGAATGTCCATATTCCAGATCTACTGACCTAGAAAAATGTCCATGCTCATGAATAGATACAGGTTTGGTACAGCCTGGCACAGCCTGGCACATAAAATGGCAGAGGCCCTCTTTAAGAAAAAAACAATTATTAATAGAAAATTGCTAGGTCCTCTCCCTCCTAAGGTCTTAGAAGTTCCTATACAAGTGAGGGGCCCTAAAGTGCATGGTTCATTAATTTCATGGTATACCTGCCTATGTCTATGATGTATTGTTAAAAGGAAGAGGAAAAGCTAAAAAATATATATGCTCTTCCCATTCTCCTAAAAAATTTAAACCACTTTATGTTATGGGCAAATGAAAACTCTGGAATAATGCAAAGCAAATTATTAAAATCACCTTCATCAAGAGAGAATTAAGCCAGAGGGTAAGGTAAAGGAGTGTGTGTGTGTGTGCATGTATGTGTGTGTGTTTATTTTTAGACACCTTTATTTTCATTATTACAGTGATAATGCACTACTTTTAAACTTCAATCCCAAAATGAACTTTACTGGGTAAGGAATAAAAGCATGTGCATGTGAAAGAATTCCAAAAAAGGAAATTTTTGGTTGTCTTTGGGATAAGTCCCTATCTTCCCAAAGTTACTATATGAATATACCACATATATTGGTTTCAGAAATTCTGCTATATTTGATATAAAATTAGCCACTTTCTTTTCTGAGAACATCGCCTATATTAATAGACTGCTCCCCAGGCCTCTCATATACACATGCCACAAGAGAATCAGATAAGAAGAGAGAATGTAAAAGCTCAGTGACCTACCAATGGGGTTCCAGGAAGACCATCTCTGGTAAATAACAGATGCCCACTATATCACCCTGAAATCACTTAAATCGATCATATTTTGAAATCAAGAGAAACACTCCTCTATAGATAAGACAAACATAAGATTAATACAAAGGCATATGTAACCCACAAGGATAAAATATAATCAAGACAAGTCAAGTCAAAAATATTTCTCTAGACATCCATGCAGGTACCCGTTGATTGTGGCAGAGAAAAATCCAATACATAATTTGAAACAACTTATCATAAAAAGAAAGTAAAACAAATTCACATAAGGAAAAGAATGTTTTTCAAAATCGCTAGTTCTCCCAAAATTTGTGCAATCTAACGTGCATGATATAGTTGTGCCAACAGCATTTTCCAGCAGGAAACTCTCATTCCAAAAGGCAGAATTTCACAGCAATACAAGGCTAATGATTGCAGTGTCTGATGGTAGTCCTAGCCTCAGCTCCAAGAATGAAAGCAGATGCCATTCTCTTAGGTATTCTGACAGGCTGATATTAAAGAGCAGCATGTGTGGGAAGATGTAGGAAATCAACTGGCCCCTTTCACAGATTTTACTGTAGAATGTTTTTACTGTCAGGGCAGTGGGTATGACAAACCTGAGAGATGACAGTAATAGGAGTGTTTAAGTAAGAGAACAAGCTTAATAGAGATGACACTATTGACAATAACATGCTTATGTTCAAAGAAGAGTCCTTTCCTTTTCCACTGAAAATTCCAATGCCAATTTTTTAATCCATTTTTGCTAAATAACACAAAACATCTTTGAGTCATTTGAAGGGTAGAAGACTAAACTGGCAGTTATATTGTCTCATCTGTTTTTCAAGATACCTCATTCCATCATATCATTGACACTCGTCAGTTAGGACCTTAGTCTGGACCAAGGCAGAACCTATGTAAAATTCTGAAGTGACTGTGAAATGACTGCCTATTTTTTGTTGGAGTGCGCTTCAAATTAACCTTGGAGCCCAAGCTCAGGAATGGTTATTAACCAACCTTTGTAATGAAGCCTGACACTATGTGAAGGATACCCTGTAATTATTTTAAGCCAACTGTCCAGTTATTCTGTACCACAAATAAAATGTATGAAACAATAGCATTTTTCTCTCCAAAAATATATACCGATTTTATGTTTCTTGCATTTCTCTAGTATTCAAATTAATGATAGTTCAGTATTACACCTCCAACAATGGCCTACTTCTTAGGTATTTGAGCTCCTCCAGAAATACTCTAACCGCACACTCAGTGGTAGAGCATTTGGGAGGGTAAACTGCCAGTTGTGAATTGATGCTAAATGAATGGGTATGCTTCTAAAAAAACAAAGTCCTTTTCACTCATGGGCTTTAATACCCATGTAATCATAATTATTTCAAATTCTCTCAAGGCTAAAATTAAACTTGGCTTCCTGGATGGCCAAACAAGTGACTATTCTTCTACCCCAGTCAGCTCCTATTTTATCTCAGGCTCACTCTGAGCACAAACTGGTTAAAAACATTAATATTCCCAATGCTGAATTAAATATGACTAAAAAGTATAAACTGAATGGGCAGTTTAAATATAATATCATCCAATTAGAACCACAGTGGAGCAGTCATCCCCTTTCCCCCCATACTCCCAATGGAGTGGGAAAGGCAGGTGGTAGGCAGGGAGCACAGCATGAGTTCTAGAGGGGAGCGTGGGTCATGGTGCTAAAGTCCAACTGGATGGAATATTTAGAGCCAGGGGAACACTACTAAAGGCACAGTTACAATGGATAGCCAGATCAATGTCATGGAGATGATCTGAAATAGAGCTGCCAGGCTACAGAAGGCTTGGCAAAAGAGACAAGGTCATGTATGAAATTGACGGGCAAATGAGATTTTCATGAGAGAAAAGTCTTGAAACAAGTACAGAGTAAAACAAAGAAATATGCTAAGGTGTGACAAGGCAACTGGGTAGGCAATAGGATTAGGTATTTGTGACTTTAGATAGGCTGGTTCTTAGGAGTTCTTAAAGACAATGAAGGACACTTATTACAGCAGAGATCATAAAACCATGACCTGAGCATAGACATTCTGTATGCATATGGATTTGGGCAGAGCCCTTGAACCCAAACATACTGGGTATGAATCTTGACCCTACACTTACTAGTTATATGATACAAGGCAACTTCCCTAAGCTTTGTACCTTTAATTTCCTCTTCTATAAAACTGGTATAATCATGGCCGGGTGCGGTGGCTCACGCCTATAATCCCAGCACTTTGGGAGGCCGAGGTGGGTGGATCATGTGGTCAAGAGATCGAGACCATCCTGGTCAACAAGGTGAAACCCCGTCTCTACTAAAAATACAAAAATTAGCTGGGCATGGTGGCGCACGCCTGTAGTCACAGCTACTCGGGAGGCTGAGGCAGGAGAATTGCTTGAACCCAGGAGCCAGAGGTTGTGGTGAGCCGAGATCAAGCCATTGCACTCCAGTCTGGTTAACAAGAGCGAAACTCCACCTCAAAAAAAAAAAAAAACTGGGATAATCATTAAAATGACTTTGAGAAGCAAATTGGTTAATACATATAAAACATTTAAGGAAAATAAAGGTCAAAGAAGGAAAATATTTTTGTTTCATCTTTTTCATGGAAAATTTCATTAAACATATTTCTTCTGATCTTATGAAATAAATTGTAAAATATATTCTAAAACTTAGATTACCTAATTTATTGAATAAAATATAAATGGGAAAATTGGCATTACTTTTTAATCCACCAAAATGAAAATATCACATTGAAGAATGAGTTTAATATGGTCGATTAAACGTGAAAGCCTTAATGACAATAAAGACAGAAATGTGTACAAACACACAAGGACAAAGGAAACACAGAGGATACAATGCTGGGAAAGAAATATCAGTGGAAAACACATCATGGAGTGGCAACATGGAGAATTAACAGAGTGGGAGAAGTAGGGACTCAAATTCCTAAAGAAGAAGAAGACTTCCATATAAATGAACTAATTTCCATCACTTAGCTCCCTAGCCATTCTGGAATTGGCGTCACCAGCTACAGAGAATTTAGGAATGAAGCTTGGATCTGACACATCACATAAAGAGCATTCTAAGCCCCTCGATCTTCTCTCAAACCCTGCTCAACCAGGCAACTAGTTCTCTTTGAACCACAATTCTCAAAGACAGGAGGTTTGTCCTTCAGAGAAATTAAATCAAAAGGGGCCCTGGACTCAGGAACACAAGGCACAAAATATGAACATGATGCAGGGATTTGGAACAAGAAGATTCTCTCCATTTTTCTCCTCATCTGGTTCCTGGAACACAGGCCACAAGTGGGCAAACCACAAGATTCATTGCTGAAGAAGCTGAATAGAATCCAAAGAAAATGTCTACAAATACTAACATTTGAAGGTCACACATCAGCTTGCTGCCTGCCCAGTCACAGAATTTTTTTTTAAGATAGGGTTTTACTCCTGTCACCCAGGCTGGAACGCAGTGGCACGCTCTCAGCTCACTATAACCTCTACGTCCCACGTTCAAGCAACCCTCCTGCCTCCAGAATAGCTGGGACTACAGGCACTGGCCACCATGCCTAGCTAATTTTTATGGAGAGACGGAGTCTCACCATATTGGCAAGTATGGACTGGAACTCCTGATCTCAAGTGATGCATCTACCTCAGCCTCCCAAAGGCTGGGATTATAGGCAAGATCTTCTGTGTCCAGCCTCAGTCTCAGAATCTTATCCCTGTGCTCACCCTTCCTCAGAAACCCTCAGAAGGTGAGCTTTTCCCATGCAAGCAAGCCCTTGTTTAGGAGGTAGCATCTTTAAAAAATAAGAATCAAAAAAGTAAACTTGATGTATTTGACCTGGGGAAGAATCATATTGAAAGAAGTTTTATATTTCTGAAGAAGAGTTTAGGAGTAATTAGTGATAGATAGAAAACCAACCCACAAAGGGAAAAAACAAAACAAAACAGATCACAGAGGGGTAACTGACTTAACAGAGTGGGAGAAGCAGGCACCCAAATGCCTATGAGAAAGGCTTCCATATAAATGTGTGTGCATAGTCATAATAATGTGCTGCTAATTTGTTAATACCGAACCTAGAATTGTGTTCTAAATTAGCTGAAAAATGGAAAGATGATAACTGGGTATAATTACAGAAGAATCTAATATTCTCTCTTAATAGGAAGTCCATAGAAAATGTTTGAAATTGATATATTAAGAAATACTAGTGGAATTCATTATTATTCAAAATATATTATTTTCCAAAGAAGCAGCTAAAGTAATTTAAAGTAGGAATTGCTGGGAATGAAATTTTGTGGTAGAAGGGTTTCAGGCAGAAATTATTTTTCACTATAGGCCTATGGAACTTGATTTCTTAAACCATGTCATATATTTTCTCAACAAAAGTTACAATTAAAGTACCAATATCTTGTATAAAACCAGCCATCTAATCTCTTTCCTTGAAATTAAATGTATTTTCATGAATCCAGAGTTTGTAGTGGATAGCTTATCTTTATTTTGGTTGAAATCTTATAATAGGCTTTCTCCAGTTATGCTCTGCTCATTGGTTGTCAGCTCCTGAAGGAAATATGCAAAATTTAGCTTCCCTTCAGTAAGTAGGGAAGTTTTGTTCAATAATACCCCAATTTGAATTTAATATGTTATTTTTTAATCTTAGACTAGTTCATTGAATAACAAACATAAATGGCAAGATAGTTATTTATGCATGTAATCAATGAAAATTAGTATTTTCAGGTCTAAAAATAAAATATTTTATGAATATTTTCTCAAAATAGCAAAATAATTAAAATAAAATTGTATAAAATAAATTTTATATATGTCAAGATCATTTAAGTCAAAATGTGTGTGTGTCATGTGTGCAGAATTAAATATGATCCTATACATCTTTTAGGGTACATGTGTATTTGATTGGAACAAAAGATATTTTACACCCCCAACTTACAACACTCATAACATGAAATTGGAAAAAAAAAAAAAAAACAGAAAAATGTTATACATGAGAAATAATGAAAGTATTGATTAATTTCTAGAAAAAGGAACATATCAAAGCTTTAGATTTGCTCTATAAAAAGTTTTAAAGGGCGAATATTGTGCTATTTTGAAGCGACTCCTAATTTAGAAAGCTCAAATAATGTCTATTTTTTAAAACGGAATCTTTCTCCAGTCATAGGAAATGTACCACCACAACTATGTAATCAATGTGAAGCAGATGGTGGAGCAATTATCTGGTGTATCTGGGCACTACCATTGGCCAATACATAGAATATGGGCCAGGAAATTTATTCTCTGTTTTCAGGCTGCTGTCGGGTTGTGATGGATAGTGCCGCTTAATGAAAATCTTTGTATTAATTTAGTTTCCATTTTATAATCCTCAACTAAATAGGCATCTCTCTCTGTCTCTGCCTCTCTCTGTCTCTGTTTCTCTCTCTGTGCCTCTTTCTTGTTCTCTCTCTTTCTAAGTCAAGTAAGAGCTATACAGTGATGATTTTAGGAATCTAATAGTTTGAGCTGTGATTTATTTTTTAATATCAGCATAGCTTGCTACTATCATTTTTTGAGGAAATAGCTGCTCCCTATACCAGTGTACAAATTTGAGTTCTTTCATTTACTTAAAATTGTCTACAGTTCACAGTTTAGAGAAGACACTATTTTGAATGCTGATTCAGAATTATGTACTAGAGTAAAAAAACTTTAAAAATACATTTTAAAGCACCTGCTTTGAGCATTTATGATAATATCATCCTAAGTGATAGGTATTTTAGCTTTAATTCCAATGGAAAATGAGCTATTAATCTCATATCGGTTTCAAGCTTTTGTTTTTTTACTTTGTCTTTTTAGATCAGTTTTAGTTTCACAGAATAATCAAGAGGAAAATTTTCCCATGTATTACCTGTCCCCACACATGCACAGCCTCCTCCCTGATCATTAAAATCCCCCACCTAAGTGGCACATTTTTTACACCTGATGAACATAATTGACACATCATTAACCTTCAAATCCCATATTCTATGTTAGGGTTCACTCTTGGTGTTGTTAATTCTGTGGATTTGGACAAATGTATAATGGCATGTATCCATCATAATCCCGTGGTATTATAGAGTAGTTTCACTGGCCTAAATATCCTCTGTGCCTGCCTATTCATCCCTACCTCCCCCCAACTCCTGGCAACCACAGATCTTTTTATTATTTCCATAGTTTTGCCTTATCCAATAAGTCACATAGTAAAAATCATGCAGTATGTAACCTTGGCAGATTGGCTTCTTTCACTTACTAATACGCATAGATGTTTCCTCCCTGGCTTTTCATGGCTTGTTAGCTCATTTCTTTTTAACACTAAACATTCCATTGTCTGGATGTACCATACTTTATTTATTCATTCACTTACTGAAGGACATTTTGGTTGCTTTCAAGTTTTGGCAATTATGAACGAAGCTTCTCTAAACATTCTTGTACAAATTTTTATGTGGACATAAGTTTTCAACTCCTTTGGGTAAATACAAAAGAACGCAATTGTGAGATAACTGGCAAGAGTATGTTTACTTTTGTAAGTAACTGCCAAACCGTCTTCCAAAGTAGATATAACATTTTGCATCCTCACCAGCAAGGAATGAATGTTCCTGTTGCTCCACATTCTCACCAGCATTTGGTGTTATCAATGTTCTGGTATATAGTGGTACCTTACTGTTGTTTTAATTTGTATTTCCCTGATGACATATGATGTTGAGCCTCTTTTCATATGCTTATGCACCATCTGTATATCTTCTTTGGTAAGGTTAAGGTATTTGACTCACTTTGAAATTTTTTTTTTATAAATTTTATTTTAGGTTCAAGGGTACGTGGGTAGATTTGTGACATAGGCAAACTGCATGTGACAGGGGTTTGGTGTACAAATTATTTCATCTCTCAGGTAATAAGCATAGTACCTGACAGGTATTTTTTTCTGATCCTCTCCTTCCTCCCACCCTTCACCCTCAAGTATGCCCTGGTGTCTATTGTTTCCCTTTTTGTGTCCTTGTATTCATCATTTAACTCCCACTTATAAGTGAGAACTTGCAGTATGTGGTTTTCTGTTCCTATATTAGTTGGCTTAAGATAAGGGCCTCCAGCTCCATCCATGTTGCTACAAAGGACATGATCTCATTATTTATTATGGCTGCATAGTATTCCTTGGTGTTTATGTAGCAAATTTTCTTTATCCAGTCTTCAATTGATGGGACTTATGTTGATTCTATGTCTTTACTGTTGTGAATAGTGCTACAATGAACATATGCATGCATGTGGTGTCTTTATAGTAGAGTGATTTATACTCTTTTGGGTATATACCCAATGGGATTGCTGGGATGAATAGTAATTTTGCTTCAACTTCTTTGAGGAATCATCACACTGCTTTCCACAATGTTGGCCCATTTTATAATTGGGTTGTTTGTTTTCTTATTCTTGAGTTTTAAGAGTTATTTGTATAGTTTGGATAATAGTCCTTAATCAGGTATGTCTTTTGCAAATATTTTTGTACCAGGCTGTGGCTTGGCGTTTTATTCATTATTTTAATAAAGTTCTCCTGTTTTTTTTTTAATGCGCTATCATACTTATTATCTTCATTTATCACTCACTATTTTGCTTTACAGTTGGTAAAAGGATTACCTATACATATTGTATATATACCTAGTTTTAGAATGCTTTGTATTTCTATAATAACTCAAAATTTATAAGAAATTAGATAGTAATAATGGTGATCTTATGTGACTGATATTTTTAAAATGTTTTAGTTATTATTTTCCAAACATACATAAAAGTAAAAAAAAAATAGCATAATAGGCCCCATTTATCCACTACCCAGGGTTGACAACTATTAATATTTTATCCATTTTGTTTCATTGATCCCTTCTTCTTACATGTTCATGTGTTTTATTCTCAAGATTCTGAATTTCCAAAGAAGAATATATTTTTAAATGTAAATATTGTCAACAGCAAAGTAGTGTGGTTTCTCAAAATGATTCCACAAAATAAATTTGATCTATGTGGTCGTTTATGTTTTTATATATTATTTTTAAAATGATTTATTTAGAAATAATTGAAATAAATTCTTTCATATTCGGAACTTTTTATAGATTCACATTAAGAACTTTAGAACATGTGCAAAGTTGCCACTGCAACCCAAAATGTTTATCTTTGATAAATAGCCCTTAGAAAAGCACTTTTCTTTAGCTTTTCTTAAAATACTGGGATTATTAAGAAAGTCTTAGAAAAATTATAACATGTGTTTCTCATTTTAGAGATTATAATAATTTTATTTTGTTTAACTTAATAAGGAAAAACCCAAGCAACTTGCTGAAATTGTTTCTTTTGTCGAGATACTCTAGTAAATGAATGCCACTGAGATACTAACAATCATTCTATCTAGTTAATGCAAAAAAAGCCTTGAATTTATATAATTTTTTATTTTCTAATGCAGATCACTTATTACATAGGTGTTCAAATGTTTTCTGTTTCTTTGCAACTATAATTCCCACTTTACCCCTACCTTCCCTGAAGTTTATCCTTCGGAGTTTTTGTGTTTACTAGCCCCACTGTAAATCAAAGGATCCCAAATGAGCTGATTTCTTGATAAAACTAGACGCCGTTTATTTGCATAAGAGTCTTTTAGGAGGCATAAGGTGGATTGCCAAATGGGAAGACAATAGAAGGTAAAGCACTGTTTTCGTGGCCTACAATGTGGCTTATTATTTGTTTCTTTGTTTCCTTCTCTAATGCAAAAATGGGCTCTGAACTGCACATCTGGAATGACTATCTGAAGCAGATTTTTTTTAAATGCTTAGTGATATTCCTCCTAAAATGACAGCATCTTGTTCTTCATTTGGGTAATTCTCCTTGTCAACTTTCTTTTTTTTTTTTTTTTTTTTTTTTTTTTAATTTTTTATTGGATTATAGGTTTTGGGGTACATGAGCAGAGCATGCAAGACAGTTGCGTAGGTACACACATGGCAGTATGCTTTGCTTTTCTTCTCCCCTTCACCCACATTTGGCATTTCTCCCCAGGCTATCCCTCCCCACCTCCCCCTCCCAATGGCCCTCCCCTTTTCCCCCCAATAGACCCCAGTGTTTAGTACTCCCCTTTCTGTGTCCATGTGTTCTCATTTTTCATCACCCACCTATGAGTGAGAATATGCGGTGTTTCATTTTCTGTTCTTGTGTCAGTTTGCTGAGGATGATGTTCTCCAGATTCATCCATGTCCCTACAAACGACACGAACTCATCATTTCTGATTGCTGCATAATATTCCATGGTGTATATGTGCCACATTTTTCCAATCCAGTCTATTATCAATGGGCATTTGGGTTGATTCCAGGTCTTTGCTATTGTAAACAGTGCTGCAATGAACATTCGTGTACATGTGTCCTTATAGTAGAACGATTTATAGTCTTTTGGATACATACCCAGTAATGGGATTGCTGGGTCAAATGGTATTTCTATTTCTAAGGCCTTGAGGAATCGCCACACTGTCTTCCACAATGGTTGAACTAATTTACACTCCCACCAACAGTGTAAAAGTGTTCCTTTTTCTCCACATCCTCTCCAGCATCTGTTGTCTCCAGATTTTTTAATGATCGCCATTCTAACTGGCGTGAGATGGTATCTCAATGTGGTTTTGATTTGCATCTCTCTGATGACCAGTGACGATGAGCATTTTTTCATATGATTGTTGGCCTCATATATGTCTTCTTTCGTAAAGTATCTGTTCATATCCTTTGCCCACTTTTGAATGGGCTTGTTTGTTTTTTTCCTGTAAATCTGCTTGAGTTGTTTGTAAATTCTGGATATCAGCCCTTTGTCAGATGGGTAGACTGCGAAAATTTTTTCCCATTCTGTTGGTTGCCGATCCACTCTAGTGACTGTTTCTTTTGCCGTGCAGAAGCTGTGGAGTTTCATTAGGTCCCATTTGTCTATTTTGGCTTTTGTTGCCAATGCTCTTGGTGTTTTGTTCATGAAGTCCTTGCCTACTCCTATGTCCTGGATAGTTTTGCCTAGATTTCCTTCTAGGGTTTTTATGGTGCCAGGTCTTATGTTTAAGTCTTTAATCCATCTGGAGTTAATTTTAGTGTAAGGTGTCAGAAAGGGGTCCAGTTTCTGCTTTCTGCACATGGCTAGCCAGTTTTCCCAACACCTTTTGTTAAATAGGGAATCCTTTCCCCATTGCTTGTTTTTGTCAGGTTTATCAAAGATTGTATAGTTGTATGTATGTTGTGTTGCCTCCAGTGCCTCTGTTTTGTTCCATTGGTCTATATCTCTGTTTTGCTACCAGTACCATGCTGTTTTGATTACTGTAGCCTTGTAGTATAGTTTGAAATTTGGTAGTGTGATGCCCCCCGCTGTGTTCTTTTTGCTTAGAATTGACTTGGCTATGCGGGCTCTCTTTTGGTTCCATATGAAGTTCATGGTGGTTTTTTCCAGTTCTGTGAAGAAAGTCAATGGTAGCTTGATGGGGATAGCGTTGATTCTGTAAATTACTTTGGGCAGTATAGCCATTTTCACGATATTAATTCTTCCTAACCATGAACATGGAATGTTTCTCCATCTGTTTGTGTCCTCTCTGATTTCGTTGAGCAGTGGTTTGTAGTTCTCCTTGAAGAGGTCCCTTACGTTCCTTGTGAGTTGTATTCCAAGGTATTTTATTCTTTTTGTAGCAATTGCAAATGGCAGTTCGCTCTTGATTTGGCTTTCTTTAAGTCTGTTATTGGTGTAGACGAATGCTTGTGATTTTTGCACATTGATTTTATATCCTGAGACTTTGCTGAAGTTGTTTATCAGTTTCAGGAGTTTTTGGGCTGAGGCGATGGGGTCTTGTAGGTATACTATCATGTCGTCTGCAAATAGAGACAATTTGGCTTCCACCTTTCCTATTTGAATACCCTTTATTTCTTTTTCTTGCCTGATTGCTCTGGCTAGAACTTCCAGAACTATATTGAATAGGAGTGGTGAGAGAGGGCATCCTTGTCTAGTGCCAGATTTCAAAGGGAATGCTTCCAGTTTTTGCCCATTCAGTATGATATTGGCTGTTGGTTTGTCATAAATAGCTTTTATTACTTTGAGATACGTTCCATCAATACCGAGTTTATTGAGGGTTTTTAGCATAAAGGGCTGTTGAATTTTGTCAAATGCCTTCTCTGCGTCAATTGAGATAATCATGTGGTTTTTGTTTTTGGTTCTGTTTATGTGGTGAATTACGTTGATAGACTTGCGTATGTTGAACCAGCCTTGCATCCCTGGGATGAATCCTACTTGATCATGATGAATAAGTTTTTTGATTTGCTGTTGCAATCGGCTTGCCAATATTTTATTGAAGATTTTTGCATCTATGTTCATCATGGATATTGGCCTGAAGTTTTCTTTTCTCGTTGGGTCTCTGCCGGGTTTTGGTATCAGGATGATGTTGGTCTCGTAAAATGATTTGGGAAGGATTCCCTCTTTTTGGATTGTTTGAAATAGTTTTAGAAGGAATGGTACCAGCTCCTCCTTGTGTGTCTGGTAGAATTCGGCTGTGAACCCGTCTGGACCTGGGCTTTTTTTGTGTGGTAGGCTCTTAATTGCTGCCTCAACTTCAGACCTTGTTATTGGTCTATTCATAGTTTCAGCTTCCTCCTGGTTTAGGCTTGGGAGGACACAGGAGTCCAGGAATTTATCCATTTCTTCCAGGTTTACTAGTTTATGTGCATAGAGTTGTTTGTAATATTCTCTGATGATGGTTTGAATTTCTGTGGAATCTGTGGTGATTTCCCCTTTATCATTTTTTATTGCATCTATTTGGTTGTTCTCTCTTTTATTTTTAATCAATCTGGCTAGTGGTCTGTCTATTTTGTTGATCTTTTCAAAAAACCAGCTCTTGGATTTATTGATTTTTTGAAGGGTTTTTCGTGTCTCAATCTCCTTCAGCTCAGCTCTGATCTTAGTAATTTCTTGTCTTCTGCTGGGTTTTGAGTTTTTTTGATCTTGCTCCTCTAGCTCTTTCAATTTTGATGATAGGGTGTCAATTTTGGATCTCTCCATTCTCCTCATATGGGCACTTATTGCTATATACTTTCCTCTAGAGACTGCTTTAAATGTGTCCCAGAGGTTCTGGCACGTTGTGTCTTCGTTCTCATTGGTTTAGAAGAACTTCTTTATTTCTGCCTTCATTTCGTTGTTTACCCAGTCAACATTCAAGAGCCAGTTGTTCAGTTTCCATGAAGCTGTGCGGTTCTGGGTCGGTTTCTGAATTCTGAGTTCTAACTTGATTGCACTATGGTCTGAGAGGCTGTTTGTTATGATTTCAGTTGTTTTGCATTTGTTGAGCAGTGCTTTACTTCCAATTATGTGGTCAATTTTAGAGTAGGTGTGATGTGGTGCTGAGAAGAATGTGTATTCTGTGGATTTGGGGTGGAGAGTTCTGTATATGTCCACCAGGTTTGCTTGCTCCAGGTCTGAGTTCAAGCCCTGGGTATCCTTGTTAATTTTCTGTCTGGTTGATCTGTCTAGTATTGACAGTGGAGTGTTAAAGTCTCCCACTATTATTGTGTGGGAGTCTAAGTCCTTCTGTAAGTCATTAAGAACTTGCCTTATGTATCTGGGTGCTCCTGTGTTGGGTCCATATATGTTTAGGATCGTTAGCTCTTCTTGTTGTATCGATCCTTTTACCATTATGTAATGGCCTTCTTTGTCTCTTTTGATCTTTGTTGCTTTAAAGTCTATTTTATCAGAGATGAGAATTGCAACTCCTGCTTTTTTTTGCTTTCCATTAGCTTGGTAAATCTTCCTCCATCCCTTTATTTTGAGCCTTTGTGTATCCTTGCATGTGAGATGGGTTTCCTGGATACAGCACACTGATGGGTTTTGGATTTTTATCCAATTTGCCAGTCTGTGTCTTTTGATTGGTGCATTTAGTCCATTTACATTTAGGGTTAATATTGTTATGTGTGAATTTGATACTGCCATTTTGATGCTAAGTGGCTGTTTTGCCTGTTAGTTGTTGTAGATTCTTCCTTATGTTGAAGCTCTTTAGCATTCAGTGTGATTTTGGAATGGCTGGTACTGATTGATCCTTTCTATGTGTAGTGCCTCTTTTAGGAACTCTTGTAAAGCAGGCCTGGTGGTGACAAAATCTCTGAGTACTTGCTTGTTCGCAAAGGATTTTATTCTTCCTTCACTTCTGAAGCTCAGTTTGGCTGGATATGAAATTCTGGGTTGAAAGTTCTTTTCTTTAAGAATGTTGAATATTGGCCCCCACTCTCTTCTGGCTTGTAGTGTTTCTGCCGAGAGATCTGCTGTGAGTCTGATGGGCTTCCCTTTGTGGGTGACCCGACCTTTCTCTCTGGCTTCCCTTAGTATTCTCTCCTTTATTTCAACCCTGTTGAATCTGACGATTATGTGCCTTGGGGTTGCTCTTCTTGCGGAATATCTTTGTGGTGTTCTCTGTATTTCCTGCAATTGAGTGTTGGCTTGTCTTGCTAGGTGGGGGAAATTTTCCTGGATGATGTCCTGAAGAGTATTTTCCAGCTTGGATTCATTCTCTTCGTCCTCTTCTGGTACACCTATCAAACGTAGGTTAGGTCTTTTCACATAGTCCCACATTTCTTGGAGACTTTGTTCATTCCTTTTTGCGCTTTTTTCTCTGATCTTGGTTTCTCGTTTTATTTCATTGAGTTGGTCTTCGACTTCAGATATTCTTTCTTCTGCTTGGTCAATTCGGCTATTGAAACTTGCGTTTGCTTTGCGAAGTTCTCGTATTGTGTTTTTCAGCTCCTTTAATTCATTCATATTCCTCTCTAAGGTATCCATTCTTGTTATCATTTCCTCGAATCTTTTTTCAAATCTTTTTTCAAGGTTCTTAGTTTCTTTGCATTGATTTAATACATGATCTTTTAGCTCACAAAAGTTTCTCATTATCCATCTTCTGAAGTCTAATTCCGTCATTTCATCACAGTCATTCTCCGTCCAGCTTTGTTCCCTTGCTGGTGAGGAGTTTTGGTCCTTTCTAGGAGGCGATGTGTTCTGGTTTCGGGTGTTTTCCTCCTTTTTGCGCTGGTTTCTTCCCATCTTTGTGGATTTGTCCGCTGGTCGTCTGCGTAGTTGCTGACTTTTCGTTTGGGTCTCTGAGTGGACACCCAGAATGTTGATGATGAAGTATTTCTGTTGCTTGGTTTTCCTTCTACTAGTCTAGCCCCTTCGCTGTACGACTGTTGAGGTCCGCTCCAGACCCTGCTTGTCTGGGGTGCACCTCTAGTAGCCGTGGCACAGCGAGGGATGCTACCAGTTTCTTTTTCTGCTCTCTTTGTCCCAGGATGATGCCTGCCTAATGACAGTCTTTTGGATATAGAGGGGTCAAGGAGCTGCTTGTGGAGACAGTTTGTACTTTATAGGGGTTTAATTGCTGAGCTGTGCACTCTGTTGTTCATTCAGGGCTGTTAGGCTGCTATGTTTGATTCTGCTGCAACACAGCTCATTAAACAACCCTTTTTTTTTTTCTCAAATGCTCTGTGTTGAGTGGTTTGGGCTTTATTTTTGGATGTCCGATCAGGTGTCCTGCCCAGCTCGAAGGCAGACTAGCCACTGTTTGGCTGCCGAGGCTCCGCCCTGCTGTTGTGTGATTCGCGCTGTTCCTGCCGGCTCTGCTGTGGTCTCCGCCACGCCCTGCGGCGGAGTCTCTTCGTAGTGTGTTGTCTCAGCAACAGCAGGCTGCGTCAGCAGTGGGCGTGTATCTCAGTAGGGACGGGTTGCCTCGGCAACGGCTGGCTGCGTCAGCAGTGGGCGTGTATCTCAGTTGGGGCGGGTTGCCTCGGCAACGGCTGGCTGCCTCAGCAGTGGGCGTGTATATCAGTTGGGGCAGGTTGCCTCCGTAGTGGTGGACGCCCCTCCCCCACAGAGCGTCTCGGACCGTCTGCCCGGGATAGTTTGAAATCGCGGTTTTGTTCGTCCCACTGGGTATCCCAAACGATCTGTCCCTGCAATCCCCTGGGCTGGGCAACTGTGCAAGTCTCGTTCAGTCTCAAGTCCAGCCCTCTCAAGTCTCAGGCTGCCGGTTCAACAAGGCACCCGGACAAGCGCGCCCTGTGGGGATTGCTGGGTAGGGCCGGCCGCCGCCGCCCTGGCTGCCGGCTTCGCCAGGCAGACCTACTGCCTGGCGTCCCGTGTCTTTTTATACTTGGGAGTTTCCCCGTTCTGTGGGCAACAAAGATCAGTCTGGAAATGCAGCACTGACTCACCGTTTGCGGATTCAATGCGGGCTCCAATCCTGGGTTGTTCTCACAGCGCCATCTTGACTTAAATTTCTCCTTGTCAACTTTCATTTGTTGTGGTCAGTACTTAATCCTGGCCTGGTGAATTAGTAAATCACACCCTTCCACCTGGTAGCCACATGATCCAAGCTAATCAATAAGGGAAACATTTTACCCTCTATGAGACTGCTGGGCAATAGAGGTACTCTTTCCATAAACCTTAAATTTGGTAGGCCGTGAGCCTGAACCCAGACTACCAAATGGATAGATTCTTCCTCAGTATGGATTTATACTGTTGGAATCAGAATATAGAGACAATGAGAGAAGGCACCCTAATAACATCATTCCAACTTCTTGATCCAGCCATTTTTAGAGTCTGTTTATTTATATTTCTGTGTGATAAACACATTTGTTAAACTTTAAAAAATGTTTCCCTTTGCCACACTAAGTTGACTTTTCTTCACTTGCAACCAAAAATACCCTAATATTCCATTTATTCAGACAAGTCAAACTCCATATTTTCTAATAATTGCACTGCCAACATTGCCATTTTTATGCCTCCTGTACATAGCTAAATCATGCGTGCCTCATTACTTTAACTCCAAGTACTCATCAGTGCCCTTAATCTCAAATTGTCCACTAGCTTTTAGCAAAACCTCATTTGATCCAAGTGGAATGCCAAATGAAGAGGTTAACAGTGAGAACGTATGATAGAGAGGGGCTGAATAAAGAATGAACTAATTACATGTTGCTTTACATTTTCTATGAGATACAAAGCCAGGTCATCAGATTATAGAATGTTAGCTGAAATTTCCATAAAGATGCCTTCGCAGAATTATAGTTAATATAAATTTATTTAGCAGTTCATGTAGCAGCCAAATTAGCTTAACTTTCTGGCATAACTATTTTTGTTTCCCCTCAGGCTGCAGGATAGAGGGAATTGTATAGATGTACTTGGTTGGCATCCTTGTTCAAACCCCAGTTCTGTTATCTTAAAGGAAGTCTTTCATGTCTCTATGATTCAATATCGTTCCCTGTAAAATGAAAATAATAATGCTGCTTTTGTATTTGATTGTAAGGATTACATAATACAACAGATGTAAAATAATTGGAAAAAAGATAATAATTGTAAGCTAGTGGTTCCATATTTTATTATCAACCACTTCAAATTGTTTAAAAGGAAACCTCCATTAGGTATTAGGTCTGTGGGTCTTAATCAGGTAATAGTGACATATTTAAAATGTAGAGGTAATTTCTCTATGATTTCAGAGAGTTTAATATTTTTTAATCATCAGATTATACTACATTTAAACTAATTAACTTAACCATTCCCAGTTCATACAAGACCTTCACATTTGATATTCCAGCCATTATTTTCCTCTTGTGAGGAGGGTATCCATCTCAATTATAATTATTTTATCACATATTTTCATCTCTTTTTTTACTGTAACTATTAATGGTGTAGTGATGCTGATTTATCACTTAGCCTCTTTCACCTAACAATGTTGCCCTGAAGTAGGAAAGAATGAAATTCTAAAATTAGGATGTAATTGTTATCAATTCACCTGAACATGAACTAACAGAATCTGACAGTGGTTTTCCCCACAGACAAACCTCCACATTCAAGAAAGGGGATTCCTTTATAATGAATTAGTTCTGACACCAATGTACATTAATAGAAAAACTTTCAAAATATTATAACTCTGACTTTTAGAGTCTTAAAATGTATTTACAGTTTGAGTAGTAAAATCTGAGCAATATTAAGGGTGGTTTTATTACTTTAAAATAAGATAAAAATGATTTTTAAATTAATTATATTATATTAAATATATAAGCCTTTGGTTCCATTGCCTATCTCTAAACAGTGGAGAAAAATATATCACAGTCTCTGATTTGCTATAAACTATGTTTTGTGATGGCTTATTGAATCCTCAGAACTGAACTGGAACTTGCATTTCTTCTGTCATCAGCAAAAGCTTTTCTGAAATGTTTGCAAAGCTCCAGATGTATGGGGTCTCTAAATAAATATTATTTCAACACTGATCACCTGTATAGGTGAAGACCAAGTTAGGAAACAGGTCTACAAGGATTTCTTAATGAAAGCAGGTCGCTGTTGATATTTTAAATAGATTCAATAATTAGTTAGAACATTTTTAGGACTTTAGGTGCATTTCACAAGTGATTTCTGTAATATTCAGAACATAGCTAATGTAGGAAGCACCTGTTCAAGATCATCATTCATGCTCTCCTAATAGGAGGGAAAATATTTTTCAGGGGAAAATATTTTTAAAACTACACACAGTAAGGCCAAAAGTTCTGTTCCTAGCAAGGTAGACTTAAATTTTCTGATTTATTCCTGTGCTATAGTTTAGGAATTTCCAGAGAATCAAAGAACTGTCTCCCTAAGAAAGACATGGATTTCACATTCAAGACAGAAAAAGATTACAGTTGGCCCCATGTAGCTGCAGATTTCACAATCACATATTCAACCAATCACAGATTGAAAATATTCAAAAAAATAATAATGGTACATCAATAAAAATATAAAAGGAGAAAGAACCAGGATGGCCGATTACTAGCAGCTCAGGATTGTAGCTCCCAGTGAAAGCACAGAGAAAGACAGGACGCCACACTTTCAGACGAATTTTTGTTGCTCACAGACCAGGAGATTCCCAGCGGAGGAGCCCCACGGGTTGCCAGCACAACTCTTGTGGCCAGCACGGTGGTTCTCGGTGCAGAGTAAACAGGACTGAGTCCCCTTCTGGTTGACGTTTGGAGCTCCAGGAAGGTAGAGTCGCCCATTCAGCTGATTGAAAAAGGGACTGAAGAGGGAAGCCAGACCAGAGATTCCTGGGCAGAAAGGCACCATGAATCTTAACACCTGTTTTAACTGGTGCAGTGGGTTACTCAGATTCCGGCGCTGGGAATCAACAAGTTTGACATCCACTCAGAGACCTAATTTGAAAGTCAGTAATTACAAAGATGACAGGTGGATAAATTTACAATGATGGGAAAGAAACCAGCATAAAAAGGCTGAGGAATACCCAAAATCAGAATGCCTCTCCCTCTACAGGGTATCACAGTTCCTCATCAACAGGGGAACAAGCCCTGATGGAGAACAAGTGCATTCCATTAACAGAATTAGGCTTCAGAAGGTGGATAATAAGAAACTTCTGTGAGTTAAAAGAATAAACAATTTAAAGAGGAATATAAGTGAATTAATTGAAATGAAGACTATAATACGAGAATGCCACAAAGTATGCACAGGTTTTAACAGTCGAATTGATCAAGCAGAAGAAAGGATATCGGAGGTCAAAGACCAACTTAATGAAATGAAACAAGAAGACAAGATTAGAGAAGAAAGTAAAAAGGAATGAGCCAAGTCTCCAAGAAATATGGGACTATGTGAAAAGACCTAATTTACGTTTGATAGGTGTATCTGAATATCATGAAGAGAATGAATCCAAGCTGGAAAATATTCTTCAGGATATTATTCAGGAAAACTTTCCTAACCTAGTAAGGCAGGACAATACTCAACTCCAGGTAATACAGAGAACACCACAAAGATATTCCTCAAATAGAGCAACCCCAAGACACATAATCATTAGATTCACCAGGGTTGAAATAAAGGAGAAAATTCTAAGGGCAGCTAGAGAGAAAGGTCTGGTTACCCATAAAGGGAAGCCTGTCAGACTCACAGCAGATCTCTCAGCAGAAACTCTACAAACTACAAGAGAATGAGGGTCAATATTCAATATCCTCAAAGAAAAGAATTTTCAACCCATATCTCATATCCAGCCAAACTAAGCTTCAAATGAAGGAAAAATAAAATTTTTCATTAACAAGCAAGCACTCAGAGATTTCGTCACCACCAGACCAGCTTTACAAGAGCTTCTGAAAGAAGCATTACACACAGAAAGAACAACCAGTATCAGTCATCCCAAAAACTCACCAAAAGGTAAAGAGTATCTCCATAATGAAGAATCTATATCAACTAATGGACAAAATAGCTGGGTGGCATTAAATGACAATATTAAACTGACAAAGATCAATATTAATCCTAAATTTAAATTGATTAAATTCCCCAATCAAAGACACAGACAGGCAAATTAAATAAAAAGTCAAAACCCATCGGTATGCTGTATCCAGATCCATCTCATAAGCAAGTACACACAAAGACTCAAAGTAAAGGACTGGAGGAAGAATCACCAATCAAATGGAGAGAGAGAAAAAAAAAACACAAAGAAAAAAACGGGAGTTGTAACTTTCGTCTCTGACAAAATAGACTTTAATAGTAACAAAGACTAAAAGAAAGAAGGACATTATATAATGGTAAAAGGATCAATGCAACAACAGGAGTCAATGATCATAAATATATATGCACCCAATATAGGAGCACCCAGATACATAAGACAAGTTCTTAATGACTTATAGAGACTTGGACTCCTGCACAATAATAGCGGGAGACTTTGACACCACATTGTTAATATTCGACGGATCAACGAGATAGAAAATTAACAGGGACATCTATGATTTGAACTCAGACTTGGAACAAGTCAACTCAGTGAATATTTATAGAATTCCTCACCTCAGGTCCACAGAACATACATTTTTCTCAGTATCACATTACACCTATTTTGAAAGTGACCACATAATTGGAAGTAAATCACTCTTCAGCATTTGCATAGCATTTCATAGACTCAAATCAAATATTGGTTGGCTGTTTGTTATTTTCTTCCCTTATTCCTTCCTGTCTCTGCTGTTAAGCACAATTATTGACATAAAAGAGGTTTTTAATACCTATTTTTAGATTGCATTCCAGCCTGGGCAATGGAGCAAGACTCCTGTTCTCTCTCCCCCTTTCTCTCTTTTTCTTTCATTAAAAAAAAATATATAAAAATATAACAACTATGTACATAGCATTTACATTATATTAGGTATTGTAAGTAATCTAGAACCAATTTAAAGTACACAGGAGGATATGCATATGTTATATGCAATACTACACCATTTTATAGAACAGACTTGAACATCCAAAGAGTTTGGTATCCATGGGTTGGGAAGGGCATGAAACCAACACCCTCATAAATAGAGAGGGGCAACTTATATCTGTTTAAAACTGTTTACGGCAAGCTTCTAAAACAGGCTTTGTGCAATAAAACTCACTTGCTTAATCGGTAATTCCATATCAAGTTCACATAATGGTAAACTGTCCTCAACTTCCAAGTGTTTTATATCCATTAAATATTATGTATTCTAAGTATGGTAAACAAATTTGTTGACTACAGCTCTAAAGCAAGATACTGAAGACTTCCCTTCCTTCTCTGTTATCATTTTTCAGACATGAAATTCTACCAAGAGAAATTTAAAATGTGTTTGTTTAATACTCTTTATTTACACTTTGACATCAACTAATCTTTGCTCACAAAAGAAAAGTTAGAATCCTTTAGCATTCATATACATAGTGAAAATACTAGAAAAGTTTTTAAATTGTCACTAGCACTTAGGAAAGTTAAATTCTCAAGTAATATTTTTTTCTGAAATGCATTGATCAGCCGTAAGGTACAAAGTAAACTAAATCACATTTCACATCTCTTTCAGTGGTATTTCTGAATTTCTGAGTAATGACCCTGGTTGAGCCATTAATGCAAATCCTCAAAACTTAAGTAGTTTCTTGATACTTTTTATTTTGAGGCATCTTTTAAAGAAACAACAGATGCCTCTCCACATGCATTCAAAAAATCAATAAAATTAATCAATAGCACTCTCCACAGGTAATAAATGCTCAGAAGCATTTCTGCCTATCTATATTGATTTAGAGAATTGCTCCAAATCAGTTCTGATGTGTATAAAAATCATTTCCTTATTGATCAAAGTTTCTCTTCCCTCTCTGATATGTTATTTCGTATATGGCACACAATTATTTTTGTCTCTATTCTCGTATATTTGTAATAAACAAACTTCTTATGATCTGTGTATGTGACTTATTTGAATAATATGTAAAAGGGATATTTTTGTTTCTTTGGGGAAACCTACTGCTCAAAATTTAATCAAAGAATGAATAATCATGAGAAATTACTGAAGTTGTTTTAATGAGAAATGTAATGATGTATTTCATTCACATTTTTATTATTGATAATAAGCTTAAAGGTTTGAGTTTGCATCTATTTCTTATAACAAAGCTTCATTCATGCAGACACATGCCTCTAATCTAGAATGACACTATTACTGATTACATAAACAATAGAAAAGTACATAATTTTAGCCAATTGCTGACTCATAATATTGCTGGAAAAGTATATTGGTGAAAAATGTAACATGTTCTAAACTATAAGTGAATTTTGTAACCTTTTTGCTAGTGTATGTGTTCAGAGTTCAGATGTAGAGCATTAAGAAAAATAGATATTCTGAATTTTCTAAACAAAGAAATTTTAAGTTTTGATACATTTCATAATTCTCATTAAAAATGACTGTATTTATTTAACCCAACCAATTTATATATCCACAGTTACCTTAACTAACAGCACCTGATAACTGATGACTTACTCAGGAAATTTTATTTGATTAATTAAAGAGTCCCCCAAGGAAACGCAACTCTTAACTCCTGATACATTAACTTTGTTGTGAATTATTCCTCTAACAAAAAATCAAATATTTCTGTCAACATGATTTAATAAATTTCATAACATAGGGTGTTCCATTATAAAATGACGTAATTTAGCCAGCTAATATACCATCACAGTAAGTGTTCCTAAACAAGTATCTTCTTCGAACTTGGATTTATTCAAAAGTTTCATGCCTCTCTGTGATTTTTACTTGGAATTTCAGGGAATAGGAATTTTCATAATGACAACTGAGGTCCAATAACCCTCTCTACCTTAGATAATTTTACTTTACCAATCTATCCAATTAATTTTGTCTTTTCATAATTCTTAAGTTGGAATCTTTCAGCAAAACAAGAACTGTTTCTCTTTTCAGAAATAATTAGTATAAAGAATTGAATAAAATATGTTCACTGTATTCAAAATATTATTGGAGTAAGACTAAGGAGATGTTTGTCAGTTTGGAAAGCATAAGCATTGGAAAGAAAATATAATCTGGTTTGTTTCCCCTACATCAAAAATGACATGACAATTTTTTAATAACATCTTAATATAAAATGCTACTTAAAGATGTGGAAGTGTTTTTTTCTGCCCACTAAAGCACTGGGTACATTGGATGGTCTCCTGAAACTCTAAAAGAATAAGGCAGACTGCCTAAATTTCTCACTTATTCTCAGGAAACTAATTGTACAATCAGATTCTTGGAATGAATATATGCCACTAAGGTGAACATGAATATAAAAGTTTTGAAATATTTCTTTTATTTATGTACAAATTAATTTAAATGTATCCCTAGAGATAAGCATAGAAAACTGGAAACTGGAGTGGCACCCTTAAGAGATGCTTTGATAGATCCATCTCTCAGTCATGTTGCATCTTAGTAAGGGCAGCTTAATCAACGTGGAAGAGATGACATGGAGCCAAAAAAAAAAAAAAAAAAAAAAAAAAACTTCATCCAAGCATATTATAAAGGATAAGAGCATGAGCCTTGTAGTCATACAGACCTCAAATCTGCATTCTACCACTTATAAGCTGTGTGGCCTTGGAGAAGCTGCTTTTCTCTCTAACCCTCATTTCCCTCCTCTGTAAAGCAAGGTATATGCCAGTATTTTCTAATAGAAATATAATGTGATATAGTATGTACTATGATAATATGTTGATAATTTTAAATTTTCTAGTAGTTACATTTTTAAAGAACAGGCAAACTTGATATGTTTATATATTTTTGTTTATATTTGAATATATATAATAATTAATTATATACACATAAAATATGTTAAAATCTATAAAATATATCAAAGAGTATAATACCAACATGTAATCAATTTAAAAATTATTAATAGTCTATTTTATATTCTTTCTTCATTTGAAACGTGGCGAACATTTCATAATTATGGCACATTCCAAATTGTACTAACCACATTTCACATGCTCAACAGCTACAAGTGCGTCATGGCTGCTATAATGCATAGTACTGGGTACATTGGATGGTCTCCTGAAACTCTAAAAGAATAAGGCAGCCTTCCTAGGTTTCTCACTTATTCCCATGAAACTAGTTGTACAATCTACTGAATCTTGGAATCAACAGATGCCACTAGAGTGACCATGAATATAAAATTTTTGAAATATTTTTTACTTACATACAAATTAATTTAAATGTATTCCTAGAGATGAGCATAGATTCAAACTAGAAACTGGAGTAGCACATTCAAGAGTTGCTTTGATAGATCCATCTCTCAGTTGTGTGGCATTTTAGTAAGGGCAGCTTACCTACCCCATAGGATTATTGAAGGATAAAATGAGATAATGCAGGTAAAGGACTTAGAACAGTGCTTGGCAAATAACAAGCACTAAAAATGGTTGTGTGAATGCTACTCCTATTACCCACTGAAATTGACTATAATAGCCTCTTTGCTATGCTGGGGGAATGCAAAAATATATGGCATGGCCCCTGTTCCTGAGTAATTACAAAGTTAAGAATGTAAGACAAATACATAGTTAACTAGAATTTGTGACATCTTATCACATGAATGGTATGAATGAAATAAAGTAAGTGCTCAGAAAAGGCAGATCTTCTACCATGGATCCCTTGTACCAACTTGGTGAAGAAAATCATTTTGAACTAAGATTTAATAAATACGTTGACTTTTGTTTGGAGGTAATAGTTGGGGACCATGGATACAGCTAGGAAAAATATTCAACTATAGGGAATTACAGAAGCAACAATCCAAAGGTAGGGAAGTGAAAAATATATTCAAGAATGATGGTAAATTCTTTGATGAAGAGCACAGGGTTTACGTAAGAGTGTACTTGAGTTAGCAAATTCAGATTTGTATCATAGTTTAGAGACCTTAAAAGCCATGCTAAAATATTTGGACATTATTTAATGTCTGAAAGAAATAGTAAAGAAACAAAAAAAAAACGGCACTGATTTAGGAGCCAAAGATCTAATTTCAGCCAGATCTGCACTGCCACAAGTGCAGTTTCCCACCTTGGCCAAGTCACTTCAGTTGAGCTGTTTTATTTGTAACATAAGATGGTTGGATCTAAAACAAAACAAACCTGAAAATGTCAGAGATGGAAAGGGCCTCTTTGTTGCTGCTGCTGCTTTCATTGTTCTGTTTATATCTATGGCATTTTAAGATGACAGTAACATTACTGAATAAATGACTCAGGAATTAATACATGTAGATTTAAATGAGAAAGAAAATATAATTTTGAGAATTATTTCAGTGTTCCTAGTATCTCAAAATAAGGATCTTAACATTGTGGACATAACAGTTGGAAATATTAATAAATGGCTTTGCTGGATTATAAAAAAATGGTTTAAAAAAGAATGGCTAGGACTTGGATTGAAGGTGAAGAGGGAGGCAAAGTGAGAAATAAATTTTATTACAGTTTGGAGTCTATAAAACAAAGATAATTAGTGTTCCTAACAGAAATGGGAGAACCAGGGTAATAATTTGTCTAGAGACATGAGAAGGGATGTAAAATGAGTGTTTTCAGTTATTGGGTATAATTTTTAGTACATATAATATATGCATTATAATGTATGTATTTAGGGATTCATGGATATATATAAATAGTGACTTTTGCAAGAACATGAGTGTTTTAGTTTCAGAATTTCACAAAGTAGTAGAATCAACATTAAATAAAATAATCATGAGATTAACATGAGCATTAAATTTAACAGCTTATACAACTACGGAGTTCAGTGATATTCATAAAGAAGCTCCAAAGTGTGACACTCATCTGAGTCTTTTTTACTTATTTATTATTATTATTATTATTTTACAGACAGGGACTTGCTCTACCACCCAGAATAGAGTGTAGTGGTGGTAATAGCTCACTGCAGCCTTGAACTCCTGGGCTCAAGCAATGCTTCTGCCTCAGCCTCCAGAGTAGCTAGGACCACAGATGCATATCACCATGTCTGGCTAATTTTCTTTCAAATTTTTTTGTAGAGATGGATTCTCACTATGTTGCCCGAGGTGGTCTCAAATTTTTGGCCTCAAGTGATTCTCCAGCCTTGGCCTCTCAAAGCATTGGGATTACAGGCATAAACCCAGTTGGCCCTAAATCTTAATTTATGAAAGAAATTCTAAAGCCAATAAATGAAGCAAGACTTTTTTAGTAATAAAGTGTTCAAATCAAATCCCAATTCAAGGCTGGGCAAGTTGGCTCATGTCTGTAATCCCAGCATTTTGAGAGGTCAAGGTGTTTGGATTACCTGAGTTTGGAAGTTTGAGACCAGCCTGGCCAACATGGTGAAACCCCATCTCTACTAAAAATACAAAAAATTAGCTCGGTGTGGTGGTGGGCACCTGTAATCCCAGCTATTTGGGGGGCTAAGGCAGGAGAGTCAGTTAAACCCGGGAGGCAGAGGTTGCAGTGAGCTGAGATCAAACCTGGGCAACATGAGTGAAACTGTCTCAAAAAAAAAAAAAAAAAAAAAAAAAATCCCAATTCAACCTTCTGTGAGTCTCCTTCTTGACTGTCTCAGAGAAAATATCTACATCACAGGGTTGAGTGAAAAACATGATGTAAAAAAGAAGGCTCTAGATATTCAATAAATGATGGTTACTATCAATTCATTCCAGTAAGTCTGGATGACAAAGAAATGGGCTCAAACCCTTTCTATTTAAAAATGTCATAAAGGTTTTTGTGCTCCTATCTATAACACATTATGACTCTTCATGCAACAAGCATGTATTAGGCACTGATATGTCAAGTTCCATGACTGTAAAAAATATTGCAATAATAAGCAACGTGTATCTCAACCTTAAGGAGAATTTGGCTTCATGAGAAGGAAATAAGTATTGACAGGTTTAAGATAACTTCTGGCCCTTCTAGGTGTACACTGTCAAAATCAATTTCACTTCTCACACATTTCTAAAATTAATTAAAAATTTAATAAAAATTAATGAAAACTGAAAACTTTCAAAAATTATAGCTTGAAAAACTGTTAATATTACACATTTTATTAGCATGAGAATAAGAGTTTCCAAATTATTTTAGTTTATCTAAAGTGATTTTTATACCCAGATAAAATTTTACCACTCAAGTTGTATGGATTCATTCATTCTATAAACTTCTTCAAGGGATTCTATTGTTAGTGATGCTTAAATGAGTAAGTACATTCAAATATTCAAGTTTTTATACCAAGTTCAGTTGAAACCATTATTCAATTTTACTAAAATATTAGTGAAACTATTTCTTAAAATAAATACAGCATATAAAGGAACTATGTTGTGTTAAGAAAGTTACAAATTTATTTGGAACTAAATTTGAGAGATTCTCTAATTTACAAAATTTGATTGGATCAATTAATAGCAGAGCAACGCTTTGAGGTTAGGAGAAATTTAATCCTTGTCTTCAAAGCCAAAAGGAGTTGGCAAATTCATGTAATAGTGTAAAATGGACAGCAACGTATGTTTCTCATTGAGTCCTATTGGTCAATGAAAAGGTATTGATCTATGAAACATGAAAATATTCTAAAGTCTTGGCAGATAAAGATAAGTATTGATCACATTTTTAAGACATATGAATGAGGAGTCATAATCACCCACTATTGATATATACTGAGTTATTTATATAAAAGAATATCAGTTACAAAATTAAATCAATCCTCTCCCTAGACTGTTTATTTCCTTTCCATTCTGTGAAAAGTTTGGACATTCTTATAAACTGAATGTTAACAAAAGAAAAAAAGCAATACATTTTTTATATAACAGATGTTTAAACATTTATCTGTATTTTATTTTAAAACACCTTTATGAATCAATTTTGACCATTTTTATCTTTAAACTGTTGGTAAACCATACTGCTGTTTTTAATCACAAATATAATTCATGTGATTTTTATGGAATGTGTGTATTTATAAATTTTTATAATTATTCTTGTTAAAACACTATGCTAAATAACATTTTTAATAATCTGTTCAGAAATTATGTTACAAGACAATATTTGGGTTTAATATTATAATTAAAAATGTAAAGTTAAAATAAATTATAATTTATTTTAACTTTACATTTTTAAGGAGACAGATTTACTTTAACGTGAACATTATTAGTTCAGGTTTCACATAAATTCTCATAACACTATTAAAAATTGTATTTCTGCCATATTTTTATTCCATTGACCAAGTTCTGATATAGTTAAATCTTCTATTGTCCCTAAATTTATCATTAAAACCCTGACATTCAGATGACAAGTGATTTGTAGTTTCTCATTGCCAATGACCAGGAGATTTAAAAAGATACCCATGAACTTCTCCATAAACAGTTTCTCTACAAATGCTCCACTTTGTAGAGATGCTACCAGTAATGAGACTGTGGTATTTTTGTTTTTGTTTCTGAAAGTACCTCTTCTCTCTCACACCAACTGGATACTAAAGTATTAATACAGCAATTGACCCACCTGTTAAGTAATTTTGAACATTTTCTAACTTAGAAAGAGGTTAGTACCCCATTCCCAGCAAAACTAATTTTTAAGTCACACATTATATGCCAAGTAATAATCCAATATACTTTAAATGAAGTTGAACATGCTTATAAATTTATACTCATTTTAGCTATTAGTTATGATACATACTCAGTCTTGCAATCTTCTAAAAATGAGTTCAGGTAAACCTGAAAAATCTCATAATAAATTTGCTGACTCAGATCTATCCTTGCAAAAACAAATTTTTGAAACACCTGAGGCATGGTGCTGTTGAATTAACATTAGGTTCCAATACTATCATTTTCTGTATTGTATTAAACAAACTTTGAGAAATTATCAGAGCCTTTATAAATATTTCCAATTATGATTTTTACAGATTTGAATAATGATTTGAAGCTAAATATTTTTCTTTTTCTTTATGAACTTGGTTCTGTTTGGTGTTGTCTGGTTTCACAAATAGAAAATAATATTTATCCCCCTTTAAGCTGTTGTGTAAAAACTATAAGAAAAAAGGTTATTTGATTCTTAGGAAAGTCACAAACAGCAATTGCCTATAGAGTGAGGTTGGAAGTGAAATCCATATGTAATACCTCTGTCAGCAAAGACTTACTGGAAGAGGGTTTATAATAAATATTCACATCTGCTTCTTTGGACACTCTAATCCATCCTAAGGATCTTTGCTGTGTCAGGCTTTGTTCTAGATGAAGAAGCCCAAGCCCAGTAGTTATAAAGGTTTACAAATAGGCTTTATTTATCATGGTTAGCTTTATTTTTATAACTTTTCTCTGTTTTAGAGGTATTCATGATGATTGGGGGTAAGATTTGTGATTAAATATTACACTATAGCTTTTATGGTGATATCATTCTAGAATTCTTATTATAAAATGGACCAATGCTATTTGCACAATACATCACTTACCTAAAATCTGTCAAGAAGGCATCACTGATAACAATGCTCTGCTGGTTGTGGAAAACATAATGGCTTAAAAGCCCAGGCTCTGGATTCAAAGTGCTGTGATTAAATGCTAGCTCCTTCTATACCTAGGGTGTCATCAGTTCACCTTTCTAAGCCTCTGTCTCTTCACCTACATAGAGGAGTTAATACTATTTATCATTAGACTATTATAAGGATCATATGGAATTATCCATATCAAGTACTAAATATGGTATCTATCACATTAAAAGAGTTTAATAAATTTTAAATATTATTACTGAAACAATAATATGCCTTCTAAGTATGATTAGTCCCATGGATAGTACTAATGTCATACTTATTTACACTAAGTACTGAGCTTACGCAAACACATTCTATTGCTTTTACTTACCTCCAAATCCCATGATAGTTTCTTACTAGATGTCCTTAATAAAAACATTAATTAAAATTGGATCCCTGATTTGTTTTCACTTTGAGGAAATGAGTCATTATGAAATATATGGTACAAAAATTATGCAAATATACTGTGCTGTATTTTTTTTTAGAAACAAAATTAACAAAATTTGAATTCTAAGCTATAGTAAAACCTCCCAAGTCCTTTTTAAATGGAAGTATTTATTTCCACTTCAGCTACAAAAAAAAAAAAAAATATTTGTTGAGTGCATGAGTATCACAATTTTTAAAGCAGGAATGTATATTATTAAGTTGCAAGTAATGACTAACAATTTAAAAAATAAGTTTAAAGAAGAATACAAATTTTAAAATATAAATTATTCATATAGATACAGATATATGTTTTCCATAAGTTTTTAAAGCTATGCCTTTTAAAACTTTTAAACATATAATTTATTTGAAAAAGAATGTTGCTTTGCATAGTTGCTTTCAAAATCATATCCTCAAAATGCTTTATTAGTCACAAATAAAAAAGAATAGTAGGACATTTGAGGAACTCTGCATATAAAGGAGAAAGAGCATTAGGCTTTATGTCCCAATTCAAAAATGTTATAATCTAATGATTGATGCGTCTTGATTTTGGCTCAATTTATTTCTTATACCTACAGGAGCTACTTTATATTTAATAACTGACATCTAACACAGAATGATAATTGAAAGAAAATAGAATGCTTCATTGCTTATAAATTGTAAACGCTTGAAATAAAACTTTGATTCATTCTCTTTCTCCTGTCTGTCTGTCTCTCTCAGGTCGAGTTTTAGCTCAGGCGAGTGGCAATGGTGTTATCCATTTGCTAGATCTTAAATCTGGGCAGATTCACAAATTGCTGGGCCACGAAAGAGAGGCGCACACGGTTGTGTTTTCTCACGACGGGGAGATTCTGTTTTCTGGAGGATCTGATGGCACAGTTCGAACGTGGTCTTGACCGTCAGCATATCCCGCTGCGGAGGGTATTCCCTTTAAGGCTTGAAAATGCCTCCTGTAGTCCCAAACCAGTAAATAACTGGTTAAATGTGCCAGCAGGTAACATTTACAGTTTGCTTTAAAACGTGCTTTGGACATATATTTTAGTGCTCAGACTGTTACTAATAAAAAAATAACTTTATGCTCACTCATTTGTGTCGGGGTCTTTTTTCTCTCTCGTTTTGATCAGAATTTAGAGACACGTCTTTGCTAGGGGTTTTGAAAGAAACAGCTTTACAATGACGCCTAATGACAGACTAGATGAATTACAGGAGATTGATTTTTAATGTTAGAGAACAAACTGCAGGAAAACCTGCTACTTTTTTTTTCTTTTAAAATCAGATCCAAGCTGCAGGAAGAACTGAAGTTTAATCATGCAGCACCGGGCAAGTCTTTCTGCTACCAAAGGGTCAAATAGAATCGACGAGCGTACGTTTTTACAGATTCTTTGACAATGATTATGCTTTATCTATTAATAATAATCAGGGACTGCAGATAGCTTAAATCTAAATGCAAGCCTTTTCCGGAACTTTCATCTCTGCAGCCCATCCAAGAATGCGTTAGGTATAATTACAATTTTTTAGAAAAAAAAATTTTTTATTTGTAATTTCAATGCAAATAAGTATCTCGCACATAGAATGCCTTTACCACTCCTGATGCACGCATCCGCTGTATAAAGTGCGACTGCTTGGAGAGCACTCTAGCCTCGTCTAAAGCAGCTCGGGGATTTCGACAGAGCTGGGCTCAGAAGCCAGTTGTTGGCGCTGTCCGTGGTGCTGAGGAATTCCCGGCTGCCGGCAGAATGAGCTCCAAATCAGCAATCTGCAAACTGCTCTCAGTGATGCAGAAACCCAGCTAAAGTTGCTCCTTTCCTTCACGTCCACAGTTAGTATGTTCCGGCGTGTAATAGGGGATTCAAGCAACATACTGTGAACGATGGTGATGGTACTGCCAGCGGAGTGGGCTTTAAGCTATAGCATGCTGTTGCTGTTTGTGATCCTCAGAGCCTAGCCAAATCACCTCTACTGCCGTAGCAAACACTGTGTAAGTGAACTCATGTGTGGAGGAGGCGTAATCAGCCGGGAAATTTCATAGAAGGATCTAAGAAAATGCTAAAAATAAGTTCAACATGATTCTGCTACTGGGGTCTGGATTTCTACAGGACCAGCATTGCTTCTTTCTTTGAATTCTGAAGACCAGTCCAAAGCAAATTTCTTATGTGTGTCTGCTGTGTTTCTTTCTGGAAGGGCGGGAGACTGCTTCTTTACTGTGTTTTGAAATGGGAGGTAGAGAGAATGGATTGCCTTTAATTCATGCCTAAAAATGTATTCTTTGGGTAATTAAAGAAGAACTGCTTTCCTAAAACATACCTGACCTTTTAGTTCATTTTGGGCTGTGACCCCTACCTCCACCATTAACCTCCAGAGTGATTAGGTAAGTGTATCTTACGACATGAGTTATGTTTGTTTTCTCAAAGAAATAGATGCAGTCATTTTAAATCATATGTAGCAATATGGGGAGGGGGGGAAAGTTAAGATGGGAAGTGATCCTCAGTTTAGCAATGTTTGCTTTCTTATTAAACATCTTCAGATACACATTATATTTGATTTCTCCAATGTTTCTTCTCTTAAATAAATAGTGTCTTAAATTGTAGTAGGGCAGCTCAATTATGAAGAAGCCTTTTAAAAAATAGCCTAAGAACTTTGTTTTATTGAAAATAAAAGCTTGTTTTTTACCATGCAGATTTTAAGATATATTTCACATAATAAAAACATATTTAATGTTTATATGAAGTAGATATTACATTCCTATTTTACCTCTAAGTTTACATTTACCATAACCTAACACATTAATGCCTACCTGTGGCTTACAAAGAGATCATTTTCTGTCTATGTCCCTTTGAAGCAGAATCGTATGTGTATTTTATATGGCTTATCTTGCATGTATTGACAGATACTGCTAGAATATTATAAGGAAGCACAGCAGCTTTCTTTTCCTCTAAGGTAAACTTTGTAAATATGTGATGTACAAATGCTTGCTTTAATTAGTAAATTATATTTATGCTTTTTCAGAAGCTTCTGTTATGTTTGTTATATCTGTAGTAATTTGAGAGGAAAAAAATGCTTTGTCAAAGGGAGCTTCCAGATTCTCAAGTAGAATTATAGGTTTGCATTTTCTTGTTCTGTCATGACTCATTATTTTTGACATATTTTATAAGAAATCATCTGCTTTATTATTGCCTACTCAAAGGGAATTCTAATATCAGAGGATATCAGAGGAATTCTAATATCAGCTTTCTCTGAAAAGAGAGCATACTACCTTCCATTTTACTATTACTAGAATTTGCATATTTACCTTAAAATGCAAATATAATATGTTTATGAAGTTTCCTAATATCACTTTATAGTATTTTAAATTATCATCTGTATATGTTAAAGTGAAAAGAGATGGTTTTCATTGCTCTTAATATAATCTGAAGATGAACCAATAGATAACATTTATAACTGACCTGAAAATGTCCTATATACAATCTTAGTAACATTGGCATGAAGCCAATCACATTTAAATAAATGAATAAGCTATTTGACAACAATTTTTCTTATTTATTACTCCCTAAAGTCACAGTTTTCCCAGAGCCTCTGTGTGAGCTAGTCATTCTAAATATTTAAATAAGAGCCCACTCCCAACACTTCACATCAAGTACCAGTACTAAGTGGTATTTACAAGAGTCAGTGTCACGAAATTAATAAGTCATATTTTCTATGAATCGTTAATAATTACTGTTTTAAGCAACTTCCATAAAGTTTTAAGCTGACATCTTTGTGCAAATGGCCTACAAGCAAATATTTTTGACATTTCAAGAGTTATGTTTTCAAGAACTCAAAAATTGTAACTATATTATATTGAAATGTTTAAATAATACTATGTATCCACTAGATTTAAGTTACTGTGAAATAAATGTATAGATAGATCTCTCCTGTCCACAAGGAGCTTACTTCCTATGTAAAATAATGTGGACAAGAATACAAATACATTTGTTTTTAACAATTTCTTTTAAGCACATAGAATTCTCTTGTATTATTTTATCTCTATTTCAAATTTTCTCTTGTATTATTTTATCTCATTATTTCAAGTTTTTTTTCTCTTGATCGCTATGGAATAGTCATGCTGTTTTTGTTATTAACAATATTTCAAAAATCCAGATTCATGTTCACTGAAATAGGCAACTGATGTTGATACCATCGTTGTTCTCCCATTATGGGCATAAATAAAAAACCCTTTATAGTAGCTTCATCCTAATTACAATTTACATTCAACTGCTGGTTTATTCCTTTCATTTTAGAATTTGATTTTTTTTCACTAATCTCTTGAGTTGATACAGATGATTACAATATATGTTCCATCACTGACTAGTCCAGTTTAAAGAATAACAGAAAATGTGAGTTCAAATATTCTTGAGCTATTTGTAAGTTACTCCTTGTAATCACCTTTTAGGGCTCAGTAAAACCATTTCTTTGCAATCTTGACAAAGCCAGATGTTTGAAATTCAGAAGGAAAATTCAAGCTGAAGTTTCCCATATAAAATAATCCAAAAGGACAAATTTTAATGCATATATTGCCAAGTATCAACTCTCTAAACTTCACAGTAAGGCATAGATAGTTGCATGAACTTAGTCTATTTGAAGTCTTAGTGTCTTCCAATTGATCCCAAACAGTTTAGGGGCATGGACTTAAATGAATCTATCTTCACTTTATATATGTCAAATTATTTTTTTTAAACATTTATTTTCAGCCTACCCCTCTTGTATTCTCATGGAAGAAGCTGAGTATATTTAATATTAGGAGCACATCCAGAAGTCTTTGAAGAGGGGGATGGCTCTTCATATTCATGAAGCTTACATACTTCTGTTGGTAATCCCTGGATTGGTCACATCTGCTGCTATCAGTCATGAAGACTATCCTGCTGATGAAGGTGACCAGATCTCCAGTAATGACAATCTGATCTTTGATGACTATCGAGGGAAAGGGTGTGTCGATGACAGCGGCTTTGTATACAAGTTGGGAGAACGATTTTTCCCCGGGCATTCCAACTGTCCATGTGTCTGTGCTTTAGATGGACCTGTTTGCGACCAACCAGAATGCCCTAAAATTCACCCAAAATGTACTAAAGTGGAACACAATGGATGCTGTCCTGAGTGCAAAGAAGTAAAAAACTTCTGTGAATATCACGGGAAAAATTACAAAATCTTGGAGGAATTTAAGGTATGCGTTACCCTCCGTATTTATTGAATATTAACTTTTCATACCACGTGCTTAGTAAATTGCTACATTAAAGCCAGAGTTGGAAAAATGTACTTTTTAATTTCCCTTTAAATTACAGCAATTCAATTCTAATTAGCATAAGTAGTACCATGGTCAACAAATGGCCAGGTGGTTTGTTGATCATATTTGTTAAGTTTCACAATAACCTTTTTTTTCCCAGAAGTATTTGGGGTATGCCTAACACCTTTTATTTTTGCCCTTAAAATTTCTTCTCTATTATTACAAAATATGTTTTTTTAGGGAAACAATTTTGTGTATAGTATATGTGTCTCTTAAATTAATTTTTAAATTGTGTTAGTTTTGTGTGTGTGTTGCTTATTAGCCTAATTTGAAGTTATTTAACAATACAGTCTAGAATTATGTGTTTATTGTGTGGAAAAGCTAAAGCTACAGAGACACACTTCTTAGCTGTGGTCTTCATATTAGGAAAATGCACTTGGCCTACTTGTTGTCAAGTAAGATCCTCATTCTGTTCTCTGCCCGCAAGATTTTTTACTTACCGGATTCCACAGAGAACTGAATTTTTATCACAATCCATGTAAGAGTAGTAAAAAACACTGTAATCTTTTTCAGCCTATATGGTATATTTTCGTTTCTCTTATACTTGTGTCATCTTTTCAAAGTAGCTTGGAGTTCATTTTTATCTCTTACTGGACTTTCTTTTCTCCAATGGCTAGTTTTAATCGGGATATCCTATAAGCCTGATCTGAACCCTGAAGGTGTAAATACATGAAAAATGTCCATCTTAAATGTAATGGCAGTTTGTGCCTTGGAGTGTCTGTCATACTGATGGCTTCATATAAAATGTTCCCATTTCATCTAACCACATTCTGTGACAAGGTGCTCAGACCTTAGAGGAAAAAGAAGATATAGCTAGTTTGCAGTGTGGGTGTCTATGCATGAGAGAAGACATTTCCATTATTAACACTGGCCCAACTTCTCTCTCCTCAAGAGTCAAATGGTGCCAGAAATCAGTATGTAGAAAAAAAAGTTTCAACTGATCATCATTAGAGTGAACTGTGTATTCGTAGTTAACTGTATTTGGTTCCTTCCAGGTTGTGGGTTCAAGCCAGTTCTAATTTACCCAAGAATGCCCAATTATTTAAACTAGATTCCTTAGGACATAAGGGAAATTTTAATTATAATTATGACATTCAACATCCTTAGACATGTTATTCTTGACTTTTGTCTTTCATATATTATTTTATTACACAAAATTAAGAATTAAAACCATGAGTGTCTAGTAAAATTATTGTTGTTGATGCCAAATAATAGTTGAGCATATAGTACATTTATTAATAGCTTTATGATCTCTAAAATGTTGTATATACTTCAGAATTACCTATTTTTAATTTCATCTTAATGGAAGTAAGTATGAGTACTCAACACATTTAATTCTAGACATGGTTCTGGAGTCATATCACCCTTTTCTAACATGCATTTATATCTAGAGTAGAATACAAAAAGGTATTGTAGGAACAGTATTTCATAACTAGCAAAAATAAAAATAGAAGTTTCTGAGATTTATATAATTTGGTAATCTGTATTTAATAAAGAAATTAAGATATTGTCTAATTAACTTAACTTGCTATTAAAAATACTGTCATTTTCCCTCTATTTATTAGATTTAGTTCACCACAAAGGTAATAACTATGTTACCATGTCAAACAATACAGAGATATTTAAAGAAAAATTAATGATTTCTGTACCCATTCTAGTTATAACCCTACTGTAATCTAATTAATCCCTACCAATTCTTTCCTAATATATGATCCATTAATATGCAGTTTTTCACCTGACTTTTTGTGTCATAAATTTTTTGATATGATTTTAAAAATGACAGATATCACCCTTTCTTTTTTTCTTTTTTACAAGTATTTAGAGTCATAAAGAGCTTTAGAGACTATATAGGGCAAATGTATAAGAATGAGGAACTGATGCCAAGAAAGTTTAAATTACTTATCCAATATTGTCAAATTATTTACTTTAATATCTAAATGCTCTCATTCTAACAATGCTATATAATCTCTCATAACACTCTGTCAGTAAGGTCAGAGACCTGGATTCAAATCCCAAATTCATCAATTGGGTATAAGTTTTTGAATGGAGTTCTTAAACTTTTTGAAACCACAGTGATATTGACTAAAATAGCCATTGTAATAATCACTTTCCTTAGGGGGAGAGGTTGGAATACTTAATACAATATAATTTCTGTGAAGTCACTAACCTTGTGATGATGGGTACACATTAGGTATTAAATAAATCGTTGTCCTCTCCTTCTTAACTTTAATATCCAGGGATTTACTCTAAATTCTAAATTCCTCTATGGCTTTGCCTACATTTTATAATGAAAGTTAAACTTTAAAAGACTTTCAAATGAAGAATTCTAACACCTTTTAAAATGCTCTACTTATCCATATGAACCATATAACTCTAAGTAAATATTAGCCATGATCTGTTATCTTGATTCTCTTCCAACTCAGCTTGCAAGGAACAAGTAATTAATTATGAAAGATGGATAAACCTTTCATATAATAATGTTGATATGTTATTATGGAAGCTGTATTGAGATATTTTTACATTTAATGTATTCACCCAATAAGAATTTATCAGGCTGTTCAGTAGATAAGATACTACAGAGATACTTATATTTGAAAGTAGGATATCTAGAAGCCAAAATTTCTGCTCACAAGAAAGACATGATCAATGTGAAGAGAGAAGGGGGAAAAAGCAGTTGAAAGTTAAGTATATTATCATGAAGACCCAATATAACTCCCAAGAGACTGTGGTGTCAGAGGCTTATCAACATGGTATAAGGCTTGGTTACACAAGAATTTTCTTCAGGATGCTCACCCTATACCCCATGTAGAGTTGCCTGTTCTTCAAGAAGTACTTGAAATTGATCCGGGAAGACTGAAATTCCAAAGAGGAAACTGCCAGAGCAAAATCAGAGATTGGAATAAATACAACCTGCAAAGAGGAGGGAGATGGGAATAACTGGAAGCTAGATAATTACTAAAATGCTCTCTATTAAGAAGTAAATTCAGATATGTAATGGTGGACAGTGGATGGAAGGGCCTTGAATACTGGGCCAAAAATCTAGATTGGTCTTAAAAAGAACAGGAAACAAAATGCAGATTGTTGTGCACAGAGATGACCTAGTTACAAATAAATAAAAAAGAATGTCCTACATCCAAGCACAGAATTGAAGTAAAGGGAAAAAATAGTGGAGGAAGGAAGTCTGTTACAGGAAAAAAAAAAAAAAAAAAAAGAATGAGACACACAAGGACAAATACATTCAGGACAGTTTTCAGGGCAAAATCTAATTCCCCTGCTATAGTCTAGATTCTACTCATTCTCCTCTCCAAATTATACTCTTGGCAAGTTTTCTTCCCTGTGTGTTTGCACTGCTGTTCCACAGTATGGAACACTTTTTCAACATTGCTCCCCTGATTAAATCCTACTAGACCACTTCAAGGCTCCATTTAAATCTCATTTCAATTGGAAACCCCTTTTTGTCTGTCCTACCTCTTATTTCCCACACTGTATCACTCCTCTCCCACATGTTCCCACAGCCTGCAGTACACACCATCAAGAACAGTAATTGTTGTCTGATACTGTGAAGAGCTTATGTATATTATGACACATTTTATTTTGTAATAACACTGTGAGAATTATACTTTTATTAGCACTGTTTTACAGATAAGAAAACTGAAGCAGCAGAGTGTAAGTAACTTGTCCAAAACCATACAGCTGGAAAGAGGAAAAAGTCGGACTCCAAGCCAGGTAGCTTGGCTGCAGAATCTAAGCTCCTCACCACTTCTACTGCTCTATCCCAGCAATGATGCAATATATCACATTATAATGATATTAAATTATATCAAATACAATGTGAAATAATATAATGTGAAACCACTTGTCTCCTCCATTAGTCATTGAACTCTTTGAGGCTAGGGACACTGTTTTCTTTCTTCTTTTTCCCTCTATTCCCAACACCATATGAGCTACATAACAGTCATTCCATACATTTTTGGATGAATAGCATATCAGGTCAAATTATAATTGAACTTACAGGATAAAGAATTTAGAATCTCTTTAAAATGATTTAGTTTCTGTTTATATGTTGATCTCTTCATTTAAATTAGTTAAAGAAGCACTGAGAGCTGACAAAAAAAAAATGGTCTTTGGGCAGTTAAGATGGTACACATTGTCTCTTATGATAGGAGTGCCTATTTTCATCCTGCCTTTACTATCTTCCTCTCTCAACCCCTTCCTAACCAAGGCTTGTCTTGGATTGTGTCTCCATCCCAGCTTTGCAATGACTACCCAGTGTTTTAGCTGTACTGTCTCACCCTATGCAGGTACAAAACATAAGTCACACTTCAGTATTTTCTGATCACCAAATTCACATGTAAATGGATCCACATGTCATCTGATAGGAAAAATAATATTTATAAAGGTTGTGGTTTTCTTATTTCATTTACTGATATAAGTTTTGAAAATGAATTTCTCTCTACTGTTTCTGAAAACTCTGAATTCCCCAGTGTTTTGGTAATATTGTATTAAGATAAAGGTCATTGTATAGTAGGTTCTCTCATCTTTCTTTCATGTGCATCTAGGCAATATGACACTGGAACCTACTTTTTAAGAAATAAAGCTTATAAATAATAAATTATAACAGCAGTTTCTACCAGAAAAAGTTTATTGAAAATGTAGGCTTAACTATCTTATGCTGCGTTTCTCAAAGGAAGAAATATTTTATTTTACTCAGTATTTTAATAACTCTGATTCTGCTAGAATTAGCCTTTTTGACTATTTCTTTATACTTTAAAATTGATACTGATTTAGTTGTAGGTCATATACTGAAGGTTATACTATATGCAGCTGAAAGAAATCTTTCAGCTTTTGCATAGCTTGTTTTATTTTAAAGTGATTTTCTCCAGTCAATTCCCAGAGTCCCTAATTCAGGATTTGGATTTGCCCAAAATCTGCTCTTCCCTGCTGACACTGACCTTTGTGCTTTTCCCACTATGGGCCAAAGACAGTGGACTAGGTCTCCGAATTTTATTTTGAAAGGTGCAGTGTGAATATTTTTTCAAGCTGAACATCTTATGGGTTTGTTGCTCCTTTTATAAAAATGAGCATGTTTTTATGCTGTGTTAGGTTGCCAAGTTTTTGCCCAGAATTTTGTACTTAACACTTAAATCTCAAGAGAATAAAAGAGGACCCACCTGACCAACATAGTGAAACACTGCCTTTACTAAAAATACAAAAATTATTGGGGCATGGTGGTGGCAGGCGCCTATAGTCCCAGCTACTCGGGAGGCTGAGGCAGGAGAATCGCTTGAACCCAGGAGGCAGAGGCTGTAGTGAGTGGAGATCACACCACCGCACTCCAGCCTGGACAATAGAGGGAGACTCGGTTTAAAAAAAAAAAACAAGAGTAGAAAACCAAACACCGCATTCTCAGTCATAAGTGGGTGATGAACAATGAGAACACATGGACACAGGGAAAGGAACATCACACACCAGGGCCTGTTGGGGGATGGGGGGATGGAGAGCTAGGGGAGGGATAGCAGGGGGTGGGGGGATTGGGGAGGGATAACATTAGTAGAAATACCTAATGTAGATGACATGGGCATGGATGCAGCAAACCACCATGACACGCATATACCTATGTAATAATCCTGCACATGTACCCCAGAACTTAAAATTTAAAAAAAAAAGGACAGAAATTAAGCAGTGGGATTATTTTGCCAAATCATTGCATGCATAAAAATGTTGATGCCAGTTTGGATTTGGAATTGATTTGCCCTTTAATGGGTATACTTATACAGAGATAAGTTTTTCAACCCTCTCATTCATAGGTGCCCCACCATTAATACCCCATATTGTAAAATTAAATCTGTAAAAATGTTTGAGTAGGAAGAAATTTTGAATTCAGGTTTGGGAAAGTCATTTGCTGTCTGGTTGTTTTGTAATATGGAGAAATAAATGGAAGGCAAGCATGTTCTAGGAGCTGAGGACCAGATTTATGAAAGAATGGAAAACCAGAGGCTGCAGAGATACCTCAGTTGAGGGGAATGACAGGTAATTCACTGCCCCCTACTCAGCTATCCACCTGCCACTGTACTAGTGTCTATGAAAATCACAGGAACTAAGATGTTTATACAAAGCAAAGGGGTACAAAAAGGTATGTACTCCATTTTGCATATACCTTTCCGAGGTATAAGGTTGTATTTATTTTAATAATAGAGGAATCAGTGGATTTTGAGAATATAGGTGGGGTTTTTAAAGAATTTTAAAATTTCTAAGTTCTCAACAAATGGGTAGTAGAATCACCAGGGTTTTTCTTTTTATTCCGAATATCACTGTTGCTCAGGCTGGAATGCAGTGGTGTGATCTCAGCTCACTGCAACCTCCGCCTCCCGGATTCAAGCAATTATCCTGCCTCAGCCTCCTGAGTAGCTGGGACTACAGGCGCAAGCCACCACGCCCACCTAATTTTTTTGTATTTTAGTAGAGACGGGGTTTCACCATGTTGCCTTCAAGGCTGGTCTCAAACTCCTGAGCTCAGGCAATGCACCCACCTTGGCCTTCCAAAGTGCTTGATACTATCCCAAGAATGTGCTAGAAAGCATCATGATTTCACACAGCAAAGATAACTGGGTATCTTTGTCAAGAAGTTGAGAAGATTAATTCCATAATTATTGGCTCTGCAAAATTCAGTTTCTGTTTTGCAGAGCATGTTGTGGTTTTTACCATTAAAATGGCTTTGAGTGAGTTAAGGAATGCCTTTTCCTTTCAAGTTGCTGCAAAATAACAGCAACTGAGTCCTTACTGCTGCTTATCTGAGGCTCGGCCTCAGCATGCAGAATGAATGGGTTCAAAGTGGATATTCTTGGTGGGGAATTCCCATCTTTGTAAGTAGCCAGGGAACCTTTACCTAATTTTTACACTCTCCAAGTAATTTCATTTCAGAAATTAGAAGTCAATTTTATTAAAAAATTTATAATGTTCATTGCACACTTTTTGCATTCACAGAAGTACACTAAAAGGTTTTTGCACTCATGGGAGTACATGAAAGCTAGGAAAGAAATCAAATTTTTAAAATATTTTTTAAAACTTCCATTGATAACTGAATGTTATCCTTTTCATATTACTTTCTAAAATAGAGTAGAATTATAAGAATAAATGGCTTCCAAATTAATTTCCGAAGAAGTGAAACAGCTCATCTACAGTCAGAATGAGTCTCTTGCTTTACATTTTATGAGAATTGATGGTCATCAGCTAATCCTTTTGTTATATACAGGAGTAGTTTTTCATCCTCACTTACCAATATTTATTGCTGTCCTTCATACGGGAAGATGCTGCTGTTAATGGTGATAACTGTGTGACAAGCATGGCTACTGAGATTTGTGACTGGGCTTCTGTGCCCTGTACACACTGGGAGATCGGCGTTGATTTGCAGCCACATCTAAGATTTGCAAAGCTTGTCAGTGTTAGTGACTACCCCAGACTTGAGGTCAGTCATCAGTAGTTTACCGACATGTTTGCCCACTCCCTACTCACCAATACTGAGAGAAGATGAAGCTGAAAAAAAAAAGAATGACATGGTAGTCTCCCTTCCGAATTTAAACTCCAACTGTGCAATATTTTGGATACGTTAAAAATTTACCTATTTTTAATTGTTTTTCCTTACCAAAAGACAGAACTGGTTAATGGGTGATAATAACAAGCATAATATTTTTGTTTCCTATATTTTATTTCATAACACAGGCCTATATATCTTTGGCCAGTTTTGCAGATTAATTTATAATCGATATAATCTAGATTTTAAATGCTCCATACATACATTAATTTGTGTGTGTACATGCGTGCATGTGTGTGTGTATGTGTGTTAAATTGGAGGAAGCAAGAGGGTTCTTACTTTAAGAAAATCTTAATGTGAGATTAAATCTTTTGTTCCTACTTCTTAATCGCCATGAACATATTTTCACTTTTTTGTCGTCGTTATCCTACTGCTTGATTTATACATCAAGCAGTGTGTTTTATGAAGGACAGCACAAGAAAAACCTATTGGTATATTTTTTAGTTGTCTTTTAGGGAAGCATTTGAAACAAATGACTAAGAGGAGATTTGAAGTGATCAATGCCTTTGCTTTCTCAAACAATAGGCATTATTAATTGGGAACTGGCTTATTTTAGAGTCTGTACTTTGGGTTTTATCATCACTACTGATTAGCATCAGTCATTTCAGTCTCACATGCTTCCATTGTTGATTTCCTCGCCTCTAGCCTGCCATAAAGCATATCACAATAAAGCCATCTTTGCAAAGATTTAATGACATCATGGAAAGAGTGAATAAAATACTAAAGTGACAAGAAAGATCTTTCAGCTCCTCAGATGACATTATTCTATGGCTGTATAAAGTTGTCTACAGTGTATAAACAAGCACTAAACATACACTTAATTTTCTCCCTATTATGCCACACAGCCATGAACAAAACTCAGTATAGTTTTATTCTATCTATAGAATTGATACAATAATGAGACCACATATGTCTTATGAAGAATAAATAGTTTTAAAGATAATAGTATTACATATCAATTTATAACTAACAATTACCACTGCTCAAAAGTTTTTTTGTTTTAATTAAACATTATTGGGTTGGGATTTTGAAATATTTTTCATTTTAGGATTTACCTTTCACTACCATTGTTACATCTTGGTTTGGGATTTTATTCCTGATATCTGAGTTTATATAAATTATTCCATTTGTAAAAAGGCAGGCATTATGTTTTTTTTTTTTTATAGTCTAGGTCCTTTCTACTTTTGAGCACTGACCATAAAATTTTAGATCTGAAACAGAACTTTGAAATTATTTTATCCAACTCCCTTGTTTTAAAGATGATTTATAAAAAAGACTAACAGAAACTTAGTGATAACACCATAATGGCACAGCTCATTATTTGCAAAAGCAATATTAATATGTCACTTTCCTGTGATCTTTTTTCTATATTTACTACCTTCAGGTTTAACAGAAAAATGCCAGCTCGTTTGCATCTTCTTTTCCAATAAATATGTTGGATGCAATGATTTATCTCAGCCAATTGTCTATAGAAATGAGATATCAGGACCTATCACCATGACAACACAGAGTTACAAGTAGACAAGAACAATAAAATATTGGCACATCAAAAATCAGTCTTAGATACAGATTGAGTACAATTTGTGAAACTAGCCTAAGTTTCCAAAGGCTGCAATAAAAATGGGACCCTTTGTCTAAAACAGAGAAATTATGTAATTAAACCAAATAATATAGGCCAAAATATAATTAAAACATATTACATTAAACATTACCTATTTATTTTCACTGAGACTACTTTATACTAGGAAGTAACAAAGGAGCAAAATTAGTTGTGCTTACTCATGTATTTTGATGGTTTTAGAAAATGAGGACCCGTTTTTTTTTTTACTTCGCAAACTCTCACCTCTCACTAGATGGCAGGAATAGGGTGTGCAAAATAGATGGCATATACAAAAATCTATAATTCTGTGGCATTAGAACAACAACAACAACAACAACAAAAATTCTCTAAACTGGCTGCTGATCAATATCACCTAAAGAAGGAATGTTGCAAAAATTCAGATTCCTTGACATTTCTATCTTAAATTCCAATTTAAATCATTTAAATCTATGTTATTCTAAAGTTTCCCAGATTATTATAATACTCAGCTGGGTTTGGGAATCACTATAATTCAGCCTTTTCTAATCTAAGACTAAGACTGCTTAAGCATATTGAAAGGTAGGTTTGTTTGAGAGTCAGTGTGTATAGTTCAACAGCTGAGAGCTCAAAAATGTGGTGAAAATTGGATTTTAAAACAGGCCCTACCACTTACCAGCCAAGTGACCTAGGCACACATTACCTTACCTCTTTATGTCTCCATGTACACTTCTATAAAAGAGAGATAATAGTAGACAGTACCTGGCATATGCCACAAGATTTGTAAAAGCTACCTGAAATTTTTACTACTATTAATACTAAATTGTATTTAATCCAGAATTTCACAAATTTATGTGACATTAGAATGCTTTTTTTTCCTCAGAGCATTTATTAACATCTTAAAGTTCACAAGAAGTCAATGAAACACAGTTTAAAAAATATTTTGCTAATGAGTCAAGATAGGCTAATTCCTTTATTTAACTTTTTGGGCAGTTAATGATAAAAATCTATTTTTTCTCAGCTTAGCTTTCAGTGTTGTTTTCCTTTCAAAGTTCCCCAAATTGTATTTAATGTAATTCTTTATGGTAATGTATTAATTTGTGTTACATAAAAAATGTAGTTGAAAAATGACTTTTTAAAATAGTGATAATATCAATGACAAATAATGGATTATCTAAGACAAGGGTCAACACGCTATGCTCCATGAGCCAGATGCAGTTTACAATCCATTTTATTAATAAAGCATTATTGAAACACCGCCATGCTCATTTACTTACATATTGTCTATGGTTGCTTTTAGTCTGTTCCAGGCACTGTATGACCCACGAAATCTAAAATATTTACTATTTGGCCCTCTACAGAAAAGGTTTGCTGATCCTTGCCTAATATAGAATCAGATATTCTTCCCTTTCTATTTCTCTGAAACTACACTGTCATCAAATCCTTCTAACTTGCACTCCTGAAGATTACAGTTGTTTGGGTACTGCTAGATATCAGTTCTCTTTCATCACTGCATGGTCTCAGGGAATCTCATTTTTCACACAAGTAAATTTTAAAAAGCCTGTAAATTTGCCTATTTTAAATGTATACACACTTAACAGAAGGCATGTTAAGTCCTATTTCTCTGCATTCCTGACTCAGAAGAGTACAGCTTTGCTCTTTACAGTGATGTATTATAACTTAATAATTTTCCATTTACTGAAAAGTCTCAAACAAAACAGATAAGATTATTTTTTCTATCTCTTTTATATCCTATATGTTCTCTTTTGATAAGACAGAAAGTTTAATTTAATGTAGGACATATTTAAGATTATATTAAGTGAAAACATGTATACATTCTTTCTGCTTACTTAGGTATTCAGTCCACTATTACATCTTTAAAACCAGCTTACATATACAATCCATAGTTTGATCCCATTAAATAAATATCCCTTTCATATAGAGAAGCAGTAGATCTTGTGGGCTGTACCAAAATATAGAAGACAGAATCTGACCCTTAAGCTGCTCCTAGTCTATCCAAAGGAATAATACAGGTACCACTGATGACAAGTGGCTTGTGATGACTGCTCTTAGAACTCAGATGAAGAAAGAAGTAATTCAGGCTGGGCACGGTGGCTCACGCCTATAAAACCAGTCTTTGGGAGGCTAAGGCAGGCAGATCATCTGAGGTCAGAAATTCAAGACCAGCCTGGCAAACATGGTGAAACCCTGTCTCTACTAAAAATATAAAAATTAGCCTGGCATGATGGCAGGTATCTGTAGTCCCAGCTACTTGGGAGGCTGAGGTAGGAGAATTGCTTGAATCCAGGAGGTAGTAGTTACAGTGAACCAGATCAGGCCATTGCACTCTAATCTGGGTGACAGAGCAAGACTTCATCTCAAAAAAAAAAAAAAAAAAGTAGGCCTGACACAGTAGCTCACTCCTGTAATTCCAACACTTTAGGGGGCTGAGGCAGGCAGATCATGAGGTCAAGAGATCAAGACAATCCTGGCCAACATGATAAAACCCCAGCTCTACTAAAAATACAAAACTTAGCTGGATGTGGTGTCATGTGCCTGTAGTCCCAGCTACTCGGAAGCCTGAGACAGGAGAATCACTTGAATCCATGAGTCGGAGGTTGCAGTAAGCCAAGATTGTACCACTGCAGTCCAGCATGGCGACAGAGCAAAAGTCTGTCTCAAAAAGAAAAGTAATTTAGTCTGAAGAACTAAAGGAAAATAGGTTAAGAGTGAGGGTTTCGATGCGTTCAAAGCATTTTAGACAAAATTGAACAGTTTGAAAACATAAAGGTAAAGCTTATTCAGAGAAATGATGTCAACCCGAATGACAAGAGCATAGGATATAGAGAGTTAGAGAGAAATAAGAGTGAGGCGGGAGCATGAGACCAGTTAACAGCTTGAAAGTTGGGCTAAGGAGTTTCGGTCAAACTCTAGACTGAGTAGACAGCCACAAAAGGGCTTAAATCAAAGAAGCAATAAAACCATATTTGTGCCTGAAACAAATACCTATAATAGTTGGCAATTTCATTATTCTGCACATGCATTTTCCTATTATTTCCTCACCAAAATATTTCACTCCCATTTCACAAATGAGAAAACTGAGATTCAAAGAACTTTGTGCTTTTGTCCTTGTCATAAAAATGGAGATTATCAAACTTGACAAATCAAGGAAGGTCTTCTAACTGTAACACTAGTGTTGACGCTTACATCTTATCAGCTTTGATTAGTTCACTAGGTACATTATACAAGTAATATGGTAGAGTTTATTTTTTCATTTGGGTATATATATTTCCTATACTGTTGAATATGTGTTCAATTACAAGTCTATTTCATGTTTAGTCTCCTCGTATTCACAGAAACGTGGCACAATGCTAACACAAGGAAAATTCCTGCTCCGGATTTATAGGGGTTGACTGGTTTCATTTTAAAAACTCCCACTGTCAAAAGAAGTGTGCATCTAAGGCACATTCCTATCCATTTAAAAAATTAAACTGCATTCTGAATGCAATGAGGATTGCCCAGGATTATTTTTGCCACTTTAGGGATTTAAAAACAAAATTCTAAATCAGTGAAATACAAATTTTATAAAAAGAAAATACAAAACTTGTTAATGATTCTTGCACTATTAGAAATGTAAACTTGTGCCATTGTAAAAACTCACAATGATTACCAAATGAAGTCATTTTTTATAGTAAGAGAAGAGCCACAACTCTCTGATATTCCACTTATTTTCACTGCATGTTAGCTTTATTGCTCTCTCCTAAATAAGATAGAAAAAAAATAAAATTGTTCAGAGTAACTTTGATTTTCCCCCAACATTAAAAATAAAATCCTGCTAAAATTGTAAACCTTTGACTGCTGAGATTTAGAAAGCTTCATTAGAGAGCAAAAGGAGAATCAGAGAATTTTTCTTTTGTTAATGAGACTCCGGGATATTCACACTGAAACTAAAAGATACTTAAATCAAGACTCCAAAAACTGTGAGCTAAAGTTACCCTGTTAAAAATCTGTTTTTGGCAAGAATCTGATTAAAGATTGAAGTTTCATCTCTGTAAATAAGAATCTAATTAACTATCTAAAAATATTGTCCAATGCCATTCTCAATCGAACCACAATTTGAGTGCAAACATTGCTGTATTTTAGAGATGTAACACAGATTGCTTTCAAAACTCGGAAAGATGTACAGTTGTCCCTAGGTATCCACAGAGGATTGGCTCCAAATCCTCTCCAGAGCCAAAATCTGCAAATACTCTGTAAAACTGTAAGATACAAATTTCTTAAATAAAATGGAGCAGTATTTGCATATAGCCTGTGCATATTCTCCTATATACTTTAAATTATTTCTAGATTACATATAATTTTGAATACAATGTAAATGCTATGTAATAGTCGTTATATTGCATTGTTTAGTAATAACAGTAAGAAAAATAGTCTGTACATGTTTAGTACAGACAACCATCCATTTCCTTTCCAATACAGTATTTTTAATTCACACTTGGTTGAATCCATGGATATGAAATCCACAGATATGAATGGCTGACTGTATTTTACACAAATCCAACATTTCAAATAATTCATAATAAAAGAGCCATAATTTAATAAGTTATGCTTATTTTTATTAAAATAAAATTTTAAATTTATTATTAAAAATAATATGCTTCCTTGAGGAATACACAGCCATTGCAAATGGACTGAGTGGGGAAGGCAACTCTGGTCAAGTAGAAAGCTATGATGGCAGTCATAATCATGTAACCAAAGCCATATTGCTTACATGCACTTTCACATGTTATATTATCTTTTAGTCTCAAAACAATCCATTGAGAAAATTAGAGCCCTCTTAATATTCTATTATTAACTCCATCTTACAAATGAAAAACCCAGGTTCAAGAGGTTTAAGTAACCTGTCCAAGGTATAAGGAAGCAGCATTTTATCATGCCAGGACTTCAGCTGCAAATGTGCTCATTTCACATTATCATATAGACAAGTTCCACTGGGTGATGGCACTAACAAGGTTTATACATGGTTACAAAATTATGACTGCTTCTGCCGTACCTTGTCCCAAAGTTATACACTAAAGCAGAGGTTTATCAAGAAGGTACTCATTCAAGATTTTTTTAATTAAAATATACTTTCATGTTTAACTGCCCATAAGCCATCTCAACATATTTTTGTGGAATGAGGTGAGCTATGAACTAAGCATCAGATAATGAACTATCAAATTCAGTAGGAATTACTGTTTGGACTTTAAAAAATAGAAATATATTTCAATACTAGCAGTTATAAAGCACTTATTATTACTTTTTAATTATTCTTTCTTCATAACCTGTCAAAGTATGACACCAGCAAATAGAAAATGAAGAAAATAATTCAACCTTTAGGAAATCTTTGCACAGAGACCGTGGCAAATTAAGGAGTTCCTGAGAGATAATCTGATTGGCGCTTCCAATACAAATGGGTTTGGTTGCTTCAGGTTGATAACTCCCATGCCTTAGACCCTTAAAGGACTTGAATTGATTGTCATCCACGTACTTTTAGCAAACTGAGTTATGGCCCTTTGTCTTTTCTGCAGAACAGTCCAGGTCATATTCATCTCCTGTGATTCTTAAAGGCTCACAGTGATGTATTCTTCCCCAAACATATGTGACCTTGCTTTATTGCTGTTGTAGATGACTGATTCTTTGTCTGGTATCAACTATCTCTCCTTTTCAGTGTCAACAGAAAAGTTTTGAAGTTAAACAGTTGCTCACTTTTTTCCTGTTGCATAAATGGGTGATAAATGTAGCATCTTCACCATGAAAATACATGGGTTCTACTGACAGTACTCAGTTGCATTGTCAAGGATGTTGCTTGTACCAAAGCCAACTGTCAATCCAGCTTGTCAGTGAGGGATTAAGGACTGCTGCTTTTCCAGACTACTTTAGAAGTATAGGTATGATACTTCATCCAAACTCTGACTTTATATTAAACCCTTCAGGTTTTGTCTATACGTTTGAGTCTTCCTTTGATGATCACAAAGGCAGCTACATTTTTTTTCTGTCTTAAATATACCCTGATATTTCCTTGATAAGTATGCTGTAACTACTTAAAAAAATACATCCGTGATCGCAAATAGAGAGATATATTGTTGCTTACATTCACCTTACCTATGATTTGTTTATTTACATTTATATTTTTTCTTCATGTTTCAGAAAAAGCTGCATTCTACTGTCATGAGACTCCTTGAAAATGTTGAGGAAAAAAAATTGGCTCTTCACATGATCAGTTTGTTGGTATAGGCAGATTAAAATTGTAGGGTTGCCTGCCCTGAAATATAAACTAAAGTATATCTTTTAAACTTTATTTAGAAAAACTAATTTTATTTATTTATTTATTTATTTATTTATTTATTTATTTATTTATTTATTTATTTTTCTTGAGATGGAGTCTCGTTCTGTCGCCGAGGCTGGAGTGCAGTGGCACAATCTTGGCTCACTGCAACCTCCGCCTCCCAGGTTCAAGCAAGACTCCTGCCTCAGTCCTCCAAGTAGTTGGAACTATAGGCACCTACCACCCCACTGGGCTAATTTTTATATTTTTAGTGGAAATAGGGTTTCACCATGTTGGCCAGGCTGGTCTCGAACACTTGACCTCTGATCCACCTGCCTTGGCCTCCCAAAGTGCTGGAATGACAGGTGTGAGCCACCACGCCTGACCAGGAAGAAAATAATTTTAGAAAAAAAATAGACCATCGACAAAATGTCACTGTTGTGTAGCAACAATAATGAAAAAACTTCAAGAATGAGTAAACTTTTTAATTTATAATTAATAATTACAATTGGGTACTTTATCAATGGTTTTCCAATCTTTTTCTGTTTTACTTTAGCTCAGAGTGCATGCAAGTAAAAAGATTAATAGCAGCAGTTCAATTTTTCATTATAATAGTACCATCAGTTATTCTTACATAAAAGGTATTTGTTTTTTAAAAACATCAAAATTTGTTTTTACAAATATTTCAACTCTTCTTCAAGATTCTCATTTATTATAGTAGGAGAGATATATAATTCATCTCAGTATACTTTATGCTACTTTGTATAAAATGTATATTTAATGAATATGTTGAACATTTTTAAAAATTATATATCATATTTCTGAATTGTAGTTTGTTGCCTACCTAGTTTATTATATCTATGAGGAAAAAGCTAGGTGCACTCTACAATCATTTCACTAAAATGCTTATGTTTTCAACAAAAATGAAATGTTTTTTGATAGACACACTGAAAATAATATATTCCAGAACATATTATCAAAATACCAACTCCACCAGAAAAAGCCAGAACAGCTACTACTTAACTTGTAATTCAGATAATAATACCACTATATACATTTGCTGAGTAATTGAGATGGTTATTTTTCAAAAACTCTGTGCATCTGCTTTTTTTATTTGCTTCCTCAGTATTAAAATTCTTAAAGAAGTTTCAGCTTCATGTCCATAATTTGATGAGTTACAACCTCAATGTTCCAAATATGCTCTAATCAATAGGGCAGATCACTGAAGAGGTCATCACAGTCTCATTAGGCCAGGAACACTGAGGAGCATTTTAATCAGCGATGCTATGGGTCATCTTTTAGATGATTGTGAATTTTGGTTAAAACTCATTGGATCAGTTGATTATTAGGTAACATCTGTTGCATGCAAATTACTGGCTACAGGAGTGGCAGTGGATGCTAAATAGTTTTGTACTTTGTAATGTAATGTATATTTTAATGAAGTGAACAGTGAGATTCCTGACAGGCATCAGCAACTATGAAACAGAGCCTTCCAAATTTCTTATACAGTTTGAAAGTAATGAGATTTGTTCTCTAAAGTGATAAAATTTATGCCATAAATTATCTCAAAAAGAAGAGTGCTTCTAAAAGCTGTATTTTTTTCTTTGTGGAAAAGATTAGATTTTTAAATAGTTGTTTAATGGGAGTTTTTTTTTTTAAGTAAACAGAGCTGTATTTTCTTTGATCATTTTTGCTTATTAAGAAGAAATGAAGTACTCCTTGATCTCTGAAGCCTAATATCACTTGATCAGAAGGAAAGCCATTTATAGGGTTAGTAAGCATAAACTTGGCTCTTAGAATGTATCCCCTCTATTTATGTATCCATCCTTCAGCTTTCAACAGTATTCATAGAGAGCTTTCTAAGAATCAAGTGTTGTTTCTCAGAATATTCAAAATCTGTGTTGTTGGGCTTTGTACTCTAACCCATCCTTTCAGAAAATGAAGATGTTTAAAATCAGAACTTTTTCTGAAAAAAAATTTAATAATATACTAAGTTGTGGCACTTAATCAGCAACCATTAAAACTGGTACATATTATAAAATGAGACTAGCTTTTTTGCAGACCCTTTACCAAATTCCCTGCCTGCATTCTGGTCCAAATTTAGTTAGCATGGTATTTTCTGGTGCAATGAAAGTCTGCAGTCATCTACAGCTAGATAGCCTAGTCAATGGAGTGCTTGAAGACTGACTTACCTGTGATCTGCATGGTGAATATTATGAATCTAAAATTATCTTTAGATGCTAAGTTTATGTGCATTACCATAATATTGGAACCCAAATAGTTACTTCATGACTTATAGTCAGAAATCTTTTTCCCCAAAGCACCCTTGATAATATTTAAATAAAATACAAACATCTCATTGACTCAAAATCCTTTTCATGCATAATGAACACAGATGAAGCCTCCCAGAGATATGGTTTAGCAAATAAGAAAACATAGATTATACATAACTGATTATGCATTTCAGTTAAATATTTGTTGAGTATCTATCATATGCTAAGAGGTCTTCTAGGTGCTGAGAATACAACAATGAACAGTACATTATAAGGAGATTAGAATCTATGAGAATGACAGACAGAAGCAAATCAATAAGATAATTTCACAGACTGATAAGAGCTCTGAATGGTTGACATGATGGACAGAGAGATCGAGGGGCTGGATGACCTGTTTAATCAGGGAAAACCTCCCTGGAGAGGTGGCATTTCAGTTGACACCTAAATAAGACTTCAGGAAAAGAAAATGGGTTCATTGCTTCTTCTTCTTTCATTTTTCCTGAGTGATTTATAATGATCAATTTTACCATTCACAGCTACTCTTTATCTGATGCTTCTAATAGCAATTTTGATTTTAGTCAACTAAACCAGTATTTATGAAGGAGTCTCATTTTGCTCTACTGATTATGCTGTATATAGCAGGAAACTCTTTTCTAATTTAGGGGCAGCTGGGAGAGCATTTGTAATTGCCATACAAGGTATGTATTTAGGGCCAGGCACAGTGGCTCACACCTATAATCCTCACACTTTGGGAGGCCAAGGTGTGTGAATCATTTCAGGTCAGGAGTTAAAGACTAGCCTGGCCAATATGGTGAGATCCTGTCTCTACTAAAAATGCAAAAATTAGCCAGGAGTGGTAGTGCACACCTGCAATCCCAGCTACTCAGGAGGCTGAGGCAGGAGAATCACTTGAACGCAGGAGGCAGAGGTTGCAGTGAGCTAAGATTGTGCCACTACACTCCAGCCTGAGCAACAGAGTGAGATACCATCCCAAACAAAAAAAAAGTATGTATTCAGATAGCAGAAACTGCTTAAATTGAGGTCCACATTAGTTATTTAAAAATACTTAGCTGGAGAAATAACATATTTAAAGCAGATACATTAACTGTTCAGGCTACCAGATATACATATTATATGTAAATATATGAATAAACAAATAAATTTGAGTCTAATCCTAATTTCAACTAAAATTTATGAAAAAGTCATGAGTGAATGTTACTTTATTTTCTAAAGACTGCGTAGAAATAAAGTGCTCTGTGAAGTTTCTTAGAAAAAGAGTAATTCTGTATAAGATTTTAGGATGGTGTGATTTAATCATCATACTTACAAATCTCTAGCTGACAAAAGCCATGTACTAGTCATAATTTCATATGTTCTTCTTTTAAAAATGCTAGTAGAAATAATATTTTCCAAGGACTTCTTTAATCTTTGGTTTTACAGGGACATTTTCAGGTTTAATCTACAGTTTTCACATTGAACAACCCAATAAAAGGAAATGTGTAACCAGCTCAATGCTTAAGATGTAAAGATTTATCCAAAGTACCAAGAGTGTTACACTGTAAGTGAGAAATATTTCTAAAGTTTGAACTTAATGTCAAAATAACACACTGCTCACTCCTAGTAACTTACTGCTGTTCAAGCAATATCTTTTTACAAATGCAGGGGCCATGGAAAAAGTCAAGTTGAGCAAGAGGCTAACAATAGTGCTGAAACTGTAAGATTGTGAAAGGAAAGAGCCTTGGCATGTCTGGAGAGGATGGAAAGAGGTTCTAGCATGAGGTCAATGGGTTACACTTGATTGAATGTTTACAGCGGGATCAGGGGGCACATGGAGACTTGACATAAGAAACAGCGCACTAAAATAGAGACACATTATTTGTAAAAACAGTTTAACAAAAACAGAAGTGGAAATAGCATGCATATAAGAGATTCTGAGTCAGAAAGGGATGGAGTACAGTACATAAACATAGCCAAGTTCAGGGCAGGGTGAGAAGCCACCAACGATGAATGCGATGTTTTTCTTTTTCTCATTTATGTTTTCCATGATTCAAACCCCCTTCAAAAAATTAGATATACTCTTATCACTAAGCCTGTGGTCTTAGCTCTTCCTGAGAATACCTCTCAGTTTCCAGTGCTTTATTGGTCTTTATGGGATTATGACCTGTTAACACTTCTCCCAGATGCCTGCACATCTAGTTACCAGGCCCCAAGGCTTGAAGATGCCAAGGTCCCCAAAATGCAACCCTCGTGGCAACCTAACTTTGGCAACTACAGTTTTCTAGCTCACATTTTTAGAAAGTTAAAAAGCTCTAAGTTTCCATAATAATCTCATTATGCACGAAACACCCAAGTTAATTGACTTCTCTTGCTTAGGAGGAAAATAAGTACACAGAATGGTAATTTTTGTTACCAAGTGGCAGTCTATTACAGCAGTTAGGATACTGGATTCAAATCCTGCCTCTTTGTCTTTTACTACCATAGGACCTGGGAAAGCTATTAAATCTCTCTCATCCCATTTCCTTATCCATGAGATGAAGATTGAAACAAATATTCTTCATAGAATTATTACAAGAAATAAGTAAGTAGATATAGGTAAATTGCTTACCGCAATGCCAGTGTTTAAATTAGAATGATGTTATTCATCAGTGTTGGGAATAACATATCTAATAGTCCAACAAATCTTCCTTAAAGACTATAGTTACTTTGAAGTAAACATTTTGCATTTGAAAATTTAAGATTCTCTTCAGAATTTTTATTCCTTGAATCAGTCCACTAGAGTTGCACAAACCAACCCTTCCTTCAACAAGAAGGGAACCAGAAAGAATAAACAATGTTAGCTGTGGGGAAGGGATTACATTAGTGGCTTCCTTTCTCCCCCATACTGGTAGTAAATACAGTCCATGTCTTTGCTGCATTTCAGAAGGCTGTGTGAAAATACTTCCTTGTAATTAACCAAGGAAAGGGGAAAATTCTGACAAGTTTGTTTGGGAATTTTAGATATCACAATGAGGTTTGGAAAATAAGGAGCAAAAGAGCATCACGAGTTTCCATCTCTTATTTGCTTTCTAATTTTTCCATTAAATAATGTACTGTTGGTTCAAATCTTTTTTCTTAATTTTCTAAGATTATTTAGTAGAGAAGCATCAGAAAAACCCCAGCCTCTGAGAATGCAATAGATTTCTCTGAAATGTTTAAACACAACTCACCATATGGTAAAGAGTTTAACAGTACCCTTCAAAAACGTATTGATCATGTTAGCAAATAGCAATACTTTGCCAGAGATTCTATGGCTAATTGTTTTGTTCATACTAAATTTGAAAGCAAAGCAAAGTTAGGCTATCATTCTTCAGGCAAAAGCGAAGACGAAATGAATTTCTAAAATAATTAGTTGAAGAGTTTCCATCTACCATTACAGATCACCTGAGTTGAGAAGCACTGATACTACACAGACTGTCAGATCAAGGGAAAAAACAAGAGCTGACAAGGGTTTTGGACAGTAGTCACTGAAACAAGGGAAGAGGGCTTTAATTAGCACAATTTGCAGGTGAGGATCTGTGGCCTCAGACTGGAGGCAGAACTTTCTAAGAACAAATGGCTTAATTTGAGAAGTGTGAATTCAGAGACCTCCAAATTTTCATTCCAGAATTCTAAACTGCTGTTTCATGAGAAAAGTAGAGCTAGAACTTACAAAGGATGAGAAAGTCAGAGGGTAGCCCCTGCTTTAGATTATTTGTGTCATAGGTAGTTTCTAGAAAGGAAATAGAAAATTCCGAACACTCTTGGCCGGTAAGTACTGTAAAGACAAATATTCTTTTCTGATTTTTAATTTTTTTCTCTAAATTATTATTTTAGTTCCACATTTAGAGTCTTTGACTCTTATACCGTGGCTTTTTAAACCAACCGATTTGTTCATTCATAAAAGCAAGCAGGCAAATGAAAGGTATTTGCTAACTCTTTCAAGAGGCAATACCTGGATGTTTGGATCCCAAATGCAATCTTCTCTAATATTCACACTGAAAAAAATGCCATTTAGAGTCTAAGTTAGCTTGAAAAAAGAGTTCAGACAAAGGGCACAGATGTCCACTTACCATTTTCTTGTTTCTCAGTAATTCTCCTCCTTTCTCAAGAAGAATAAAATGACAGATGGCAAAAATTATCTTACATGTTCCAGTAGAATGCCTGTTTACCAGATGAGGTCAGAGCAATCAGTACATCTGGAAAACAAACCAGGAGATGACATATTAGTTTTGCAAGTATTTCTCTGGAAAGTAGGAACATAAGATATAAGAAAAGTCATACATGGGTGCTTCAGTTGTTCACAGAAACCTGAGCGCAGGTTGTAATCCACTTTGGCCTGGGTGTCTAGGTTGCCTTCCACTGGGGGAGAATGATCATAGACGTGGTAAACGGAATTAATACAATAAAGACAATATAATAAACACTGATGTTTTGTCTTCTGACAGCATATGAATGTGCAAGCATTAAGTTATAGGAGAAAAGGGGCTAATTTTAGATTTGTTCCTAGCCCTCTCCATGTGAATGGTGTCGCTGTGAGCCCAGCAATGAAGTTCACTGTGTTGTAGCAGACTGCGCAGTTCCTGAGTGTGTCAACCCAGTCTATGAACCAGAACAATGTTGTCCTGTCTGCAAAAATGGTAAGACCACACTGCATTAGCTTTCGAAGAGGGGTTAGCACAAAATACAAATATTTCACTACTGCACACCATTCAATGCAAGAGCCCTCTAAGATCTGCCTGTGGCTTTTCGATACGGGCATGGCAGATATGTATTTTTATCCCGCCTTAAAGTGAAAATAAACCTGCAGTGGGTTTATTGTGCAACTTTCCATCTGGGGAATGTAAGCTCTTGTAAGCTGACTTTGTTGTGATTCCTATTATTTCTTGTTGATTTATAAGGAGGGTTTTGGAAAGAACACAGTACCATCCTTTTGCAGTGACTGCATTCTTCTCTTTTGTAGAGCCAATGAAGCAGTTCACCCCAATTTGTAGTACATAAGCTAGGATACAGAGTAGGATAAATGCCAGGTATTTTGTTATGAACACAGATAAGACGTCAGTTTTAAAGTTAAATGTAAAAATCAAGAAATACAAAATAAAATTATCAATGCACTTCCATTGAAGTAATAAAAATCAAAAAGTTTAGGGCTTTTATTCTAGGTTTTTATTACAGTGGAACTGTGCTCTCACAGTAATTGCTATAGAGGGGAACTTGTTTTATCGATAATATTACAGGTTCATTTTTGTCCCTCATGGAACTTAGAGGTTGAAACAACTACAATATCCTAATCACCCAAAATCAACATGATGCTACAGAGAAGACAAAGCAATGCTATAAACCCAAGATAGCACATCAACAAAGCCAATAGCGTACTTTGCCTTGTGACCATGTACTACTGAAAAGGGAAAAAAATTCTTTACTAGGTCATACTCTACAAATGTTCTCTCTGTCATCAGTATCTGCTTGAAAAAGTAGTTCTAGTCCCTAAATAACATAAGCTCACTCACTCTCATGCTGAATTTCTGTGCCTTTTCTTGAGTTGGCAGTTGTCATCTTCGTTAGTTATGTTTTTGCTCTGAATTTGGAGCTCACTAACTAATCTTTTCCTTCATAGAAGGGTAATTAGTAAAAATAAGCATAAAAATATCTTTTATCTTTTATAAAAGATAAAAATATTTTTAAAAGATTTTTTAAGTAGCTCTAGTTGTTTCTGATAATAATTTTTGTGTTTTGATATCTTCCAAAGGACTTATTAAAAACCTTTGTGACATTTTCCAGACACAGATTTTGCTATTTCTGATCATATAAATCTGTTAACTTGAATATTAAGTTGCTCATCTGGCTTCTCTTTTTCTTCTTATCTCCTTTCTCCAATCTACCTGTCATGGTGACCATCTCTCTGACTTAGCAGAAAGAAATAACACCCCTAAAGTTCTAACTCATCTAACATAAATATATGCAAAGATATTAAATTTAAGACTTTAAATTTTTTAAGGGGCTGAAGAAACTGGAAAAGATACAAGAAAAAACAATAATAAGATTTAATGTTTGAAAAATAGGACCTATGAGGACAGATAGAAAGAGTTAGCATAATTTGTTCTAGAGAAGAGGAGGCTCAGGTGACACCAAACTGTCATAAAGTATATAAATGGTGAATCTAAAGTAGAAAAGAAAATGTTATTTTTCATTTTCTTCAAGGATAAAAGGAAGAAAAACTCAACTACCTAAATCAATCTTTAAAAACTGGATTGACAAGTCTTAGACTGAAGACCACTTTTTTCCTTTTTTGCCTAGAAGCAACTGTCTAAACAAGTCCTTGAGGATCTTTCTTTCCCGAGGTGGCCCTGGTTAGCTTTGTCTCACTTTTAGCTTTGTGTCACAATTATGGTTATAGTTAAAATTTCTTGTCTAGACACATCCAGCATACTCATAGAATTAGAGCATGTAAAGCATATGTTTAAAATATAGTTTTACACATGCACCTATCATATCCTTTTAACGAACCTACAATAAAGCCCATAATATACCCAGAGTTAATGTCTATGTCATATGTTAAATCAGCCACTACAAACTAGTCACACTTAATTTGATATCACCAAAGATTGTCCTATTTCTATCATGTCAGAGTAGAAATTTTGCTCCAAATGAAATCCTCTTTGTACAAAAATGTATAATGAATAGACTTTATGTAATCACTGGTATTTCTGATAAACAGATGCTAAGTACACAAAGTATATTAGTTAAGTTTTCTGATTTTTTAAAATTATGAAGCACTATGAAATGGCCACTTTTGTTCCCTCTTGGTACTTCCAAACCAATTTTCTTTTCTTAAATGAGGGAAATAAATCAATTTAAATTAGTGGAAGGACTGATTATAACATTGCATCTTTTTATTTTTATTAAATGCCACTAATTAGTCACATGTGCCCTAAAACTAAAGTATAATCATTGCCAAAGAAGAGTATATCAAGAACCACTGAAGACTCCTATGACCACTAGTGGTACCAATAATTTTATTGAGAAGACAAGCTGAGTCCCAGGTTTTGTTAGCTCTCATTCTAAGCCTAGCCCAGAAAACAGAAACAGATTAATGATATCGAGAAGACATGGAGGAAAAATCAATGTTAATTATGACAGTATAACAGGAATAACTTAAATTTCCAACACATGATTTAAGTCTATCTCATTATATATGAGAATATTAAAATGCCCATTATAGTATAAACTATTTTAACGATAGCTGCTATGTTCATAGATTTTTTTTTAAAAAAGCAACAATGAGCTAAAAATATATCCTATGGATTCAAGTTACAGGCAATAAATTTTAACTTATAAACAGTCATAACACTTTCTACATTTTCTGCAATCCTCATAAATGATAATTTGGTAGGCAAGTAATTTTCAGTTTGCATAAATGCTGATTATCTAGGCTGTCAAATACTTTCTTTTTCATATTAAAATTGATTTTTCTGCCTTTCTGAATTACAACTTGTCAAAAGCATGAAGCATTAAAGTTATAAAACTTTTAAAATATGATATAAACTTTATAGTAAAGATATAAACTTTTTAATGTGATAGAATCTATCACACCTAACCTTAAAACTCAATATTCAGCTAATATAAAAATCTTTGTTTTGATATTAAGAGCAAACAAAACAAAGTAGCAAAACAATATGTACATAGGTTTTCCATAAAACAGTAGTTTGCCAACAAAAATGTAACAGTTATCTTTAGAAATAAATATTTGAATATTATAAAGTGCAGGGTAATCTACTCCCTAAATAAGGAAGGGTAGCATGTCTTTATTCTTGATAATATAATTTGAAGAATAAATTTAAGAACATATTTTCTAGAAATTTTCTCTAATTGTATAAAGAAGAGAGTTTTAAATTTCCTTGTCTCCATGAATATTTTAAGCCAGATTTTCAATGGTTATCAATGACTATACCCAAACTACAAAATATACAGTAATCTACTCATATTACACTAAGTTCAGCACCAAAATGAGTCTATCAGTTTAGCCTGAATAAAATAAAAACACTAAGGAAAGATACAAATGACTGGACAGAGTCTATGTAACACACATAAGAGGAGGAAAAAGATGAGAGTAATTTTTTATTTGGTGAGAATTGGGGGGATTGACATAGGAATTTATTGTTTCTAAAAATATTATTAAGCATTTGTTTCTCTTTCCTTTACACAGCTTCAAGAACTAGCAATACAAATGCCTTCTTGAAAAATATGACATTTTCAGACTGTTTTTCTTTCCCTAAGATTGTGTTACTTTGACCTGTCTTTCAGCCCCAGGCCTTTCCATGTGAATTAATGAGCACTCTTTATGGATTTTTGTTTTTATGGTATGAAAAAAATAATTTAGTGTAGCATCTGTTTAAAGAAAACATTCTGGTTTGGAATGTCACAGAAATATTTCAAACATTTGGAAACTGACCTTAAATTTGACTAGTAATGGGATTATATGGATATATTATGTATATAGTTAAAAATGCCTATAATTTATTTTTGTATGTGAATTAATATTAATTTCAGCCTCTTGCTCTGCAGCCACTCATTCCATTCTTTAGTTGTTTATACATGCTGATATTTTTGTCCCAAGTCATTAAGAATCTGTATTTATAGAACACTGAACATCTGGATTAAAAAATAAAATATGTAGTCAGTTATCAAAATATTTGCTCATTGGAGCATCCAAATGACAGACTGTATTTTTTTTACATTTCATTAGCTGGTATGTCAGTGAGTTCTGCGTTTTCACATATATAGATAGAGTCAGTCATTATTCAAAGCTCAGAAGGAAATATTACCCCATGAAAAAATTGGAAAGACAGAATGCTCCCAGAAAATCCTATACGCATATCAAGTTTTCATTTCTTTTCAACTAAATTAAAGTTGTCACAAGCCCTTTTCAAATATTTAATTCCATATTCCTCACTCTCTTCTAGTTTAGTAGTGATACAAATAAGCAGAAGACAAACTAGGCAAAAAGTTGAATAATAGAAAAGAAGAGGACAACAAAGGGGATGAGCCATGCACAAATAAGAAAGAGAAGGGACTTCATAGGCATCCAATATCTTCTAAAGGTCCTCGGGAGAACATATCTGCCAAATACAATTGTTAATATCTCTAATACACAAAGAGCTCCTTAAAATAAATAAGAAAGGCTAGGCGCAGTGTCTCATGCCTATAATCTCAGCACTTTGTGAGGCTGAGGTGGGCGGATCACGAGGTCAGAAGATCAAGACCATCCTGGCTAACACAGTGAAACCCTTTCTCTCCTAAAAATACAAAAATTAGAAGGTATGGTGGTGCACACCTGTAATCCCAGCTACTTGGGAGACTGAGGTAGGAGAATCACTTGAGCCCAGGAGACGAAGGTTGCAGTGAGCCAAGATCACACCACTGCACTTCAGCCTGGGCGACAGAGAGAGACTTGGTCTCAAAAAATAAAATAAGAGAAAGAAAAACAATTCTACAGGGAAGGAAATGGGCAAAGAGCATATAAAGGAAATTTATATAAAAAAATAAAATTTCTAATAAACATAATAAAAATATATAATAATCCCCTAAAGGATAAGGAGATAGAAATTAAAACAATGGGATGTCAATTTTTTATTGATGATAATGTGGGATTGATGGTTCAATATCAGGAAAGGTATTGAGTTGAGAAAGAGTAGAGAAATGTTATAAACTTTTAAGAAGACACTTTCTTTCAAAATGTTTTTATCACTGAAGTCAGCAGTTTCACCTCTTCTACTTTGTCTCACATTCACATACAAAATTTTCACTGCATTTTAGGAGTGAAAAGTTGGGAGAAAACCTAGTCATTCTTCACTGGGTTAATTATATATATAACAGCTTTTAAAAAGACTACTGATATTTTTACTGCCATGTAAAATAAACAAAAACTGTATAGAAGATTATATGTCATTTTGTATGTAATATAATGATACTGTATATCTAATATGTACATTTTATGTGATGTATTTTAAAATGAATATGTGTTTTATAATAGAATAAGATTTTTATTTTAAATAACATACCATTTTAAATAGACATTGAATTTGTATGTGTACAGGAAAAAAGTTAAGTGGCTACACAATAGAATGTTAACAATGATTCAATTATTACTTTTAGGCAGAAGTGAGAAGGTAGAGAAAAGAGCTGAAGTCTTTAAGACATTAAATATTTACAAATCAATATAACAATAAAAACAATAGATAGATATGTGAACAGGTAGTTGACATACAAAACACAAAGATTCAAAAAATACCAAAATTATTATCTCACTAAAATCTCTATTGATAAAGTTCTGAAAGAATATACACAATACACACTTTTTTTTTTTTTTTTTGTCTTAGATGGAGTCTTGTTTTGTCGCCCAGGCTGGAGCGAAGTGGTGCAATCTCAGCTCACTGCAACCTCTGCCTCCTGGGTTCAAGCGATTCTCCTACCTCAGCCTCCTGAGTAGCTGGGATTACAGGCACCTGCCACCATGCCCGGCTTAATTTTGTACTTTTAGTAGAGACAGAGTTTTGCCACATTGGCCAGGCTGGTCTCAAACTCCTGACGTCAGGTGATCCACCCACGTTGGCCTCCCAAAGTGCTGGGATTACAGGTGTGAGCCACTGCACCTGGCCTACACACCGAATTTTTAACAGTAATCCAGTGATCAGAAGAGGAAGTAAGAAGTAGAAGTAAGAATCTAGAAGCAAGGAACTTTGATGCTTTATTTCACAGGCTTCTTTATTAAATAATTATTATGTCTATTATATTTTTATAACTTAAAATATTTTATCAAACATTCAAAGAAAAGATAACCCTAACTTTATTGAAACTTTTCTAGAGAAAAGGCAAGAAAAAAGCTTTCTTTTTTTTAAATGGTATATAATATTGATACGAACCAAAGATTACAAACTAAAAAGTGAAGCTAAAAAGCAACCTTAGTTATGTTATTAATGGGGAAGTCTTAAACAAAATGCCATTACAAAATTCTTGATCTAAAACCCCTGAGTTCTACTATTTACATAGGAAATGCATTTCATATATTGTACAACTTATCACTAGTGATCTAGGGATGCATTCGTCAATAAATTACATGAACATTTCTGCAACAAAATATATAATAATGATATGAAGGAAACTGAATAAATATAATGAAGAGTCTAATATAATCTCGTCAGGTTTTAAACTCACCTGAGTTTTTATATCAAAATCACACAAAGGCCAGGCATGGTGGCTCTCGCCTGTATTCCCAGCACTTTGGGAAGCTGTAGCGGGCAGATCATGAGGTCAGGAATTTGAGACCAGCCTGACCAACATGGTGAAACCCCGTCTCTATTAAAAAATAAAAATTAAAAATTAAAAATAGCTAGGTGTGGTGAACACCTGTAATTCCAGCTACTCAGAAGGCTGAGGCAGGAGAATTGCTTGAACTCAGGAGGTGGAGGTTGCAATGAGCCAAAATCGCACCACTGCACTCCAGCGTGGGCAACAGAGCAAGTCTCCATCTCAGGTTAAAAAATAATAATAATAATAAAGTTATGAAAAACCTGGATTTTCAAAGACTGTGGGAAAGAGATTATATATTTTAGTAGCAAACAGACACCAGCAGGAGATTAAAATAATTATACAACCCAACCAAGTGGGCCATAGTAGGGGTCTGCAATGACAGCTCAGTATTAGGAATACTATTAGTATAATTGGTCTTATTAGTAAAGTGAGAAGAGCAAGCATGTTACCATTTCTATAAAATGATATTATGAAATGATAAATACTCTTGATACATTTTCCAATTTTGTCCACTGAAGTGGACAATTTTTACATGATAAAAAATTTATCTACCTCATCCTAAAAGGCCAGAATTATGCTTAGTAGGTAAACACTAAAGACATTCCTGATAAAGTCAGGTATAGACGAGGATGTCTAATATTATCTTACATTTCAGACAGATAGATGAATACATGCATACTAGCTAATATAATTAGGAAAGAGAATTCAGAGGAGGAAAATTGGAAAGAAGGAAGTAAAAATGTCATTATTTGCTGATGATATGTGATTGTATTCTTGAAAGCCCCAAGAAAATTAACAAAAACTACTTTAACCAAAAGAATTTAGTAAGGTAACAGGGTACAAAATGAATGCACAGATGTTAAAACATATATTTTGTATATATATGTGTATATACACAAATACATATATAAAATAACATATACATGTATTAAAAGAAAATTTTGAAACTAGTAAATGATGCAGAGATATCCAGAAAGTATAATCGGAAGTTTAACAGGCCTGACTATATGAAAATTTGGTATGTGATAAAGTTGTATTTCAAATCAACAGGGGAAAGCAGGTTTGCAGAACAAATTTGGCTGAGAAACTGGACAGTTATCAAAAAAATTTTAGTACCTACTTCGTCCCATAATTCTTATATAGAAAGAGCACTTAGAAATTGATTGTTTTTAAAAAATCAATGACTATTATTTAAATGATCCAAAAATTTCAAAAGACATTCCAGAGGAAATGAAATAAACATTTAATTTTGGGGGATACATATTTTACAAAAGCCACAAAGTTTACTAAAACCTATTAAAAATGATAAGGAAACAAACCAGGTTTCTGAATGTAAAAACTCAAATTTATTAGGTTATCCAACAATCAATTAAATGGAAATTCTATACAATTTTTGTAACTTTTTAAATAAGCTAAGAAAATAAACATTTCTTGTGAAAAATTTAAATACATGAAAAAATGCATTTGGTGCATTGGAAAATTCAATCTACCAGGTGTACTGATATATAAAGATGTGATTTTAATCAATGTGCTATTTGAACAGAAATAAATAGAAGTGACTAGAAAGTAAAAAAGGAACCCATGTGTGTATTACAATTTAGTATACAATTAAGGTGACATCCAAATACCTGATGAAAGAATGTATTGTTCTAGAAAAGTTCGTTTTTTAAAAAAAATGAAAAGAAATTTCTAACTTACCTATTATATACAAAGATAAAAATGAATTTAAGTATAAAATTCTAAATCTAAAAAATAAAATCATAAAGGAATGTTGAAAACAGTGTAAATATTAACTTGTTCTGAGAATAAGGAAGCTCTTTCTAAACATAAAAGCAAATAGAGTTTCTAAAAGAAAAAATGTGTAAGTTAAGTAACTTATAGTTTTATCTTTACATTTGCTCATATATTAAAAGAAGACCACAACCATGCTGAGTAGTTAGGTTAAGAAAAACAAATAAATAAATATAAATAAGATAGCATCTAATTTTGGAAAGGTTAAATATAACAAGCATTCTCATATACTACTGGTAAGAGTGTAAATGATATATCCTTTCTGAAGGGTAGCAAAAATGTATGGACCTGTAATCCAGCAATGACACTTCTAAAAATTGATAAAAAATAATGAGATAAAGATTTTAAATAGTGTATATGGGTATAGTTGTTATAGAGTTGTTTGATAACAACAACAACTTGGAAACATTGAAACCTAAATATTTAAGAATAAAGTGACTGTTTAAAGAAACCATAGTATATCTACATGAACTATTGAGAAAGCATTTCAAGCAAAATTATAGAAAAAAGATAAGAACATTTCCCTCACAAATGTGTTTACAATATAATATTAAACTATACTAATGAGCCAAAAGCTATATATATAAATATGGGTCATATATACATAGATCCTATTTTTACTAAAAAAAAAAACATGTATAAGAAAAAGACTAGAAGGAAGTACTTCAGAATATTAGTACTGCTTAACTCTATACGGTATGATAACTCTACACACTAATAATTTTTATCTTCTTCCTTTGACAAGCCTGTATTTTCTAAATATTGTGCAACAAGTACATATTATCCTTGTGATTTAAAATTCCCATTAAAAGAGAAAATAGAATTTATAACCAAGATAATATAATTATTTCTTTTATTTAAAAATCGCATGTTCCTTATTAGAAATTACACTATGACTTCTTGTTAAAATTTACTCTATAAACTAATCAACCAACTAATAATTTCTAACACTTGACTTTTCAACACCTTTAACTATGAGATTCTTTTTAAAGCATTTAGAAAGCCTCATTGACCATTTTATGCACCTATTAGGGAAATTGCTAAAATATTCACTTAAGTATATCATTTACATTTTTATGAAACTATTTGAAAAACCAGCCTTTAAAGTTGAGAATTGGGTGCAATTTGTTCATCTTAATTTAATATGTTCTCACTTCTTTATAGACAATTAGTGATAAGCATAACAGATATGAAACAAACACACTGACCATGAAACATTTTCTGGCAGCTGTACATGTACACTGAATGCACAGACCCTGAAGCAGTTCATGATGAAAGCATGTCCTATGAAAGGCAGTTTCAAAGTCTGCATCTCATTGACTCTACAACTGAAGGTCAGAATTATCATACTCTTATAAAGCAGATGTCAAAACAGAGTAATTATAAATAGCTATTTTAATGAGCGACAAACAATAATTTCCTATTTCTTTCATAAAGCTTCCTCTAAAATATGAAAGAAAATATTTATGTTTATATTCTCTTGTACCAATAGGATTCCCTCTTAATTCATCAGCAAATTAGATCTTAAAAGAAAAATTTTACAATGTTGACACAATAAAAATTAATGCCACACTCATTTCCTGCTAATTACATCTCTTTCAGAATTATCAGGACTACCTGGTCTTTAAGAAAATGCAGAAAGGAAGGCTAACACGCAAAATTTTGAACTTTTTCCATGTTTCTCACTCAAGATACGGAAAATACTCAGGGACTATTTTTTCCTTATGTAAATGTTTGAAATGTTGAGTCCAGTCCTCCCACAAAACACACATTTTCTCTCTTGAAAACAGACACATTAGGAAGTTGTACTCACCTCTTCACGTGACATGCAGTACTTTAACGTTCAGTGCCCCATGTTGCAGGGCACTTGAGAGACTGATGGAAGGGTGTCGAGCACATATATATAGAACGTCTTTTTCGTAAACATTCATAATAACCTTGAAGATAATTGGACTCAAAAACAGTAGCTAGGCGTACTATTGAGTGTATGCCTGAGAACTATTTTTAAGCCTCCTTCCTGTCTCGTTCTTGAACCTCTCTTCAATTATGGTGTTTACAGAATAGTGCTGTTTTCTAGGATTTTAGACAGAATCTCTAATAAACCACCTCTTTGAGGTGTGCATGGTAGAAACTGGGACCACCTTGGGAATTGGATATAGTTTCAGAATTAAATGGGATAGGGTCTGACTGGGAAGCCAAGGCATTCATTGTTGCTGAGAGTCATGAATACCTAGAAACAGTCTCTCTCCAGAGAGGTTCAAACCACTGGCTATGAGAGAGCCTCGCTGAAGGTGCAATACAACTTCTCAGTCTCAGGAGTAGTGAGTCTCCAGTCCGCAGTGATCCCCAAGCTCTTCCTCAGAGTCCAGATATCCATATATCTCTCAGAAGTACCCAGAGATCAAGTGGTCACTGTTCACATGGAAGGCATAAATCAAGGCACACCGTGTAACTTCATCTAAACTTCCTTCCTGATGTAGACATGCTAGGAAGTTAGGTTCACTTTTTCACTTCACGTCAGCATTGTGAAGTAATACCCTAAGCTTTTCAGGGAGTTGGATCCCAGAGCAATCTGTGCCCTACCATCCCACCACTATTCCCTGAACAGGTTTCGTGTAACCTTTGTGCAAGCTGACAAAAATAAAAACAAAGCTGCAGTAAGTTCTTCATCCTTACTTAAATGTAAATGCCTTCAAAAGAGTTCGGGCAAGATGAGCCTAGAAGGCCACTAGGAGCTTATCCCTCTATCATCCTCAGAAGTTTTACACATCTGGAGCAAGTGGTTCTAATGTTCAGATTCCTTAGGCACAGAGTCGCAGACTCCTGCAGTCTAAACCTTTTGGGCCTCTGCATCTCCATGTTACTGTTGAAGAAGGAACCACAGAACTCTGGGTGCTCCTGAAAAGATCCTAATCCCTCCTTTCCCAACAGCCACTGCCTTACCCTCACAATCTGGCTTGGAAATCTTAGGACTGATCTCATGATGCCCTTTCCCCGCATGTCTCAGACCCCACCAGAAGCCCAGGATCACTAGGGTATCCCTCAATCCTTGGACTGTGATCCCCATATGGTTCTATGAGTTATGAGTTAACAACCCAAATCACCACTGACTACTCCCTTTTGCTGGTTTATTGTTCTCCACCATAGCTATGGCCACATAAATAACTACTTTACCTATTGACTTGCTGGTCTCCCCTCCTCAGGACACAAGTGTAAACTCCATGAAAGCAAGAGTTTCTATCTATTTTGTTCACAGTTGTATCCTCACTATGTACAACATATTGTAGATGCAAATATGTATGTTTGTGAATAAATGAATGCACATACACCCATATTGTATCTTCAATATAGCTATAATTAAATGAGAAGTCTGATTCTTTATTTTAAATTACCTTTTGAAATGTATTTGCTTTCTATTTCATACAGAACAACTTTCACATGGAGAATCTAGCATACATTGCTTGGTGGGAAGGAAGGTGCTTCTCAGAAGATTACTTTTCTAGTTAAGTTTGGTTCAGTTTCCCACTAAGATTAGCCTGCACACATTAACTGATAGGAGGCAGAGCCAGATGATCAAGAAAAGACAGAAAGATTGCCAGGGGAAACTAAGTCTAGCTTGAACTTTTACTGCTTCATAATCTCACCATGGATACCTAAAGCTTTTGTTTAGTAAGAACAGACTTCATGTAATGTGTGATTCACTTTAGTGCAAAATTAGTGTTATACATTACCCGGTATCCTTCTTAATTATGTATCTGTCAAACTCTAAAGATAAACTATGTTAATGTCCACAAATCACCTGAAACGTATCAGGGCTTAATAAACAAGAGCTAATGTTACTTAGTACTTACATTAATTATCATCATTGGACCACCCAGTGAGAAACTGTGAAAGGGCAGTTGTCCCCTCAGCAGGTGCCATCAGCAAACACCCCTTTCCATCCTATTCTTCCAGCACTTATTGCCCTCTGCTCATCCTACAGGCACCTATCCCAGGTGTCTTCTCCACTATGGGCCAGGATCCTCCTGCTGTCCCCCTGTCACCAAGGTTTGCTCTTCCCCACATTCCAACTAATGGGGCATGTACTTTATGACTTAGTCATCTAACCCCCAAATGCTCCACCTTAAGAAAATATACGTAACTAAATTGGTGTGTTTAATACCTGATGTCCTAGCTATTTCCCTCAAATGTGTAGTGGCTTCATTATGAAAATTTTAGAAGGGAAAGGGATTGTGAGTGTGAGAGTCTTTCTGAATGTGTGTGAGTACCTAGATATGCACTGTGGTAGGCCAGAAGTATTGAGCAGCTTTTCTGTCCATCTCAGATAACAGAGCATAGAGGGCTGGACTTTTTAAGAGATTAGAAAGCCATAAGCATTGACCACATATGTGATTTGAAACATTTTGGCAAATCCACTGAACTTAATGTGAAAGCAAAAAACAAAGAAAATGTGCCTTAGTATCAGAGCAGTGGGAGAAAAAAATTGATTGTAGGGGATAATACTTAGTTCTAGTTATCAAATTATGTGACTTAAAAATAAGTCAAAAATATGACATAAAATGGAAACAAAGGAAACTTACAACCAATACCTCTTTTTGCACATAGCCATTGAGAAATCCTCCAAGAATGGCTGTGGTGGTGGCAGGAAGCCCTTGCAGCAAGACCTCTGATATTTAAATGTAGCTCTGCGCTGCTTCAAATCAATCTATCAGAAATGTTAAACCTCTTTTGAAACATATTTATGGTTGGATGCCCCTCAATTGAGAAAGGGGAAATAGGAAGTTCCTGCATGCATACTTATTTTACTTAGATGTGTTTCGTTTGTATAAGGTGATACAAAAGAGCAGCCATAAATGCTGCTGCTTGTCAGGGTACATAACTAGCCAACCCTGAGTCCTTCCTTCCTTTCCCCCATCACTTTTATATGTTTTGAAGAAAGGTTCATAAAGCAATATATCTGCCTTCTGGAAGGCTGAGCTCGGTTACTTTCCTATGCCATCAAATAATAAGGTAGTTGGCAGTGTTGTGTCTAAATTTTGAAAGCCTCCTGCTCCAACTTTAGGATTTGAAATAGCAGCAAGATACAGGACACTAGGCACTGGTTCATCTGTTTAAGGTATAAGGTTATTGTCTTTGGATTAGATTTGGTGACTCCTTTGAGAATGGGGAAAGATGGCAATGGCAAAGAAGAACAAAGCACATGAGCCTTTCAAGCCAGAATTCCTGCAGGTTGATGGCAAAATCTTCATTGGATTCTGTTTTAACTTACAGTAAGTGCAAGAGTCAGGTCTCAGCTGAGTGAAGTAATCAGCCCCCTATGCAGTGTCATTAGAGAGGTACAAAACCCTGCACAACCCATCACAGCCTACCACAGCCAACCCTTCTAGCCTACCACAGTATATGTTTAGGTACCCACACACATTCCAAAATACTCTCACATTCCAATCCCTTCCCCTTCTAAAATTTGCATAATGAATGTCACTAAAAATTTGAGGGAAATAGTTGGAACATCAGAGATTAAACACACCAGTTTAGTTACATATATTTTCCCAATGTGGAGCATTCTTGGGTTAATATAACTAAGTCATAAAATGTAGACCCAATTAACTGGAATATGGGAAAGAGCAAACCTTGGATGACAGTGAGACAGCAGGAGAATCCTCACCCAGAAAACAGAAGACTCCTGGGATAGATGTCTGTAGGATGAGTCAGGGGGCAATGAGTGCTGGGAGAACTGGATGGAAAGGAGGTCTCTGCTTATGGCACCTGCTGAGGGGAACAGTTGCCCTTTCCACCCGTTTTCTCAATGGCTGGCCTGATGAGGATAATTAATATAACTACCAAGAGTAACATTAGCTCTTGTTTATTCAGCCCTGATATGTTTAGGTACTTGAAGACATTAACATATTTAACCTTTAAAACAGTCCTATAAAGAGGAAATAGTTTTAATTACTATTTGTGGAGGAGGAAGCTGAAGCAGAGCTAAAATAAGTAAATTGCCCTAAGATAGATTGCTGAGATTTGAACCATAATCCTTCAAACTTCGAAGCCTGTGTTCTTAATTGGTAGTTCCTAAAGTGTTGTTCCAGACCAGCAGCATCAGTATTATGTAGAAGCTAGTTAAAAATGCAAATTTCTGAATAGATCTATTCAATCAGAAAATTTGGAGGTGGGACCCGCATTCCATGTCTTAACCAGGCCTCCAGGAATTCTGTTGCTCAAAGTTCAAGAAACATATACTGTTTTTTAGGTGCTAATATTAAGAAATATATTCTAAGAATCCTTCCTAAGAAAGGACAAGTGTGTGGAGGAGGGGGGTGGTAAAAGCTGAAATAATTGTCATCTGATAATTCCCTTTGAGAAAGTTCTACCAGGACAAGAAGGAAGGTAAGACTGGAAAGGAAGGATCAGACCCCAGAATGCCCTAGAGTCAAAGCAAGGCCACCTGGGTTGGAGAAGATCTATGAATGCTAAATCCCAGTAGGAGCAAAGGCAAGTCCTCCAGGGCCTAGAAGTAGAAATAGGTGGGAGATACAGAAAGATAGTATTTCAGTTAAGCTGTCAAGAATGACTATTCTTAAGGCTCATGGCATGCTATAGCAACAAAGTCATGATCATTGAGAGGTAAATTCAACTGATTTTAAAAGGCAGCAAATATCACTCAAGGCACAATAATGAAAGGAAAGACAATGTGAGGTGAACGTAATGGTTGCTAATTCCCTTGTCATTCATCACAGTCTTCTTGACTGATCTATTATAAAGAGGGGATTGTTTCAAGTAACATATTCTTTCTGGATTTGAGTCATGGCAACTATTAATAAAATTTTATGTCATGATTTTATTAAAACATTATTTTCATTTTTAAACAGTTTTATGGAGATATAATTAGCATTAAATGAACTGTACATTTTTAAAATATAATTTCCTGTCTTAACATATGTAGATCTGTAAAACTATTATCATAATCAAGATAGTACACATATTCATCACCCCCAAAACTTCCCTCAAGCCCTTCTGTAATTCTTCTCTCCAGTCCTTTTCTGCCCCATCCCATTCCAGGCAATCTTTGTTCTGCTTTCAGTCCTTGTACATCAATTTGCATTTGCTAGCACTTTGTATAAATGGAATAATTCAGTATGTACTCTCTTTTGTCTGTGTGTGTGTGTGAGTGAGTGACAGGATTTAGCTCTGTCACCCAGGATGGAATGCAGTGGCTCACTTCACAGCTCATTGCAGCCTCAACCTCCTGGGCTCAGATATCCCAACCTCTCAGTAGCTGGGACTGCAGATGCATACCACCACACCTGCTAATTTTTTGTAGAAACGGGTTTTTGCCATGTTGGCCAGGCTAGTCTCTACTCTCTTTCATCTAGCTTCTTTCATTCAGCACAATTATTTTGAGATTCATACATGCTATGGCATGTATCAATAGTTCATTCCTAATTGCTGAATAGTATTTCATCATGTATCTATACCATAGTGTAATTTATCTATTCACTTGTTGATGGATATTTAGGTTGTTTCTAGGTTTTTATTATCACAAATAAAGCTAATAGAAAAGAAGCTATTCTGTCTTATGGATATATATTTTATTTTTTGAATATAGCTAAGAGTTGAATCCTAGATCATATGGTAGATGTACATGTAACTTTTTTCTTAATGCCAAAGTGCCTCAAAATGGCTGTACCATTTCAAATTCACATTAAAAATGGGACTGTCAGTTTCTCCACATCCTCACCAATGCCTGGAATTATCAGTCTTATTTAATTTTAGCTATTCTAGATAACATGTATTTTTCCTGTCATTGTGGTGTTAAGTTGCATTTTCCTAATGACTATTGAGGGCGAGCATCTTTTCATATGATACATTTCCACCTGTGCATCTTCTTTGGTGGAATGTCTGTTCAAATCACTTCCTCATTTTATTAGGTTGTTTTTAGTTTGGAGAGTTCTTTATATATTCTGGAGACAAGCCCTTTATGAGACATATGATTTACAACTATTTCTCACCATTCTATGGAATGTCTTTTCATCCCTTTAACAACGACTTTGAAGGAGCAGTAGTTTTTAATGATGATAAGGTACAATTTATCATTGTTTTATTATATGAATTGTGCTTTTGGTTGTAACCAAAAAATCTTGACCTAACTCTTGGTCAAAAAAATATTTTCTTATATTAATAGAAGTATGTTTTCTACTAATAGAAATATGTTTTCTTCTATTAATAGAAGTATTTTAGTTTCAGGTTTTCATTGATGTCTATGATTCATTCAGAGTTAATTTGTGAATATAATGCAAGAAACTGATTGAAGGTTTTTTTAAAATATGAATATCCAGTTGTTTTAGCACCATTTGCCAAGAAACATTCCATCTTCACTGAATCGCATTTGTATCATTGTTACAAATAAGTTGTCTATGCTTATATGCAACTGCAACTATTTCAGAGCCCTCTATTCTATTTTACCAAAGTTGTTTATTCCAGATCCTTTGCATTTCTATCTGAAGTTTAGAATCAATTTATCAATTTATGTCTCCCCCCATAAAAGTATATTGGAATTTTTATTGGTATTTCATTGAATCTATACACCCATTTGAGGAAATTATCATCTTAACAATATTGAATCTTCCAATTAATGAATATGGTATGTCTCTCCATTTATTTAGTTCACTGTACAAGCCTTTAACATCTTTGCTCAGTTTTTCTCCCAAAGAATGTTGTTTCTTAAATACTCTTGTAGTTAGTATTCATTTTTAAAGATTTTTCTGACTATTTGATGCTAGCATATAGAAATATAATTGATATTTATATATTGATCTTGGATTCTGAACCATTGTTAAACTCAACTATTGAATCTACAGCTTTTTATCCTGTGTGTACGTGGGTTCAGTTGAGTTTTCCACATGGACAATCAAGTTGGATGCATTTTAGTTATTTGGGGTTTTTTTTTTATCTTATTGTGCGTTTTAGAACATCCCACACAGTGTTGAATAGAGATGGTAAAAACTGTACATTCTTATTTTGTTCTAATCTTGTAGGATAATGTCTTTCCCAAGTAAGTATAATTTTATTCATAGGTTTTTCACAGATGCTTCTTATCAGTTTGAAAACATCCTCTTCTAGTAGTACTTTACTAAGAGTTTGTAGTTTTTTTTATTTGTTTTATTTTTATCAGAAATTGGCGTTGGATTTTCTTCAAAGATTTTTCTGTGTCTATTGAGATAATCATGTGGGGTTTATGTTAGTTTACTAATATACTGAATTACGTTTATTGATTTTCAAATTTTAAGTCAACTTTGCATTCCTGAGATAAATTGCACTTGTTCAAAAGGTACTATCCTTTTTATGTAAGGTTGAATTTGATTTGCTAAAATTTTGTTTACAAATTGGTCATCTAAGTTTATGAAGCATATATGTAGTTTACTTTTGATGCCTGTATCATATTTGGGTATCAAGATACTGCTGTCAGCACAGAATGAATTAGGAACATATTCTCTCTTATTCAATTTTCTGGAAGAATTTGTACAGAATTTGTGTGTGTGTATGTGTGTGTGTAATGTTTGGTAGACCTATGATACTTTCTGAATTTCAGTTTCCTTTGTAAAAAAGATTTTTAAATTTATTTTCTATTTATACCCATGAATTAGCTTTGGAAGTTTGTATCTTTAAAGATGTATACCATTTTATCTAAGCTGCTGGATTTATGATCATAAAGTTGTTAATAATATTCTCTTAGTAAATTTTTAATATTTTGATTCTATGTAATTTCAGCTTTCTCATTTTTTAACCAATATAACATATTTGCACATATTTATCAAGTACATTTGCTATATTGTCAAATGCATGGAATGTATAATGACAATCTAGAGCATTCAGGATATTCATCATCACTAGCATTTACCATTTTTGTGATGGAGGCATTTTAAGACCCCTCTTCCAGCTATTTTGAAATATACAATACATTGTTTTAACTATAGTGATCTTACTTTGCTCTCAAACATTAGAACTTATTTCTTCTGTTTGTACCCACTAACCAACATGAGATAACCCTCTCATTAACCCACCACAGAACAATCTCCCCTGCCTTTGGGAGCTATCATTCAACTGTCTAGCTCCATTAGATTAAGGTTTTTAGCTCCCACATATAAGTGTGAACATGTGATTATTTCTCTTTCTGTTCTTGACTCGTTTCACTTAATGTCCTCCAGTTCTATCCATGTGGCCGGAAAAACAGTAATTCATGTTATATCTGAAAAGTATTTTATTGTGTACAGATACCACATTTTCTTTATCCATTCATTCATTGGCTGTAAATTCATGGATTTATTTTTGGGTTTTTTATTCTGTTCTATTGGTGTGTGTGTTTGTTTTTATATCAACAGCATGATTTTTTTTTACTATAACTTTTTGGTTTATTTTGAAGTCAGGTAGTGTGATACTTCTGGCTTTGTTCTTTTTGCTCAGGATTGCTTTGAGTATTCAGACTCCTTTTTTATTCTATATAAATTTTAGAATTTTTAAAAATTTCTATGATAAATGCTACTTGTATTTTGAGAGAAATCGCATTAAGTCTGTAGATGGCTTTAGATAGAAGCATCATTTGGCAATATTCTTCTGATCCATGAACATCAAATATCTTTTCATATGTTTGCATCCACTCCCATTTCTTTCATCAGTATTTTTCTGGGAGAGGTCTTTACCTCCTTACATAAATTTATTCTTAGACAGGTTTTTTTGTGGGGGAGAGTAAGTATTGTAAATGGAATTAAAATCTTGATTTTTTTTCAACTAGCTCATTATCGATGTATAGAAACACTACTGATTTTTATGTGTTGATTTTGTATTCTGCAATTTATCAGATCCAAAAGCTTTTTGGTATAATCTTTAGGTTTATTAAGATCATATCTGCTAAGAGGGATAATTTGACTTTCTTGTATCCAACTTGGACGCCTTTTATTTCTTTCCCTTGACTAGCTGCTCTGGCTATGGCTTCAAGTACTACATCAAATAGGAGTTGTGAAAATGGGCATTATTGTCTTGTTCCAGTTTTTAGAAAAAAGATTTTCAGCTTCTCCCAATTCATTTTAATTTTACCTATGTGTTTGTTATATATGGGCTTTATTATGTTGAGACATATTCCAAGCCTAGTTAGTTGAGATTTTAATCATGAATGGATGAATTTTATCAAATCCTTTTTCTGTGTCTCGAGATGGTCATAACATTTTTGTCCTTCATCATACTGATATGATGTATCACATTTATGCATCTGATTATGCTGGACCATCCCTACATCTCTGGAATAAATCTCACTTGATCATGGGGCATTATCTTTTGCATGTGCTGTTGGATTTGGTTTGTTACCATTTTATTGAATATTTTGGCATCTATGTTCTTCAGGGATATTGACCTGTAGTTTTCTTTCTTCTATTGTGCCCTTGTCTGGTTTCGGTATCAGGGTAATGCTGTCTTCAGGAAGGAATAGAAGAGAATTTCATCCTCCAGTGTTTTGGAATAGTTTGAGGAGAATAGGTTTTTCTCTGAATATGTCAGTAAAGCCATTATGTCCTGGGTTTTTCTTTGTTGGAAGACTTTTTATTACTCATCCTATCTCATCACTCACTATTGGTCTATTTAGGTTTTCTATTTCTTCCTGATTCAATCTCGGTAAGTCGTATGCGTCTCGGAGTTTATCCATTCATCCTAGGTTTTCAGTATGTTAACATACAGTATTTCATAAAAGTTTTTATTCATCTTTTGTTATTTCTGTAGTATCAGTTGTAATGTTTCCTTATTCATTTCTGATTTATGTGTGTCTTCTCTCTTTTTTCATGGTTGGTCTAGATAATGGTTTATCTATTTTGTGCATCTTTTCAAAAAGCCAACTTTTTTTTCCCTTGATATTCTATGTGGATTTTTTTTTAGCCTCTAATTTGTTTAGTCCATTCTAATTTTAATTACTTCTTTCTTTGTGCTCATTTTGGGCTTTTTGTTTTTCTTCTTCCATAAATGGAATTATTAGGTTATTTAAAATCTTTCTACTTTTCTGATATAGGTGGTTATTGCTTTATAGAACCCTAAGATGCTCCTTTTGCTCTATTCCCATGGGTTTTGGTATGTTGTGTTTTCATTCAATTTGTTTGAAAATTTTTTTGATATCTAATTTCTTCATTTACCTAGTGGTCAGGTAAGAGCTTATTGTTTAATTTTCATCTATTTGTACATTTTCCACAGTTGCCTTATTAATTTCTAGTTTTATTTCATTGTGGTCAGAGTACTTGGTATAATTTTGAATTTAAAAATTTGTTGAGACTTGCTTTGTGGCCTAACATATGACCTATCCCAAAGAATATTCCATGTGCTGATGAAAAAAATATGTGCATTCTGCAGCTACTGGATAAAATACTCTGTTACTGTCTGTTAGGTCCATTTGGTCTAATGGGAGTTTATATCCAATGTGTCCTTGTTGATTTTCTGTCTAGATGATGTCCAATGCTGAGAGTGGTTTCTTGAAGTCCATAGCAATTATTGCATTGGTCTATATATCTCCAGATAGAGTCCAATGAAATAATTTTCTAGAATACCCAAAATTTGACTATTTGGTTGTTTTATAGTATTCCATATGTAGGCATTCTTCATTCCTTTTTATTCTCTTTGGATTTTATGTTTGTGTGTATGTGGTGGGGGGTTATTTCAAAAGATCTGTCTTCAAGTTCTGAAATATTTTTTCTACCTGATGTAGTCTATGGTTGAAGCTATTAATTGTATTTTTATTTCACTCATTGAATTCTTTTATTCTAGCATTCATTTTTCTTTTATAACATCTATCTCTTTAATGAATTTCAGATTCATATTCTGAATCGCTTTTCTGATTTATTTTTATTGTTTATCTAGGTTCTCTTGCATCTCACTCAACTTCTTTAATATCATTACTTTAAATTCTTCTTCAAGTATTTCAGAAATTTCTTTTTCATTGGAATCTGTTACTGTTGAATTGTTGTATTTCTTTTTAAGTGTTATATTTCCTTGCTTTTTCATGTTTTCTAATGTCCTTAGATATCTGCACATCTGGTAGGACCATTACTTCTTCCAGTTTTTTGGATTTTCTTTCAGAGAGGAAGCCCTTTGTGTGAAGCTGTATCTATGGGTAGGAAATTTTAGCTTTAATTCTGGGTGCATGCAGTAGTCTAGTCTCCATATGATTTCTTTAGCTATGAACAGCTTAAGTGGTACAACTTCCTCAGTGGTTTGGGCTGAAGTTATTAGTGGAGGCTCTGGTGAGGCTTTGTTAGGAATGGGAATGCTAGATGGGCCAGTCCTCACACCCCAGTAGTAGCAGCAGTGTGGCAAATGTTCCTGTCCTTGGATCCCTGGGCAGTGTACACCTTGTTTGGGTGCTAGCATAAGTAATGATTGTCTTAGCAGTTGAGTAGGTCCTCACACTCCTGGGCGGTTTGGGTGGCATGGGCAATGGCAGTAGCAGTAATGAAACAACCCCCAAGTTCCAAGGTAGAACACTCTAGTGTTAATGGTTGTAGTAATGAGCTGGGTAGGCCAATCCTCAGGTCCCCAACATGAGTGTCGGCAGTGGTGGCAGGCTGGGTGCCACTAGTCATGGTATTCAGGGCAGGGCAATATCTATGCCTCTAGATGGCCTGCTTTATCTACTGTGGCAGATGTTCTGAGCCTGTCACTAGGCTGTTGGTGGTACATATGCACACCTGGGGCAGCCAATAGGATGGGGCAATCCCCAGGTCCTGGGTCAGTATGCTCAGGCACTGGAGAGGCAGTGCCAGGCTGGTAACTCTGTCCTCAAGCTCCCTAGTAATGCCCACAGGAGTATGTTATGATAGGAAGGATGGGACAACACCCAGGTTCCCAAATAGCATGGTTAGACGGTAATGGCAGTGGCAGCAGTGGTGGTATGTGGCAAGAGTCCATATCCAGGACAATTACAGCAGCCCAGCTACTGGTCTGCATGTGGTTGCTATCAGCAGTGACTGACTCAGAAAACTGGCTTTTAGGCTCTGGGAAGCCTCGCCAGTGAGCTGCACTGCCTGTTCCCTGTAGGACACTGCAAGGGATAGAGTGCTGAGGAGCCTGCTGCACTAAGTTCAAATGTCATTGCATCACTGTAGCCCTCTGGGTAGACATAGGAAAATGTTACCTATGTTCCAAGGATGTGAAGAAGCTATTGGGCCCTAAAGCAGGTTGCAGTCTGGTGGAGGCTAGGCTCTCAAAATGGCACTGTGCTACAGCTGCTTGGGTTTTAGCAAGTGTGAGAAACTTAGAATGATCTTCCATTTTAGAGCAATGCCATCTTATGGACTCCAGGCAGCTCCCTGTACTAATCTTAGTGCCCACAAGGGGTGAGGGTTCACATCGCAAGAGTCCACAGTGGGAATGTAGATCACTGGGGACCTCTTACTTACCCTTTCCCTGAACTGGGAAGTGTCTCCAGGCTTCTTGTCAATCCCAACCTGGCCAACTGCCTCATTTCTCTCTCCTTCCATGCCTCAGGTGCCTTCTGTTACTTCTTTGCTAAATTACAGAATGTTCTCTTAGATGCTTATTTAAAATATGATTATCTTGAAGTTTTGGTTCTTTGTGGAGGAAGCTAGTGCTGGATGCCTCTAGTCAGCCATCTTGAAGCCCCCTCTCATTCTTGAAATTGGTAATTTTTCTCATGTATATTTCTTTACTGCTTAGTCCGACTAGAAATTTACTTATTTTATTTTCTCAAAGAACCAAAATAAAATGACTTTGGGTTTACTGATGTCTGCTCCAGATCCTACTTTATTTCTTTTACATGCTTTGGGTTTAATTTCTCTTCTTTTTGAAGTTTTTTAAGGTAGGATATGGAGTAATCAACTTCAGACTTTTCTTGTTTTCTAATACTATAAGCATTTCTATAAATTTTCTCTAAATTCTGCTTTAGCATCATTCTGCAAATTTTGATAAGTTGACTTTACATGTTCATTACACTTAAAATATTTAATTTTTCTTTTAATTTATTCTTTGAATCATGGGTTTAGGATGTGTTGATTAGTTTCCAAATACTGAATATTTTCCAGGTCTCTGTTTGCTTGTAATTTAATTCCACAAAGATGAAAGCACACTTTTTGTAATTCAAAATGTTTTATATGTATTGAAACATGTTTTATGACCAAGAACATATCTTATCTTGGAAAACATTTCACATCCTGAAAAGAACATGTATTCTGCAATTCTTGGACATCGTACTCTATAAATGTCAATTAAGATAATGAACAGCATTGTTCAAAATTCATATATTCTTATTAATAGTCTATCTGCTTTATCAGTTTGAGAGGCAGGTATTGAAAACATGAACTATAGTCAAATTTGTCTATTTCTTTTAACAGTTGTATTAACTTTTGCTTCCAGTACTTTGAAGTTTTTATTATGTATATAAATATTTAGGATTTATTATGACTTGGTCACAAATTGGCCCATTTATAATCAGGAAATGACATTCTTCATACCTCTATATTTGCTCAGTAATCTACTTTGTCCTGATACTAATATAGCTATTCAATGTTTTTCTTGTATCTCCATTCTACTTTTATTTATTTGTATCTGTATATTTAAAGTCCTTTTCTTATAGGCGACATATATTTGGGTCTTTCTTTTTAATCCAGTCTGATAATCTCTAGTTTATAACTGAGGTATTTAACCCACTTATGTTTTAGGTGACTATTGATACATGGTTTGGTTTAAATCTATCAGTTTAATTTTTTTCTCTGTTCTCCTTTGTTCCCTTTCTTTTTCTGCATTAAAAAAAATGAAATATTGTATGATTCTCTACTTTGTTGGATATTTAAGCTGTAATTGTTAATTTTTTTATTTTAGTGATTACTTTGAGGTTTACAGTTCACATCTTTAGCTTATCACATCTGACCTTATTGTAAAGGCCAATAACTCTAAGATTTGTCCTTTGGATGTTACTTTCTAGATCTTGTAGGCATGCTTCATTCTTTTTTATTCTTTTTTTTTTTTTTGTCTCCTCTATGTATTTTCAAGTATCTTGTCTCAAGCTAATTATTTCTTCTGCTTGATAAGTTCTGTTGCTGAGAGACTCTGATCAACTTCAATATGTCAGCTGAATTTTCCAGCTTCACATTTTCTGCTTGGTTTTTAAACATTATTTCAATCTCTATTAAAATTATCTGTTAGGCTTCTGGATTCTTTCTCTGTATTATGTTGAATTTTATTGAGCAACCTGAAAACAGCTATTTTTATTTCTCTGTCTGAAGGGTCACATATCTTTGTCCCTCTGAGATTGGTCACTGGTGCCTTATTTAGTTCATATGTTGAGGTCGTTATCCTGGCCCGGCTTGATGCTTGTGGATGTTTGTTCATGTATGGGCATTGAAGAGTTGGGTATTTACTGTAGTCTTCATAGTCTGGGCTTGTTTGTACCTGCCCTTCTTGGGAAGGTTTTCCAAATGTTCAAAGGGAATTGTGTGTTGTGATCTAAATGTTTGGTTACTGCAGCTGTATCTGCATTAGAGAGTACCCCAAGCCCCATAACACTGAGACTCTTACAGACTCATAGAGCTACTGCCTTGGTGGTCTTGGGTAAGAAATGGGAGAATTCCCTGGATTACCAGGCACATTCTCTTGTTTTCTTTGCCTACTTTCCCTCAGAGTCTTTCTCTCCATGCTGAGCTGCCTGGAGTAAGAGGATGTGTGACACAAGCACTCCTGTGGTCACCACCACTTAGATAGCATTGGGTCAGACATGAAGCCAACACAGCACTAGGTCTCACCCAAGGATCATGGCAACCACTGCCTGGTTACTGCCAATGTTCACTCATTTACCAAGGGCCCTTCAGTTGGCAGGTGACTAGTTCAGCCAGGCATGTGTCTTACCCTTCAGGGCAGTGAGCTCACCCTGGCCCAGAGCAGGTGCAGAATGTTGTCCAGGAGGTAGGACCTGGAGTCAGAAAACCTAGAAATCTACTTAGTACTATATTTTGCTGTGGCTGAGCCAAGCCACAAGACTTTTCACTCTTCCTTTCTCATGCAGAAAGAGTGTCTCTTTGTGGCCACCAATGCCCCAGGCCCATGATAATTACTGTCTAGTGACAGTGTTCACTCAAGGTCCAAGGGCTCTCTAGTCGGCTTGTAGTAAATGCTTCCAGGCTTGGGTCTCTCCTTGCAAGGCGATGGGCTCCCCTCTGTCCCAGGACAAATACAAAAAACAAAACCAAAAGCTGTCCATGAACCAAGGCCTGGAATCAGGGACCCCAGGAACTTGGGTGGTACTCTATCTTACTGGCCAAGCTGGTGCCCCAGCTGCATGACAAAGTCCCTTTACTCTTCCCTCTCCTTTCCTCAAGCAGAAGGAGTATCTCCCCATGGCCATCACAGCTGGGAATGCACTGAGTCACATCTGAAGCCAGCACAGTGCTAGGTCTGACCTAAGTCCCACTGTGAGAATTGCCTGGATATCACTCATGTTTATTCAAGGTCAAGGGCTCTTTAGTCAGCATATGATGTATTCTGCCAGGACTGGCTCCTTCCCTTCAAGGCAGCAGGTTCCCTTCTGACCCAGAGTGTGTCCAGAAATGTCAGCTGGAACCAAGTGCCTGGAATGGTGGCCTTAGGACTCTCTGCCTTGGCCACCCTGGCTGATGTCTCACTAGTTTACATGCAGCCCAGGTCCACTGGCTCAGAGTCCAACTCAGCACCAGGGATTGCCCAGGAATTGAAGTCCTTGTGGCCTAGACTGCCTTTCAAGTTTATTTAGGACTCCTAAGCACTTTAGCCTGTCATAGTAGGGCTAGCCAGAACTCAGGTTCCTACTGGTGAGATGGGCAATTCCTCTCCAGCTAGGGTTGCTCTAAATACTTCCTCTGTGGCTTGATATGAATTATTCTCTATGCTGCTTTCCACTGTGACAGAGCAGCACTGAGTTCAAATGCAATATTGCAAAATCACTGTGCTCTACCTCCCCCAAATACACAGCGTCTTTCTCTGTGCAATAAGGTCACTGCTAGGGAATATGGGAGGGGTGGCATCAATGATTCAAAGCTGTTCTTCCTACCCTCTTCAGTGTCTCCCTCCTTGATATGATGTTAAGACCAGGTACTGTAATTGTCTACCTGATTTTTCATTCTCATGAAGGTGCTTTTCTTGTGTGGACGGTTGTTAAATCTGGTGTTCCTGTAGGAGGAATCACTACTGGAGGCTTATTAGCCCATGTTACTCCACTCCTCTAAGTAAACCTTTAGTTCTGAAAGATACTTTCGCTAGTATACAATTCTGGGTTGACTTTCCTTTTTCTCTTCAGTACTTTGAAAATGTTGCTCCACTTCTCACTTGCATGTTTTTTCTGACAAGCTATCTATTGTTATTCTTATCTTTGCCCCCAGAATATAAAATGCCCCTCCCCAGCTTCTTTCAAGGCTTCTTTTTGTCACTGCTTTTGTGGAATAGGTGTCTTGGTATAATTTTCTTAGTGTTTCTTGTGCTTGTATTTCAATAAGCTTCTTTGACCTGCAGGTTCATAGTTTCTGTGAAATGTGAAAGTTTTTCAGCCTTTATTTTTTAAAAAGTTTTTTGTCTACCTGCCTTTGGAAACCCCAGTTACACATGTACTAGGATGTTTAACATTGCCCCATGTTTTAATATTCTCTTTCTTATATTTTCCGTTTTGTGTGGCTTCTACTATTGTTTCTAATCCTATGAACCTCCTTTACTGCAATGTCTAGTCTGTTGGTAATCATAGCTACTGCAGTCACACTTGTAGTTTTCACCTTCAGAAGTTAGATTTTAAATATCTCCCCATTTCTACTTAGGTTTTTTTGCATATATGAAATGCAGTTATAACTGTTTTAGTGTTTTTGCCTGCTTATTCTGATATCTGTGTTAGCTCTAGATGTTTTTTATTGATTGCTTTATCTCATTATGAATCACATTTTCATGCTTCATTGGATGACTGGTAATTTCTAATTGACTGTCAGACATTATGAATTTTACCTTGTTGAGTGCTGGACATGTTTTCTATAAATGTTTCAGAGCTCTGCTGTAGGACAAAGCTCTGTTCTTATGAATTTAAAATGCCCCTCCCTAAGCTGCTTTTAAGGCTTCTCTTTATCACTGCTTTTGTGGAATATGTGCCTTGATATAGTTTTCTTAGTATTTCTTGTGCTTGTATTGCAAACACAAGCTACCTGGAAATACTTTTCTCTTCTTATGCCTGGCTTTTAATATATGTTCAGCATGACCAGAACAGTACTTAGTCTAGGGCTAATTATTTCCACTATCGAGACAAAAACTCTTAGGTAGTACACTCAATACTCCTTTAATCATACGGCTTTCTAGTCTGGCTAGCTGGAACCGTCATTGTCCCAGTCCCATACCTGGTGGTTCATTCCCTAGCGAATGACTGGTTTCCCACCTGCATATGTGGATCAATACTCAGCTGAATACTTGAGGGAACCCTCTCCAGTCTCGAGTTTTCTCTCAGAGAAGCTCTATCCTCACCAATACTTTGTCCTGCAAACTCAAGCTGCCTTGGTATTTCTGAAATCTCAGCCCTGTTTCCTCAACTTTTACAGAAGTCATCTGATTTTCCCTACCCAGAACAATGGCCTAGAAACTTGCAAGGCAGAAACAAGGGGCAATCACAGGGCTCCATTTATTAGTTACCCATCTCTCAGGAATCACTGTCCTTCATTGCCTGATATCCAGTGTCTTGAAAACCATTATTTTATATATACTGATTTTTTTTTTATGATTTCTAGTGAGAGTGTAAATCTGATCACTGTTACTCTCCCTTTGCCCCAGCTGGAAGAGCATACTGTAACTTTACAACTTGTATTTTTTAATAGCAATTTATCTCCATTCAGTCTCTATTTGTCACAACAATATAACCACGTTGATTAATTCATAGCCAACCAAACTTAAAATTATTCATTGTCCCTCAATAACAACAAAATGATGGTCATTCAGTAACTATTGAGTACCTACTATATCTAACCCATGATACTAGATAATTTACATAAGTTATTTATATTTTTAGTAACATAATCCCAGCTACTCAGGAAGCTGAGATGGCAGAATCACTTGAGCTTAGGAGTTTGAGGCCAGCCTGGGCAACATAGTGAGACCTTGTGTCAAAAAAGACAAAAAGTAAAAAATAACATAGTATGAGATTTTACCTCTTTTTAATTTTACCTTTTATGTATATGAGGAAAACTAGGGTTAAAATGTGAAGTGCTGTTCTAAATACCTAGTAAATTATGGATCTAGCTTTCAAATTCTGATTTTTTCTGATTCCAAAGAATTACTATGCTCTCCATAGTAATATGGTTAATATTAACCCTTTAATAAGGGATTTTCTAATTACGTTTTCCAGCTAAATACACTGAAACATTTCTAATTGACCACTTTAAAAATGTTAGCTGACTAGAATTCAAAAGAGAATTTTCTGTAGGTCGGCAAGGAAAATTATATTGCAAGGACAAAAGCAATAAAATGAAAAATTTTAAAGTAATTAACTTTATCACCTAGTTTCATGCCAAATGCTGAGAATTAGAACTTGTAGTGAGAAAAGAATGGGTACCCAGAGATGCAGACAGCCAAAGGAAGACTCAGAGAAAATGGATCGTTTGACAAACCACCAAATACCGCACAAGTTTACCGACTTAAGACCAAAACTATTGAACATTTTAAAAGCTAGATTATCTTGATGGCTTACAAACTCCATGTAAGCTATGGAATATGCAAACTTTGTGAAAACTAACATTACCAATTTAATCTTCATTGACAATATCAAATATTTTTTTGACTTCAAGATATTACATATATATATATTATATATATATATTTTTGAAAGCCAGGTAATCTCAGATCCTGGTTTAAATATTATAAATAAGCACAGTAAATATTTTCAGTTTAAAAATAATCATTTTCAAAACTTATCAAAAATGTCACAAAAATCAAATAATCATATGTTGTTACTGAATTAAACCAGTGATGAAAAATACACAAAATGCAATAAAGCTAAAAGAATGTTCCATACATATTGTGCCAATAACTCTATGAAATAGTAGGAAAGACCAGTTATCTTCAATGTAATCCATGCAGTGAATGACAATCTTATATAAGAATTTGGTCTTCTTCAGGTCTATACCTCTTCGGTAAAGGCTCTTTAAAATATCATGGGTACACTAGTATGAGAAGATGAAAAGAAAATCTATACAGCATTAAACATCTCTGTATTACCTTAGGGATAACTGGGAGTAAAATATCACCTTGAAAGGCATTAGGACAAAATAATAAATTTTCCAGAACTACTTTCCATTCATTTCATTGATTTAAATATTCCTGCACTGAAGCAAAATGTAAACTGTAAGACTATTTTATTCTCTTTGAAGAAAGGACTAAGAAAGAAACTTGGCTGTACCAATGAATACTCATGATATGATTATTTTTCTTTATGGCATGGTTGTAAAGAATGAAAATGAAAATTATTTTCCTTATGTATCAGCATTTTTTAAGTCAGCTCCATTGGAAAAAGAAGAAACTTTGATACCTTAAACAGAATTTGACTTAAAGAAAAAAAAGTAAAGCAAAAGGCAAAATGATATTACATGTAAGTCCTCAGACTACCTACTAGCATATGCAAAATATTATCGTGCTCATGTAGACACAGGTATGAACCCACTACAGAATAATTGTGATTCTGAGAGAAAAGTTGGGATGCATTTAGTAAAGCAGAAAAGGACCTTGGAAATGATTTTTTACAAATGCTTTTTTTTTTCTTTTGGCACTTGAGGAAAAGAAAACCAAAGATGGAAGGTGAAGATAAATTGCTCACAGGACGAAAATAGGAAGAGTTAGAATTAGAACACAACTCTCCTCATTCTCGGGGCCTCATGGTTTAAACTAAATGAATACATATTCGGTGTGATATCCCATAGGTACTTACTGGTTTGTTTTCATTTAGCAGGGATGCTTGTATATTTTATGACAAGTATTTTATAGGATTAATTTGTTTTTACATGCTGCTGAGTGTTGAGTGTCAATCAAATTATTCTTAAGGTTATTTTGGATTTTGCAAGTACTTGAACACTTATAAGTAAAAATGTGTGGTTAGCATATTAATGGAAATATTTGCTAAAAAGATTGAAGCCTTTGTTTGAAACCTATTGAAACAGATAGGTGAGGCTGGGTGCACTGGCTCACGCCTATAATCCCATCACTTTAGGAGGCTAAGGCAGGTGGATCACTTTAGGCCAGGAGTTCGATACCAGCCTGGACAATATGGGGAAATCCTATCTCTACTAAAAATATACAAAAATTAGCTGGACATTTTGGCACATGCCTGTAATCCCAGATACTCAGGAGGGAGGCTGAGGCAGGATAATTGCTTGAACCTGGGAGGTGGAGGTTGCAATGAGCCAAGATCACACCACTGCATTCCAGCCTGGGCAACAGAGTGAAACTCCAACTCAAAAAAAAAAAAAGATAGATGATGTATAATGGGCAGATTAAGACTAGGTCAAAATTAGGTTCAAGGTCATACTTTGATAAAATGTATTTCAAGATTTCATAGTATCTTTTCCTCATGAGTTTAAATTGATTTTTAAAGGGTATTTCAATGATTCCTCAGTAACATTTATTGTCTACAAGAATGTCTCAGTAATATTTGTAGCATGAGGAATATGACACTATCCAAGTTTGCCATTCTCTGAGCTGCATTACATTCCTGGAGTTGGAAGAAGAAAAAAATTCAAAGCCGAAATCATGCTTCCTGCTAAAGCTTGCAGACCCCTTATCTTGCATGTCATGCATCTATAATTATGTGTAATTTAAATAGAAAATAAAGGTAATTCATAGAAACTCATCAGTGACTAAAGCTGAATGAACAAATCAATCAATCCATCAATAGACCAAGGCAGCATGGATAAAGTACAATTGTTTTATGCACTGTAGAATGAGTAGGTTGAATGAAATTAAAGCTGCAAAAGTATATAAAATAAACATTTTAGGGGAAGCTATTTCAATAACTGTACACATGTAATCTCATTTAATCTTCAGAACAGCCCTTTTACAGATGAGAGATGGAGGCTTAGAAACTTACTTATCATTGGGTCACATGTAGACATAGATGTGAACCCACTGTGAATGCTAGAGCAGAAGTTCTATATATACAAGTTGTAGCACATGTATTCACTACTGATTCCTATCAGAAGCTCATGTTTTCTACTAAACCACACAGCAAATGTGTGCTTTATGAAGAGACTGCCTGGATACAACACTGTCAGTAATAAGCTCTATTAACAAAGGGAAAAACCAAATGGAGGTTTGGGGCTCTGGAACATATTCATAGGGTTCTATAAATTATATTACTCTAGATGAGAATAAACAGATTCCTGTAACAATGCCCCTAACCTAAAGGATGTGATAAACATCCAGGCTGCAGCTACATTCCCATTCCCAAAGAAGGAGATGAAGCTATCATTAGAATCACAAGACAGTGAAAGTGAGTGGCTCCCCAAGGAAAATAAATACTATATTCAGGAAAAAAATAGGGTTAATGTTTGCTAAGTGTCAAAACTATGACATTTTTCCCTAAAGCCTAGAATTAGGAAGAAAGTAGATATATTTTTTATAAAAAAAATCTGTGTGCACATGCACCAAAATGATAGGCATTTGCCAATAACAGTGACAAACACATAATGTATCATTTAAAACCAACTAACTTTTTGATTTAAAATATATCATAGTCATGCTTCTGAATGTTCAACTCATACCTGATGAATAAGAACCACCTTTGAATACAAGAAATCATGACACAAAGAATCACCCAATATCAGGCAAAGGGTTAAAGATACCTAGAGCACAATTTCTATATCCAACAGATTGACATACCAGGTCACTATGGTGGTGATACTGCCATTGGCACTAGTCTGGGATGGCCTCACCTGGTTGCTGTGTAAATGCAATTCTTCAGTACTATCTTTAAAAAATTTATTTAGAAATTAGAGCCAACAAGTCTATCATATAAGTCAGTGAGCACTACTTTTACCATGAGTCCTGATGGTAGGCTTGTCTTTTCAGTATGAAAACATGTATGTAACACACCATAATTAGGCATCTACTTGGGTTCTTTAACCAAAGTGATAGGTCTCATATGTAATCACCATTTTTGAATAAAGCCATTTCTTTTCTTCCAACAGTGACTTAAAGATTATATTGAAACCACTTCCAGAAATATCTGTTTAGAATTATTTTTGTAAACAGTTTAATAAAACTTCCTACTACCCAACAGTCAAAAGGAAGTAAAAGCAAATATTAAATGAAAAGTCTGGAATAGTCCTGAGATCATTAGAAATTAAGCAAATTGCTTACAACTAATAAAAGATGAGTACATTTCAATCCTGTTCTAATGAATAATGATAAAAACGGTGATGATCATGATACTCATTAATACATGCCTATATGTCAAAAAAGTGTTTGACATCTTCTATGTACTAATTCTGTATTAAAGTACAGTTAAGTTGCTGTAACAGATAAACCCCCAATTTTCAGTGGTTGAAGACAATAGTTTATTATTGCTCATATAAAAACCTAAATAGGCATTTCTTATTGGTGCATTGCTCTCTTCCAAGTTAAGATTCAAAGACCTCACTCCTTATGCCTTAAGAGTTTACCACATTGAAGTTGAGATAACCAAGTCTTCTTACTCATCAAGCCCAAATGAGAAAAGCATGGAAGACAGTCTATGGGAGACCTTTAATGGACCAGGTCTGAGAGTGAGACATTTCATCTCCACTCAAAATCACATGGAAGGAGGCAAAGAATTGCAGTATCACTGTATGTCCAGTTTTGGGGAATGGATACAGCTTATTTATCCAAACCCAGACAGGTTTTAACATATACAACACAACTTTAATCCCAAGATGGCTTCCTATGTCATCTCTTAGTGCTCTCAAGTACAGCACAATTTAATGATTTAAAAAAAAGAAGAAAAAAAAAACACTAACAAACATGTGTAATAAAAATATTTTATGGTCTTTAATCCATCTGGAGTTAATTTTAGGGTAAGGTGTCAGGAAGGGGTCCAGTTTCTGCTTTCTGCACATGGCTAGCCAGTTTTCCCAACACCATTTGTTAAACAGGGAATCCTTTCCCCCTTGCTTGTTTTTGTCAGGTTTATCAAAGATTGTATAGTTGTAGATATGTTGTGTTGCCTCCGGTGCCTCTGTTTTGTTCCATTGGTCTATATCTCTGTTTTGGTACCAGTACCATGCTGTTTTGATTACTGTAGCCTTGTAGTATAGTTTGAAATCCGGTAGTGTGATGCCCCCTGCTGTGTTCTTTTTGCTTAGAATTGACTTGGCTATGCGGGATCTGTTTTGGTTCCATATGAAGTTCATGGTGGTTTTTTCCAGTTCTATGAAGAAAGTCAACGGTAGCTTGATGGGGATAGCGTTGATTTTGTAAATTACTTTGGGCAGTATAGCCATTTTCACGATATTATTTCTTCCTAACCATGAACATGGAATGTTTCTCCATCTGTTTGTGTCCTCTCTGATTTCGTTGAGCAGTACTGACACAAGAACAGAAAATGAAACACCGCATGTTCTCACTCATAGGCGGGTGATGAAAAATGAGAACACATGGACACAGAAAGGGGAGTACTAAACACTGGGGTCTATTGGGGGGAAAAGGGGAGGGCCAGTGGGAGGGGTGGTGGGGAGGGATAGCCTGGGGAGAAATGCCAAATGTGGGTGAAGGGGAGAAGAAAAGCAAAGCACACTGCCATGTGTGTACCTACGCAACTGTCTTGCATGCTCTGCTCATGTACCCCAAAACCTAAAATCCAATAAAAAATTTAAAAAAATATATATTTTATAGGGAACATATTGCTTGAATTAAAAAAAAATCAGAATGTCTTTTAGCAGAGGGCCAATCTATGTCTATGGACATAAGAAAAGTTACATGGTCATCTTGATCTCATTAGCACATGTGTGAAATGAGCTGATCGATTACAAACAAGTTTCCTTTTACTGTGAAGAAAGACCTTAATCATAACAGATACTTCTTAAAGATGTCATGGCAGTCTTACACTTTTGTTCATGAAAGATAGAAAAGTCCATAGGTTTAAAAACAGCAATTGCTAAATTTTTGCACCCTGATTTCCAGTAAAATTTTTTATTACCTACAACACTACAACCAACAACCAACAACACTACAACATTGAAAAAAAAAGAAGAAAGAAAATGTCTTACTGTTTACATTGACGGCATGTTATTTTTCCTCACTTTGAAAGAGAAGAGTCTATGTCATACATAAAAGCTTACTAATCTGCCGGGCGCGGTGGCTCACGCCTGTAATCCCAGCACTTTGGGAGGCCGAGGCGGGTGGATCACGAGGTCAGGAGATCGAGACCATCCTGGTCAACATGGTGAAACCCCGTCTCTACTAAAAATACAAAAAATTAGCTGGGCACGGTGGCGCATGCCTGTAATCCCAGCTACTCAGGAGGCTGAGGCAGGAGAATTGCCTGAACCCAGGAGGCGGAGGTTGCGGTGAGCTGAGATGGCGCCATTGTACTCCAGCCTGGGTAACAAGAGCGAAACTCCGTCTCAAAAAAAAAAAAAAGCTTACTAATCAAAGTTAGTCTCAAAGCAAAGAGGCAGCATGGCATAATAGGATACGGCTTTAGAGGACTGCAGGTCAATCCATTCACAGTGTGACCTTGAGCAAGTCACTTCATCTATCTGGGGCTCAGTTTTCTCATTTGCAAAGTTAGACTTTCTCGGCCTGCCTCCCAGGTCTGTTGTGAGAGTTACGTGTGTGAAAGTATTTTGTCTGATATGAATTATAGAAAGACAAAAATACTTATTTGTAGAAAAAAATTACAACATTTGAGGGGGAAAATACTTACTATTATTGCATAAGTATGCCATTCATTTTGTTCCCTGGTCCTTCTTTTTCAAAATCATGAAAGCCATTGTGTAATATTATGTATGAATCTGAGCAGGGCCTGTGGCAATAGAGAGACTAGCTCTCTTATCCTTTTGTGACCTTTAACCAGCTCTTTGTTTTCCCAGCAACTTAGGCTCCCCATGTGAATTGGGGAAAACATGTTCCTAATAAAGCAATTATGAGGATTAAATGAGATAGCATATGTAAAATGTTCCACATAGTGCCCAGCACATAATAAATGCTGGCAATTTATTGTGTCTATTATCAAGGAAGGATACTAGAGGCTAAGGCTTGCTTCTCCCAGCTTCCTGTCTGCTCAGTTTTCTATGATCATCCAAAAAGCAATACCAACCTGGACAGAAATCTTTGTTTCCTTATGGAAATGAAAGATTTCAGAGAGAAATGGGAATCTGGCTTGGGACAACCGTTCTCTCTGACACGTAATGGTCTCACTAAGACTCCTGACTGGATGCAGATTGTTTAGAACTACTCAGCGTGCTAGTTGCCTGACCTCCGGACCCCTTCTTTTGAAAGCTTTACACTGCAGATATGAAAGAAAGTCTTTGTTGGACATCAATAGGACATTGAAAAATATATATCTCGAGCAGCTTTTCATTATAGAATTGTAGCACTTAATGCCCAAATGGACCAGGGATGATAAATTCAGATGCTAGATGGGCACAGAACAAAAGTAAATTAAGTAGGGCTTATATTCTTTTAACATGGTTGTATTTGCTAGCAAAGTCAAACCAAAACATGCTTGTTAGCAAATTAAAACCAAAGGGATATTTTTTTCAAAAAGAACTAAATGTGCGCTTCTCATTTATTTTTGAAACGTGTATATGTCTTGGGTATTTATTTTCGCTCATTTTGGAAAGAAACATAGGTACTGAAAATGTACCCATACTATTTTAAAATCTGACCATAAGCAAACGTAATGGAACTAGCATTTAGTCCCAATGCTGAGGAGAGATTATGGTGAAGACTGTGACAAAGGGAACAGAGACCTGACTTCTGCAGTGGAGGCACCACACCATTCTGCTCTGGCCAATGGTTGTCACTTAAGAATGTGAGACTGATATTAAGTTTCCCATTTTTTGACCAGAACTTGGAGATCTGATTTTTAAGTGAAATCTCCCAATTTTTAAATGTTGACTCAAAAAAATGTGAAACATGATATACGTCAACAAAAACTACCCATAGGTCAAATGTGGCTTTCTCATTGCTGACAATTACATGAATCTCCTGTTGCAGAAATAACTGATTTCAAAGGAACTAAATGATCCATGCCCAAGGTCACATTGATATTATCGAAGCCAGAAGTTGAATGTGGATGTCCTGGCCCCCAGTCTGGGAAAATCAGCCTGTCTTTTCACATGCAAAGCAGCGGCAAAAAAAAAATTGATGAAATAGAATGCATGAAAATAGAACAAAGCAGTTAAATATATGTGTTATTATTTCTGCCCTTTTTCTTTGTCTCAAGAGATGCCTCCATTTTCTCATGTATTATCCAAGACATAAGGCCTCCTTTCTCTCTTTCATTGTGTGATAATAATTTTCACACTCACAGGAAGAAATCTTCTGCTTTATAGAAACCATCTTTCTAGAGTTAAGGAAATATACCACAGCCAATATTCAAAAGGGCTGGGTACAAGCAGCACATATTGCATTATTAAAATCAATATTTCACTGATCCATTTTCATAACCAAATTATGCACATTCCAATTGCTAGCTTATGTAGTTTTTAATGCTCAGTATGAGGTTTATGGACCACATATTGACATACTGGTCAAAATGCTAGTTTTCATACAGTAATATTGTAGTACTTGCAGAAATATTCACTGGGTTACAGATCAGAGTATCAAACACCAAATACAAATGAAAACGATTTGAGGGAGACATAGTACATCTAATTTTCCCAACTTCTCATAGTCTGATGTACCACAGGCTTAAACTGAAAAGACTGCTTGTAGTTACCTAGTGAGCTAATGCCACCCAACCCAAAATCTATATGACAGCAGGTGCTGAATAGCAAATTAGGTATTGTGGAAACAGTGATTAAAACCTGAAGCTGGCCTTGTTACATTCATAATTAGATTTATCCAGTGAATTTTAAAGAGAAATCATATTTTTGCCTGGCTTTCTCATGTGTATACACACTCACTCACTGTTTCCCTTTCTCCCTTCCTCTCCCTCCCTTTTAAGATACTGACATATTTTGGTAATTCATCTACTTATTAATACTGTGGAAACTCAGGAAGAAAAGCTGAACTTCAAACATCTATTTTGCCAATCCGTTATGTAGCTGATGCCAAGGTGTTCTTTCTACCTCCAAGAGCATTGATTCACTTCTCTTAAGTTTCAGAGCCCCTTTTAGAACCTTACACTCAGGAAACTAACTTTTATGTTATGATAAAATCAAAGGTTCTGAAGGAGGAAAAAAGGAAAGAAAAGGATTGTCACAGTTAATTTATTTTACATTTGCTAAAGCTATGTGTAGTACTAGCTCTTCAGGAAAACTGAAGCGTCAGGAACATATATGTTAGGTAAGAAGGGAAAGGGTTCAATTAATTAGAAAATGCCTTTAATGTGAACACTTCACTCCCTGATGCGGCTGTGAACTGAACTCTTACTATCCTATAGCAATGCTGGGAAATTTCCCAAGCAATGGAAGGAGCCAGGATGTTCTCTTTTTCAACCCATTACTTCTCTGGGAGCCATAGCTGTGCATTCACATTGCAGGCAACCTTGAGAAATACGCAGAGGTCATCCTTGGTTCAACTCAAACAGGGACTTGTATCTGGTACAAATCTGTGGTGGGAGATTTTCAACCCCCTCTTGATTTATAAGAATGTCTTTTTTGTTTCTATGACCACAACCTCTGGAAAAAGGCCAGTCCTGCCTAATTTCATCACCATCCCTGGAACCCTAACAAAAATGACAGCAGTTTGGGAGTGGGTGGAGCACTTACTGGTTTACCAAGGAGCTCATGGAAGGAATACTCAGAACAATTTTATGATGCAGCTGTGATTATTATTTTTCTCATTTTATAGCTGAAAAAACAACCTTAAAAATATTATGTGTCTTGCGTAGCATCATACACCTAGTAAATGATATTGCAGAATTTGAACCTAGCCACTCGACTCCTATGTTATGCTGAATATATGAAACAATTAAAGTCCTCATCTTTGAGTTCCATTCATTGTTAGATAACGCTATCAATATTAAGGGAACTCTTTTAAAGGGAAAACACCTGTTTTAAATATCACTTTTGTTCTGATGATGTTCTGTATGTCATAAGTTGTTGATCACATCTAACATAAATTATGAAAAAACTTTCCTTTTGATTCTTCTCTTCTCTTCTCTTAAAACCTCTTTGGTGGAAGTTCTTTCACCAGCCCTTAGGTGAAAACTCAGACAGGCTTTCTGGGCACTTTAAGTCACAAACATAGTCTCAACTCATTAATTAGAATGTCTTGTCTAAGATATTTAATGTCCAAATCTGATGTAATGTCAAATATCTCTTCCACCAGCTTCAGTCCAGCAGTCAGGAACAGGTGAGAAGGTGTGGTCTTCTTCCTTTAATTTCATCCTATTAAGTTGTATAAATTTTTAGGTTTTATTATTTTTAAAAATAATGGCTGGCTGCTGATTTTGTATGCTAATAAAAAAGACAGGTAACTTGAATTAACACAAGAAAAATTCAAAGTCATTGCTTTTCCTAAGTTTACCTCCTCCAACCACTCCCAAACTGCGGCTTCCATGGGTATCCTCACCCTCCAGGTAACACCACTAAGCAGAATCCAAAACAACCCTACACTGGTTCCTTCTGATGTGTAGAGCACAGCTGTGCAGTAAAGAAATACTTAATCTCTTCTTGCCTTAAGGAACACCCCAAAGCAGCAGCTGTCATGGTTCTGCCACAGAAGGAGTCCATCTGCCATTTGCTTGCCCTCATTATTTCCCCATCCCTAATCCCTAGGCTGCCTTACCTTTCCCAGGTAAAGGCCAGCCATCATTCTCTTCTGCCTTCCAGATGCAAGAAAACATATTTTAAAGCTCTCACTTCTGTCACCTCATTAGGCTTGTGATTAGGAACTTATATTATACCAGCACACATTACTCTCCAAAGTGGGACATGAGGGTTTAGGCAGAACAGCTGTTTCCTCAAAAGTCCTTCAGCAATGCCTCCTCCTCACTCTGACACACATTCTGACCTCCTCTCATAACTCCGATCTTGCAAAGGAGCCCAAGGATCATGGGACAAGTCACTCCCTTTGTAAATTCTCCACATGGGTGAAATCATCTCAAATTAATTTTGTTACCATGATATCATGTCATTTATAACTGATAAAGCAAACTGCCCATTCTAATATCTTTTACAGGTATATTCATGGTAGATGGACAATCTTTTTCCATAAAAATGCCTTATCTTTTGAGAGTCATAGTGTTTATCATTTTAATAACTGCACAATTTTTACTTTTTCTCCATATTCACCAATTTGTGTCCTGTTGTTGAACTTTTGGACTTAAAACTTTGAACTTTTATCTCTTCGTGTACCCAACAAAAAGAAGAAATCAAAATATAAAACCTGTTAACAGCTCTACTTTCTCAAGGAATTGGCTGTTCCTAAATTAATTTTTAAAAGTATTCTGGGCCGGGCATAGTAGCTCATGCCTATAATCCCAGCATATCGGGAGGCCAAGGCAGGCAGATCACCTAAGGTCAGGAGTTCAAGACCAGCCTGGCCAATATGGTGAAACCCTGTCTTTACCAAAAATATAAGTATTAGCTTGGAGTGGTGGTGGACACCTGAAATCCCAGCTACTTGGGAGGCTGAAGCAAGAAAATCACTTGAATCCGGGAGCTGGAGGTTGCAATGAGCTGAGATTACACCATTGCCATCCAGCCTGAGCAACAAGAGCGAGACTCCATCTCAAAAATAATAATCATCATCATCTGGATATAGAGCAAGATGCAAGAACATTAGCTCTAATAAGATTGCATTAGTTTTTATACCTCACTGCACTTGGCCCTCCATCTCTGAGGTTCCACAATCTATTAATTAAACCAATGATGGGTCAAAAATATAGTTAAGCCTAGGATGGCTGTATCATTACTGAACATGTATAGACTTTTTTCTTGTCATTATTTCCTAAATAATATAACAACTACTTACAGGGAATTTACATGGTATTACATATTATAAGTAATATAAAGATTATTTAAAGTATATGGGAAGATGTGAGTAGACGATATGCAAATACTATATATACCATTTCACTTAAGACACTTGAGTATCTGCAGATTTTCATGTCCTTGGGGATTCTGGAACTAATGCCCTGTGTATATTAAAGGACAATTAAATTTTTAAAATTTTTTACTGATTCCTGATAGTGTATGCTAACAAAAGAGATGGATCACGTGAATTGACAAAACTGGAAAAAAACTAAAGTCATTGGTACTGGTGATACACTTTAAAGTTATGGTTAACTAAATGCAAAGACGATGATTAAGTTTCCATGTCTGTACGATATCACAAGATGAATAGACAATTACTTGATAAGGATTTAGTATATTCAGAACGGCTAATTGTAAAGTGAGAAGAGATATGTTAGCATTCAGTTAATCAGCAACTATAAGAAAATCCCAAAGAATCATGCTCAGTTTAGAAATATGCATCTTTTGTCAATTCAAGAAGTCTGCAATAAATCAGTCTAGGGCTACTGTAGCACTGCTTGGTGTCAGCGACCCAGACTCCTTTCATCTTATTACTCCGTTAGACACTGTTTTCATTCTGGCCATACCTTCATGATGCAAGATGGCTATTGGATCATGAGTCATTACATCTGCACTCCAAGCTTCAGGACGGAGCTTGGAAAATAGGCACACTTCCTTCCTTAAAGTGCACTCTATCTGCCTACATTCCACTGGACAGAAATCAGTCCCATGACCACACCTAACAGAATAAAAGGCTGAAAACGTCCTCTTCATTCAGAGGTCCATATGCCAAGCCAAAAGAAAAAGAAAAGCAGCTGTATTTCTGGTAAAGAAAGCAAGCATGGATTCTGAAGGACAGCTAGAAGTCTCTGCTACAAAAGATGGAGTGATTTGTTTACCATTATAACGTAAAGCCAAACTGAGCTAAAGTACTGAGCTAAGTGGGAAGAAGACCATAGGGGCAGAGAAATGCAAACCTCCAAGAAAAAATCAGCTTAGAAAATGACAACAGGAATTCACCATAATAACATTGATGTCCTTCTCTGTCTACATTGCTTTTCAGTGTGACTCTCTGCTTTTCCCATTAGACAGAGGTGAAGTCTGTTTCTCCACTCCCTGAATCTGGGCTGGCTATGAATTGCTTTGACAAATAGATTGCAGCAAAAATGATGCTGGGAGGCTTCTGAGGCTAAGCCTTAACAGATCTTACAGCTTCTGTTTTCATCATCTTGCAACACTCCTACCATTATGTAAGGAAGTCCAAGCTAGACTACTGAATTATGAGGGACCGTGTAGAGAGAAAGGCTCAGCTGACAGCTAGGACTGGGATCTCAGACTTGTGAATGAAGCTATTTTTAGAAGTTCTTTAAATCTGAGCGCTTTAGATCTGAGCTGACAGCTGACTGAAGCCTTGTCAGTTAGCTCAAAAAGACCAACAGAATGACTTTCCAGTCATCCCCCAGAACTATGAGAAAGAATTAACCATTGTTGTTTTAAGACAGCAAGCTTTGGCATGGTTTGTTATACAGTAATAGACAACGGATACACTGGTATATTTTTAAATCACCACAAATAATAGTTTAGCATCTGACGTACCTAAAGATGTTGGCTTTTAAATTTTACACAAATTATCTAGTCCTGATGTTAAACAAGCTGCATTACAAATATTGACATATTGACTGAAATTCTAATTTTATAATATGATAGTGTTGGTCTCACCAAGTTTGCTCTTTTGGAAAGACATCACAAATACTTTATTGTATTCTTGAACAGAAAGCCCTGTGTTCATGAGAGGTGCTACCTCCCAGATACTGGTGCCTAGAATAATTTTTTAAATGTTCTTAATTAACAGCAGAGAAGAAATGTTCAATACAAGGAAGACAATTCAATTAATAGAGAAAATAAAATATTGCTCAAAGCAAACCCACCTCTTCTTTTAAAGCACATATTCCAGTAAGGCAGACAGTATCAGGATCTGGGATGCTGATGATTGAAATACTGGCAAAACTTAAAGAAAACATATGCAGCCGTACTAAACACGGCAGAATAACTCAAATAAATAGTCAAATGGGGCTAAAAACCAGAAGGGAGTCTACGTACTCGCAACCTTCATTGTTGTTGCCCACAGGCCTTCATTCTCTTCAGCACTCACCAACAGCATTTGATAGTGGGCAGAAGAAAGCTTTTTAATAATTCTAATGTAGATAAAGAAAATGTAATACAAGCAAGCTTCCTCATCAAACATACTACTCAATTCCTCTTCCCTCATACTGCCCTCTTGAGCATGTGAACCATCCTGTCACTGACCATATATATATATATATATATATATATATATATATGTGTGTGTGTGTGTGTGTGTGTGTGTGTGTATACACATACGTGTGTGTATGTGTGTGTGTCCGTGTAGCTCCATCCAAGTATCCCAGATCCTGATACTGTCTGCCTTATTGGAATATGTGCTTTAAAATAAGAGGTTGGTTTGCTTTAACCAATATTTCATATATATATATATGAGAGAAAAGTGTTGCATTGTCACCTAGGCTGGAGTGCAATGGCACAATTTTGGCTCACTGCAACCTCTGCCTCCTGGATTCAAGCAATTCTCCTGCCTCTGCCTTCTGAGTAGCTGGGACTATAGGCACGTGTCACCCTGCCTGGCTAATTTTTGTATTTTTAGTAGGGACAGGGTTTCAACATATTGGCCTGGCTGGTCTCAGACTCCTGACCTTGTGATCCATCCTCCTTGACCTCCCAAAGTGCTGAGATTACAGGCATGAACCACCATGCCCAGCCATTTTTTTTTAATTGCCAGGCACTATGGTGTAAACCTATAATCCAAGCTGCTTGGGAGGCTGTTTAGCCTGGACAACATAGTGAAACTGCATCTCAAAAAAGAAAAATTAAGATTCATTTAATATTGATTTCAGTCTACTTGATAGCCACTTTGATGTTTGATTTTTTCCCCCTATTTCTCCCCTAAGACCTATTGTCCTGAATTCTGAGCATCTGCCCCATTCCAGGGGTGAGAAGAAGTCTCAAAAGACCATTTGTTATAAGAGTACTTGTATGCAGTCTCTCAACCCACTCCTGGTAGCAAAGCACCTACTCCTTCCTCTCTCTCCTTTGACCACAAGCAGCAGTTTGCAGGTAGTGAGCTTGTAATCAATATACGCTCCTTCTGCTAACATCCCTATCATATAAATGAAGAAGCTTGAAATGTGACATTCTAATTGACTGCTTGTTTACGTGTCATGTAAACAGAACCTAAGGACTTCAATTGAAAACGCTATCTCTGGTCACAGAGCCTGAGCTTTCAGCCCTACCGTACTCCTGTCTGGCCATAGACTGAGTGCAGAGTAAGAGTACCAGCTACCACTACGATGTCCACAATGGCAAACAGATAGAGAGCAGGAAGGAAGTGGTGTAGACTCTGATAAACCATAATATAGTAATCTGAGTTAATGGCTCTACTATTTTTTTTTCTGTTAGGCTTTCAACTTCAATTAGCATGATAAAATTAGAACAATGTATCTGGCAAAAACAAAAAAGGGGAGGCAGATTTCAAGGATTTTGAAAATTGCAGTGTGCCAGTGAAGTGTTCAATTATTTGGTGAGTTGATACCCAGAATATCAGTATTTCTCTCCTTCTGACCTCTAACAATCTATGCTCTTTTATCAATTACAGATTTCAAGAGCCAGAACACCTAGGAAAACAGCAATACATTTACATTCAACTTAAATAGATCATTGCTTCCTGTGACGAGATTTAAGGTGACTTACAGCTAATTAGAACAAAAATAACAGTATGTGTGTTTGTCAGTAGGAAAGTCATTTGATTTACATGTTCAAATGCTGCCCTTCACATATGAGAATGAGATTCTTAACTCACTAGCAGAAGTGGGATACTGCAGCTTTTTACCTAGTGATAGGGATGTGCAAGACCAGCCATGGTCAAGCAGAAGGAATTGGATTGGTTTTCTAGGGCTGCTATATCACGATACCATGAACTGGGTGGCTTGAAACTACAGAAAATTTATTCTCTAACAGTTTTGGAAGATGGAAGTCTGAAATGAAGGTGTGGGAAGGGCCATCCTCCCTCCAGAAGCTCTGGAGAAGAGCTGTTTCTAGTGTCTGGCAGTTGCTGGTAATCTTTAGTGTTCCTTGGCTTGTAGATGCATCAGTCTGAACTCTGCCTGGATCTTCACATGGCCTGCTCCCCTATGTGCCTGTATGTCTTTTTCTTTTAATAAGGACACCAGTTACTGGATTAGGGCCCACTCTAATCCAATAGGACCCCATCTTAACTAACTACATCTGCAAAGACCTCATTTCCAAGTAAGGTCACATTTTGAGGTTCTGGGTAGACATACATTTTGGGGAGTACACTACTCAATGCAGTACAGGGATGCTAGGAAGAAAGTCAATTAGTCTGACCCAAGATTTGCCACTACCTAATTGTGTGACACTGAGCAACTCACTCAACCGCTCTAGGCCTCAGTACCTTGCCTTAAAAGGAAAGGCTTTGCACTGGATGTTCTCTCGGAGCTGGCCAAACTCTAGCCACTAGAGGTTCCCTCCTGTATTCAGTTTCAGCTCTCCCAGTTTCCCCTATGAACAATGGCATACACTTACCACCCAGCTGGCTGAAGCAATGATCCTACAAAGAACCATGAAAAATGGTCTCTGGTTAGGTAGCTTAGAGAGAGGATGCTTCTCTGAGGCCTCTTCATGGGCTCAATTTTAGGATATGACACCAGGCAGAAATCAACAAAGTTTCTAAAGTTTAAAAACTGTATTTATTTCTAATATGTTTATTTTTAAAGTCCTCTGAAAAGATTGCCTAAAACATGGTAAAAAGTGAAGTAACATAACATGGTGTGATATTTTTCATAATTTAATTTGGCCTTTGCAAGCTAAATGTTCTCACAAATTCTTGGCATTGGGGCAATACTGATATCAAAATTCCATAGCAATGAGCTTGTAAGCAATACCTTTTCTGAGCTCATCTATATTTCCACAGCAGGAAAATGTATCACTATGCAAATTATTAAGGACCCATTTGAAGCTAAGATGTGAAGAATAAACATTTCTTACCTTTAGAAATCTATATCTGGCTGGGCACAGCCTGTAACCCCAGCACTTTGGGAGGCTGAGGCGGGTGGATCATTTGAGGTCAGGATATCGAGACCAACCTGAGCAACATGATGAAACACCATCTCTACTAAAAATACAAAAAAAAATCCCAGCTACTCAGGAGGCTGAGTCAGGAGAATCACTTGAACCAGGTTGCAGTGAGCCAAGATTGTGCCAGTTTACTCCAAGTTGAGTGACAGAGTGAGGCTCTGTCTAAGAAAAAAAAAAAAAAAAAGTCTATATCTTAACTACAACTTGTTAGAGAAGAAATAGCATGAAGCGATAAAGAGACAAGCCTGGATTTGATGTTTAGCTCTGTCATTCATTCTCTGCGTGACTGGGGGCAAGTTATTCAATCTGAGCTCCTACTTCCTCTTCTGAAAAATCAGACTAATCAAAATATCTTCTTCATAGTATGGCCAAAGAGATGAAGCTTACCTAGGGCCCAGTAGACAGAGAAAAAAAGAAAAAGATTCCCACTGATAAAGGTAGTGGGAGGCTAACATTCACACATTTGCCTCACTCCCCTAGGAAATATGCTTTCTTCCTCCTCTGTGCTCGCACTACCTTACATATGCCTCCACCTACGCTTAGACAGTAGGAGTGTAACTATTCCCATGGCCCTCCACTACTCTGGGAGATCCTTGAAGACAATAACCACATCATCTTCATCTTTCTCTTTCTAGTGCCTAGCTGAATTGACATTCCAAAATGAAGTAAATTGAAAAACTCAGAAAGAAACAAAAACTAATTAGAAATGAATTACATGAGGTAAAACAGATATCAAAAAACAAATATAATCCACTCGAGGTCAAAGGTCAATGTCTATTTTACCTCATGTAATTCATTTCTATGATCACTTCATCTGGAATGACATCAAGCGGTCTTTTTCTTCCCGGGTCACATAATATGTGTATTTAGACACTGTGTGTGTGTGTGTGTGTGTGTGTGTGTGTGTGTGTACAGCAAATAGCCATGGCTATGTTAAACTATAATTATACATCCAGAGCCCTTTTAATTGTTTATTTATCACAATATCCTGATGAGGAATGTCACAGATACTGCCCTTTTTTACAGGGAAGTCTCTGAGCCATAGAAAGGTTAAGTGGCTTAGTGAAATGCATTTTGTGAATCACTGGCAAAGCAGGACTTAGAGCTTGCAGCCCTGCAGTCCCCTATTTATTGCTTAGCACCGCTGCATGTGAGTTACCTCCATTTGTAACAGCATGTTCTGACAAGAAATCTTAGGAGACTGGGGGGTAAAAATTGATCTGAAACAGATTGTCACCTTCTCTTAATTATTTATATGCCCCTTAATTCTTCATATGCCCCCAGCAGACTATCTTCTTCACCTGGCCTCTTCATAGAACTATTCAGAACAGCCCCTTACTGCACTGGTAATTATGTATCTCTGCATCAATGAGTAAAAAAACAGCCATTGATGAGGGGGACAGGACTAGGAACCCTGCAGCCCTCACACGCCAGAGGACTGGAGGAGATCTCTGCATATCTAACAATGTTGCCCATATACTTGGCTAGCTGCACCTTTAATATGTTATTTATTTATTTTGTTCTTTCACTGAAACTTCTCCATCCTATCACTGGGTCTGCCTAAAGTCGTCATTATGCTGCTTTTAATCTGCTTTCTACTTTAATGTTAAGCAGGACCCATTTGATATAAATGATCTGAAAAAAAAAAAAAAGCAGAATTCAGATCTTCCAAGGAAACAACAAACCAGATTTGGTAATTTAGTTTATGAGCTAAATTGTGACCTCCCAAAATTCCTTTGTTGACATTCTTACTGTCAGCATCTCAGAATGTGATTGTTTGGACATAGAGTCTGCAAAGAGGTAATCATGTTTAAATGAGGTCATTAGCATGGACCGAAAACTGATAGACTGGTGTTCTTATAAGAAGAGATTAGGTCACAGACATATACATAGACATATGTCTTCCATGTGAAGATAGAGGAAGAAGGCAGACAACTAAAAGCCAGGGAGTGAGACCTCAAAAGAATCTAAATTGCTGACACCTTGTTCTCAGACTTGTAGCTTCCAGAATTGTAAGAAAATAAATCTCTGTTTTAAGTGACCAGTACGTGGTACTTTGTTATGGCCACTCCAGCAAATTGATACATGGAGTAATCTTACATCACATTCATTAATCAGCAAGCACGGGTGTGAAGAATTGAAAGTCTTCACTTTATCACATAGTAAACACCTACTGTGTGCCATGCTCTGGTCAGTTGCTGAGGCTACAGTCATGAGCAAGACACAGCTGCTGCTTTTAGAGGTTTGGAAGCCTCCTCAAGACAAAAAATAAATGATATCACAGTATAATCAATTAGCAATATGACAGTGGCATGCCAGATGTGCCACGGGGACCCAGAAGAGTGACACAATCCAAAACATGCAGGAGAGAATAAGGTGACAGGCAAGCATTCACAATGGGTTTGCACCTGAGCTATGTTTTTAAGAATGAATAGAAGTCAGTCAAAGACAAAGGGCCTTCCATGAAACTTTTGCCCTTGGAAAAGCAAGAGTCCCTGGAGCAAATGCATTCAAGAGTGCTGTACACTCCAGCATAAAGAATCTGATGTGAGTGGAGGTCACAGGAGAGAAGCTGGAGGTCAAGCAGAGGGCAGTCCACAGTGCTTGTAGATCATCACGCCTTTTGGTTGCAAACTGCAACACTCAGTTTAATTCAAATGATGGGGCTTTACCTACCTTAGAGCAAGTAAAGGACTGAAGAAACATGGAAAACATCTCATAAACCAAACAGTCAGGTGTCACAGAAAAGTGAAAAGTTGATCAGCCCGCAACAGCAGCTCTGGGTTCATTGATGTTCTGGCTACTTCAGCAAAACTTACCTCACGCAAAATGAGTATATGTTACTCCTACTCCAGGGACTTACCATACCTTATATTTTACTAATCTTGGTCTTGGATTCTACTGTGCCTACATACATATCTTCTGCCCCCACCAATTCTATACTCTCCTCCATCCATAATGGATTCTGCTTACCCCAGTTTCTACTGCTTCATAGCCTTTGTTCATGGATGCCTTTCCTCAACAGATTTCACTAAAAATCTATTTTCTGTAATGCTGTTACAATTTGTGTCTCTCCTTTATAGCTCCCATTCAAACTTCCTATGGTAGAGAATTTGACTTGGTCAAGAAGTCACAAGGCTAGGCATGGTGGTTCACACCTGTAATCCCAGCACTTTGGGAGGTCAAGGCAGGCAGATCATTTGAGCTCATGAGTTCAAAACCCACCTAGGCAACATGACAAAACCCTGTCTCTACAAAAAAATACAAAAATTATCCAGGCATAGTGGCAAACACCTGTAATTCCAGCTACATGAAGGGCTGAGGCAGGAGGATCACCTGAACCCAGGAGGTCAAGACTGCCTGAGCCATGTTCACAGCACTGCACTCTAGCCTGGGTGACTAAGAAAAATCCTGTCTCAAAAAACAAAACAAAACAAAAACCCTGTTAGGCAGATGTCTGAGTCTGGTTTGTGTTGTCATAAAGGAATATCTGAGACTGGGCAATTTAGAAATACCAAAGGTTTAATTGACTCTTGCTTCTGCTGCCTGGAAGACTGGGCATCTGGTGACAGAGTCAGGCTGCTTCCACTCATGGCACAAGGCAAGGAGGAGCCAGACTGCAGAGATCACATGGCAAGAGTGGAAGCAAGAGAGAGAGGAGGGAGGTGCCAGGTTCTTCTTAACAACCAGTTCTCACAGGAACTAATAGAGAACTCACTCACTGCCACCCTGGAAGAGCATCAGTCCATTCATGAAGGATCCACTCCCATCACCCAACACCTCCCATTAGGTTCCACCTCTAACATTGGGAATCAAATTTCAACATGAGATTTGATGGGTACCAACATGTAATATATTCAAACTACAGCAGCAGAGTTGGAGTCTTGGCTACTTCATTACCCACTATATAACAACCAGAGAGCTGTTTTGGGTTCAGTCCCCAATCTCTTATCCAGTCAGCCTTGTCCATAGTGGCAGCTCATACTCACGTCAACTAGTACTCAAAGAAATCAGTTTTTATCAATCAGTTCTGAAGGAGTCTGCAGTAGTGACAGGCAAATGGCATTTCCCAGCCATAATCCAGATGTTAAGGAGTCATTAAAAGATTTTTTTTTTTTTTTTGAGACAGAGTTTCGCTCTTGTTACCCAGGCTGGAGTGGCGCAATCTCGGCTCACTGCAACCTCCGCCTCCTGGGTTCAGGCAATTCTCCTGCCTCAGCCTCCTGAGTAGCTGGAATTACAAGCACGCACCACCACACCCAGCTAATTTTCTGTATTTTTAGTAGAGATGGGGTTTCACTATGTTGACCAGGATGGTCTCGATCTCTTGACCTCGTGATCCACCTGCCTCGGCCTCCCAAAGTGCTGGTATTACAGGCTTGAGCCACCGTGCCTGGCCCATTAAAAGATTTTAAGGAGAGAAATAGAATATAAATTTTTGTTTTGAAAGTTTAGAACAGAAGAGAAAAGAATGATTTAAAATGTTTCCCTAGAGGTAGAGAGACAAGTTACAAAGCCACCATGGTAACTGAGCAAGAAATGCCAAGGGCTAGAACTAAGGCATTGAGTAGTGATGACAAGAAGGGGATAAAGTACAGATATTTTAAATATATTAAATTAATAGCAGTGGGTAAACAGTGGAGATTACAAAAATTACAGAAAATGGAGCAGTCAAGTTGATGCTGAGATTTCTGGCTTCATGGATTTTGGAACCGTTTACTAAAATAGGGAGCTCTGGAGAGAAAGAACAGATGTGAGTGTGTTGAATTTGAGGTGACTGTGAGACCACAAATTAGGGCAAGTAATGCTTTTACAACTCTTATAGCTGAACTCCCCAAATCTCCAAGGTTTAACACCAGAAGAATTTGTTTCTTGTCAATTGGTGTTGGCTCGGAGGGTGCTCTGCTCCATTTAGTTATTTAGGGCCATCTATTTTTAACACGTGGCTTCAAGGTCACCTTGGCAGTCTCCAGCACTGGATAGAAAAAGAGAGGGAGTGAAGAAAGCACGCTTACTCTAAGCATCTAAGACCAGAAGTGACACATCACCTTAATCACATTCATTTGGTAGGAACTAGTCACTGGGTGCAAAAGAGCTGGAAATAGTTTAACTGTATACCTGGGAAGAAGAAATTGCAGTCATCCAGCCAGTCTGCCACAAATAGCTCAGTGGAGTTTTCATAGGCACATGGATATACAGAGCAAATTCTGAGCTGATGATATATTTGGGAATGGCTCAGTTGGATCCCAAGGGCAGGGATGCAGCCAGGCTCCAAGAACAGACTGAGACCTGGGCTTGAAACGACTCACGCTCCTTGTATCATCTCTCCTCTTTGGTTTCTTAGTCCACATGGTAAAACATGACCTCTGATAACTACTGGCCCTGTGTGCCTTAGGAATAGGCACATTTTTTTAAACACTAAATATTTTTTTGGTCCCAATTACAGATTTCTAGGAAACGTTTCTGACCGATTCAGTGTAGATCATATGTCTGCCCTCTGACCATTTAATTGGCTGAATCATGTCACCTGAGCTTGGCAGCTCAAAGTCACATTGAAGTACATAGACGGGAAGGGAGGGAATGCTCAAGCTCAAGACATGCAGGAGGTGGTTGCAGGGAAGCTGGGAGGAGGAGAAGGACTGATCGGGCAACTAAATACGTAGCTACTACTGAAACTGATTAGAGTGAGTATGGTAACTGAAGCCTTGAGCAGATAAAAATGACCAAAATGAGAGTACCAAGGGAAACAGGCCCTACCAGAAATCCTTGAAAATATCACTGTACAAGTGCCAGGAGAAGACAGATAAACCTGCAAACAGGTTTATGAAAGAAGAACCTCAACTGGATTTGATGCCCAGGAAGGAATAAGTCTCAGGAGGAGAGAGAGGTCAAGCACTCCATTGCTGCAGAGAAGTCAAGTTAAACATAGAGAAAAAGAAGGTCAAGAACTGGTATCACGGTGACTAGGCTAAAGCTTTACAAAGCTAGCCGACAGCTACAACACAATGACACTTGAAAATACCATGCTAACTGAGAGAGGAAAAACACAAAGTCTGCATGTATAATTCCACTTCTACGACATTTCCAGAATATGTACATTCACAGATACAGAAAACAGGATTCCAGTTGCCAGGGGATGGGGGGAGTGGCTACTCCATGGGTATGGATTTCTTTAGGGGGTGATTAAAGTGCTCTGCAATGAGATGATGCTGAAGGTCGCATAAGCTTGTGAATGGACTAAAAGCCACTGAATTGTACACTTTCAAATGGTTAAAATGGTGACTTTTACGGATTTCACTTTAATTTTTCCAAAAGTTAGCCAATAACACGATATGGTACTAGATTAGGGAGGGTTTTGTTTTCTTTTTAATGGGAGAGCCTTGAGTGTGTTATATATGTAAAAGGAGACACAGTAAGTTGGGTGAAAAATCTGTAGAAGAGGTAATGTTTGGTGCATGGTTCTGATTGAATGAGAATATTAAGGATGCAGAGCATAAGCAATGGGTTAAATTTGGACTGAGTATGGTGTTCCATGAGGGAAGAAGAGAGACTAAATCCCAAAGTCAAAGAACATGTAAGAGAAGGACAGTAAATTAAAGAAATAGCTCTGCTTTTCTCAAATTGAATAAAGTACATGGGCTTTTGGATAACCATTTTAGATGTATGTAATGTTACAATACCTTAGGGGAAATTTCACTCCACTCTCTTATTAGTGAGCAAGGTGAAGTAACTTCCCCAAAATCATAGATTTCTCTCCATGCCTTGAGTCCTTTCATTCAATTCTAAGAAACAGCATCACATAGAAGAAAGAGAACACGAGTCAGATGGAAATATGTTTAAGTCCCAGATCCATTGCCTATCAGTGTATCACCCTAGTCAAGTTACTCACCCTCCTGAGTTGTATTTCTACATGTGTGAAATAGAAAAAATAACATTTGCTTCTCAATTACTAAAGTTCCTACCCCAGTCATAGCTACATAGTAAACACTCTACTCTCCCTCTTTCTCTTGCACTCCAATTTCACTTTGTGGTTACCTCTCAATTATGAGATAGCTGAAATTTGCAGAAATATGGTAAATGATAAGGAGAGCATTATTGTGTTTTTATTTGACACTTCACATTTTTATGCCAAAGATACAAAAGAGAAAGTAGCACAACTCAAAATGCTATCAGGCACCATGAATATAATAACAGAAGGATAAAAGTAAGCATAATGACAGCTGATCTAAGAAAATTAAACATAGTAAACAAATCAAAGTGAGAGAAGTCAAAGAGTATTTTCTGTGTGTCCTTCTGGGGTGCACCATATGACAGGGTGACCCACTAAATCGCAGAAAGCCTCCCAGAAGCAAGAGGGTGTGTGATGACTATCCCCAGAGGTAGACGGTAGGATCAGGGATGCACAGCACTTGGAGTGTGATGTGTGACAGTGAGGAAGAGCTGTTTAAAGAACTCCACAGTTCATCAACAACCACCACCACAAAAGGCGCTGCCACTGAGACAAGCACCTCATGACATTTGTTTGGCAGAACAGCTGAGGACCTGTCAGCTTAGAACAATAATGCATCAAAGAGATCCACCAAATCATCACTCTAGCCACATAGACCACTGTATCTGTGAGATGCACAGAACAACCAGAACCCAGAAATGACAACCAAAGAAGAAAATGGAGAAGAGAATACCTCCAGCACTGGGGAGGACGTTACAATGAATGTGTTCATTTATTGTGTGTAAATAAATTTTTTGGTAAATTGAATATTATAAATGCACCAAAGAAACTTTTAATATAATGGAGACCTCCATTGCTACCATGAGTCATTAACTTTAAGCAATCATTATTTTCTTCATTTTGAGTTTGTATATCTGATGTATCAGTTGGTATTTATTAGGTTTTGCTGCTGTAACAAACAAACCCCACATCTCAGAGGTGTACAACAAAGTGTTACACTTGGACTGGAGAAGAGCCCAAGTTTCTTGCTCACAGTACATACAGAATATGAGTTTGTTGGGGCTTTTACTCACACAGGGAGCTCATCACTTTCATTCAGGTTTCCTTGGTCAAAGCAAATCCCCTGACCATTCCTATATCAATGATGCAGGGAAATGGAATGATTTTCAGGGAGAGGACGACAAATAATTGAGAATAATATTAAATAAAATATATCATAGTTTATATATTCCTCATATAGGGCACACCTGCATATGTGAATCTGTCAAACTTTTAAAATTACACTAGCACAAGTTAGATTAGACTGGCCTCTCTAAGAAAATTAGGCAAAATATAACAAAATGTCACAAAATAAAACAAAACATAACCCTGCCACATCAAAAGAATATTTCAAGGAAGAACTTCATTGCTTCTGAGAAACAAGATTTAAATAAAATATGACTAGTTCAATGAGTATTATTTCTATTAACACAGATGCTATGTGACTAGCCAGCCATCTTTGAGCAAATGACACAAAGCCTAAGCCCATGCTAACAAGAACAAAAGGAAGGCTATTGGTTCATATAACTGAAAAATCTAATAGTAGGTCCAATTTTATGCATGGCTAGACCCAGAGGCTCACAACTATCTTAATGATTCTGTCCTGTGGTCCTTCCATCCTTTGGCACTGCTGTCCTCTCTATTGCTTTGCATTCTCATGCATGCTCCCCACCCTCATGCATTTTTACAGCAAAGGTGGCCACTATTGGTCTTCTATCCCACCAACCTAGTAAATACAGTGAAAGAGGAAATGTTTTTCTAATAGCTCTGGTATCATTACAAAAGATACTTCAGTTTAGTTCAGTTTGGGTCATGTGTTTACCTCCATTACCAGAAAAGAGGATATTCTGAGGTCAGGCCTTTGTCAACTGTCCATCTAAGGTACTGGGGAGGGAGAAGTGTGAAGAGCCACCTAAACCTCAGGGAATGAATAAGACTGTTGAGATTACAGATTATTGGCAAAGTAGATGCTGTCCAGAACACAGATAAAGAAGCAAGCAAGCAAAGTACCTCTAAGACCCTACCTGCAGATGTTTCTAGGATGAGGTTATATTTTACATTATTCATCACCTGTCATTTATTTCTTCTATTCTATTCTTTCTCCCCAATGAATCACTGTAGTACAACAGCTCCTAATAAGCTAATGAACTAATATGCAGCAAAGTTCTATAATACTATTCCTAATTTTCTATGGTTCAAAAGGAAATCACTCGAGACATCCACTCCATTTTGCTATAGTTACTGTATTTTATGTTAAATTCACCCACTGTATCCTTATCTACTATAGTAGGCTTATTCAGCATAACTTTATTCCCATATGAACAGAAGACACCGTAAATTGCTTATCTAAGGTTTTCTTTCTTGCTACAATGCCTTTAATTATTTATCAAGCCCTAGGTGTAATAAAATATTGGAATTTACTCTCATAGACATGAAATGAAGCACTTCCGAATTATTCTGATTTGAAATGTTTTTAGCAAAGAAAGCTGCTTTGCCATGCAGAATGAGTACAAGACTATTAGAATGACTTAAGACAGATCTGTTTGCCAGCTTCTCTGCCAGAGATATTTTAGCAGCAAACTAAACAAGGAGACCCTACCCCCTGCATGGCACTGAAGAGCTTCCCAGATGAGACTCAGGAATGACTTCGGCCTTTTTGCTCTTCCAAGGCAGCCTCTTTAACCTCTCATGTTTGTGACAGTTTCTTCCATTTTGAAGAAAAACCCCTCAGCTCATCTTTGACTCTCAAGGCCTCTTCAGATCCTCTTTGTTTTTCCTGTTTTCCCAGAGGTTCTTAAAGGCAAACCAGAAATTAAAGTTTATCAGAACTAGGCAGGTGTTGCCTACCTCAAGACTTGAATGTACTAAATGTACTTAAAATTCATCCTTGAAATATTACACAACTATGTTTTTTTATAACACTAGGTACTTTTTTTTTTTTTTAAGTTTCTAATTTGGTGTCTTGGGTGTTGTCTTCTTGTTTTTCCTTTCAAGGGCACAGTTCACTTCAGGTAGAAAACTTTCTGGAAAAGTGACAAATATGCTGCTGCTCTCATTTGCCCATGAAATAAAGTTTCCCTTCAGGCCAACTCTTAGATTTCTAAGGTCTTTGCATTAATTTGATTGTTCCTGAACTGCCTTCTAATACAGCACAGTCTTTAATTGTGCTTTCAAAGTGGTCTGGTTTATTAAAAATTTTCACAAACAACTATATCATACTTTCATGTTAATGACTGGTTCAATGGTTTTTACTGTTCTTGCTTTTTTATATTGATGTGACTTTAAACTTCTCCAGACTGGGAAGTATTCTGCTACTTCTTTCTCCTCCCACTGTCAAGTCACTGAGAGTTGTGGACATTCAGTTATGAAGGCTGCTAAGGAAATCCCTCCTCCCTATCCTTTGCCGACCCCTCATTACTGCCTTTTTGCTTATTATCTGCCATTTTTTTTGTTGCTGGCTCAGAGGTTTCTTAGAGGACTACAATCTTTTTGGTGGCAGGAATTATGCTGTCTCATCTTTGCTTCATTGTAAATGACAGAATAGATTCTCAGCAAACATTTCTTAACTTGAATGATTTCAATTATCTGTTAATTGCTAAGATAATAAATCCAAGATTCCTTTCAAACATCATGTTTGAATCCTTTCGATCATTAGTTTTTCCCAGTTGATGGGCTACACTTAGGAACCACTGCCAGAGAACCTTACTGCCCCACTAGTTTGGCAGTGCCATCTTTCAGCAGATCAATTAATCAATTCTTGTCTCAGGTTCCTCATCTGTAAAATGAAAACCGTATATTTCTACTAATATATTCCCACCATCTACTGAACAGAGCTGTTGTATCCAATAAATTATCTCTGTAAAAGTATTTGCTCACCTTCAAAACACTGACCATTTTTTCTAAAGAAATGTAAGGCCCTAAAACTTCCACACTCAAGCTGTATTATTTTACATATAAGAATATATGCTTGAAAAGAAGCATAACCTGTTTCTGAAATCATTGCAAGCAGCTTCATAACATGTAAATTATAGGAAATAATATTTCAGAAAAGCAAAGTCAGTTCAGATTTTTCTGAGCTGGATATCCTACATACAGTCATTCCAAGGAATATATTCTAAGAAATGTGCCCTTAGACTATTTTATTGCTGTGCAAACATCATAGATTCTGCTTATACAAACCTAGATGGCATAGCTTACTACACACTTAGGCTATAGGGTATATGTATATATTGTAGCCTAGGACAATAGGCCCATATGTAACCTATTGATCCCAGGCTACAAACCTGTAGAAGATATTACATTCTGAACAATGTAGGCAACTGTAACACGATGGTGAGCATTTTCTTATCTAAACATAACTAAACATGGAAAAGGCACAGTAAAAATAAGGCATCACAATCTTATGGAACAACAGTCATATAAGTAACTCATCAATGACTGAAACTTTCTTATGTGGCACATGAGTATATTTGAAAAGAAAGATGCAATAGAATGACTGCAAGCATGTAAAACATCTTCCTCTCCATGACTTGGTTTTAAACTTGCTGACGATAATAGACATCCTCTTCTAGACCATGACATCTGTGTGCTGCACTCTGTTATTTTTCAACTATCACTTATACTTAGGTCTCCAGACCTGTCAGTGTACAAGGGCACCAGCTTTCAGAGCATTGATAGACCTCCTAATTAATTTGCTATTCCTAAGTATATGTTCAGCACTGCACTTCATCCACTTTGAGGTTTTATTTCAACAGTACAGAGCAAAGACATTCTTAGCTAGAGCATCTAATTTTCCCATAGGAAGCACAGATTGAAGGAAAATCTTACTTGAATGTACTATTCCTTAAAATTGTGGCTGACCAATTAAAACTTCAATAATTAAGTGTTCCTTTAAACAAAAAGTTATAATCTTACCAATGATTTATTCTGAAAATGTACTTCTTTCAGATTCTCTTCTCACCAGATATTTTGTTCTCAACAAAAACTTGGTGGTGTTAACACCAAACAGTATGCATGTTATGGCTTCCAATTAATCAGAAATGGAGGTGTATTTGTCATGGTCTTTCATATGTGCATGTCTGTATTTGTATATTTTGGTCCTTTCACACTTTGCTACAATCTCTTTTTTTAAACTATGTTAAGTGTACAATATAAAAGACCATATTGCTTTGAAAAGAAAGAATGTTCTATTCCATGTTCATAATTAGGAAGAATTAATATCATGAAAATGGCTATACTGCCCAAAGTAATTTACAGAATCAATGCTATCCCCATCAAGCTACCATTGACTTTCTTCACAGAACTGGAAAAAACCACCATGAACTTCATATGGAACCAAAAGAGAGCCCACATAGCCAAATCAATTCTAAGCAAAAAGAACACAGCGGGGGGCATCACACTACTGGATTTCAAACTATACTACAAGGCTACAGTAATCAAAACAGCATGGTACTGGTACCAAAACAGAGATATAGACCAAGGGAACAAAAAAGAGGCACTGGAGGCAACACAACCTATCTACAACTATACAATCTTTGCTAAACCTGACAAAAACAAGCAATGGGGAAAGGATTCCCTATTTAACAAATGGTGTTGGGAAAACTGGCTAGCCATGTGCAGAAAGCAGAAACTGGACCCCTTCCTGACACCTTACACTAAAATTAACTCCAGATGGATTAAAGACTTAAACATAAGACCTGGCACGATAAAAACCCTAGAAGAAAATCTAGGCAAAACTATCCAGGACATAGGAGTAGGCAAGGACTTCATCAACAAAACACCAAAAGCATTGGCAACAAAAGCCAAAATAGACAAATGGGACCTAATCAAACTCCACAGCTTCTGCACAGCAAAAGAAACAGTCACTAGAGTGAATCGGCAACCAACAGAATGGGAAAAAATGTTTGCAGTTTACCCATCTGACAAAGGGCTGATATCCAGAATTTACAAAGAACTCAAACAGATATACAGGAAAAAAAACAAACAAGCCCATTCAAAAGTGGACAAAGGATATGAACAGACACTTTACGAAAGAAGACATATATGAGGCCAACAATCATATGAGAAAATGCTCACCGTCACTGGTCATCAGAGAGATGCAAATCAAAACTACATTGAGATACCATCTCACGCCAGTTAGAATGGCGATCATTAAAAAATCTGGAGACAACAGATGCTGGAGAGGATGTGGAGAAAAAGGAACACTTTTACACTGTTGGTGGGAGTGTAAATTAGTTCAACCATTGTGGAAGACAGTGTGGCGATTCCTCAAGGCCTTAGAAATAGAAATTCCATTTGACCCAGCAATCCCATTACTGGGTATATACCCAAAGGACTATAAATCATTCTACTATAAGGACACATGCACACGAATGTTTATTGCAGCACTGTTTACAATAGCAAAGACCTGGAATCAACCCAAATGCCCATTTATGATAGACTGGATTGGGAAAATGTGGCACATATACACCATGGAATATTATGCAGCAATCAGAAATGATGAGTTTGTGTCGTTTGTAGGGACATGGATGAATCTGGAGAACATTATTCTCAGCAAACTGACACAAGAACAGAAAATGAAACACCACATATTCTCACTCATAGGCGGGTGATGAAAAATGAGAACACACGGACACAGAAAGGGAAGTACTAAACACTGGGGTCTATTGGGGGGAAAAGGGGAGGGCCAGTGGGATGGGGAGGTGGGGAGGGATAGCCTGGGGAGAAATGCCAAATGTGGGTGAAGGGGAGAAAGCAAACAAAACTCACTGCCATGTGTGTACCTATGCAACTGTATTGCATGCTCTGCATATGTACCCCAAAACCTAAAATGCAATAAAAAATAAAAATATTAAAAAAAAAGAAAAGAAAGAATGTTCTGTTCCATTGTTAAGATGAGATGCAGATTTCCAATTAAAAAGCAAATCCTGGCCAGGCGCAGTGGCTAACACCTGTAATCACAGCACTTTGGGAGACCAAGGTGGGTGGATCACAAGGTCAAGAGATCAAGACCATCCTGGCCAACATGATGAATCCTTGTCTCTACTAGAAATACGAAAATTAGTTGGGCATGGTGGTATGTGCCTGTAATCCAAGCTACTCAGCAAGCTGAGGCAGGAGAATCACTTGAACCCAGGAGGTGGAGGTTGCAGTAAGCCAAGATCATGCCACTGCACTCCAGCCTGGCAACAGAGCAAGACTCCAAATAATAATAATAATAATAAAAGAGCAAATCCTATATTTCAAAAGGTTGAATAAGTTGGTACTTACAGAAGTTCAGCTGGCTAAATTTAGAGCATTGGAAAAGATCTGATCCAAGAATAGTCTTTGGCTGTAGGCGTGTAACATGTTTATTTGATAGTGTATTGGAAAGGAAAAAAATAAACATTTATTTTAAGCTCTTGCCCTTCCACATATAGCTCTTTAGTGATAGGTGAAAGAGTGCTGATAGCAGTGTTGGTTTCAAAACTATCGCTTCCCTTAAGTGGTCTGTTTCAATATTGTTATACCAGTTTAAAAAGCTTTCTGATTGTAAATGTTTGTATTCGTACTATCCTCTCTTGCATTTCTAAATTCAACTGATTTCTTCTAGACTTCACCCAGTTTTTACAACCTCATCCCTGAGACATCATCCTTCTTCACATGTGGTAGGTTCATAGGTACCCAAGTATTACACTCATTGCTGCAGTATGGAATTTTTCTTTGTTGATTTTGCCATTTATTCACTGACTTCTAAGTCATTCAGCTCATACTTTGGCTCAATATATAATCTGCTGTCCATTTCTAAACTCAAATTCCCAGCTGCTATTTCTGTAAATTCACTCTCTTTATCAGTGTTTCTCTAAATGTGCATCCAAAAACCTGGAGTGGTGACGAAAATGCCGGTTTCTGGGCCCCATCCCAGACCTAATGAATCAGAATCTCTGGGAGGGAGGCCTGGGGATTTGTATTCATAAAAAACTCATCCCGCAAAGATCCTGCACTTTGAGAACCACTGCTCTCTGCTCAGCCCTCTTTCAATAATGATAGTAAGTTCATAACTTCTGTTAAAGCTATAGTATATGTGTATTACCTAAAGTTGTGCTAGGTGCTATAGTAAATAAAAAACCCAAATCTCTGTGGCCTGGTCAAACAGAAGTTGGGGGAGAAATGCTCTGCTCATCACGTGACTGACATGATGAATCTAATCATCACATGACTGAACCTAACAGAGGCTCCACCTGCTTCAGCATGTTTTCAGGGGTCACTCTGGACATGAGAATCTAGCCAGTGCACAGTGGGAAAGAGGGTGGAAAATCACCTAGGAGATGTTTCTGGGCCTGGCCATTCATCACTCTGCCCACATTCACATGGCAAGAACTTGGGATGCCACTTAGATGTTTCAGAAGTGCTAGAAAATGTAGGTTCTGGGCAGCTGCTTCCTAACAACCACTTTACATGATGGACATGGAGAAAAACTCTGATGGATCCCTGGCAACTCTGTCGCTATGCATCATCCAGAGGAAAAAGACATAAAGTGCGTGGTTTCACAGCACTTTGTGGAATATCAGAGGCCTATTGTTCAATGACCCCCATTTCCAGAACTTCCTACCCACAGAGAAAAGCCAAGATCTCTGAAGCCTTGTCTCTAGGCATGCTTGAATCCTCAATATTTCTGTTTCTGAGTATTTCTCCTTGGCTATCTTAAAATACAAGAAAATTTTATGACTTTGAAATGCCATATGAATACTGTAATACATAGAAAAGCAGGTGACTTTTTCGATATGTTCTATGTTCCTGATATTGAAAAACAAGTTATATATTTATATGTCTATTTATGTATATATATTATACATACATATTTTATATATGTGTGTACATATTATACATACATATCTATATCTATGTTCATATTTTCATATATGTGAATAAATATTAAACATACATATACTTATATATGTGTACATATACATCTATATCTGCCACTGGATTTTATGTGTGTAAAAAAAGCATGGGCAGATATATTCATTTTATTATCAAAGAATTCATCTTATTATCAAAAAGACATAGAGCATATCAGTCTAAGAAAAATTAGGTACTGCATGACCAAGTCAACATAGAGGGGATTTATGAATACCTTGATATGCCGTCTGAGGCTTATATCGTACCATTCTATTTCTTTCAGATAAAATTGAAGGGAAGAAATAGCAAAGTTTGAAAAACTGCCATCAAGTTTAGATACCACCAGTTACACTGAACATTTAAAACAGACATATTGCTTCAAAAGGCATAGGACGGTTCAGAAGATTAACAGTCTATCTGAAGTTCTCAACTTGTCATGAGTTATGAGACATTTTTTATTCATTCATTGACTCATTGGTAGTTTACTCAGAAAAATTGCAGAATCAAATGTGCATTAGCTTTGCATTTATTTATTTATTTGCTTATTTAACAAAATTTCATTGAGCCACTACAAAGTGTCAGGCACCTTTCTGAGCACTGAGGAGATAATACCGTACTAGCCAATCAGAAAGTAAAAAATGTCAAAAGTAGGGAGAAAGAATTTATAGAGAATGATAGGGTTATTATTATAGATAGGACAATTGGGAAAGGCCTTTCTGAGCTGTGGACCTTTGAGCAGAAACCCCAGTGAAGGAAGGGTACATGCCTTTTGAATATTCATGAGAAAATTGCATACGGCAAAGGTAAGTATTAGTATACTTTATATAAGTAAAGTATTAGTGCTCTGATGGAAAGATGTATCTTATATGAAAAATCTCTGACATATACACACATAAGAAACCTCTACCACACAATTTTGGATAAATATTTCACTTAAATGGCATCATCTATCTTAGGAATAGCATAAACTACATACTATTATTTTTCTGCTCTGATAAAATGGTAAGTTAGAAACTTCATTCAGCTAGTAATGGAAACATTTCAAAAAATAGGAGCTTCAGTAAAATAGTGTATTTTCTTTCCTTCATTTAGTTAAAGTCAAGGAGCAAATATCAGAAGCTGGTACAAGGGCTCTATCGTATCATCAAGGTCTGGCCTCCTACTTTCTTGCATCGCCATTCCTTGTGCATTGATTTCATCTTCAAGATGACCTCATGGTCACTATAGGGCCACTGCAATGCTAACCATTTCATCTGTATCCCTTTTTGTAGGACAAAAGGCAAATAGGTCCTTCCCATCTGAATCTATTCTCCAGTTCCCTACCCCTGCTGCCAGCTTCTGAAGACCTTTCCACAAGTCTCATCTAACAACTTGTACTTACCTCTCCTTAGTCAGTTGGGTCATATGGCCCCTTCATCTGCAACAAAGGCTAGAAAATGTCTTTTTACCTGCATACAATGCTGTCCTTAATAAGATCAGAATTATATTAATAAAGACGAAGGAGAGAATCAACGTCAGGTAGACTACTAAGCCCAGGTTCGATTATTAAGAGATGCAAATAAATGACCAACCTCCATTCTCTAAACAAATGATTTTGAAGGCCTATTGCTCTGTTAATTATTTGTCCTTGCTAGGTTATATAAAACCTTTCTCAGTGTCTTCATCACTCACTGTTGATGAAACTGTGACACATTGGTTATAATTTCTAATCTCATCAGGTTGTAATCCCTAAGGAAGCCTATAAACAGCATCTGTCTTCCTTGAATTGAGAAATGAAATAACACAGTAGCAGACAGAAGCAAAGTATCATTTTAGTTACTTATAGAGACCAACGTAGAGGCTGTAGCCTCAGGTTTATCAGCCAGTAGCCAATACTAAACCCTGACATCATGCAGATTGCCCTACTGGCAATGCTAGATTTCTCTATAGAACAAGTATGCTTCCAAGTGGCAAACGTTATTGTTCCACAAATTTAAACATCAAGTAAGCCACTCCACCTGCCCCCTCACAAGTATGGCACTGTCACCACCACCTGGTAAGAAACCCAAGGTGTAGGAAGGAAGTGTTCTCTCCAACTCTGGTGGTGTCTGTGACACTAGTTGCCACAGGGAATCACGCCTCCCCAAATCCATGCCCTATGTGTACCTCCCCATTCCCATCTTAAATCTGCTTTAACCACAAGAATAGGCAGGACATGGTGGCTCACACCTGCAATCCCAGCACTTTGGGAGGCCAAGGCAGGTAGACTGCCTGAGGTCATTAGTTCAAGACCAGACTGGCCAACATGGTGAAACCCATCTCTACTAAAAATACAAAAATTAGCAAGGCATGATGGTGGGCCCACGAGCAATAGTAATCCCAGCTACTAGGAAGCTGAGACAGGAGAATCACTTGAACCTGGAAGGCAGAGGTTTCAGTGAGCCGAGATCACACCACTGCACTCCAGCCTGGACAACAGAGCAAGACTTCATCTCAAAAACAAACAAAAAAAAAACAGAATGTGCCAGTCCTAGGCCTGGGCCTTAAAAAGGCTACTTGCTGCTACACATGCTCTCTTAGGATCTCTGAGCCACTATGTAAGAGTCCAGCTACCCTGCTGGCGAGGCCACAAGGAAAGGCTATTTACAGAGGGACCAGCCCTGAGATTACAGAGAAAGAAAAAGAAGTACAGCTGTCCAAGGTTGCAGCTAAGCCCAGCTCCCCACTGACTCACCTGCTGGCTGCAGCTGCATGAGTAGCCACCAGTAAGATGAGTGGGACACCCCAGCAAAGTCATCCCAGATGGCATGATTGTGATTAAATAAATGTCATTGCTTTATATTACCATGTTTTGGGGTAGTTTGTCCCAGATCAATAACCAAAACAATTAAACACTGCTGCTTGTCCTTCTTCAATATTTTTCATTATTTTTTCTCCTTATCTAGTCTCAGCTTCAATGAGTATTACCACTGAACTTGAAATATTGGCATGTGCTCAATAAATATCAGCTATTATTGTGTAAGGCACTTAGTTATGCAGAGTGTAACAGTAAGTGTAAATATAAAGCATAAAAGTGGTAACTATTGGCTGGGCACAGTCCCCAGCACTTTGGGTGGTCAAAGTGGGCGGATCACAAGGTCAGGAGTTTGAGACCAGCCTGACCAATATGATGAAACCCTGTCTCTACTAAAAATACAAAATTAGCTGGGCTTGGTGCACATACCTGTAGCCCCAGTACTCAGGATGCTGAGGCAGAAGAATCACTTGAAATGGGGAGGCAGAGGTTGTAGTGAGCCGAGATAGCACCATTGTACTCCAGCATGGGTGACAGAGTGTGACTCCGTCCCAAAAAAAAAAAAAAAAAGGTGATAACCATTATTGAGCATAGTTTGCTGCTAGCTGCCTTGTCGAAACTCTGAAATGATGCCTAGTCTTCTTTCCTAATGATATAAAATTGTTATTTTTATACTCTTCTATCAATTGCAGTCTCTCTTCTATTTTGTGTAGCACCAGGTCATTTTTCCTTGGTTGCTTATTCTTAGAAATTCTTGTGAAAGTCATTCCTGCTTCATATAATGAAATTCCTTAACTAGACTATGTTTTTATTCTTCCCTTTCTCATTCCTTCCACTTTCCTGCTTCCAGTAAAAAGCTTCCCCAGATGGCTGATACCAGGCCCTAATATTTGATATTACCATAACCTCACATTTCATAAGCTTCTATTTGTATGTAGTTGCTGTGAGCATTTATTAGCATCTATCACCTAAACAAGATGGGAATGCTTAACAAACCTGAGACCTAATATCTTCCCCATTTTTGCCTTTGCTAGTATTGAGAAGGCAGTTCAAAACGAGCTACCTTCATATCTACACAAATAGCACCAAATCCAAGAACAACCTGCAAATTATCTTCATGCAAAGCTGCATCCCTGGAACTCCAGCAAGAGTTCTGACCTGGATCTCTTCATTATATGTTATGGAAATAAAACATTTAGCATCCAAATCTTCAAAATATTAAGATTACCAGTTTTCTAAGTTGACAGGTCCTTGATTCATTTTGAGCTGACTTACTCAGGAGATAGGAGGCTAAGTGCCTAAAGCCCAAAATACTTTCAGAGGCCCATGAAAATGCTTTAATTTATTTTAATCAGAAAAAAATGTAAACAGAGGTTGAAGAAAATGTTTTAATATGTAATATTAATATATTCATCTTGATACCAAGGCCATAGTAAAATATAATTTTGGATATTTTTTATTGAGGAAGAGACACAAAGGGAAAAGGGTTTAGAGCACATTAAAGTAATAATGTGGCCAAACATTTATTAGGCTAACTGTTCTCAAAATTTAGAAAGCATTAAAATTTCCTGGGGTACTTTTTTATAATCTAAACTTTCAGCTATAATAGCAGCGATTCTGTTAAGTAGGGTTAGAGTAAATCTCAGGAATTTGCATTTTTACTGAGAAATTTAGGTAATTCCACTACATACACAATTAGAGAAAAACTAAAAAAGTAAAACCAGAAATAAGGAAAAAAAACAGAAATGATGGAAGTTTCTGCTTCCATGTAGCATAGTTGAGAGATGGGACAAATAAGATACAAGTATGTTGCTTTTTGTTATATCACTTCTGTCCTGATCGATTTGTTCTCACCACATCATACAGCTAGCATTAAACTGTTGGCTCTATCAGCAGCGGCTTCCTGATATTCCCTTAAAATTCTTCCATCTGTGGACAGATTATTCTGTAGGGAAGGAGCACAATTTGCTGACTACAGGAAGACCACTTACATTTGTACAAAGGCTAAAACAAGCTGTATCAGGCTAGCCTTGAAAACAGCTGAGAGTCTAGTACATTATACAAATTGTCACTGGTTTGGGGCACAAATAGGGCCAGTTGGGTAGATGGCTAAAGTACTAAACAAAAATTAAAAGAATACAGATTTTAAAATAACAAGATAGAAATGTTCTTTACTCATCATTCTGAATAGCTTTAGCAGCTTTCATTTCCCTAAGAGAAGGGTGAAATCAGAATGTACCAGGTAAACAGAAAATGCAAGACAGTTTGGTTGAAATGACTGATGTTGAAACTAGCTTCCTGTAACCCATGCACTTATTAAGATGAATCAACGGCCTGACATGGATGGGCTGCTGTCCATGTATAAGTGTTTAGAGTCTCCATCTGATTGCTCATTAGTTATAGAGGGCAAAATCGTTTCTTTCTACAGCACATGTCTGCCATTTCGGGGAGCCGAAATTTATTGAGAAGTTCAGCAAATTTACTCAGCAAAAATCAGCTTCCAGCAAAGCTGGTTATACACAGGCCAGTAAATTATTCTTTAACTAAGATAAATTGAAAAACCACCAAAGGATTTGTTAGGGTGCAGGGCTTGAACAAAGCTGGAAATCATACCCCAGTATAAATAGGGACGTCTTCCCTAGGAGAGACCAACACATGGTCCGCAGCATGAACTGGCATTGTTAGTTATTCTCTCCAAGTCCTGGGAAGCACAATCCAGTGCTTCATGATTGTAAAGTACTTCATAACATTCCTTGTTTTATCTTCACAACAATCCTGTTGGGCAGCCTGGAGATGTGATTCCCATTTTACACAGGACGAAACAATCAGAGAGAGATTAAGCAACTCACCCAACATTCCAGGATGAAAAAGGATAGACAGACAAGACCTTTTTTTGAGCTGTGAATTTCCATCACATCGTTTAGCTCACTGCCTTGTTTGCCTAAAATCCCAAAATAAATTTGACTGGCCTGAACACTTAAGATATCATGATTAGTTAAATTGAATATGTTCTGATAGACAGGAATGCTATTTCCTGTCCACCTCCATCCCCACTGACATGTTCTGGGAAACTTCTTTTCTCAAGGACAGTGTTGATTTAATTAGAAAGAACTGTGCTCTCATTTCCTATTTTGGCTACCAAAGTAGCCCCAGCCATATGCACAGTGGCCATCTGGAAAAATGCATTCCTAACTTTAGGGAGTATTGCATCAGTTCGCCCTGAAACTGTTTACCCAATGGCTCTGCTCTTCATTTTTAGAAACAGTGTGATTTCTACTTGGGTTTACTTGAGATTCTGCCTACTAACCAAAACAAACAGTGGTACATAAACCTCCATGGAGAATCAGCATGCAGATTTAAAGAATACTCCCCTGTGCTACTCTATAATTTGTTCTCTTTTTTGCAGTTTTGGGTTTTTTAATCAAGAGTTGCTGAAATCAGCTTTTGTTCCATGTGTTCATGACTACAAGCCTTGTTTTGTTCCTTTTCTTGTTTTTTTCTGATTAAGAAATACTCAAAGGTATAATCAGGTTCTTGCACAGTATTTAATTAGCCATAATTAAAAGACATCTACACAAAGCACAGTGTTTTCAAAGTCTTTTCTTCTGTTACATTGTTAACGAATTAAGAAATTAATTGGCATTGTGAGTTACCTAGAAAAAGTGACTGAGAAAATTTTAACTGTCTTATAAAATTATCCTTTATTGTAGATTATGTTCTGGCCCTGTATTCAATTGAATGTCATTCCCAATCATTAAAAGAAAAAAAGCAAAACCTAAGAATGGTGGGAAGAGAAGGACAGATAAAAGTATTAAAAAAATGTTCCTGTAGATCCACATTCTAATAAAAGTGTTTAACATGATCCAAGCTCCGAACTAGTTCTTTAGTTTTTGGAGACTTTTTTTAAACCTCCGAATTTCTTAGAAATGGTGGGGAAGGTGGGCACAGGGGTCAAATGGGTAGGAAGGAGTGCTGGGAAGATGATTCTCTTGTTTCCATATCCAGTAATCTGGCTTTATTGTTTAATAATATGTATGAAAATATTATACATATGATTAATTCTAACAACAATAACAACTTCTCAGGAGGAAGAGTTTAATGAAGAATTTTAAATTATCTCGTTTCTATCTTTAGTCTTTGAAAAGGCTGTTTCCTACAGACATATTTAAAATTTATCCTTCCACTTTAAAGATATATAGTCACCTTTATTTGTATAAAAATGTAGAAATCAAACAAGTATATAAATGAAGGATTTATATTTCTAGCATGTGAAAAGCTTTTATAGATCTATAATACAAAAACACCAATGAAGGTGAGAAAGAGACATTAACATACAGAACCACATATGAATAATACTAATGGCTAATAAACACAAAACAGCTCAAAGACATAGAAATCAAAATGAGATTCATATGTCTCCTATACCCTTAATTCCTACATTATTCTTAGGAATTTATTAAAATCTTAATACCCAATGTTTGAAGATACTATGGTTTCTGTTTGGGACTACAAATTGTATCTTTCTGAAGAGCAATTTATCTGTACATATCGAAACCTTTAGAAATCATCACATGCTTTGACACAATAATTTTACTTCTAGGAATTTTTTTCTAAAGCAATGTTCAAAAATGAAGGGAAGGCTTTATGTAGTAGGTTATTTATCATGGAAAATGTTGTAATAAACTTGTAATATCAAGAGTTAGAAATAACATAAATGTTAAGAGTCAGGTTTAAAATATGTATTGATCATTCATTTGGTTATTATGGAGCTAATAAAATATTTCTAAAGAATATGTTGATGAAATAAAGGCTTGTGATACAATGTTTTGTGAATAATGGAATATAAATTTTCCAAATTTTAAAAAGTCTGTGCCTAAGTATATACAAAGAAGAGCAGAAATACATTAAAATATTAACAGAGGTTATGTCTGGGTGGTTAAAATTATGGGAAATTTTATCTTCTAGGTATTATTAATGTTCAATGGAGAAAACTAGCTATTTATTTATTTAAAAATATAAAATTGAGTTCAGGCACAGTGGCTCACACCTGTAATCCCAGCACTTTGGGAGGCTGAGACAGGTGGATCATGAGGTCAGAAGTTTGAGACCAGTCTGGCCAACATGGTGAAACACTGTCTCTACTAAAAATACAAGAATCACCCAGGCATGGTGGTGTACACTTGTAATCCCCACTACTCAGGAGGGTGAGGCAGGAGAATCGCTTGAAACTGGAAGGCGGAGTTTGCAGTGAACCAGGATCGCACCACTGCACTCCAGCCTAGGTGACAGAGCAAAACTCCATCTCAAAAGAAAAGTGATTTTGTAAAACAAGGTAAAGATCAACTTGTTTCTTTGAAGCAACAAATACTAGCACATAAGCATATTTTTATAAAATATTTTTCAAATATGTGGACTTCTGCCACAATGAAATGTAACTGAAAATATTCATAATATCTAATCTGTGTATCTAAAGACATTAATGATTCACTGTTCAAACCATAGCTATTTTAACATTGTTAAGGAATTCTCTAATAAGTTTAAGAAGAAAAATGATATTATCTATCCAATGTAATCAGATAATTTAACTTCTAACTGAACTTTATCTGGAGTCCTTTATATGTATTAAACAATTCAGAAATCCACTAATGAATGACTTAGACAAAGTAATTGCATGTATAGAATGATCAAAGAAACCAAGGATCATAATCATCATTTTCACACATACTACTATATTTGATCCTCATATTTGTAAACAGGAATAATGGTCTCCTGACTAGAGATAGAAAGTTGCTAGAGCAAAACTGATGGCACTGCCCAAGGTCTCCAGCCAAGTCAGTGATGGAACCAGGATTTTGGCTTTGTACCTATGATTTCTAATCTTGAATCGAAGTCCAGAGTTTGTGCAAGTGTACCATGCTGGCACCTTAAAATAATTCTCTCTTAATTAGTCATGTGATGTTATCACAAACATTTGCCCTTAAACTACAAATTATCTATAATAGTGAGTTTGATAGGCAACATGTATTTCTATTGAACAGCCTTGGAGACAGTCATGAACTTAAAGTAGGCTCTGTTTTCAACTAGATGGCACATAGCCTGTTTCTCTTCTGTTGAATGCATTTCAAGGAATTTGCAGCTACTCACCACATTTTTCTTTAACGTAATTCAAGCAAAATCTTATTATATACTATATTCACATTGTTTAAAAAGCCCATTAATATCAGGGCTTAAGTTATCACTACTTTTGTGCACTTTTAAATAATATACTTAATTTCTTTTCTTTTTTTTTTTTTTTGAGACCGTGTCACACTCTGTCGCCCAAGATGAAGTACAATGATGTGGTCTCATTTCACTGCAACCTCCACCTCCTGGGTTCAAGCAATTCTCCAGCCTCAGCCTCCCAAGTAGTTGGGTCTACAGGTGCATGTTACCCTACCTGGCTAATTTTTGTATTTTTAGTAGAGACAGGATTTCACTATGTTGGCCAGGCTGGTCTTGAACTCCTGACCTCATAAGCCACCCACCTCAGCCTCCAAAAGTGCTGAGATTATGGGCACAAGCCACCACATATGGCCCTATTTCTAATTACAAAACTGTAGAAATTTTGGATTCCCCGTTTGGTAAGATGAAGATGCCACTGTCTCTCCCCTTTTCATTCAACTTTTCTCTGTCTACTCCTAAATTGCCATTTCTAATTTTCATTGTCAAGGTTAATAACATTTACAGTTTCCTGCCAAGCTTTGTTCATAGGATTCTAAATAATGAAACTATAAACAGATTATTGATATTTTTCACTAACAACCAAGTTCCACTAATAACAATTACATTTCCCTTCCTATATAACCAGTGTGTGTGTGTTTTATCCTAGAGTTTCCCATTTCCTTCTCCCAAAATTGTCCTGTTTTCATAAAAATTCTTGACTTTTCTTCTAAGGCATCCATAGATTTATAAAAGTATTATTTTAAATTCCAAGGATTCCTTCAAGTTTTTTGTGTTTAGTTTGTACATAATATCCTGTTCTTTTCTAATGAAGGTTTTGAGGGAATTTTTGTTCTGTTTTTATTTTCTTGTTTCTGTTTTTGTTTTGCAAATCTACCAGAGAATTTAATCTGAGTTTTATTGTGGAAGTTCTGAGCCATTCTCTGAAAGAGTTCCATTTCTCAATGATTTTTTTCTTTCTTTTCTTTTTCCTTCTCTCTTCCTTCTTCCTTTCTTTTCTCCCTTCCTCCTTACTGTCTTGCCTTGCCTTACCTTGTCTTGCACTTTCATTTTCTGGGCAGAGAAGACTACAGGATGCTTACCCCTCTCTGGAATCACTCTGAGGGGGGGATTTCTCACTGAATTGCCAGAGTTCCCAGTGGGATTCTGCTTCAGATGCACACAGGCTTGAACCTCTTTCCCTTCCTAATCTTGAAGCAGAAAATTCGGGAAGCAAACCTCTCGGACACCAAACTGGGAAGGAAGGGGTGATTTATTCGGCCAGGAGCAGCAGCAGCAGCAGCGGTGGCATAGTTGCCTAACAGCTGAGCTCCTCAACAAAGAAAATCCTTGCCCGTTTAAAGGCTTCCAATTCTAGAAATTACGTTTGAAAAAGTCTTGATCTTTGAAATAGGCATGGGGAACACGACTTAGGTGGGGGTTTCATCGTGTTTAAGGAAAAGCTATGCTTTCCCGAAAGATTCCTCCATACCTTGCCTGCAACCTATAGGAGTGTGATTAAGGGTGGTGCCGGGGTCTGCCAGCCTTTACTTCTATTGAAATGCAATGTAGAAGTCTAGGGGGAAGGACTCTTAGAAGCTTAAGAGGATTAAGGGTCTCCTTCCTCAGTCTCACTTCGCCACTTTCACATTGGCATTTCAAGAAATTACCTCCGATATCAACTGCTCACATCTAAACTGAGACTGAATTTTCCTAAAATGTGTATTATACCTTTGACTGTATATTCATGTTTAAACATGATACAAGTGACAAAATGGTAATATAGGGCTATTTTGTTGGGAGATTCTTACTTAACAAAATTTATATATTTTGCTCTTGAATCTATACTAGCTATTGTAACTCTACTCGCTATTCTAGTCTCTAGTTCCCAAGACAGCCTATACACCTCCATGACAGACTTTTTTTTCTATTCCTCTAAAGAAGAACTTTTTTACTTAAAAAACAAAAAGAAAGTGTTCATTGATGATATTGCATTGCCTGGGAGGTTAAAGCCTTGAGTCCTGGATATCGCAGATTTGGATGGAAGCAGGAGTGGAGGGTCAGAGGAGTAGAGGGAAAGCCCCTGATTTGAATATAGTCATTCTCAGTACCTTCTTCCTCTCTGTCTCCTCTGGTCCTCCCGGTGTTTTTGAGAAGTGAATTTCTTCTGGGTCCTCTAGGGTATATTGACTCTCTGATTGTAACTCCTTACTGCAGAATTTCAGCAATAAGTTTCTCTACCCCAGTTTAAAGCTCAATTATTTTCTTCCTAACAGATAGCTGTTGACATTTTCTGCTGATAATGGCTTCCTTCCTATTCTCTTCATGATTGTGGATTTATACATATTTTAATCAATAGGATGGCCTTTTGAAGGAAACAAACAAATTTGGTCAGAATGCCATATTAAAATGAAAGTTAGATGTTTTTGCAAGTAAAGGTATTGGCTAAATATACTTTATAATTTATGTAACTATGAACTACTACAGTAAGATCCCACTTGAAACTACAGGACTGCAAAATACACGAGATTTTGGTACAGAACCACCTGACTCAATTTTGATGGCCCTTGCTTTTAAATTAAATCTGTTGTATCCCAACCTTCATTTTAATTTTATTCTGCCCCTCTCTTTTCAGAATCAGAAAGCCAGTTGCTACTCATTCTGAAGTTTTCGGTCAATAACTTAAATTAGTGGGATACAGATGTAAGCTGAAATAACTATCAGAGATTGTGATGATCAAATATGTTTGCACTTTTGTGGTCTCTGTGGCTGTGCTGAAATGTTTAGAAAATGTAATTGATTCTCTTTATGCATTAATGAGTAGGTATTAAACATTTAATTCCTTTACGTGTTATTTGGCCCCTCTATTTGGAACTGCTTTCTATTAGTTCTAGAAAGTCTCTTAAGAAGACAATATTATTTCCAGTTTCTCCCCCACACTGTATGATTCAATTTATCCTTCTATGTAAAATGGACAAGATACTTTGTGGTTCTGAGATTTTCTTCTTTTCTACTTAAACTTTTATGTAGTAGATTAACTTACTTCTAGTTTCCCCTCTCATAGTTCTAGGAAGGACTTGTCAATCTAATATCAAATACTGAAGAGAAAATTCATTTTAAACTTAGAACTTTTACTGATCCTCACAGATAAAGCCTAGTGGCTCTTTCAGTCAGCCAGAATCTCATTCTTAACCATTTAAAAATACACACATATAGTATATTGCCTGCCACTTATTTATTCCTTAACATATAATTACTAAATGAATGAATTCTAGATTTGCTCTATCCTTGGTTCATGTGGTAGGCAGAATAAAGGCAACCCTGAATGTCAGTCCACATCCTAACCCACAGAACCTGTAATTATGTTACCTTACATGGGAAAGGGTCCTTTACAAAGGTAATTACATTTTTTACCTTGAGATAGGAAGATTACAGTGAATGTATCCACCAACATAATACTTTGAACCTATAGGTAATATGTGTTAAAGTAATGCTAGGCATGGTGACTTATACCTACAATCCCAGTACTTTGGAAGTCCAAAGAGAAAGGATCACTTGAGCATCAGAGGCCGAGACCAGCCCAGGCAACATGGAGAGATCCCATCTCTACGAAAAAATTTAAAAATTAGCTAAGTGTGGCTACATAGAGGCCAAGGCAGGAAGATCACTTAAGCACAGAAAGCCAAGGCTACAGTGAGTTCACGTTTATGCCAGTGTACTCCAGCCTGGGCAACAGAGCAAGACCTTGTTACAAAAGACAAAAATTGTTAAAGTAACCAAGAAATGAAAATTTGTAGCCAAACCACTGCGGACTAATTTGTGTTCCCCTCCAAATTCATGTTGAAGCCCTAATCACCAAGGTAACTGTATCTGGAGATAGAGCCTTTAGGAGATAATTAAGGTTGAAAGAGGTCGTAAGGGTGGGGACCTAATGCTTAAGACTGGCCTTATAAGAGGAGGAAGTGAGAGAGATTTGGGGAGATGTCTCTTTCTCATTTACTCTCTGCCATGTGACTATTCAGGAAGAAGGTGACTATCTGCAAACTAAAAAGAGAGTCATCATGGGAAATTGAATCAGCTATCACCTTTATCTTGAACTTCTCAGTTCCTAGAACTGAGAGAAATAAATGTCTGTTGTTTAAGCCGCTCAGTGGTATTTTGTTATGGTAGTCTCAGCATACTAACACACATCTCTGAAAAATATATATTTCTCCGCAATAGGTATATGACCTCGTGAAATCCTTCATTATTTAAACTGAAAGTGTAACAAAGTTGAATTGGATGAGTAATAGCTACACACACACACACACACTATACGTGGTCATAATCTCTAATGAGTCATGAATTTGATGCTTATTCTTCTCATTAGTGTTTCTCTTTTTGAGACACATTATTTACAAACCATCTCTCTCTCACAAACGGACATCCATTTCACTTGATCTTATTTGATTGCAGTCTTAATATCATTTGATTATGGTTTCATATAATATACACAAGGCTGATTAAAACAAATGTGTTGCTACCTGCCCAAGCAAAAATAAGCCAGCATGTCTTTCACTTGGAAGTTCACTGTACCTTCAGGACACCTATGCTTTTGTGAGGTGATAAGAATCATTTACACTTCAAAATTTTCACTATACCAAATACCACATGTTCACTTATAAGTGGGAGCTAAATGATGAGAATACATGGACACATAGAGGGGGATCACACACACTGGGGCCTCCTAGAGGGTGGAGGGAGGATGGTGAAGGGAGGAGGGAGAGGATCAGGAAAAATAATTAGACTTAATACCTGGGTGACAAAGTAATCTGTATCACAAGCCCCCATGTTTACCTGTGTAACAAAAATGTGCATCCTGCACATGTACCCCTGAACTTAAAAGTAAAAAAAAAAAAATTTACTATCACTTTCCAGAACATTTTTGTCAACGTACAGGTACCTACTGATAAACAGTAGGATTAATGTTACAAACCAATGACCAAATGTAAAAGTCCAGAGTAGATGCATTAATTCCCACAACCAGTAATTTTTTTAATTATACTTTCAGTTCTGGATACATGTGCAGAACGTGCAGGTTTGTTACATAGGTATACATGCGCCATAGTGGTTTGCTGTATCCATCGCACTGTCATCTACATTAGGTATTTCTCCTAATGCTATCCCTCCCCTCACTCCCCTACCCACCCCCTCGGCGAGCCCAGTGTGTGATGTTCCCCTCCCTGTGTCCATGTGTTCTCATTGTTCAACACCCACTTGTGAGTCAGAACATGTGGCCAACACCCAAGAATTTCAAACTTAAGAGCTATCAAAAGTAACAGTTAGTTTCCTCATACAACAGTGGTAGACCACAAGAAGAATGCATAAGTGGCTATAACTGGAAATAGAATCATTTATGACTTTATGTGTCAAGGTTGGCATGATGAATTATAGCTAGAAGTAAAATGATCACATAAAGTACAGTATCTAAGTAAAATATGTGCTAAAAAGTCCCTCCTGAACCATCACTGGTTTTTCAAGGCTGGCTTCTTACAGAATTCCCTGAAACTCGGGTGATTTTCAAAGTTGAATGTTTATAGAATCTACAAGAGTGGTAGTAGTCCAACGATTATGAATAGATAAGGCTGCACGGCCCTGATGAAAAAGGAAGGCTGCATCTTGGTCATTAGACTCTATTAGATAAAAGATTATTGCACAGCTACTAACAAGGAAACCCTTAGAAGCAGCCGAGCACTGATGGTAACATTTTAGAAATGAATGTCATTTTGGTCAGACAAGTGATTACTGTCAGGTCAAGGAGACCCGCCAATGTCTCCTCAATCATTGCATGAACTAGACCTTTCCCCTGAACTTCAGGCAGTTCTTCCTTCAACTTGAAATTTAATCAGCTGGCCCTCCCAATCAGAAACATCCAACAAAATCATGCAAGCCAAGTGACTAGCTGTGTGAGCTGATTATTGAATGATGTCTAGAATGCTGAAATCATAGTCCTTAGCAATGTTTCTGAAGATGTAAAGTATATGATTCATTTTACCATTAGGCCGATGTCAGAGAGAGAAAGATTCTCATTTGACATTTAATCTTCAGGGACAAATTACATGCAAACATTCATAACATGACAGAAGATTTTCACTATTGCTATTCCTTAGATCTGTGACATGAATGGAAGAGATTCCAACATAATATCTGACTGTATCTCTAATTCATTCATTCACTCATTCATTCAGCTATTCGACATATAATTTTGGAGGACCTGTTTAGTACCAATCAAAGCTTGCTACTGATGATTCTATTAAGCCATCTCTCCTTCATGTAATAAATGATCCTCAAGTTGGGAAAAATTTACAAGTTATAAAACAGAACCCTCCATACAATGCAAGAGTATCATCTTAGCACCCCTCAGAAGTGCTCAGTTTCTGGTTTCAATCTTCCAGAAAGCTCTAAAGAAAAATTCTCAGGTATATGATGTCTTCCCTTCAATATGACCAGAAGCAGGCACATTGCCCTCTGCAAGTCAGATGGTTTCCTCAGTTCAGTCAGCAACTTGATGGGACATCAGCTGCCAGAGGTGGTCTTTGGAGATGACAGCAGGATGTTGGTAGAGCAGATGTCTTGGACTTGGGGATTAATGAGAACTGACTGATGGGTAGGCCCATATACACACACTCATGCAAATGGCTTCATCTTTACAGCTCTAAATGTAATGCCGTGTTAATTTGGATAAGCAGTTGTTAAGGTTCATATCAAAGGTTTATGTTTTCTGTAATCATTTACTTAACATTTTAATTTTTCCCTCTGCAGCCGCCCAACTAAAATTGTCTAATCTCTGTGTTAATACCAAGCATAGACAAAAAGCATCTGTATTATGTCAAGTGTAAAAGAAACAGAAAAGCAGCAAATTTTGATCTTTAGGTAATATTTTTCTCCTTTCTTAGCACCATTTTATATAACAGTGGAATATAATATTATAATTTCAGGGCAAAGTCTTGTAAGCATATTTGAATTCTTCCTTTCCATTCATTTTAGTCTTTGTCTAGATAATGGACGTGATGCAGATACAGATAAATAATGGAATAATAATAAACTGAGTTATTTTTACAATGAAACCCACCCTCCACTTCAGCATATTCAGTTGCTCAGGGGCAATATTTTGCCAAACAGATATTATAGTAAGAGGAAATCATGACACATTTTTGCAATCCTGTGTCCTACAACAATAGAATATTAAGTGTCTATAGCACTTCACCTAGAAATCTGTCCTAGGGTCAACAGTCCACAATCTCGTGATGAGAAAAGAAGGGCTGGATCCTGTAAATACACACACATGTTTGAACACTGGCAGTCACTTTTTGGTGAAAATGTGTTATTCAAAAATTGGCATAATCACAGTTTCCACCTCGTTTATGACCAGCATAAAAAATTGCATAAAATATCATGCACAGCTGTAGTCAGAAGGAAGATTCAATTTGGGCTTTGTGCAGACTTGACTTGACGCCAGTGCAGTCACATACATCATCTAGGGCTGCATTTCAAAGAGTAAAATACAGTTTTAATTCTTGTGGCAAATTTATTTTTTCAAGGAGAGATAAAAATGTTACAATAGATCATAAAAAGCATTAAGTCCCTCCCTGCCCCCACCCAGTCCATCTTTTGTTAATATAATGTTAAAGGGTTAGCAAAAGATGGGAAAGCCATAACATTAAAGGTTAGGATTGCAGCTCTATCTGTCCTCAGAATGAGCAGGTATCTGGTGTGATTGCATACTCCTTTTTATTATTTAGACAGCCTCATTGGGAATATCATATGTGAGCAACCTCAAACATTCCCGCTGGTTTCTTTGAGAAATCTCAAAGGCCGCAGTGACAGAGAACAGCATGGGAAAGCTACTAAAGACAGACAAGGTTTTCAACTGAAATGCAAAAGCACAATATAGCACACAGTTTTACAAGGAGATCTCCTCCACCCCCGCGGAGGAGAGGGCTGATGTCCAGCATCATGTGTGCGGGTGCATCACAGCATCTTCCTACTCTCAAGAGCCTTAACGGGACAGCTGCTTCATTTCCCAATCGAGGTCCAAAGAAAACAAGTAAGTTGGCAAAACCCAGATAGCTAACTTTATTGACTGAAGCAGAACCAAAACTCTATTCTCTGGAACTTGAACACAATGTTCTTTCTACCTCTTTATGTTGTCTCCAGAAGTGCTTGACATCTCTAGGAATGAATGAGAATATCCACTGAGAGACACAGGTGAAAACTTTTTATTTCATATGTGATGGTGTACTAGAGCCAGTTGGCACAGAGTGTTGAGAGTCTATTGTTTTCATCTCTTCCTGATTCACACTGAGTGACTTCATGCTGATAAGTTTATCTTGGCCATAGTGGGAGTATTTACACCACCAAAATTGGCAAATACTACAAACCAGGGCTCCCTCCCACCCACTGCATAGACACTGATCAACACATCACTCTTCTGGTTCTGTCACCCCAGGAGTCAGCTCATAAATGATTAGGTGTAATGCTGCTCTAACCTAACAGTCCTCATCCCCTACCTCATAAGCTCCAGTGATAGTTTATCAATTGTTTCCAGCACAGCTTGTTAGGAGCTGCTATGAGGCTCCTTCAGGACCATAAGGAATCTTGTGACTCACCTGTTTCTGGGGGTTATGGCTGCACCAGCACACCCAACGTCAGCAGATACCAGACTAGGCAGTTTTGTTACTGACTTATAGAAAGCTAATAGACTCAATTGTTTTGCCCAAGATTGAGGTTCCAAAGATTTATTTATTTTAATCTAAAGAGTGCACTGGTGTCTTTAGTTTACATCAATTATGCATAGATTGTCATCAAGCAAAATGTGCTGTAGGAGAAAGAGGATTTTGAAACAAAAAAAAAAAGGAAGCTGGAGAAAAAATGTACATAAACTCATTCAACTGCAACTAAAGGATCTTCTTTACAAACAGGAGGCAAGGGTATATAGTTTTTAAGAATTTTGAGGCATGTAGACTTGTGATTGGTCCCAGGTCTGACAACTGTGAGCTCTGTGATCTTATACAAGTTACAAACTTCTCCAAGTCTCAATTTCCTCATGCATAAAATGAAAAGAAAAATAATATATTTTCCTTAGGGTACTTCAAGGATTCAATAAGACAAAATACACTAAACCCTATTTTCTTTTGCCTCCCCAAGAATTCTGCCCTAGCAATTCTTCACACTCACTCTCATTCTCATTTTTGCTCTCTCCCCACTGCATCATCATGTTTTTGTTCTCTGATCAGAAATGTATTCCCTGCCACTCAAATGACGTTTAATGACATTGTCAAGATTATCAGTGACCTCCATATTTCTAAATTCATTGGTTAAATCTTTGCTCTCATCTTCTGTGACTCAGCATATAACACAATTAACACCTCCTCCTTAAAATACTTTCTTCATTTGGCTTTCGGTACTCTAGACTCTCAAGGTTTCCTTCCTATATGTGGCCATTACCAATTCCAGTTGCTGAAGAGCTAAAAAGAAGAACTATGTAGTGTGATGACAGGTGGCTTCAGGATCACTGAACTCTAGTGAGGAAAGTGGAGTTACTGCAGGTTTAAGATGCATAGGAAATGAACAGGCCAGTGGTTATCCATTTTTGCCTGCACATCTGAATCACTTGGGGGGCTTTTGGAACTTGTGATGCCCAAGCTATCCAAAGTTAATTGTAATCTCTAGGCATGAGATCCAGGTGTCACTATTTCTTCTGTAGGTTCCCCAGTTGATTACACTGTGGGACCAACACTATAAAACATTGACCTAGGTGCAGTAAGAGAAGTAAAGGCAGATTCCAGGAGGAAGTAGTTTGTAGAAAGGCTCCATTGGGTCAAAACTAGCAAATAAATGAGCACAAAAGTCTGAAATCATGTAACAACACCAGAGCAAAGAAAGTAAAAATATAGAAAACTTGTACAATAACGGTGATAATACAAGGCATAATATTAGTTAAAGGATGCCATGAAGTACTACCTAAGAGGTTTGGAGAAATGAGAGATCATTTGAACTCATGAAAAACCATATAAACATACCAATTAAAAGAAGTAGGACTGTGTGTCAACCGATAGAAAGACTGGAGTAAAATTTGTTGTATTTAAATTTGTCTCCAAGTACTTTCTTTGACTTAGGGCTAGATGCCTCAGTTTCCTCATATGTAGTATGTATGACAATAATAACAATAAACTTATTTCATTAGTTTCTTGGAGGATTTTGATAATTTATATAAGGCACTTAGAATAGCATTTGACACATAAAAAACAAACATTAAATGACGATGATGATGATGTTGACGATGGCCACATTATGATGATGCAGGTCTTTGGCAAAAGTTGTGGGAATTTAGCTGAGCCATTGGCCTAAAGACAGGGTTCCATCTGGGAGAACTATAATCGGTGCCAAGCTAGGTTTCTTTCCTCCAATCAAAACTAGCACAAAAAATAGTGTGAATCATGAAAAACTTGTCTCTAGCCTGCCCATTCGTTTTATGGCACTTTCCCCCTTCCTTGTCCTTCAAGAGCAGGATTTTTCTGCTTCTGAATACCTCCCAACAGAAAATGATTTGATAACAGTACCACTACCGGGATTACTTTTCTCAGTAGTGCCGTATCTTAAAACTTTATCTGAAACTGTGGAATAAAAGGCTCTATCCCCAAAAGAATGTTAGTAATCAGAAAATTATATGAGATAATTTAGATAAAAATCACTTTTAATTTATAAAGTGCAATGCAAATATTAACCTTCACCTATGATAACTGACTTCTACAAAGCCCTCAAAATTTTAAGGGGAGTATCCACTTTATTTTCCACATGTCCATCAAAGAGCATATTTGATCTTACTAGAAGGCCAATATTCCTTTACTAGTAGTAGCCCATTAATCCTAGGCCTGTGGGAAAAAGACTTGACTGCAATGAGCATTGACAAAAAGGTTTTTCAGGTTGTACTAAAACTTCTGTTCTTTTAAAAAACCTTAACATGAAAGACATGCTAATTTAGTTATAATCAGTGTGACTGAGGAACAAAAAGAAGAGAGGAAATGCAGATTCATGTGTTCCTAGAATTGCAAAGCCTGTTCTTTGTCAGAACCTGCTCTTCCTTTAGAATTTTCACTTCTTACCCATGTACTGCTGTTCTTTCACCCACCTAAGAAAACATTTATGAAACACTTAGCATGTACCAGGCACCTTTCATGGCCCTAGAGATATAGGATGAGGATAAGACATAGTCTCTGCCCTTGAGAAGAATGCAAGAGAGTAGGGGAGGCAGGCCACTTATGAAATAGATCATGTTGATATAACAGAAATTGCAAAGACAATAGGTACAAAGATAATGGCACACAGTTCCGTGAGAGTTGCTCTTTGCCCACAATGGAAACCATTATACCACAAGTGTGTCTTGAAAACTAAGGGCCTAATTAGGCAAAGGAATCTGAAAGAATGTTCAAGATAAATAAAAGAAGACAAGAACTGGCCACAACAGTGTGATACTTAAATTCTCTTTCAAGTGGTCTTTCTTAGGGTACCCTGGTCTCCAATCACAAAAGCCTTTCACTTCCTCCCGAGAGATGCCATATTGTTTCTTTCCACTAGTCTATGGTGATGGTCCCATTTTCTTCCCCTAGCTTGCTCTGAAGGTGTACATTCAGTTGGTGCATCCGCTTGCACCCAAACTTACTCCCCCTAGGTTCACATGCATGACCCAACGATGCCTCTGCACTGCAAAGGAAATGATCTAGAAATGCAAATCAAGATTTATATATGCAAAGGGACACACTGCAATAACTGGCATGTTTTAAGCAATATCAAAAAGGAATAAAAACATTAAGATGGATCCACAAAAATAAAACACTATAAAGCTCTTAAAAATACATAGTTCTGAAATTTTAAGATTATTTTATGGCATGGGGAAATTCACAGAATATTTGCTCCTGCTACACACACACACACACACACACACACACACACACACCATGTAGATGTCTTTGGTGTTTATATACAGGTCCACTTTCAAAATAGAAAATTTGAGAAAAAAATGAATATACAATCCCACCAGCCAGAGATAATCTTGATAACATCCAGGCATACATTTTTCCAGACCATTCCCCACACATACTTGTTTCTTTTTGAAACAAAATTGGAATCCTGGAGTTTTGCATCATACATTGTGTTCATCCTGTGTAACATCATATCAAAAACACTTTTCCATGTAATCAATTATTCTTTGAAAATTGGACTTTAATGTCTGTAAATATTCCTTTTTTTGAATGTGGCATAATTTACTTAGCGGTTTCATTATGGTGGACAGTAATAATTTTTATATTTTTGTTTTTATAAATGATTCTTCAACTAAATTTCTTGACCGTAAGTCTTTGTTCATAATTCACTTATTTCCTGAGACTGGCTATATAGACGTAAACTTACCAGGTCAAAGGTAAAAGAATTTTAATGCTCTTGAACAATATTTTCCAAGTTGCCTTCCAGAAAGGTAATACCAGCTGATACTCTCACCAGTGATGCACAACGGCACCCATAACCTCACTCTTGCCAGCATCAAGTGTTATCTTTTATCATCGCCAATATGGCAGACAAAAAAGAGTATTCTTTTTTTAATGCCATATTGTGTTAAACAAAACAAAGAATACAAAACTACATATGCAATATGATCTCAACAATGTAAAACTGTGGCCAGAAAAAAATAACAGAAAGCAAACACATGACATGGTAAAAATTTTTAGCCTCTGCTGGTAGAATAATAGATCATTGCTTTTTATACAACATCATTAATAATAATAGCAATATATGATTTATTCAAAAGATGCCTTGTTTCAGGAAACATGCTACATGGTTTTCATCCAGCATCTCATTTAATCCTCAAAACGCTAAAAAAAATTATTTCATTTACAGCAGTAAATGACTGAGTCAAAACTAGGTCGAGGCTAGAACAGTATATAAACTCTAGCTTCACTAATTCCATAGTTTCTACTTTTTGCTCTTTTTCCTCCCAATTTAACATATTTTTGCTTTCTTGTTAATGAGTATTTTTAATCATAAAAGCAATAAAATTCATCTTTACACTCTGTTCTAAATGAGAGGATCCCTTACTAAATTTGTTGCCCATAAAATTTAACCAGCTTCTCCAGAAAGGAAGCTCATTCCCTAGCTCAGGGAGGTAAATATGAGACTCTCTGGACATCTCACAATGACCAGGACTTGCCTGAATGCAAGGAGTCACCAGCATCGTTACCTGGCACACTTCCTTGCCCCGCAAAATCATGCCACGTGGGTAACTGCCTAGCTCAGCACACATAACCTTGCCTTTGGCTTGTAGCTCGTCACTCTGGCCAAAAGAAATGCCATCTGTATGAGCAAAAAAGTAGCTGCATTATGGAGATAGGTAGGCAAAGTCAGAATCCGACTTTTGTCCTTCCTGCATTAATGAGAAGACTGTACTTTCTTCATATTAGTACTGATCTTAATAGTTTTTAATAACATAGCAAGCAGGAAGCAGTGATATTAATATGATGTCTTCTTGTGTTTAATAATAATAGAAGCCAATGCCATTTATAAAGTCCAAATAATAGCTAGACAATGTTTTAAAATCCTAGTCTTTTAAAAATTGTGTTTATTTTTTTCCTCTTTGCTTCTTCCTCCTCCACTCTTTCCTTATTTTTAATTTTTAGTGGGTACATAGTAGGTGTATATATTTATGGGGTACATGAGATGTTTCGATACAGGCATGAGATGTGAAATAAGCATATCATAGAGAATGAGGTATCCATCCTCTAATTCTAGTCTTTAAAAATATATATATGCACAATATTTTAAATATATACTATCGACCTAAAATATTAGCAAATCTGAGAGGAGTCATTATAACAAGTCTTTTGATGATACATTTGGATAGATTTTTTAAAACATACTACCTAATTATCATTACAAGCTATATAAATACATATTTGTAATCGGTGAATACAATAGCTATTTTATAGAATAAGAAACTACTTTTCAAATTGATGTTTTTGTTTTGATTTTTATTAAATCTCGATGTGCTAAATATTTATATTGAGGACACAATACACAGAACAATAAGGAAAAAATAAAGAATATTTGTATGAGAGGGAAATGTCCCAAAGCTAACTCTTTTTAATATTCAAAGAACATGTTGATTGTTTATATAATATATTCAGACACACTGTCAGACATTTTTACCCATGTGGAAATAAGCATTAACAAACCAGACTTTATTGGTAAAGTTCTGTCCAGAGAGAAATAACTTTTTATAATGATTCTATCATTTAGTAATAACTCCCGCTTGTTTCAATGGCTAAAATGTCAACATTCAGATCCTAATCCCCTAGCCCCACGCCATTGCCTTATATCATTTTAACTCCAGTCTCTGTTAATTGTTGACCTCTGTGACAACATGAATCCGTGAATCAATGCACAGAACCCTTTGGGGAATTCACATTCTTAAGAAAAGTGTCACTGAGTTACCTATGTCTTATTTTCCAAGAGCCAAAACGGTCTGGGAATCTGATTACATATTGCTTTTCCCCATTTTCTACAAGATGTCCAACTCATTTATGATAGCTTCACGAACTTCTAATTTGCTGGTTGTTCTTTGAATTTCAAGGATTCTCATTAGAAAAGAGAAATATTTTAGAATTCTTAATGGACACTTTTTAAATTGAGAAACAGATTCTTTTCTAAGATGCAAAAAGGCATTATTTATGAGAATATAGAGAAATTCGTATAAAATTGTTTAAATTTTAGGCTGGGCGTGGCAGCTCACGCCCGTAATCCAATACTTTGGGAGGCCACAGTAGGCAAATCACTTGATGTCAGGAGTTCAAGATCAGCCTGGCCATTATGGTGAAACCTCATTTCTACTAAAAATACAAAGATTAGCTGGGCATGGTGGCACATCTCTGTAGTTACTCAGGAGGCTGAGGCAGGAGAATTGCTTGAACCCAGGAGGTGGAGGCTGAAGTGAGCCAAGATCGTGCCACTGCAGTCCAGCCCGGGTGACAAAGCAAGACTCCATCTCTAAATAAATAAATAAATGTTAAAAGACTAAAATCCTGACAAACATTCTGTTTTCACTACTAACAGTTAATTTCTGGGATTTGTTTTAATGATGATGTGTAGGGTGATGGGCTGATTGATGTAAGCTTAATTTGTAAAGGAAAATTAGGAAATCCGTGTCTTATACAGACATAAAGTTATCTTAAATCATTATTTATTGTAAGAGAACAAAATTTTTAAAAAGAAAAATTTCAAATACATTGAACCATTTTACGTTCTGTCATATAGAGCATTTAAAAAAAAAGCAAATTCCTATGTTTACTTTGCTACCTAACAACAATTAAACTCATGTGACATTTACCCCTCTTTGTTGTACTTATGTCTTGCCAATCTCTCAGTTTTCTGATTCTACCTACCCAAATTATTCTCAATTGTTAAACAGTACAAGTTCAAGAACAAAATATCACCTTAACACTATGAAAAACAGTATGTTTTCTAAAGATGACCCAGGCCTGGTTCTGGTCATTCTTTGTCTAAGAATTTCTACTTTCTGTACCATTTGTGTATCTGAGCCAAGTTATAAGGCTCCAGATCAGCCTTAAGGGAGAAAAATCCTTTCTCCCAATCCCCCATCTGCCAGGACTGAGGTTCTAAATCTAAGGATTTTTCTCCCTTAAATCTGACCTGGAGCCTAAGTTTTCTCTAAAAATCAGGGGATTAAACTAGAATGACCTCTGACCTTTATTGGCAATACAAATTGTAATTAACCCAGTTTGGATTCTAATCTATTTTGCATTCGTTCTACATGTATGTATTAAATACTGGCATGTGCCAGGTGTGGTTTTAGGTGCTTAGGATACAGTGGCAAGTGAGAGCCACATGGTGCCTGCCTGAACCTAATTATACTCTAGAACCTAATTACAGCTGAGCCAGGAAGTCGATGATGTCGCATAGACGCCCCACTTGTTGTTTTTCCTCACTAATGCCCTGGTCTCTTCAAATGAAAGACTGCACTTTTCACAACTTATTTAAAAGAATCAGATCATTTGACTCACACCAAATATAGTGTAGACAATCATAGAGTCTTGACTCAAAGGTTAGAGAAACACACAAAAAAAACCTTTCTATTTTTCCACTGACACCTTCACAGCCAAGGGCACTTGCCAGCTTTTTATTTAATTTTATTTTTCAGAAATGGCAAGTACACTAATTGAGTGGTTTGTTTAGAAAAGCTTGGGGGCAAGAGGAGTTTTTTCTTTCTTGCTCTTTCACACACACACACACACACACACACACACACACACACTCTTATACTTTCAATAATGGGCTCATTAGTTTCTAATGCATTCTTTTTGCACTAGCTGAAAAAGGATTTCATCCTACCTGGCCCATTTTTCTTCAGGGAAAGTCCCCGTCTGGAATTGCTAACCAACTTGAGGGTCAGAGATTTTTTTTTGAGAATCAGAAGAAAGCAATGAACCCCAGGCCTGGCAGGTGGGGGGACTGGGAGAAGACGGGAAGTATGTGTGTGCAAACAGACAAAAGTTTGCATACAGGTGGTTCATGTCCAAGGTAAGCAACTCCATACCAAAGTATATAAAATACTACATTTTACAGAAATGTGTTCTACAAAAATTAGGATTACTGTTACCTAGGTGAGGAGGTTGTTTCCAAAGTCAATGGGGCTTGGAAATGCGGGCTGTGACAGTGATTTTTCAAAATGCTTTAGTGTATTAATGTGCACTGTTTCTCCTTAAAAAGATGATGTGTCAGGGGGAAATAGGGGACGGACAGCAGGGGGGTGGGGAGTTGGGGAGAGATAGCATGGAGAGAAATGCCAGATATAGGTGAAGGGGAGGAAGGCAGCAAATCACACTGCCACATGTGTACCTATGCAACAATCTTGCATGTTCTTCACATGTACCCCAAAACGTAAATGCAATAAATAAATAAATAAATAAAGATGATATGTATGTGACAATAGCTCTAACACCCTAACTGCTCTGGGCATGGAACCCCCTTTATCCACCACCCTTGAATTATCTCCTCTGACCAGTGCTCTAAGAAACCTTCCAGAAATAATTCATTCCTCACATCCCTACCACACTCCCAGATCCATCAGTTGAATCTGGCTGCAGAAGATCATTTGCTATGAGAAAAGGGCAGCTGATAATGTTAAGGTTAATAGCCAATGACTGTTGTGACATGAGCATTAAAAACAAATAAATGTCCTCTTGAAATGATGGAACATTTTGCTTTTGATTTAAACCTTTGGTCCCGAAAACACAATGTGAGTGTGGTTAGAGCAAGTTTCTCAGACTTTCTCTGCTTCAGTTTTCTCACATGTTAAATATGGATTAAAGTAGTTCATACCACATACCATTATTGTGAGAGTTAAATAACTTACTAAATGCAAAGCATTCAGAACAGTGTCCTGCATATAAGCACCCAATAAATATTAGCCATATATTTTATTTTCCATTGTTATAACAAAAATATATATTAATATATCTTCATATATTAATCTATTATATATAATTACTCTAGTAGCTCAGAATAATGTATATATCCACAGAGAAATGATAAGTATTAATATTTTCAAAAGCAGACAATGAATAATCTGAGAATATCTGAATATAAATTGAAACATTTGGGGGTAAAGATTATATTGTTAGAGGGAAAAAAGCCATTTCTTATTCATAAGAGTTGGTTACATTTCAATTTGGTTTTATACACATATTTAGAGCTACATTAACATGTAAAAACTTGGCTAAAGAGTAATGTTAAAATGGATTAATCTTCCTTACATGTCCTCGTATTCATACAATACTTTTTTTGGCATTATCGATTCCTTTATGAATAATGCCAAAAAGTAGTAGAGTAAAATAAGTGACACAATTAGACCTGAGATATTTAATGGAAAACCACAGCCTGCTGTAAAGAAAGTCATCATTACCCATATGAGGACACAAAATGTAAGACAACGCAATGCTGGCTTAATTCCAGTTTGACTTGCCTTACTATCACAAGTTCCTCTAGAAGGGATAGGGACAATTCTGTTTCCTCCTATCGGTTTCTCTTCCTCCATTGCTTTTCATTCAAACCTACTTACGACATGATAGTCAGCTTGTGCCCCTGCTTGTAACTCTCTGAAGAAGAAAAACAAACGCTTATGTCATGTTGGTGAGAATGTAAATTAGTTGAGTCACTGTGAAAGACAATTTGGAGAATTCTCAAAAAACTTAAAGCAGAACCACCATTCAACTCAGCAATTCCATTACTTTGTATATATACAAAAGAAAACAAATTGTTCTACCGAAAGACATGTACACTTATAGGTTCATCACAGCACTATTCCACAATAGTAAAGGCATGAAACCAACCTAGGTACCGATCAACAATGGACTGGATAAAGAAAATATGGCATATACTTGTGTATGGGTGGTTCCATGGTAGAAAATATGGCACATATACACCGTGGAATACTATGCAGCCATAAAAAAGGAAAAAATTGTGTCCTTTGCAGTAATATGAGTGCAGCTGAAGGCCATAATACTAAGCTAATTAACACAGGAACCGAAAACCAAATACCACATGTTCTCACTTATAAGTGGGAGTTAACATTGGGTATTCATATAGATACTGGAGACTACCAGAGGGTGGGAGGGAAGGAGTGGGGCAAGAATCAAAAAACTATCAGGTACTATGCTTACTACCTGGTTGACAGGATCATTTGTATCCTAAACCTCAGCATCGTGCAATATACCCATGTAATAATCCTGCACATGAACCCCCAAAACTAAAAGTTGAAATTAAAAAAAAAAAAGACAACCATCTTCAATTACTTTCCATTGTGCTTAGAATGGAATACTTACTTAATGATGTGGCCTGCTGCTGCCTCTCATCTCTTAACTCACACCACTCTTCCCTACCTCAGCCTTGCTCCATTCCTTGAACCAAGCTCTTTCCTGCCTCAGGGCCTTTACGCTTGTTATTGCCTCTACCTGGAGTGTTTGTCCCTCACATCGTACGTGGCCTGATTCCAACTCCCCATTTGAGCTGATAAGAGATGGTAAAGGAGACATCTCTCCACAGGCTGTCCCTGAATCCTCTATCTAAGGTAGCCCTCATCTCCCTATTTATTGTCCAATATACCACCAATTTTGTTGCCTCAAAGTACCTATATTTGACATTAAGTAATACAGTAACATTACTAAACTAGCACTAAAACTGATCTCGATAATTATATCCATGGCATAAATGAAGTCTTCCACATCAGTTCTACTCTAAGGAGAAGTCATCCTTATTTATTGTTACTGCCCCATATTAAGTCCTTCTCAACCAGTGAGCTGTGATAAAAATTAAGTCATTTGTATCATTTACAATAAATTATAAGGTATACAACTGCTAAATTAATTTAAAGCATCCCTTGGGTATGTGAATAGTAGTACCAGAGGAAACTGAAGCTCACATATTTCACTTACAAAGTGTTTTGTATATTTTCTACTCAAAGTTTTTTTTTTAATTGTACTTTAGGTTTGGGGTACATGTGCAGATCATGCAGGATTATTGAATAGGCACACACATATCATTGTGGTTTGCTGCCTCCATCCCACCATCACCTATATCTGGCATTTCTTCCCATGTTATCCCTCCCAAACCTCCCCACCCCCACCCTGCCCCTCTGCTAACTGCCTCCAACAGACCCCAGTGTGTGATGCTCCCCTCCCTGTGTCCATGTGTTCTCATTGTTCGACACCCACCTATGAGTGAGAACATGTGGTGTTTTATTTTCTGTTCTTGTATCAGTTTGCTGAGAATGATGGTTTCCAGATTCATCCATGTCCCTACAAAGGATACAAACTCATCATTTTTTATGGCTGCATAGTATTCCATGGTGTATTTGTGCCACATTTTCCTTGTCCAGTCTATCATCGATGGGCATTTGGGTTCCAGGACTCTGCTGTTGTAAACAGTGCTGCAATGAACATACTTGTGCATGTGTCTTTATAATAGAATAATTTATAATCCTTTGGATATATATCCAGTAATGGAATTGCTGGGTCAAATGGAATTTCTATTTCTCGGTCCTTGAGGAAGCACCACACTGTCTTCCACAATGGCTGAACTAATTTACACTCCCACCAACAGTGTTAAAGTGTTCCTATTTCTCCACATCCTCTCCAGCATTTTTTAATGATCTCCAGATTTTTAAATGATCACCATTCTAACTGGAGTGAGATAGCATCTCAATGTGGTTTAGATTTGCATTTTTCTAATGACCAGCAATGATGAGCATTTTTTCATATGTTTGTTGGCCTCACAGATGTCTGTTTGTTAATAACCTTTGCCCACTTTTGGATGGGTTTGCTTTTTCTTGTAAATCTATTTTAGTTCTTTGTAGATTCTGGATATTAGCTCTTTGTCAGATGGGTAGATTGCAAAATTTTTTCCCATTCTGTTGGTTGCCGGTTCACTCTAATGATTGTTTCTTTTGATACAGAAGCTCTGGAGTTTAATTAGGTCCCATTTGTCTATTTTGGCTTTTGTTGCCAATGCTTTTGGTGTTTTAGTCTTGAAGTCCTTGCCTATGCCTATGTCTTGAATGGTTTGCCTAGGTTTTCTTGTAGGGTTTTTATGGTGTTAGGTCTTTTAAGCCTTTAATCCATCTAGTGTACTAAAAATTTTAAAACAGTTTGTAAGTGAAATATGTTTTTAGAAAATGAGCCTGTTTTATCTCTTGGTTGATCCTGAACCCTGGAAGTATCAAGAATTCATGAAATCACAGTTTAAGCATTGGAAGAAAACATAATAGCCTTAGAACTAGCCAGTTTTCTCGCATTTGAATCCCTTCTGCGGTGTTCCTACCAAGTAGTTATTCTTCATTAATCACAAGTTCACAACCCCTTGACATAACCATTTCCTGTTTGAAGACCTCTGACTTTCAGAAATCCCTAAGAGATAAGATAAGGTAGGCCCCAGAGTGACTTATACTTACTGGTGATCTTTCAGTAACTTAAATCCAAGTGGAATAAATCTAATCTCTCTTACACAGACCAGCCTTTCATGTTTCTCAAGACAACTGTAATGTCCTCTTAATTTTCCTTTCTTTGAGATAAAACTTTTAGTTCCTCTGACTATTCTTAATATGCCATTGTTTCACTTTATTGCCAGGGAGTGAACTTTTACATTTACATCACATTTTTTTTATAGCCTGCTTCACAGATGGAACCCAAAATGAAGCATTTGCCACTGGTAACCACATCACTGCAGAGCAAAGCAGTCTGTCAAAACCTCTGTTCATGATGTCAAAAAATAATAGCAACAAAACATATCAAAGTAGCTGGGAGTTGAACGCACAGAGAAGAAAAACCAAAAGAAAAGAACCTGGAGAATATCTGCTCCTTTGTACTCCTCAGCCACACACCATTCTCTCGCTAATCATTTCTGATCTCTTATTAGCTTCTTTGCAACTAAGTTTATGATAGAGTCTCTCTTCCTAAATTTTTAGAGACAATATATCCTATTTCACTTCTACTATAATAAAGTTGCCATTATGTGATTATTTTAACCTACAAAAAAAAAAAGCTGTTTCTTAAAGCTTGACCCAGTGTGTTAGGTATACATAAACAAAATATACCTCACCGCTGCGCAAGTGAGAAACTGTTCGATGGAGAGTAGGGGGCTTGCCTACGATCGCAAGCTAGACGATGACAAAACCAGGACCTGAAGCCATATCCCTGATCCAATGCTTTTGCTACCTTATCACAGGTCCCTTCCCAAGTCTGCCACCTTTTGGATTCCTAGAGAGACAGTGAATATGTTATATTGCAAGGTAGAGTTCATCATCTCTTCGTGTTAAACATGTAGAGATTGAACCTGAGAAGTTTATTAACATGACCAAAATCACAGATAGGGGAGTTGGGAACTCAACCATGGGTGGCCTGACTCCGGGGCAAGGGGCCTGTAGCCAGTATGACAGGTTCAGTATGACTCTGCTACCATTTGCCTTTTCAATGAACAGTTTCTGGTTTTGTGGGTTTTCTAAAATTTTAAAACAGAAAAAAAAAGCTATAGAAACTAAATGACCAGACCCTGTTTTCTCCTTTATTTTTTATATGCTGTTTCTTCTTACAAGCACTCAAGACCACATATTTGATTTACATCTTTAGGCTCTGGAAACCATGGAGACAATTTGAAAAAGCTTGAGAGGCTAGAAAGCACTTGTACCAAAGCTATTCCCAGGTCCAGGTTTTGTTCCCTTGCAGTTTTACAGTCAATTATGAAGCTTTTCTACAAATTGGGTTCAATGGGAAAGTGCTGAGTCATTTTCATTATTGCATTAATTCTACACATGGGTATCACAATAATGTTTGAGGAAGTCAAATCGTCACTATATGTTCTTTAATTCATATCTCAGATCGATGGAATTATCATCTATGTGCATCTGTTAAAGTGATTTATGCTGCTCAGATACTGGGTAGTTTCATTCCTCATCTTGTCTCAGATAAGGGACCGGCAGTTTCAGAAGTCTCCACTGCTAAGTCCTGCAATTCAGTGAATTAGTTGCATCTTAAGTTTAAGACACAAACTTTCTTTAAACTAGTGGTTCTTCAGGTTCCACAGCAGCAGCAACAGCTGAAACAGCAATAACCATGTCAAAGTCATGAGAATTACAGTAGTCAGAGAATAACTTCCCATGTAAGAAGAAAAATGAAATTCCTCTATACTTAGGTCATCATTTCCTTTACAAAGTACTTTTTAAAATGAATCTGTGCCAAGTGGGGCTCAAGCCAAAGTTTATCTCCTTCACAGCTCACCTTTCCTTAGTCCTGACAGCACCACCATTTCCACAGCATTGTGGTATGTGGTTAACAAAGACAACCAGCAATTACTCAGTGAGGAGAGAAGAGTTAATGCTAGAAGCAAAGGGGATGTGGAGCTCAATGATGACAAGTAGCAGAGTCTACACTTTCTAGTAATATGAACTATTGATCCCCATTTAGTCATTTGCTTACAATACACATTAGGTAACGTCTGCTCTGCTCTCATGCCATGACAGCTGATCCTTTATTAATAACACATTCTTAGCACTAATGAAACTGAAAAGATAGGCAGACATGACTCCCACTCCTGATTCCTGGGCTCCCAACTTCCTGGAAGAGTTAAGAAAGGGGCACTAGAAGAGGAACCAGGAGGTGGATATTTCAAGCAGTGAGAGGATAGAAAAGAAAAATTAGGGATAGCAACAAGTTTTGGTAAATTATACATAACTTGTACAAGCTCTGAAAATCAATTCGTGTCACAGGGACCTAGTTATATCTGCTTTCATCTCATGATGAGTTAATAATGTATATGTACATAAAATTTATGCTCGCTCATATGCAAAGCTCATTACTAAAACAACATTAACCTGATAGCCACCTAAAAGGGAGACCCCCGAAATTGATAAACCATTGCTTAAAGAGCAATATTAACTTTGTGTGTTTTCACTTAGCTGCATTGGTAAGCATGTTACGACGAATAGGGGAAAACTAAAAATGCAGCAATGTCAACAGTGGTGGTGGTTTAACATCGCCACCCACCCATGCAGTAATTTGAATGTTTCCTGAATCTAGGATATTCCATTTTCATCCTTAAGTGAACTTTACTGTGTTGTGGCATTGGTCTTGCTGTTTTCTTATAGACTCAATAAAATTGAAAAGGAAAGTGGCTAACCCTCAAGGACCTTCCAACCAACATTTCTACAAATTTTGAGTTGAGTTGGGATCACAGAAAACATGAAAAATGCAATTAACAGTCCCTACCTACACAGCAAATATCTGTAGGACTTTTTATGAGTAAACACAGTCTGATTGTGTGAGGACTATGTTAGTCCAGACAAATTTTTCTGCTGAGGAGGTAAGGAAACACTGCCAAATAATTATTACTTGGAAGTAACAAATGCTTTTTAGATCAAATTATTTTTTCCTTAGTACGGCAGTCCTTCTTCCAAATGTATGGAAGAACAGGTAATTCATTCTGGCATAGTAGAAAAAATGTTAAAAACAAAAGGAGCAATTTTGCATTTTCTCTGTTGGAATATTACATCTATTCTACAGGTAATCAACTTTTTCTTTGAGTAAAGTGTTTTATTTGTCAGGGAGGGTGAGCTCTTCAGCCGGCAGATGTCAAGCAAGCCATTTCTTAAGTGGGCTCTTTGCACAAGTGGTTTCCTTCACATTAGGCAGAGCTAGATGTGCTGTGGCCCAAAGGACAGTACAGCTAAAGCAATTTCTCACGTGACTGACTGTCCACGGGAGAGCCCACATGAAAACATGAGCATCAGTCTAAGCTACCAAGGTCTTATTTTCTTATTGAGATAACAGTTTTGAATGCTTGGTTGACAGAGTTGTCAGGTTTCCAGAGTGGTCTTAGCTATTATAATGTTAAAAATGAGTGCCAATGAAAACTATAGTAACATATCCAACTACAGCTTTATAATATTTCCACACATGCCCTGATGATATAGTTCTATAATCTGATGTTTTTCAATGTGTCTTCATAAGGAACGACACCACGATGCTACTATTTGTCTCTTGGTTCAGTAAAGCTAGGGGAAGAAAGAGAAGTCTACTTCTCTGGGGGTGATTATAATAGCTATAACCATTTGTAATGATTATAAATTTTGAGATCATAAAATGCAAAGGTAACCACAGAGATAGAAAACCTAGACCAGGGACTGAAAAAACCTGCTTCATTATTTGATGTAACCCGCTTCTGATCACATATGAAATACCTACACAGCACCTAATACACATTAATAGGGAAGCAATAAATAACTGGAATTCCTAGTAAAAGTAGTAACAATATTAGGAGTATCATGACTATTACTTCAGATTCTAGATGTAAAGAATAAAATCTGATCTTTTGCTTTGCTCACATAGATCTTACTGCGGTAAGAACATGCTATTGTGATCAATGTATGATGGGGAAAAAAAAGTCATTTTATTGGAATCACACTAAGAAACAGATACCCCAAACACCACATGAGTAGTCTTTCCATGGAGCAGTCAAATTCCTACCTTTCCTTTTAACAGTTTACTATAATCTTTTTATGACTGTTGAAATGTCTTTTACATTCACTTTCCATTTTTTGTTGGTATTGAAATCAGTAGACAAGAAGAAGGGCTAATATCTCTCCCTTTTTAGCTCCATGGTAATTCTGCTGGCTTTTACAAAACTATCAAGGGTTTTGGAGTGTGTTTGCTGTATGCTAGTTTTTAATCATGTATTTATATGCATAAAAAACTGACAATGGCAGCTTTATACATTTGATGGTTTCAACTACCTGAGAATGCGGTATGGGTGAAGAACAGTGGGTAGAACTCATTTCAGGTATTAGAACAGAGACTTAAAACTTTCTCCCAGCTGCCTCTTTGCCGCCTGAGCCTGGTGTTCCAACCATGAGTCTTGCTTGGAAATACAGATGTAGGAGCAGTGACCTAGAGAGACGAGACTCTGCCGGGGAAGGGAAACCTGACTGGCTGATTCCTGCATTTTTTTCTTGTGACACCCTCTCTCCCACCCAAATCCTTTCTGATACCTATACCAACTTTCAAAGTCATAACTCCTTTTACAGACTGAAACCCAGGACAGTCCACAATCTCTACAAGTGAGCAGAACAAAATTCTGCCTGCATCACCGTATCTGATTCTCAGCTCTGCTCACGACTACCTGACAAACCACTTAACCTCTCCATGCTCCAGTTTCTTTTGTAACCCAGAAACACCATACTGTGGAAATCTATCTCCTGGGATTGTTTTGAGCAGTAATTACATGTGTGTGTGTGTGTGTATATATATATATATAAAAGTACTTTAGCTTACGAGATGCTCTAGCAATATTTAAAGATATAGTCAGAATAATTGAATAAGCCTACAGCTGTAATGGGTCTGCTCTCTACAAGACTGCTAGTATTAAACAGCACAAATTACAGCTGGTCTTCCCAGGTCTCTACCCCTGGGCTTTGCCACTGACTTGCTATGTAACTTCCACTTTGGAATGTCTCTGCCTCCACATTCATCTTTAAAATAATCTGAAGCAATGAACTCCCTTGTAGGGCATAGAGGGGAAAAAGAAAAAAAATGCTGAGGGATTTAATAAGCGTAATTGAAAAAACAAATAACAGACAGGATCCAACTCTCAAAGACACAGTTGTTATTCCTATTCATATAAATGCAAATTCAGCCCAAGAGTAAAACCATATGGAATTCTCTGATTTAAGGCATTTGCCTAGTAATAAGCACAGACATTTTTTCTGGTTTTAGTCAACCAAATAAAGAACAGGTTTTAGGAAATGCTCACAACCTTGCCTTGAACTATTTGTATATGGCTTCTATAATTTAAATTGCTGGGGTTATCTATGGATTACGGCAGTCAGAGTTTGGCCATAAACCTGCCAAGTAATGGTGTCTTCCTGAGAGCCCCTTCTAACAAATATTCCTAAACTGTTTTCCTTGACTCGTTACCAACAAAATGGATGGAAACGCTTTCAATTCTCTCTTTTTCTTTCTTGGTCATAGCTTCTGAACCCTAGCGCTGCTTGATTCCCTTCAGTTGCAGATATTGGTGGCTGGAATCAAGGGCCAGGCCCAGAAAAGTTTCACAGAAGGGACATACATAGGGCCAAATTGGACCCTCCGATTCACACCGTGTATCTCTGAGATGTGTGGTAAGTGTCTGAGGTACTGATAATGCTGCAGCCAAGAGGTAAAATAGAGCCAACACGTCACTCATTGTATCAGAAGCCACTGTCGCACCCTAACGCCAATTGTGCTGCAATGCATATTGCTCAGGCCATCACTGGGCCTGGGCACTATGCATTTTAATTGCACATGCTGCAATTAAAATTTAGGGTTTACAGAAATTGTTGCATTTCTCCTGTTTCCAGTTCATTGCATCTCTGTGTCCTTCAACACAAACATATAACAACTGCAGTAACATGGATAGAATCCTATGGACTGTTTGCAAGCACCTTCCGGTTAAACAGAAAGAAATACATCACCGCCAAAGAGAAAGCCTTGGTGGGAGATACAGATAACATACAAGTTAGAGCCGCTGCACAACTCCAGGGGGCATCATCTATTCACCACACTGTGAACTGTGCCTCCTGGAGCTGTGCAATGAAAACATCCTACAAGATCGTAGATATCCTAGAGAAATCTTATTAGAGAAAAACGGACTCAGATATATTAGAAATGTTCATCTAGGAGACATTAAGTTCCAGTTCTTCTGTCCTCTAAGCCTGACTTTTCTCACATTAAAGATGTCACTTTTCTCACATTGTCTCCAGCATTAACTCCAGTTCTGAATGTCTGTGATTCAGAGTTGAGGCCAATTTGTATTTATCAAGCAGTAATGTTGGATGTAAATGTTTCCCCATTTTTTGGCAGTGTTCTTGTAACTCGTGTTGCTCTAGTGAAAACAGGGGAAATTTTCAAATAACATTTAACTGTTTTCCATTGGGCCTTAAATCTCTGGATTGCCTGACCCATTAGTTGGTTTCACAACTAATGAAAATACTGCAAAAAATGATAGGCAGAATGGAATCATAAAGGAAAGGAAAGCTTCATTTAAGCAATAGAGGCAGTATTTCAAAAATGATCCTAGGAGGTGTGCTTCCCCCAACCTGGAGACACCTTTTTAGGCTAAACAATAAAGTCTGCTTCAAATCAAATGCAAACAAAGCAATGTCCTTGATTTGGGGTCGTATTTTTCAAATTTGTATTTAAAACTGTTTCCTGTAATGCTTTCTCAAAAGATCTTTTGCATATCGCCAAATTCTTTACTGAGTTTAACTTTGTCATTTGATTTATAAATTTAATGGACATCCTAAAGAAACCTTTTTGTTTAAGTTCCCAAGCTCCTCTCCACTCCTCTGGTCCAAGATTCTCATACCATATCATGCTCTTCCAAGACCCACGCCCACACTCCTGCCACGATCCAGTAAAAAAAAATCCTTATATCCACATTAGCCTATTGAAGTGTGAGCTGAGCTTGGCTTTCTGACGGGAAAGACTGGGTTTATTACATTCCAGCAGAATTAGCAGCTACTTTAAAGACTATAATCCAGTGGCACTGTGTTACAAACCACGAGCTTTTGTTTTAGAAATATAAACAGAAGGATGATGCTTACAATTGTGTAAGTCATCCCAATTAAGTATTGGGCATTGGGCTGACAGCCTGACTTGGGCTGTGTACAGCTACAGAGTATTTAGATCAATTAGATAAATGGAATTTTGTAACAAAAGTCAACAAGATCATGAGAGAAATTCAAACATAAATTAGGAAAATGAAAATGAAACACACACACGAACATACACACATGCTAGTCTATAACTAGAAACATCTAAAAGAGAAGACACAGGACTCCAGACTTATAAGGCAGGCAACATATACTCCCTTCTACAAGAGAATAGGGATAAATTCTCTCAGCTTTAGGCTTCCTATCCAAACCTAAGCTTCACTTGGGCAGTCCTGCTGTTACACCCATTTAAATATTCACCCACTTCTCTTTTTGGCACAGGGGAGAGAAAAGTGTTTCTTCTGACTTTATTCTTACCCATCCATTACACTGCAGTGTAAGGACCTGTCTTTGTTCACCATTAGAGCCCCCATGACTTGTATATTGCATGGCACATAGTAAATGCTCAGCAAATAACTTGTTGAATGTTGAATTAAAGATTTGATTTTTTTTCTTTCATCACACACTTATTGAATGCCTACCACAGGTTCTCTTTTGCATAAGCATTCAATAAACATGTATGTGAATCATAAAGCAGTTTCAAGTAAAGGTCAGCTTTTCACATGAGAAAAAACTTAGGTAGACCAGCAGAACCTTCTGTATTCTCCAAGATCACAATGAGTTAAAGCAAAGCTCATGGCTTTGAAAACTCATTGCAGTGTTGAGATACTTTTCAGCCAGCCAGGAAATTGACAACTGGTCAACACTTAAACTCCCATGGGAAATTTGGTACTTGTGCTACATCAAGTTGAGTCTCAAAATCTTAACATTTATGATTAAAAATGAAAAAAAATCATAGAAATGACTGTCCTTATACTTTTTGTGGAAAAAGAGACATAGCTTCCTTTACCCCTCCTTCTATTGAGTATTAGCATTGATCTTAGTTCTTAGGATCCTATAAAACTATTTTACCTCCATTCCCTATAAAGAAAGTTTTCTAAAAATGTATATCTCTTCCTTCCATGCTTGAAATATTTCCAATTGTCTTCAACATAAAGTCAAGATTCAAAGCTTATCAAATGCTTGATGATCTCAGTTTATCTTTACTCTGCCAGCTCATGCCCTCACATTCTTCCCAATAATAACTATCACCATTCCTAAACAGAAGTGTAATACTTTGAAATTCCCAAGCATGTATTGCTTCTTTTCTCCTTCTTGTCCTCTCTGTACAATAATGCCCCTCTCCCTACCCACCCCAAACTTATTTCCTACACACACACATTTTACAAGGCTAATTTCTATCCCATAATCTGGGGTAGGTGTCCCTCTTAGATATACTCTACACCGTCAAATCTCATGTATCCACTCACCGCTATCCTGAAGGTTTGTAAATTCTTGGAAGGCAGAAAGTAAATGTCTCTGGATCCCTAGCATCCAGGAGAATGCTTGGCACTTCAGAAGGAGTCCATAAAAATGAATGAAATATACCACATTTTCTCTACCCATTCATCCATTTATGGACACTTTCATTGATTCTATATAATGGTTTTGTGAATAATTATATCATTTGTGGCAACATGTAGCTGGAAAACATCACGCCAAGGGAAATCAGTCAGACACACACACACACACACAAAGGCATGTTCTCTCTTATATGCAAAATCTAAAACAATCAAATTTATAGAAGCAGAGAGTAGAATGGTGGTTACTAGAGGCTGGGGATGAGAGATATGAGGAGGTGTTGGCCAAAGGCTATAAAGTTAGACAGGACAAATAAATGATAAGTATTTAAGGTGGGTGGATATGTTAAATAGCTTGATTCACTCATTCCACATTGTATACATACATCATACCATTATGTATACCGCATAATTATATATATTGTAATCTGTCACAAAAATTTTTGAATGAATCGAATAAATGAACAAATATATCCAGGACTTTTTTATTTGTTCATACTTTCAAAATATTCTGCATGGATTTATAACTGAACCCATCTACCCAATCCATAAAATGAAACGAAGTGACCAAGAATAATCAAATTGCTTCCAAAAGATTGTTAGTGGTCTTTTTATTGGTGGGCTTGCCATGTGTAAGATTTTGAACTGGACACTAAGAAAATATGTGTATCATCACACACGTTCATTCTCCCATGCAGTTTTCTCCTTTGACCGTTTCCTCTCTGGGACATGTGTATTCTTGACATTTTTCATGAGAGTACTGTAGGAGATGGGATGATTATGCTTGGAGTTTGTGAGGAGTCACGGTAAACAACATGACAAGCAAGTATCCCAGTGTCGGCAGAACTGTGACAGACAAAATAAGAGACTGAGAGACAGACTGAGCACTATTCAATGACAACTGCTAAATGGTTCTTCATGAACTATTCATTCACTCACAGACCTGGAGCTGCTATCACTCTACCAAATTACCACACTACATAGACATGTACACAGATAGCCTCCTACACACTGTAAGTGAGTACAGTTGGCTGCTTCTATGAGTAGAAAATCGATGGGATGCTTGCCCTATTTTATGCAGGTCAAATGAATATTACCATGTTACAAATGTCTCTGATTCAATCCATTCAACAAAAATGTGTTGAGCAAGTAACTTTGTGGCTTCAAGTGATGTGGGTAAAAAAGTACTCTGGATAAAAATTTTCTGACTAAAGCAAATATTTTTTATTGGACAACTATTGCAACATAGACTCAAATAAAAAATGCAAACAGATTCTCAGAGGTCACAGTATAATTTTTGTATAGTAATATATTATACATGTTAAGTATATACTATTTAGTACATTATGGTATACATAGTATATAATTTAGTATAATAAACAGTATAATTTTGCTAAAGGAAAGATGTCCTAATGGAATATTTTTTACCATCTCACAAGTTTATTTATAAAATATCTTACTATTTGCTACTGTACAAATTTTGATACTACACTCTGTCAATTTTAAGTTGCTTAAGAGCTAGAAGTGATTGAGTGAGTGAATCTGGGGTTACTTCTTTGAAAAATACACAGTTCTTTCTCAGTGTTGTTTGAGAGACAAATTAGCTATCTAGCCTTTTTGCAAAACTCACATTAAAACTTCCATTGGGAAAAACCCTCCTAATTTCTAAAATGAGCACTTTTAAATTGCATCTATAGATCTTCCTTGCATAAATGGATATCTGGCTTCATATCTAGCAATACCTGCTGCAATGCTGCCTCATAAAATTAAGCAGCTATATAATCAATTACTTTTTTTTTTTTTTTTTTTTTTTTTTTTTTTTTTTTTTTTTACTTTTTTTATTGTACTTTAGGTTCTGGGGAAAATGTGCAGATCATGCATGGCAATGTGGTTTGCTGCCTCCATACCCTGGTCACCTACATCTGGCATTTCTCCCCATGTTATCTGTCCCACACCTCCACACCCCCGCCCTGCTGTCCCTCCCTTGGCCCCCTACAACAGACCCCAGTGTGTGATGTTCCCCTCCCTGTGTCCATGTTTTCTCATTCTTCAACACCCACCTATGAGTGAGAACATGCACTGTTTGAATTTCTGTTCTTGTGTCAGTTTGCTGAGAACTATGGTTTCCAGATTCATCCATGTCCCTACAAAGGACACACACCCATCATTTTATGTGGATGCATAGTATTCCATGGTGTATATGTGCCACATTTTCCTTGTCCAGTCTATTGTCAATGGCATTTGGGTTGGTTCCAGGTCTTGGCTATTGTAAACAGTGCTGCTATAAACGTACGTGTGATTGTGTCTTGATAAAAGAATGATTTATAATCCTTTGGATATGTACCTGGTAATCGGATTGCTGGGTCAAATGGAATTTCTATTTCTAGATCCTTGAGAAAGTACCACACTGCCTTCCACAATGGCTAAACTAATTTACACTCCCACCAACAATGTAAAAGTGTTCCTATTTCTCCACATCCTCTCCAGCATCTGTTATTTCCACATTTTTTAATGATCGCCATTCTACATAGCATGAGGTAGTTTCTCAAAGTCGTTTTGATTTACATTTCTCTAATGACCAGTGATGATGAGCATTTTTTCATGTTTGTTGGCCTAATAGATGTCTTCTTCTGAAAGTGTCTGTTCATATCCTTTGCCCACTTTTGGATGGGTTTGTTTTGTCTTGTAAATCTGTGTTAGTTCTTTGTAGATTCTGGATATTAGCCCTTTGTGAGATGGGTAGATTGCAAAAATCTTTTCCCATTCTGTTGGTTGCTGGTTCACTCTAATGATTATTTCTATTGCTGTACAGAAGCTCTGGAGTTTAATTAGGTCCCATTTGTCTATTTTGACTTTTACTACCAATGGTTTTGGTGTTTTAGTCATGAAGTCTTTGCCTATGCCTCTGTCCTGAATGGTTTTGCCTAGGTTTTCTTCTAGGGTTTTTATGGTATTAGGTCTTATGGTTAAGTCTTTAATTCATCTGAAGTTAATTTTAGGGTAAGGTGTCAGGATGGTGTCCAGTTTCTGCTTTCTGAACACTGCTAGCCAGTTTTCTCAACACCATTTATTAAACAGGGAATCATTTCCCCATTACTTGTTTTTGTGGGGTTTGTCAAAGATCAGATGGTTGTAGATGAGTGGCATTGCCTCCATGGCCTCTGTTCTGTTCCATTGATCTATATCTCTGTTTTGGTACAGTACCATGCTCTTTTGATTACTGTAGCCTTGTAGTATAGTTTGAAATCAGGTAGCTTGATGCCTCCAGCTTTGTTCTTTTTGCTTAGAATTGGCTTGGCTATGCAGGCTCTTTCAGTTCCATATGAAGTTTAAGGTGGTTTTTTCCAGTTCTGTGGAGAAGGTCATTGGTAGCTTAATGGAGATAGCATTGAATCTGTAAATTACTTTGAGCAGCATGACCATTTTCACAATATTGATTCTTCCTAACCATGAGCATGGGATGTTTCTCCATTTGTTTGCGTCCTCTCTTATTTACTTGAGCAGTGGTTTGTAGTGCTCCTTGAAGTCCTTTACCTCCTTTGTTAGTTGTATTCCTAGGTATTTTATTCTCTGTAGCAACTGTGAATGGGAGTTTGCTTATGATTCAGCTCTCTGTTAGCCTGTTATTGGTGTATAGAAATGCTTGTTATTTCTGCACATTGATTTTGTATCCTGAGACTTTGCTGAAGTTGCTTATCAGTTTAAGGAGATTTGTGGCTGAGATGATAGGATCTTCTAAATATACAATCATGTCCTCTGCAAATAGAGACAATTTTACTTCCTCTTTTCCTAATTGAATACCCTTTTTTTTTTTTCTTGCCTAATTGCTCTGGCTAGAACTTCCAGTACTATATTGAATAGGGGTGGTGAGAGAGGGCATCCTCATCTAGTGCTGGATTTCAAAGGGAATGCTTCCAGTTTTTGCCCATTCAGTATGATATTGGCTGTAGGTTTGTAGTAAATAGCTTTTATGGTTTTCAGATATGTTTTTTTGATACCTAGTTTATTGAGAGTTTTTAGCATAAAGGGCAGTTGAATTTTATCAAAGGACCTCTCTGCATCTATTGAGATAATCATGTGGTTTTTGACTTTGGTTCTGTTTATGTGGTGGATTATGTTTATAGACTTGCATATGTTGAACCAGCCTTGGATCCCTGGAATGAAGCCTACTTGATCATGATGGATAAGCTTTTTGATGTGCTGTTGCAATTGGTTTGACAGTATTTTATTGAAGATTTTTGCATCTATGTTCTTCATGAATATTGGCCTGAAGTTTTCTTTTTTTGTTGAGTCTCTGCCAGCTTTTGGTATCAGGATGATATTTGTCTTACAAAATGATTTGGGAAGGATTCTCTCTTTTTGTATTGTTTGGAATAGTTTCTGAAGGAATGGTACCAGCTCCTCTTTGTAAGTGTGGTAGCATTCAGCTGTGAACCCATCTGGACCTGGACTTTTTGGTTGGTAGGCTAAAATTGCTGCCTCAACTTCAGCCCTTGTTATTGATCTATTCAAGGTCTCAACTTCTTCCTGGTTTAGGCTTGTAAGGGTGCAAGTGTCCAGGAATTTATCCATTTCTTCCAGATTTACTGATTTTTGTGTATAGTGTTGTTTGTAGTAATCTCTGATTGTAGTTTGCATTTCCATGGAATTGGTGGTGATGTTTCCTTTATCATTTTTTATTGCATCTATTTGATTCTTTTTCCTTTACTTTTTTATTAATCTGGCTAGTGGTCTATTTTTATTGATCTTTTCAAAAAATAGCTCCTGGGTTATTGATTTTTTGAAGGGTCTTTTGTGTCTCTATCTCCTTCAGTTGATCTTGCTCCTCTAGCTCTTTCAATTTTGACAACAGGGTGTTGATTTTAGATCTTTCCTCACTTCTCAGGTGGGCATTTATTGCTATAAATTTCCCTCTAGACACTGCTTTTAATGTGTCCCAGAGATACTGATACATTGCATCTTTGTTCTCATTTGTTTCAAAAAACATCTTTATTTCTGCCTTCATTTCATTGTTTATCCAGTTGACATTCAGGAGGCAGTTGTTCAGTTTCTATGAAGCTGTGCGGTTCTGAGTTAGTTTCTTAATTCTGAGTTCTAATTTGATTACCCTGTGGTCTGAGAGACTTTTTTTAAAAAAAAAAAAGTGATTTCCATTCTTTTGCATTTGCTGAGGACTGATTTACTTCCAATTATGTGGTCAATTTTAGAGTAGTTGCAATGCGGTGCTGAGAAGAATGTATATTCTGTGGATTTGGGTGGAGATATCTGTAGATGTCTATAAGGTCTGCTTGGTCCAGATCTGAGTTCAAGTCCTGGATATCCTTGTTAATTTTCTGTCTCATTGATCTGTATAATATTGACAGCGAAGTGTTAAAATCTCCCATTATTGTCATATGGGAGTCTAAGTCTCTTTGTAGTTTTTTAAGAACTGGCTGTATGTTCCTGGGTGCTCCTGTATTGGGTGTGTTTATATTTAGGATCGTTAGCTCTTCTTGATGCACTGATCCTTTTACCATAATGTAATGCCCTTCTTTGTCTCTCTTGATCTTTGTTGGTTTACAGTCCATTTTATCAGAGATGAGAATTGCAACTCCTGCTTCCTTTGCTCTCCATTTGTTTGATAAATCTTCCTCCATACCTTTATTTTGAGCCTATGTGTGTCCTTACATATGAGATGCGTTTCCTGAAGACAGCACACCAATGGCTCTTGACTTTTTATCCAATTTGCCAGTCTGTGTCTTTTGATTGTGGCATTTAGCCCATTTACATTTAAGGTTAATATTGTTATGTGTGAATTTGATCCTGCCATTTTGATGCTAGATGGATGTTTTGCCCATTAGTTGACAAATTTTTTCATTGTTTTGATAGGAGTCTTTACCATTATGTATGTTTCTGGAGTGGCTGGTACTGGTTTTTCCTTTCCTTGTTTAGTGCTTCTTTCAGGAGCTCTTATAAGGCAGACCTGGTGGTGACGAAATCTCTCAGCAATTGCTTGTCCATAAAGGATTTTCTTTCTCCTTCACGTATGAAGCTTAGTTTGGCTGAATATGAAATTCTAAGTTGGAAGTTCTTAAGGATGTTGAATATTGGCTCCCACTTTTCTGGCTTGTAGGGTTCCTATGGAGAGATCCACTGTGAGTCTGATGGGATTCCCTTTGAGGGTAACCCAACCTTTCTCTCTGGCTGCCCTTACCATCTTTTCCTTCATTTCAACCCTGGTGAATCTGACAATTATGTACCTTGGGGTTGCTCTTCTTGAGGAATATCTTGGTGGTGTTCTCTGTATTTCCTGGACTTGAATGTTGGCCTGCCTTCCTAGGTTGGGGAAGTTCTCCTGTATAATATCCTGAAGAGTGTTTTCCAGCTTGGATTCATTGTCTCCATCACATTCAGGTATACCTATCAAACAGATTAGGTCTTTTCACATAATCCCATATTTCTTGAAAGCTTTGTTCATTTCTTTTCACTCTTTTTTCTGTATTCTTCTCTTCTCATTTTATTTCATTGAATTGATCTTCAATCTCTGATATCCTTTCTTCTCCTTGGTCAATTTGCCTATTGATACTTATGTATGCCTCACAAAGTTCTCTGCTGGATTTTCCAGCTACATCAAGTCATTTATATTCTTCTCTAAGCTGTTTATTTTAGTTAGCATCTCATTTAACCTTTTATCTACCTTCTCAGTTTCTTTGCACTGGGTTAGCACATGTTCTTTTAGCTCTGAGAAGTTTGTTATTACCCACCTTCTGAAGCCTGTTTCTGTCAATTCATCACATTTATTTTCCATCCATCTTTGATCCCTAGCTGGTGAGGAGTTGTGATCCTTTGGAGGAGGAGAGGCCTTTTGGTTTTTGATGTTTTCATCCCTTTTGCACTTGTTTCTTCTCATCTTAGTGGCTTTATCTACCTGTGGTCTTTGTAGTTCATGACTTTCAGATGGGGTCTCTGAATGGACATCCTTTTTGTTGATTATGAAGTTATTTCTGTTTCTTAGTTTTTCTTCTAACAGTCAGGCCCCTCTGCTGAAGGACTGCTGGAGGTCCACTCCAGACCCTGCTTGCCTGGAGATCACCTGCCGGGGCTGCAGAAGAGTAAGGGTTGCTGCCGGTTTCTTCTTCTATCTTCATCCCAGAAGGGTACCTGCCTGATGTTGGCCTGCGTTCTCCTTTCTGAGGTGTCTCTTTGGGTCTATGGGGGTTGGGGAGCTGCTTGAGGAGATAGTCTGTCCCTTACAGGAGTTTAAGTGCTGTGCTGGGAGCTCTGTTGTTCCATGCAGAGCTGCTGGGCAGGTACTTTTAAGTCTGCTGCAGCAGAACTCATAACCTCCTCTTTTCCCAGGTGCTCTGTCCTAGGAAGGTCAGCTTTATTTATAAGTTCCTGTGGTCCTGCTGTCTTTTTTCATACATGCCCTGCCCTGCATGGAGTAGTCTAGTCACAGTCTGACAGCAGAGGTGTTGCTGAGCTGCCACAGGCTCTGCCCCACTGCTGTGTGAACTGCCTCAGTAGTGGCAGACTGCATTGGTAGTGGGGGATGCCCTTCCCCTCACTGAGCTGGATCGTCATGGGTCCAGCTGCACTTGCTGCAAAACTCTCAATCCAGAGCATTTTGGATTGTTTGTTTTGTGAGGGTGTTACCTGCCAAGCCAGATCACCTGGCTCCCTGTCTCTGCCCCCTCCCTTTCAGTTGAATGGGCAGCTCTGTCACCCCGGTGTTCCAGGTGCCAGTTGAAACAGCCGCCTAGATTTGTTTGAGTTTCTGTGCACCAACCCAGCACCAGCTGAAATCACCGTGCTGAAAACTCATGGTGCTTTTGGCCTGGGAATCTCCTGGTCTGTGGGCAGTGAAAATTTGTTTGGAAATATGGTGGGCACTCACCCTCTACATTGCTCTTGCTGGGAACTGCACTCTGGAGCTGCTCCTATTCGGCTGTCTTGGATCCTCCCAATCAATTACATTTGTAAAAGGCAATGTGATGGTGCTCTCCTTGGATGCCACATTGCCTCTGATTTGTTTAGAGACTACTGTGCTTGATTAAGAATAATAGACACTTGATGACATTGCAAAGGAGATGAAAATCAACTCAGAGGAGCAACAAAGTATAATCCAATTGGCATCAAGGGAAACTATTTATTCCCTAAACATGCTCCATTCAATCACAGGAAAGTTTATAAAATTTCTTGATAACGCTTTTCAAAATCTCATTCCTGTTTCCAAAATTTGCCACAATCAAAATGCAAATGCAAAATAAATTCTGTGATTAGTTGACAGTCAGTATAGTTATCCCTGCTAGCTAACATCCTTGTGTGTATCTTGCATTAATTTGGAAAAAATATAAACGGGAATAAAAGAGACTGTTAGGTCTGTTGCTGTGTGACTACTTATTTTGAAGCATTAAACTGAGAAGCTAAAATTTCCGTACTTATCCACAAACTTTGTTAGTGAATAATGACATTAGCCTGAGCTTGTGTAATAGTTAATCCAACCTGCGAATTTGATTTGTATTCTGTTTTCTCTTGATATTCTGCTTCTTATCGATAGGTAACTTGTAATTAGATTTCATAAACTTTTTACAGCTAGTATTTCAATGAAGACACTAACTTTCCTGGGACAGACTCTCTTTATCTTCCTTTAAAATAAATTACAGCTCATAAGCATCACTGATACTAGAAAATACATTGTATTATACAAATTAAAGCAGTTTAAATTTTACCACTAAAATAAATTTTTTAAGTAAAAGTATTAATTTTAATCCTGAATATATTTTTAATGCTGTATGGGGCTTGTTTGGGTTTGTTTTGTATTGGTAAAAATCAAAGAAAAGTTAAAAACTTCAGAAAAATTAGCTAAAGGCACAACATATAAAATTTAGAACCTACCACCTCCTTCCCAAGAAAACCTACTTGGAATTGAGTATCACCCTGAAAGTGTTTATACCTATTTGGTGAGAGGCTCATGTAAAATAATGAATAATTTCTAATGGTTATTGAATAGAAGTTACATCTGCTAAGGATACAACATAAGCCCTTTGTATTGGTATACTGAATTTTAAATGAAATCCTCAGAAACATAATAGATTATACCATTAAGAAACAATATTTAACTTTTATTATATTCTAGAATCTTTATGTGCTTTAATCTTTCCTAAACTTCAAAATAACCTATCAATAGAGCACACCATTTTACAATTGAGGACTCAGATGAGTTAACTGATGCTCAGAAGAGTTAGACCACATAGGCGAAGCTCTTCAGATAGCAAATTCCAAAGCAAGAACTAGACGCTGGCAAATATGATGGCCATGCCCTTCTGTGAACCACTGTGCAATGCTGCTTGAAAACAAAACACTAGCTTTTCCATTAGATGTGGTTTCTCCATGCATATGATGGTTATATACCAGAGAGTTGGGTATCTTCAACTATTTCACATAACTAGCATCTTCTGTGCCAGGATGGAAGGCTTTTATTTCCAAAGTTCCATGTTATTCAATGCTAATGAAAAGTGCATTCTCTATAAGATTTACATGAGAAGAATGCAGACCCCATCTGAATTAGAGGAATCCCAAAGAAATTAATTTGTTCCCCGAGACAGGTGTGGTAAATAGCAGACAGCTTTTCTATTAAAATGCCTAGCATCTGTAAACAATACATTGAAAAGCAAGACAAGAGGGACTTGGGACAGATTTCATGTTAATATAATATATGCCCTTAAGAGTGCCAAAATGTTCTCTATCAGTGACAGAGTCGGACCAAAGCTCCTCTTTAGGCAATATATGCAAAGCAATCAATTAATCTCCCCCATTTATTTCACTTTATTTTACCCCCTGAATGTCTCTACATTTAGCTTTTCTTCTCCCAGCCCAGGTGCACTTTTTTTCTTGAGACATGCTGGTTAAATGTTAATACTTGAAAAGTATAAGACCACAAAAGACTGGTTCTTCAGCTAATAATATGCAAGCTGCTTTGCTGATAGCAACACCAGAGATACCTTTGACACAAATGGTAGGATGCTGTATGAGATGATTATCTGGGCTGGGATGAAGAGCACCATGTCCTCTATTCAGCTGTCTCAGTCAGGATAATTGGCTTTTTATATACTTTATTCCTCATTCCTTTTTAATTGTCTCATTTTGTTATTTAGCGTTGGTACCACCCAAACCAGAAAAAAAAAAAAGTCTCTGACTTCTCTTTATTTTCTTAGTGCCATTTAGCTATTTCTACATCAGGCTGACCCACCCAGACATATGTCATCTTCTGCTAATCTGGTGACTCCTAAATCCCATCCCCATTACAGCTGCCTTATTGCTCCATGCAGTGTTGATTCATTGATTAGCATGCTTCCAGGCATACAAGAGGAACTCAAACATTTGTCAAAGAAATGATTGAATGAACTTAAAATTCATAATGGAGGCTTGGAAATAATCGCTTGGGTAGTGTGTGGATGAAAATGTCAGCATGCAGTGTGATGAAGTCTTGAGTTTGGGCTAGGGTAGTTTTCATTTTGCATTCTCACTGTGCCACATGTTAGGTGGGGCCTTGGGCAATCACTCAACTCCAACAAACCATGGTCCCCGTCTCTAAAACTGGTACTAAGACAGCTAGCATCTACGAGACTCAGCTCTGTGCCCGGCAATTAACACACACACAATTGCAGAGCTTTCTGGTTATCTGGTAGTCATCAGATAATGCATATACACTAATAACATGGAGATTTTAATCTAAGTCGTTAAAACATATATTCCAGGTGAATTTTAGATAGCATTACAATTCCAGGGAAGAATAAGCACTGTTTAATCTTTATTTTTTTCCTCCCGAGGTAAAAGTGTTGACCCTAATTCAGAATAATAATAATCAGCCTCCAGAAGGGAAGTTCAGCTGCTGAAGAGCTGCTGTTGTTTATTTTTGCTCAGGTGGACGAGGTCATTCATTATGGGACAGTGCTGGCTCCCTGAGTGAATATAATGTTGATGACAGTCTGCCTGGCTGTAATGGCTTCCGCTTATTTTAGGTGGCTCTCGCCACTAGATTATTAACAGAGTTCCTTCAGCTTGTCCTTGTGTGTAGTGCAGTAACATTTAGGGAAAACAAGCTGTGCCCACTGGGGACTATTTGCATCTGATCACGTATACACAACCCACCAAGCTCTCAGGCAGGTTGAAAGATGACATAAACACCTCCAAAACCTACCAGGACTGCAGTCCCTCCCAGGTGCCTGATACCAGCTGTTGTGCCTGTCTGGGGACTGAGATTGCCAATTGCCTTCATGTCTTCCACGCTTGCCGCATCAGTGAGCAATCATTGGGGCTGACAAGACTTTCATGGTCCTAACACAGAGGTGGGAGCAAAGTTGAAGTGACTGAAAACTTCTCCTGCTGCTGCCTGGCTCAGATCAACCCTGACGTTGTTCATAAGCATGAAGTTAATGCAAGATGCAGATGCTGGTGTTACAGCTGCCAAAGCTGACAGAGTTCCTATTTTAGCTACTGTCCACCATACAGTGACAGGGGTGCCCTAGGCAAGTGAAAATTGCTGCAGGCACCGGTCAAAACAAGCTGCCTGCATCTTATTATCCCACTGGTATGCCTCTCCTATGTCCTTTCCAATCTTTCAACCTTCACACTCTCTCTGCCTTTCCTACTCCAGGGATAAATTTATCCCAGGGGTGGTTAAAGCTAATGGCTGTACAATTTTCATACACTTTCACCCCAGACATATTTATATAAACCTCCATATTACTGAAACTTGTGCACAGTTTAGGAATGATAAGCAAAATTGGGGTTCATTTGTTCAGTAAACATTTATTGCACACCTCCTCTGTGTTAGATTGTCACTGTGTCACACTAATTCCTTTTCCTTGCAAGTTTCTGAGAGGTCTCATTAAAGAATGTTAATCCTGGGCCGGGCGCGGTGGCTCAAGCCTGTAATCCCAGCACTTTGGGAGGCCGAGGCGGGTGGATCACGAGGTCAAGAGATCGAGACCATCCTGGTCAACATGGTGAAACCCCGTCTCTACTAAAAATTACAAAAAATTAGCTGGGCATGGTGGCGCATGCCTGTAATCCCAGCTACTCAGGAGGCTGAGGCAGGAGAATTGCCTGAACCCAGGGGGCGGAGGTTGCGGTGAGCCGAGATTGCGCCATTGCACTTCAGCCTGGGTAACAAGAGCGAAACTCCGTCTCAAAAAAAAAAAAAAAAAAAAAAAAAAAAGAATGTTAATCCTGCTCATAGAATGACTTGCACTTAAAGGAATGTAGCATTCAGTTTGCATAGGTTTCTCTGGCAGATACTCAAGTGGCAATAGCAAACTAATGACAGCATCTCTTTTAGGTCAATATGAAAAGTTGACCTCTAAGTTTGAGTACTGACCTCCCATTCTGATACACCCTGCTTCCCCCCAGAATTCTTAAGTCAAATAGACATGGTTTCATTAAGACGTAGTCAAACATAACTTTTAACCTAGCCAACATTTATTCATTGTTGAGGCCTCTCAATGCTCCATAGAGTGTTTACCTTTAAATATATTTGATTTAATCATATAAAACTTAAACATAGTGACATCAATTTCATATGAATGCATTTCCACTGGATAGGAATTATAGGGAAAAGCTAATTTTGCAATTAGTTTTAAAAGCCAATCGAGATAATCTGATCAATATCATCAAGTTTTTGTTTTCACATTTCATAAACAAGGTTTTTTGAAGATGGTTATCAAATGTAATAGTCAATGAAAAGTATTGTTTTATCCAGAGCACTTTCCAGAAGAACAAGCCATGTGGTATTTTCTCCCAGAAAATGTATAGATTAGTCATCCTTTAGCTGAATATGCTGACCAAAGAAAGGAAGAGAAAGAAAAACAAAAGACTAAGAGAGGAAAATGAAGATGGCTGGCAAGGTCTCTCAGCTTAATTGAATAAACGAGGGAATTCCAAATAGCATCCTATATGCCCTCTCAAAGCCAAACAGGTTTGGCTGATTCTGAAGTGCTAAGTGGCTCCTACAGGACATTTTGAAGTTCTGGCTTTTGACCAGACCTGCCAAATGGCTTCACTTTCATTTTGTTGCCAGGTAAGTGAAAACCTAAAGCCTTTATGATGTACCCAGAAGTATGCTTACTTGCCAATAACATGTCTATGAAAATCAGGAGGATACTATATAGTGTTCCACACGTTACAGAAATGTTTTCTCTCTCACTATTGTACTTGGCTATTCTGCAACCCTGTGGGGACAAAAACACAGAAATAGTCTTGCTATCTCTGCCTAAAAATGAAGAATTAAGATTCAGAAAGATCACACTCCTAAGACACAGACCCAAAACTAGAATTCATGACTTCTGATTCTAAGTTATTTGCTCTATGGTTGTCAAGAGGGGAAAGGGAGAGACTCCAGGAATGGATTGTCTCGCCATATTCCTAGACATTTATCTGTTTACGTATAGATTAGAGAGCCCTGTTTTAATAGAGGTATATCTTTCAGAGCTGCTGATTCATTAGTTTAGCTAGAAAAAAGCACTGTGAGAAGATACGACTTGTAAAACCTTCAAGAAAGTGGTAGTCAGCCACTGGTAAGTAGCAAGTTGGAGCTGCTGATCCAAACTGGTCAATGCAGCCTGTCTCTTTAGCCCTTCTATGACTTGGAAGTCCCTCAGGCCTGGTAGTCTTTCAGGTACCTACCCTATACTCCTGGCTGTCCTTCTCAAACACGGCAGCCTAAGAACTGGTACCCTTTTTACTCCCTGTTACTGGACTCCATCCTCATAATATGATGGAGGGTCTCCAACCAAGACATGGTAACCAAACAAGTGATTGAATAATGAATGGCACATAGATTTTGAAATGAGCCTTGTGAAAGTCTCTTCCCCTTTCTGAGTTCCAATTTGTTTTCTATAATAGGGAACACTACTATGTTTATTGCAAATTTGCTGAGGTGACTACAAAAGGTTAGCAGAGTGATCCGTTATGCTGTGGGTCAGGCACTGTTCTACACCCTATACTAACCCTATGAGGTGGATGTTAATACTGTCCAATTTTGCAGATGAAAAAAAGTACAGAATAGAGAAGTAACTAGGCCAAGTAACTTACTATGTAGGTAGTAAGTACAAAAACTAACTAAGATTTGAATCCAAGGTTCCAAGTTTGCTATGTCGTGTTGCTTCCCAATTATCCTGATTTTTCACATATTTCATACCACTTAAACTACAAAGTCTTTTAGGTTACTTTGGATAGCAGGGTCCAAACTCTCAGTCTCCAGAAATTCATTGCTAAATGCACCCACTAGCAATTATGGGAAAACTACTATGAAAAGCATGTGATGCATATAAAACTTCAAAGAATTATAAAATAAAACAGCAGAGTAGTAATATAGTCAAAGTGGACAAAAGAGAAATATTTAAAATACAAAAAAAACTAGGAGCACTGACATGTGTTATATCCACAAGCACTGTCCCTCTAAAGGCCATTGTTATTCATTGTTCATCTTTATGTAGTATCTGCCAGCACACTGAATATCACCCCTAAATAAACTGCTCTAGAAAATATAGATTTATACATGGCTGCTGCCTTTTCAATTCATGACACAAATTTTTTTCACCAAATGTAACAGTACCACATGGTCTTTGTAAAGAGTAGGTTTTAAACAAGATAGTTATTTTGCTCAGCGTCTGGGACAGTGATATTAAGTCCAAACAAAGTAATGGCATCTTACATAATATAAAATATTTTAAAATACAATATAATATGATGTTTCTGAAGTTCCAGAGGTGGCAGAAACCCAAGGAAAAGCATCGATATCTCCTCTGAAAAAAATTTATCTCTGTTGCCATTTTACACAGTATTTGACAATTTCAACCACATTAAAACTATAGCTTCAAAAAACTTTCTCAGTGGGACTTACTGGGGAAATCGAGAAATTCCTACACATCCTTGGTGACTTAGTTCCAACAATCTGGCCACAGAGGCAACCATAATATCCCACAAGTCCTTACTATGCAATCTGAGAACATGTCTGATCTTTCTCACTCCCACACTGTAAAGGAAAAAAAAAATCCACAAAGCCACTTAATCATTCAGCATCAACTGGTTCAAATTTTACAGGATAGATCTAGCACACATATGCTAGAACACTAGGAATGTTCACCATCAGTAACTTATTCAATTTCTAAAAGACATTTCTGTATCCATCTTCCTATCACCTCCATCTCTAGCCCCGTGTGCTAACTTTGGATTTGTTTAGGTATCACGTGCCAGAAAATGAATATCAGCATGGTTTGGGCTGAGGGGATGGGGAAATTTGTATAAACAAGGGGTGGGAGAAAACCACTAGCTTAGCTCTAGGAAACTAACTGACCCTAAAACAGTCTATGGAGCTTCCTCACGGTGTTGAATCTTTCATTTTCTCTTATAGTCAGGCCCATTTACTAAGCAATGTGAAAGAATTGCTGCATCTTTTGGCACATAGCTGACAAGATGCACAAAACTTCAGTTTGATTTCCATATGCTCATTGTGTTCATTTTCCTCTGGCCAAGTGCTCCCTAGATCTTGTTTGCTGTCTCTTTTAGCTTCTCCTAGATTCTCCTGAATTCTAATGTTTTCCTTCCCGTCTCAATAACGTTCTAGTGAGGAGCATGCAAAAGTACTTTTTTATCCTAGAAATGGCCACAGTAGGAGTAATACTGCACTTCTATGCAGCATTTGTCCTCATTGCCAGAGATTGTTAGTTTCATAAAAATGAAGTATAATGTTCACACACAGACCAGGCAAATTATTGCAAATAGCAGATTTTTTAAACAATGACAGAAAACACATGTATTGTTCAAGTACCCAGAAACCTTGTCATATGATTTCTATTATGTTTGCACATTTGAAGTGGATGGCAGTCTTCCATCCCTGAAGCTTCAGTTTTTATAGAAAATCATTTTTAGCAAACACCAAGAACACTGAATGTTACAAGCCGTACAAGTGAAATGAGTGAAATGAAAGGGGTTTCACTGGTAGAGTTGGCATCTTAAAGTGATTCTATGCCAAAGTTAAGTGTCACAGAGGAAACCCCGAGAAGGATGATACCCTAATTTTAATATCAAAGACAAAACCTACTTTAAGCAGTACTGTTGAAATAAATGCTACTTTTACTGACTCTTTCTATGCCATGTACTGTGTGTCTTTGTGGTGTTCAAAGTCCAGTGTGGAAATAGAGGCATCCATAAGTGTCTTCTCTGCCTGATTCTGTCATGGAGACAGAGAACAAAGTACAAGGATGGCCCTAAAGGGAAGATGATGAGCTCAAGCTAGTGGCATTTTTTAAAAATTGGGATCTGAAGGCCCCCTTGGCTGTTAACATATAGGCAGAAGTGAACTGGAAGATTGAGGAAATTTTAGGAAAACAAATAGAATACTTGGGGTTCCATCCTCACTCTTTTGAGTTTACATCCTCCTGGAATCCTTGAATCAGCCCTAGAACTTAAGTAAGTATAATTAAAGGAGGATAGCCAGAGTAGAACAAAACATCCAAGTCTAGATTCCTATGATCTGGAGCAGGAGGGAACAAGTTCGACATACATGGTCCAACGCAAGGTAAAATTACTAGGGCTGAAAGGGTAGAAGATATGTCAACACTTTCCACCATATGGTCTGTGATTATTAACGTCTGTGTTCTTGGTGTCTCTGTAGGTGCTCCTTCAAAATAGGTACAAGAACTTTTTAAAGATAAAGACTAGCATCAACATGAAAGTTACTAAGGAGTAGATCAGCCAGCCAAGCAACACTTACTCAAGATTATAGAGCAAAACTCAGTGAAATTCTGTCTAGTTTTCTCCCCTAGTGACAGGATTCAATAATTAGAGTGTATTATGTGCTTGCAATATAACAGACACATGAAGTTACAGAGATTCCATAGGAATCAAGGAAGCACACATAAGTAACTGGGTTTTGGTAGAAAACAAACAGCCTTGCAACTTCATCAGTTCCCAGCTTAGCATGACTTTTCTCTCATATCAACAGTTGGAAACAAATCATTTGTCCTGAAGAAGCACAGTGAATAGTATGCCATAGACACCAAGCAGAGCTTGTTTATTGAGTCCACAAATACATGAAGGTTTTCCTCTAACTGTATGCATTAAAGTTTTTATTTCTTCTTCCAGATTCTTTCATAATTTAGGTTTCACACTGAGTCACGCAAGTTAATGTGAAGTCTGCTTTCTTCAAAGGTCTTCTCAATTTGGAGGCAATGCCAATGTAATTCTAGGGTTGTCATTAAACCTACAAAAAGCATATGACTCATGGATGCTTTCTTCTCTGAGGCTCTTTGCCAGTAGTACACCAGCAATGGCTTTGCTAGTGTACTACATGTTAGTTCTAAGCTATGTGGCTCAGTACCTCTCATGTATTATGGGTGTTTCATCACTGTGTGACAACACAAGGCATGCAATTTACAGGCTTAAAACATTTACACAGTTTTTAAAATTTTTGTGCCAGTATTCTCTAGGATCTGCATGGTCATTTAAAAAAAGCTGCATGTTGGCAGAGATGATATACTTTTGATTTCTGAAAATGAATGGTGCAAGCCAGGACTTACAATTCATAAATAAATTTCCATGTTTTCCCTGCATGATATAAATACTCTAAAACACTGCCTACAAATTGAAAGCTAAGCAGGGAACTCAACCAAGTCCAGTGGATTGAGGTACAATTCTGAGAGCTTGGAAGCATCCTTGATGTTTTAATGTATACAAAGCAGCTAAGGGCAGACCGCAGATGCTTTACTCAATCCAAAGAAGTTGTTAACAGACAATTTGTCAAGTGGTTACTGTGATAATAGCTTGCTGATGGTGGCCAACCATTTTAACCCATGTTTAGGCTAGACCAAACTCTTTGCCCTCCAGAGATTCTTTTTAAGAGCACTAACAGCAGCATTAGTAGTCAATATACAGTTTGAAGTTTCTATAAAATTAATTGGGAAATTGCACTTTACATCTAAACTGATCCTTCCTGCCTCAGCATTATCTACCTGTTGATTGTTGATTCACGTGGTAGTTTTTATTATTAACATTCTTATTGCCTCTATAACAACTTAGCACAAGCAATCCCTTAAAAGAAAATACATTTATTCTTGTACAGTTCTAGGGATCAGAAGTCTGAAACCAAGCAGTTGGTAGGACTGCTGTATTTGTTCTGGAGGCTCCAAGAAGAAACCTGTTTTCTTGCATTTTCCAGCTCCACCTGTATTACTCGGCTCATGATCCCTTTAGCGCCTTTCTTTCTTCCTCACACTTCCTCTAAACCTCCTGCCTTCCTCTTATAAGCCCTGCAATTGCAATAGGCCCACCTGGATAATTCATGCTACTTTCTCCATCTCTAAATTCTTCACTTAATTGTGTCGGCACCCTCACTTTTACCTTGTAAGGTGACATAGTTACAGGTTCCGGGGATTAGGATGTGGACGTCTTTAGGAGGCCATTTTTCGGCCTACCACTGGTATGTATACCAAAGGAGACACAAATACAGCAACTTCATCAATTTAGGATGTTATGTCCCTCTCTAAAGCACCAGACAATCACAGATGAAAAGAAGTAATCAGGACAACACTACGTTACGCTGCTGCAAACAGACCGTATTAAAAAGTTAGCCTAGGCATATATGTACATCATCAAAGACTGAGATCTAGGTAGAATTATAATATATAGTTCTTGGATCAGCTTTCTTGTCCCTAAACATAACGGCCTTGATGCTCTTTCACTGCTTTATCCAGGTGCCTCTGCTAAGGCTCAGAGAAAAACACCAAGCTAGATCAAAGGTTTTACCTTCTAACGTCTTTCAGGATCACTCTGCAAACTTACTGGTACAAAGAAGAGACAAACCCAGATATGCAAATATTTTTAAAGTGGCTAACTCAGTGTTTGGAATCAAGTTGGCTTGAAACCCGCATGTGAAATGCAAGTGCTGCACAAATTCTCTTTATTGCTCAAATGCTCCAGAAAGAACAATCCCTAGGGCTGTGCTGTGCCATTTGGAATGAAAATGAACATCGTATGAAAGCTTGGGTATATTCTAAAGGTCAGTGGAATTTCAACCAGATGTTTTGCTTCCATACAATAGACTTGGCCATAGGCGTGGTTAATAAATTCCACTCGGGGAAAAGAAATATAAACATTCTTAATGATATGTTTCCATTTCGATCTTGGCTCTTTCCTAAAGTTCAAAATAGTCTCAATATTCATTTATTATTTTATTTATTCATTATTTTATTTTTTAATGGATTCAACCAACACTTATTACCAAAGATAAAATAGTTTTAAGTGTCTAAAATGGAACTCATCACTCCCCACCTGCCACATATTATCTCTTTCCACTTCCTCTTTCTTGAACCTGTTTTGTTTTCTCCATCTCAGTGAATGGACTACCTGTCACTCAATTCAGAAGCTAGGAATGAGCTGGAAGAGTCTTCCCCTGCCTCATTTTCTATATCCAATGTCATTAAATCCTACAATGTACTAAATGAAGATTTTTTTTTCCTGTCTACATATAAATATATGCCTGATTTCAGACTCTTATCTCTTGCCTGGAGAATCACAATAGCTTTGTAACTCACATCCTGGTCTTTGATCCTGCTCATTTTGTTCAGTCCTTCATATTCTGAACAGAGTGCACATTTGGAAATGTTAGTATCATGTCACTTCCCTACTTCAAACTTTTCAGTTGCTGGCTCCCCGTTCCTTAGAGGTTAACATTTAAACATCTAATTTTGCTACAAAAGGGCTTTTGTAATCTTCACCAGCCCTCTCTCTTTCTGGGCCTCCAATTCCATTTATGAACTCTATGACTCAGCTACAAAACTTCCTCTTTGCCCAGCACTGCAACAAAAATTAGCAAAACAACTCCTTCTATTCAAGATTTTACAGTCTCTTGGAAGGAATAAAACTGCTGAACTATGTTTAAAAGAAAAAGATAGTTAAATGGTATCATACGGGAAGAACAAACTGCTCTGAAGTTCAAAGGTTATAGAAAGAGTATTTTTCAGGGGAGAATCAGTGTAGCATTCATAACATGCTGCAAGCATAAATTCTGCAAATAGGAAGAAAATATAAAGGACGTTTAAGATAGGAAAGAACATCATTCTGATCTTTTAAAGGTCTGAGTCAAATTTTACAAATCTTCTTATTCTTATTTTAAGGATTTTGAGCTGTAGTAGATTTAGTACCACAGACACTATGTTGGTGGGCAGTTTCAGTGCCTGGAGCAGTCTCAGACTTGATAATAGGTGACTAGGGGAAGGAAGAAAATACTGAAGGCTTTAGACAAATTACTTGTAAGACATACACACACAAAATTACTCAGAGAGAAATAATAGCTCCTTTTGGACAAGCATTCACTGTTGCTGGCAGTATAATATTTCTCATGTCTGTTAATGACTATGTTTGACTCCCATTTCATTCAAAGCTATCAGTTCTTAGAGATTTGTATTGACTTCTCTTTCCAATTTAGAACCTGCAGTGCATTAATACACCCTCTTTCTTGATGATTCACACCTGCCTAGCAAAATCCCAAATCCGCATCAATCTAAATGTCTGCCTCCTCCAATACCAGCCTTTGGCTGTTGAGAGACACCCACACAAATATTCCTCTTCATACCACAATAAAGATCAGGGTTTTCCTCCCAGCCAAGCTGTGAGTGCTACCCATGCAGACCTCAAGAGCTGACTCTCTCTAACTCCATGCACTCACTCCCAGTAAACGGGGTCTTTCCTTCACAGCAAAATGAAAATAGCATCATTTTAACTCCTTCATTGCCAACATCAACAAACTTACCTGTCTCCATCCTTATCTTCATATTGCAAAAATAATTTTTCTTCCTGTTAAAAAACATATTGTCATTTAGTGTTTAGGGACTGATGTTGCTCATTTCTAATAAGCTCTCTTGGAAGGCCACTGCTGCTGGCCCGGAGATGAGCTTCACTGTGATTCACAATTCCTGGAACTTGTTTTCTATGTGAATACTCAGAACTTCCTCTTTTCCAAACCTGCAGCTCTTCCTCACTACTGGCTTTTTCCTTTCAGCATATTTATGAACACATGTCCCTAATCTTTAAAGAAAGGAAAAGAAATAGGCCTCAGAAGTTGACTGAATGAATAAATGCCAAACCCATAAGTCCTACATCTTGTTGCTTAACCCTGCATATCACCTCCTCTTCAAAATAAGCCTTCCTAAATGTGTAATCAACATGCTTTTGTTTCCCCATGCCTTACTTTTAAAACCAAAGAGATCCAATTTTATCCCCACAATAACACAGGAATTGCTCTTGCCAATGCCATTCAGGACATCCTAGATGATAAACTCAATGGATGCTTTCAAACCTTGGCCTATTCAACATTTTAGTAGTATTGGACACCTTATTAAAACCTTACAACCTTCTACATTGACTTCCACTATATCATCCAACTCCGATTTCTGTAACAATTCACAGCTCCCTTCTCAGTGTTCTATTCTCTACTCATGACTTAAATGTTAGTTCCTTTGGATTCCTTCCTTTGTCATCTTCCAAGTATATGTTCTCTCTCTTTATAGGAATTCACTTTCATGAATTCAATAACTATCTTTCTCTTTAAGACTTCTAAAATGATTCCTCAAGAGCAAATATTCCCCTAGAGATCTCAACTCTCATATTCAGCTACTTAATTTAAGCTTTCCACTTATTATAAGCCAAAGACATTTAAAATGCACTATCTCTATAACTAAACCCTGGACTTTTCTCCTCAACTTTCCTCTTTTATATTTATCATCTCAAAAGATATCACCTACTACTGAGTACATAAGCAAGAAACATGTGCACCATTTTATTTCCTTCCTCTTTCATACCTCTTACATATCCACATTCTATCAATTCTACTCCCTTCAGTGTCTGCCCAGCCCATTCCCTATTCTCCATTCCTAGTGCCATTAGTTCAATGTGGTCCTTCCCCATTCCTTTCCAAAAGCAGTTGCTGCTCTTGCTCCCTCTAGTCTGGGTACCTTTCACCCTCAACCCACAGAGGAACAGGAGTGATCTGGCTAAAGCATTGTTGACAATAACAGTCAAATTCTGTAAGATATTTAAAGAGATTTATTCTGAGACAGATATAAGTGACCTATGGCCTGTGACACAGCTCCAGGGGATCATGTGACCAAAGTGGTGAGGCTACAGCTCACTTTTAAACATTTTAGGGAGACATAGGACATTAATCAACCCATGTAAGATGCACATGGGTTCAGTCCAGAAAGGTGAGACAACTGGAAGTGGGGGTTTCCTGGTCATAGGTAGATTTAAAGATTTTTCTGATTGGCAGTTGGTTGAAAGAGTTATCATCTAAAGACTTGGAGTGTCTGGGTTAAGATAAGGGGTTGTGGAGACCAAGGTTCTATGATACAGATGAAGCCTCCAGGTAGCAGGCTTTAGAAAGAATAGATTATAATTTTTTTCAGACTTAAAGAACCTGTTTTATTGAAACTTAAGGTCTCTATATTGATGTTAATAGTGATCAGCTGTGCCCGGATTCCAACAGGGAAGAGAAAAAAAAAGAGGCATGTCTCAAAGTCCCACTTCCCATCACAGTCTGAACTAGTTTTTCAGGTTAACTTTGGAATGCCCTTGGCTGACAGAAAGTCCATCAGGTGGTTGAGAGGCTTAGAATTTCATTTTTGGTTTACAGCATAAACATGATTATAAAAAAATCTGCAATGTCTCCCCAGTGCTTTCACAGTAAGATCTATTCCACTCAGGATGGCACACAAGGTCTATAGAACCTGACAACAGCATCTCCTCTTCTCCCAGCCTCAATCACCAAGACTCCTGCTGGCACCCTGAGATCCCACCTACATGGAATTGCTCACATTTATCCCTCCAACAGACCACAAGCCCATCTTTGCCCAGGCCATTAACTCATCTTGGACTCTTTCTATACTCACCACTACCATCCTGATTCTTCACCAATAGTTCCTTTTTACCTCACAAAACTCCACTCAGACTTTATATCCTCTAGGAAGCCTACATCTTCCTCATTCAATTAAGTCCACTTGACATTCTTCTGTAACATCCCATTTCTAATTTGGTATTTGCCTCACTGTAAGGTGCAGGCAAAAAATAAAATTCTCCCTTATTTGACTGAATGAACCCTCTTCTCAGCCAAGAACATTCCAAAGTAAGCCTAAAAAACTAGTTCAGGCCATGAAGAGGTCAGGGTGGGGAGGTTGAAGGGGGCCAGACATGCCTTGCCTGTAATCCAAGGACTTTGGGAGGCCAAAGCAGGCAGATCGCCCGAGGTCAGCAGTTCAAGACCAACCTGACCCACAAGGTGAAAGCCCATCTCTACTAAAAATACAAAATTAGCTGGGTGTGGTGGCATGTGCCTGTAATCCCAGCTACTCAGGAGGCTGAAGCAGGAGAATCACTTGAACCTGGGAGGTAGAGGTAGCAGTGAGCTGAGATCACGCTACTGCACTCCAGCCTGGGCAACAAGAGCAAAATTCCATGTCAAAAAAAAAATTCAGGCACAACTGACAAGCACTCACATTAAGAGAGATCTTAAGACTGACAAAACAAACTTTTTGTAGCATTAAGATACCATACTCCAATCTTACTCTAGAATGGTATGACATGACAGATAGCAGGCCCTGAAAGAAAAAATATTTTACCTCAAAATATATTTATTTCACACACTTTGAAATGGCCATGCAAAACTATCTCTTGGGAAAAATCTACATTCTCTAGAGAATCCTCTTCCCTTTCCTGGTCTTTTCCTGATCCAGGAAAGATTTAACTAAGTTGGTACATTTGGGGTCTGATAAAAGGCCCCATCTATTTCCTGAAGACTTGAAGTTTTATCTACATAACAAGAACTTTAGCTTCCACAACCCCTGCCACACATACAACACGTACACACATCTTAACTACAAACAATTCTTTCTGCTGATTTTCTATTCTTTGAATCCACCTATGACCTGGAAGTTCCCACTCCTACTTCAAGTTGTCCTGCCATTTCAGCCAAACAAATGTACACCTTCTAAGTACTGATTGATGACTGCTTGTGACTTCTATCCCTCTAAAATGTATAAAATCAAGCTGTAATCCAACTGCCTTGGGCATATGTTCTCAGGACCTCTTGAGACTGTGCCTTGGGCCTTGGTCAGTCACATCTGTCTCAGAGTAAATTCCTTCAAATATTTTAAAGTTTGATTCTTTTTCACCAATAAAGGGCATTGGGAGCTGGAAATATTTGTTTTCACTGTATATCTTAGTATTTTGCTATCTCTTCCACATATGAAGCCATTACACATGTTTTTGAATAAATGAATAATTAACTATTCTTAATAGTTGACATTTGTCCGTTGGCAATTTCTGGGAAGACAACAGGTTTGGGGATTTCTTTGAGCTAAGAGTGGCAGTATTTCTCCTAATCTCTTCTCTCTACCCTTCTCACTTCTAAATGCTTACTCTAAATTCAAGTAAAAGTTATTTGCACAGACAAGAATAAAAACTGAGATTTCTAAACCCAGAGGCTATCCCCTAGTCTAATAATTGTACTTTATTTACTTGCTTATTAGTGAGTGAAACTGTTTTTCTATTTTCAGAAAGCTCAATGGGCTCTTCAGGAATATTCTCATGTAAAATCTCAATCATTCTCCTATGTGGAAATAAATGTTGTCTAAAGTCCATTTATGTGTATGATAAAAGGCAAAGGTCCCAATCTGTGAAGTCAATTACTATAAAAAAAATATATTCTGAGGTGAAACAGCACCTCCCAGTGTGTTGACCAGCACACTCAGATGAGCACATCAAGTCTCAGCACATCATCAGTGCATAGAGTTCCTCCTGTCTCTACTGAAAATACAAAAAACTTAGCTAGGCATGGTGGCACTTGCCACCTACTTAGAAGGTAGGTGGCATCACAGCTACTTAGAAGGCTGAGGCAGAAGAATCACTTGAACTCAGGAGGTGGAAGTTGCAGTGAGCCGAGATCATGCCACTGCATTCCAGCTTGGCTGACAGAGGGAGACACCGTCTCAAAAATAAATCAATAAAGTTTAGTTTTGGAGGTTGCTTATTCTGCCTCAATGCAAGCTTGGGCCAAACTGATTGTTTTTCTGACTTAAATTGCATTATGTACCTCAAGGAGAAAAATACAAAGTTGGCAAATTTACAGCCTTTAAACAAAATTGCTTTAACTTGAGGGATTCCCTTAATATTGCTTATCATTTTTTCCTCTTTTTAGGATCTTTTCCATTTTATGGGAATTTAGAAACATGAAGGGTCACACGTAGGAACTACTTCAAGCTAATCCTACCCCCCTCTGCAGAAAAAATACCCCACAACAATATATTATCTTTTTGATGTAATTCCTTATGTGTTGGGTGCCACAGCTAAGAAGAGTAGGAGCTAAGGTAGCAGAACTCAGTAATGTTATCCATTTTTCTTTCACACTCTAATTTTGTCAGCAAATCCAGCACACCAGGAATTTATACCAGGACTTCCAGTAAATACAAAATAATCTAGTGATTTCTAAAACCAACCTCCTCACTTCCCTATTCCTCCAGTTTAACCCCTTAATCATTTCAACCACTCGTTAATATCCTCTTCCATTCCTTTGCTCCTAGCATCCCAAATACCTGCCAAAGCCTCAAGCCTAAATCATAGCTAACACTTGTGCAGTGCACACCACATGCTCACTATTCTTAGCTCATGATGTGCATTGACTAGTAATTATGGCAACCCTACAAGGGCAGGGAGTATTCTCACTGTTCCCAGTTCACTGATGAGGAAACAGTGCGGGGTCGGGGAGGCAGAGGAAGTGACATGCCTGAAGTCACACTGCTATTAAATGATGACACTTTGCCTCAGATGCTGTATTAGTCTGTTTTCATGCTGCTGATAAAGACATACCCAAGACTGGGTAATTATAAAGAAGAAAAGGTGTAATGGACTCACAGTTCCACGTGGCTGGGGAGGCCTCACAATCATGGCAGAAGGCACCTCTTCACTGGGTGGCAGGAGAGTGTATGGAAACCAAGCTAAAGGGGTTTCCCCTTACAAAAACCATCAAATCTCATGAGATTTATTCACTACCAAAAGAACAGTTTAGGGAAGACCACCCCCATGATTCAATTATCTCCCACCAAGTCTCTTCTACAACATGTGGCAATCATGGGAGCTACAATTCAAGATGATATTGGGGTAGGAACACAGCCAAACTGCACCAGATGCTCTTCCACAATATTGCTGAGCTCTGGTGGGAAAGACCACACAAGCCACCAAACTGATACCACTACAAATTATAGTCATCTTCCTCATGGGACTGTCAACCCTATTCAACAACTGTATTACGCAGCCCCAGTCAGCTAGACTTTTTATTCTCCCCAGTGACTATCTCAGCTATTTCCTTTTTTCATCTTTTCTTCACCCTTAGCAGATTAGTGCCTCTCCTACTTCTCAGAGAAAATAGAAATTATCAGACAGAAATTATTTCAGCTCCTACTGCCTATTACTATAGAAGAGGGTCCTCACGTCCCATCTAAGAACACAGAATTTCGTGCCTTACTGCTTTATTCAGGTAGTCTCCTGTTTCTAGTCTCCCCACCCATCCTCTTTTACATTCAACCTCTCTCTTCCACCAGATTCTTTCTCACCAGCGTTTAATGATATTTTTCTCTCATTTTAACTATACTCCCATAGCACTGCCTCTTACAGCTACTGACTGCCCTCCTTTTATTTCTGCAGTTTAACTTCCCATCCATCCCTCAGTCTTCCCCAGCCCAGCCTTTGCCTTCACCATGCTGCAGACATTGTGCTTGTCAAGGTCACCAAGGAGCTTGTCTCTGCCCTATCTCCACACCCATCTCAGCTGCACTTAACTCTGCTGTCACACACCTACCTGAAACCTTTCCTTTCCTTTGCTTCTCTGGGGTATTGCTATTTTTTCCTTCCTTTTTGAAATCTCATTTGTCGTCATAGGCAGCTCCATCTCATTTGTCTTCCCTTAAGTGACAATACCATCCCAAACCCTCTTTCTTCTTGCAGGACATCAAATGCTCATTCATTCCTCTGGCTTCAGTTACCATTCATTTGCCAGGAGCCCTATCTCTCTACGCCCAGCTCAGTCAATTCTATTCTCCTATTCATCTCTGCTTAGATCATTTATGTGTATAACAATTCAAACTTCCTAACATTGACCTTATTCTCTTTCCTCCAAATCCTGCCTCTTCTCCAGCATTCCATATACTTGCTCAAATTAGAAACTTGAGGGGCTTCTTCTACCTTATTCCACACACTCAGTCCACCACCAATACTATAGAACCATGCTGACTCTATCACCTAAATATTGCTCACACCCATTCACGTCTGTCCCTCTTCATGGCCACCACCCACCTTTATCTTTGCCTGGACTAGTAAAAAAATGGATTCAATTATTCTGCTTCTAGCAACACAGCCCCAGCCTCTGCATCAACTCATTGTCCACACTAAAGCCAGTGTAATCTATGTAAAAAGTAAATTGGTCATGTCATGTTTCCAATTGCCCCTTAGATGCAATCAAAGTACCAACTATAGTATTTAAAAACACTAAGAATATGCTTCTGCCTGCCTCTACTTTTATCTTTCGGTCCCCTCCCACTGGCTTTGCCCTGTGGTGTTTCAAATGCTTCCCCACATCCAGAGTTTCCATTGCAGTTAGGAGCTGCTCACATGGACTCTGCTGCCTCATGCCTCTCATGGCCCCACCTTCTCCCATGATCACCCATCATTTTCTCAAGGCACCCTTCTCGGACTTCTACATAGATTAAAACCCCTTAGTATATGCACTCTTTATTTTATTTTTCACAAATTTAATCCCATTCTTGATCTTTTGATTTACTTTTTTAGAGACAAATTTTACTCTGTTGCCCAGACCACAGTGCAGTGGTGTGATCACAGCTCACTACTACCTTGAACTCTTGAGCTTAAGCTATCCTCTCATATCAGCATCTCAAGTAGTTAAGACAACAGGTGTATGCCCAGCTAATTAACAGAAAAAATTTAGAGACGACGTCTAGTATGTTGCCCAGGCTTGTCTTGAACTCCTGACCTCAAGCCATCCTCCGACCTCAGCTTCCCAAAGTACTGGGATTACAGGCACGAGCCACTGAGACCAGCCTAATTTTCAATATTTACTTATACCACATCCATACAAGAAAAAAATATGTTTGTCTTGTTGAAATTATATTTCTAGTGCCTCAAATGATGGCCGGAATATGGTGGGTGTTAATATTTGCTTATGGAATTCTAAATTATCATTTTATTATCATTTTAAACAAACTAGCCTCATTATACAGTTTGCGGACTTTTTGATGCTGCTCTTGTTATTATTTCTGTTTGATCGTTATTAGCTATCTACAGCCAGTTAGTTTAAGCATTAAGGAAAATGCCACTTTGTTGCTTAATTTACCCATGGCATGTTTAACAATGTGTTACTTTAAAAACCATGGAAATGTTAGCAGGGCATCTTGGGTAGTATGTTCCAATAATGAAATAACCTACTCATCATCTTTTTTTTTTTTTTTTTTTTTTTTTTTTTTAGTTGTAAGGCATTTTGGGTCTTTGAACATAGAGAATAAAAACAGGAAGTTTTCTGCTTCATCTACATTATGAAATGTGCTGGGTTGGTGGGTTGAGTGTCTCTGTCTATAATCATGTCCCACTTTGTTGACAAGCATACTCCATGTCCCATGTCCCTTTCCCAGAGAACATGACTTTCATTCTGGTGTGTTATATATATCAAGCATATGGTTTTAATGAAGTGAAAAAAGGTTTGAAATTTTTTCATTAATGAACTAGGCAGTTTTCAACGATGATACTAAATTAATTGTCATAAGTAGAAGGTTTGTTGCTTACAGAAATTTTGTTTTATATGAAAGTTAGACAAAACTGAGTAACATTTTCTTTTTTTAACCTGTTTCAGTCTCAAAGATAAATATGTACTATTCTCTGTCCAGTGATAACTGGCTTGTTTTTCAGAAAGTGAAGTCATTTAAGCACCCCAAATGGTTCCGAATGCCAAGTTTCACACATGTCTCCTTGATTCTCAAGCTGTCACGTAGGCTAAAATCACACTTATCAAAGAAACACAATAATGACAGCTCGAAGGCTGATGTGGAGACTTGAAAGTAATTGAACCATTTAACCACCATTTACTTGCTCAGAATTTCTCCTCAGAAATGACCCTTTGCTAAAAGCCAATGTTCTTGCAGCATGCTGAATTCATTGCCTTTCGGATAAGCTCCATCTATTTTGAAGCTTCTTCCAAAACTCAGGCTGTGTTCTCTTCCTGGTTCCCAATGTCATGGTTTTCAACCAAGCACTGCCTTATTCTAAGGCAATGGTTTTCAAACTTTAGCCTGCATCAGAAGTAAAACACACGTTGCTGGGCTCTATACCCACTGTTGCTGGTTCATTAAGTGTCTGACGGGGCTGGAGAATTTGCACTTCAAAGATATCCCCACTGATACAGATGCAGTTTATCAAGCACCCATACTTTGAAAACTCCTTTCATAAAGAGATGCCCTTGTTCACAATACCTCGCATTTCTCCCTGCCAGATTTTATAAAAATTGGTTTCTTCCTGTCATCTCATCCTTCCATAAGTCTTCTAGGCCAGTGTTCAGTAGAAATACTATGTGAGCCACACACATAACTGGGTGTGTCTAGTAGCCACATTTTTTAAAAAGTAAAAAGAAAGAGAAAAAATTAATTTTAAGAATACTTTTGGCCAGCCATGGCAGCTCATGCCTATAATTTCTGCACTTTGGGAGGCTGAGATGGGCCAATTGTTTGAGTCCAGGAGTTCATGTTGCCTAAGCAATATGGCAAAATCCTGTCTCTACTGAAAATAAAAAAATTAGCCAAGCATGGTGGTACATGCCTATAGTTCCAGCTACTCAGGAGGCTGAAGTGGAGGGATCACTTGAGCCTGGGAGATTAAGGCTGCAATAAGCCAAGATCATGCCAGTGCACTCTAGCCTAGGCAACTAGAGTGATATCTTATCTAAAAATAATATAATTATATATATATGTGAAATGTAACTTAATATATCCAAAGTATTTTCAACATGTAATTGATATTAAAAAATTAATAAGCTATCTTACATTATTTTTGTCTTATGTTCAAAGACACACTAAGTCTTTGAAATCTGATGTGATTTTCTTTTAAAGTTCTGGGGTACATGTGCAAGACATGCAGGTTTATTACATAGGTAAACACATGCCATAATGATTTGCCATACCTATTAACCCCTCAGCTAGGTATTAAGCTCAGCATCCATTAGTTGTTTTCCTGATGCTCTCCCTCTACCAACTATACCCACCAACAGGCCCCAGTGCATGTTGTTCCCCTCCTTGTGTCCATGTGTTCTCATTGTTCTGCTTTCACTTACAAGTGAGAACATGTGGTGTTTCTCTGTTCCTTCATTAATTTTCTGAAGATAATGACTTCCAGCTCCATCCATGTCCCTGCAAAAGATATATCTCATTCCTTTTAATGACTGCATGGTATTCCATGGATATGTGCCACACATATACACAAAATGTGTATATGTGCCACATTTTCTTTATCCAGTCTGACATGGATGGGCATTTCGGTTGATTCCATGTCTTTGCTATTGTGAATAGTGCTGCAATGAATATATGAATGCATGCATCTTTGTAAAAGAATGATTTTTATTCCTTGGATATATACCCAGTAATGGGAATGCTGGGCCAAATGGCATTTCTGGTTCTAGATCTTTGAGGAATCAGCACACCATCTTCCATAATGGTCAAACTAATTTACATTTCCATCAACAGAAGTGAAAGTGCTCCTATTTCTCCACAACCTCACCAGCGACTGCTGTTTCTTGACTTTTTAATAACTGCCATTCTGACTGGCGTTAGATGGTTGATATCTCATTGTGGTTTTGATTTGCGTTTCTTTAACCATCAGTGATGTTGAGGGCTTTTTAAATATGTTTGTTGGCGTATGCATGTCTTCTTTTGAGAAGTGTCTGTTCATGTCCTTTGCCCGCTTTTTAATGGGGTTTATTTTTCTTGTGAATTTATATAAGTTCCTTGTAGATTCTGGATATTAGACCTTTGATGAGTAGATTGCAAAAATTTTCTCCCACTCTGTAGGTTGCCTGTTCCCTCTGATGATAGTTTATTTTGCTTTACAGAAGCTCTTTAATTATATCCCATTTGTCAATTTTGGCTTGTGTTGCAATTCCTTTTGATGATTTTGTTATGAAATCTTTGCCTGTACCTACATCCTGAATGGTATTGCCTAGATATTCTTCTAGGGTTTTTATGGTTTGGGGTTTTACATTGAAGTCTTTAATCCATCTTGAGTTAATTTTTGTATAGGTGTAAGGAAGGAATCCAGTTTCAATTTTCTGCATATGGCTAGCCAATTCTGTTACACCCTAATTAAAAAGGGAATCCTTTCCCTATTACTTGTTTTTGTCATATTTGTAAAAAATCAGATGGTTGTAGATGTGCAGTCTTATTTCTGAGTTCTCTATTCTGCTCCGTTAACATCCCTCCTTGTCAAAAACTGTCAATAAACTAGGTATTGAAGAAACATGCCTCAAAATAATAAGTCATTTATGACAAACCCACAGCCAATATTATACTAAATGGGCAAAAGCTGGAAGCATTCCCCTTGAAAACCAGTAAAAGACAAGGATGCCCTCTCCTTGTTAAATTCCTATTTAACACAGTATTGGAAGTTCTGGCCAGGGCAATCGGGTAAGAGAAAGAAATAAAGTGTATTCAAATAGCAATAGAGGAAGTAAAATTGTCTTTGTTTGCAGAAGACATGATCCTATTGTCTCAGTCCAAAAGCTTCTTAAGCTGATAAGTAACTTCAGTAAAGCCTCAGGATACAAAATCGATGTGTAAAAGTCACAAGCATTCCTATACACCAAGAAAAGACAAGCAAAGAGCCAAATCATAAATGAATTCCAATTCCCAACTGCTACAAAAAGAGTAAAACACCTAGAAATATACCTAACAAGGGAAGTGAAGGATCGCTTCAAGGAAAACTACAAACCACTGCTCAGAGAAATCAGAGAGGACACAAACAAATGGAAAAACATTCCATGCTCATGGATAGGAAGAATCAATATTATGAAAATGGCCATACTACCCAAAGTAATCTATAGATTCAATGCTATACCCGTTAAACTACCATAGACATGCTTCACAGAATTAGAAGACACCATTTTATGATTCATATAGAATCATAAAATGGCTCCTGGGTAAGATGATCCTAAACAAAAGAATAAAGCTGAAGGCATCATGCTACCAGACTTCAAACTATACTACAAGGCTACAGTAAGCAAAACAACATGGTATTGGTACAAAAACTGATGTATATTTTTTACACTTCCAGCACATCTCAGCTTAGACTGGCCACATTTCAAATGTTCCATAGCCACCAGTGGTAGTGGCTACTGAAGAGGCAGCACAGCACTAGAACTTGAGTCAAGGAAATGGGAGTATTGAAGGCTCTGTTTGGTTTAGCCCCTTCCTGTGACTTTCACCGCATTCCCTCTTCTAAGATGTGCCTGGTTGCCAAATACATTATCATTTTAATAACAGACTGTAAGGAAAGAAAGGAAGCACTACATCATTAAATGTATGCATTGATTTAAAAATGTGTGCCAATATCAGAATTTCTTTACTTTTATTCACAGAACCAAATAGAAATATGTCATGATGCCTCATTTTGGTGCAGTTTTTAACTTGTTTTTCCTCCTGCCCTTTTATCCTACTCATCCCTTCCTCATCAGCAGCCCCTTTCCCTAGCAAGACAGTCAGTGTTACCAACATAGTATTCATGCTTCTTTATTTTCCCTCAATCCTCATATAATCCTTTACAAATATACACCAAAGTTTGTCTACATTTGTTTTACGAAAATAGGATCCAATTAGACCCACTTCTCTGCATAATCACTTTCTTATTCAACAATAACTCATGGAAATCCCTGCAAGTCAGCTGGAAGTTGTACTTCATTCTTTTTAATGACTGCAGAAGAGTCCATGGAAAAGTGTACCATAATTCAGTATTTCTGTTACTGGCAGGCATTCACATTTTATCCCAGTTTTTTAAGCACTGAGAAAAAAAAGCTGCAAAAACCACTCTAAATAAATAGATAGATATTTAGATACATATCTGTGCCTACTCTTTCTTTTATTTAGCTTGCAACCTCTTTGTTAGCCTTCAACTTAGACTTTCTCCCATCATATCGGGTTCTTTATATTTCAAAAAACAAAAGCACTTACCATTAGCAATCACAGCAAACCATTTTCAGTCATTTTCCTAATGACTCCCTCCTCAGTCAACAACGGAAACAGACCAATGTATCTCCCGACCCTCCCTAATGATGCACCTCTCTACTGAGGTGTTTTCATTCATCCCATTTCTTGTAGACAGTTAAAGGAGATTCACATAGAAAAGGCTTCACTGCTATATGCCCACTCACTTTGCAAAAACTATTTGTAGACATGAACAAGATTAATTCCTCCATTGATGTCTTGTTTAAAGTAAACATTTGATTAGAAATCAAAGGACCTGGATTCTATAACTTAAAGCAGTATAAACTGTAACTCAGGTAATAACAATAAGTAGAATCATCAAGCAACAACATAACATTTTTTGTGCCTTACTATGTGACAGGCATTGTTCTAAGTGCTTTATATATGTTAATTCATTTGTTCCTTCAAAAAGGAAGGAATCTGTAAAGTAGATTCTCTTATTACTTTATGATTATTCCCACTCTTTGGCTGATAATATTGAGTTCATGCAGCCAGTACATGAAGAGCAGAACTGAAACATGGACAGTCTGGCTCCAGGGTCCTAATTTCATCTCTTTACTCCTATCTCTTTGAACTACAGTGTTCTCACTTGTAAAATAGGTACTGCTGTACAGACACAACCTACTTTTAGGATTGCTGAGAAGAAACAGGACAGTGATTTGAAAATCATTAAAAGATCCAACAAGGTGGAGTTAGTCTTGTTTCAGCTTGGAAAGTTTGGCTGAGAGATTATTCCATCATTCAAAGCAAAAACTAAGCAGATTAAATTTATAACCACAACAAATCAAGCCATTTTCTGACCACAAACATCCTCCTGAAGGTGAGACAAGACACATACAACTGGCAAACGTAGGACCCGAACTATGCCAGGTTCTCAGAGCCTGCGGATTTTCCTGAAATTAGAAAAAGAGCAGCCAACCTTTACTTCTATTGTGTAGCTTGACCGCATCCTTCCTCTCTTCGCTCCAGCCCTTGCATTTTACTTAATTGGAACACCAGGCTATAAATCTTACATACTTAAGGGCCAGAAAACTCTCTGGAGCTCTCAGACTGAAATTTGTGTGGGAGTTCAGAAACATTGAATTTTCAAATAAATGATTAACAGGTACCTTTAAGGCAGCCTCAGAGAAAACAATATTTCCTGAATCTTGCCACCTTAATCTAAGGAAGCTTTTTGGTTTTAGGTCTAATAAAAAGGGTTTGGAAGTAACATAGGGATGAGTGACTAAAAACAGGTGGGGACCCTCTACTCTTTGGTCCCTCCAGCAATTGGAATCTCATCACCACTCTGTCCAGGCGCCAAAAGGCTGTCAGAGCATGTTACTAGGAAGCTTTAAGGCACTTAGTACAATTTTAACTTCAATCAGCTCTAATGACTGGTTTTTAGACACAGTTTTTCTAATATTTTAATAGTTGAAAATGGCTACACCTCATCAGAAATCCTATTTGATTTTTCATAGCACAATAGCATCTATCAGACTTCACAAATTAGAGAATTAAAATCAGTAAAGAGAAAGCATAATCCAACTCAACCAAACCACAGAGTAAGGCCTACGAGCCTACTATTTGCTGAAACAATGACTTAGATGCTCTGCCAAATAAATATAGGATGTTTATGGCTTTACACAATAGGAACCTGCCTCATTTATGCAGCAGGAAGACCATTTACAACCAATTTCTAAAAGGCACTAAGTGTCAATAATACATTTTCAAATCAAGGCCAAAAATTGCTATATTCAAAGAGGAGCATTAAGCAATATGAAGTTATTTCCAAGGAGGATTTTCAGGGACAACATATTAATTTAAAATCATAAAAGGTCAATAAAGTGGTCCTGACCAGCCTGGCTCTGGGAAGGAGGAGTCTTGGCTTTGAAAAGGTTCTGGGTTGACAAACAATGGGGCAGCGCATCTAGTACTGAAAGATCAGATCTCTGTAACAACCTGGCTGCCTCCCAAGATAATCGCTAGAACCACATTGCCTTCCCGGCCACATGTGCTTCACAGGAGCAAATCCTGCTTTGCAGTTTTGAGACGAGGTTGAATAGAGCTACTTGAGAGGCTGCTTCTCTGCCCCCTATGTGGATTTTGTAGCCTGACCTTCCCCTTCCTATCATCCATTCACCCCTTTATCTATAGCAGTAGTGATGCGGCAATGAGTAAGTTTTTACCTTCAGGGAGTTGACATTTGAATGGAGTAAATCAGGCAAAATGCACAAAAACAAATTAACAGGACCATGTCAAGTCATTCTGAGCTATGGAGAAGATAAAAAAGACACATAGTCAAGGTCCTAGATCCAGAGTGGGAAATGATTTAATGTTTACAGAACATATTCTTGCATGTTCTTGTATTTAATATTCACTATATTGCTAAAATGTGGTTACCATGATTTCATTTCCCAGGTGAGGAAAGTAAAGCTCGGAGAAATTAAGGGACTTGTTAAAGGGCAGAGACCTCAACAATAAGAGAGCTTAAATTCCAGCCTCACATTCCCTTTCCCAGGTTGAGTACTTGGAAGAATTTCAAGTACACACACTCATACACACACACACACACACACACAGAGAGAGAGAGAGAGACAGACAGAGAGAGACAGGGAGACAAAGAGAGAGAGAGACACAGAGAGGGAGAGAGACAGAGAGGGAGAGAGACAGAGAGACAGAGAGGGAGAGAGGTCTTAGCCTTTTACCTCTACTACAGCAGCAGCTTCCCAGGTGCTATCGAAACTTGGAGCAAATGAAAAGTAGTTCTAACTCACAGACAAATGGACTTCTGGGATGGAGCACAGAAAAAAAATGGTGCTGTATCCCAAGCCAGACACTTATTAGCTGTGTGACTTTGGGAAAGCCACTTGACATTTCTATGTTTTATAGTCTCACCTGTAAAACAAAAAATAATACTCACATTGAGGAAAAAATAGGGCCATGTATAAAAAACTCCTGAAAAGAATCTTGAAAGTGTTAACCAAATTGCATGTTATCAACTACGTCTGGATTTTGTCTGAGCTTCCTACAAGAGAAAACTGGAGAGTGAGGAATAGGAAAATATATGATTATGAATGAAATACTAGCACGTAAAAAAGGAATTCTCTCAAGTACTCAACCTGGGAAAGGGAATGTGAGGCTGGAATTTAAGCTCTCTTATTGTTTAGGTCTCTGCCTTTTAACAAGTCCCTTAATTCTCTGAGCTTTACTTTCCTCACCTGGGAAATGAAATCATAACCACTTTTTAGCAATATACTGAATATTAAATACAAAAGCATGCATATGTTCTGTAAACATTAAATCGTTTCCCCCTTTGGATCTAGGACTTTGACTATGTGTCTTAGCTTCTCCATAGCTCAAAATGACTCGAAGTGGTCCTGTTAATCTATTTTTGTGCATTTTGCCTGATTTACCCCATTCAAATGTCAACTCCCTAAAGGCAAAAACTCTTATTCACTGCTGTATCACTACTGCTTCCAGCAGTCTTGTTTTGAATTAGTATAGTATCAGGTATTAGTCTGTTATCACACTGCTAATAAAGACATACCAGAGACTGAGCAATGTATAAAGGAAAGAGGTTTAATAGACTCACAGTTCCACATGGCTGGGGAGGCCTCTGAATCATGGCAGAAGGTGATGAAGAGCAAGGCCACGTTTTATATGGCAGCAGGTAAGAGAGCTTCAGTAGGGGAACTCCCCTTTATAAAACCATGAGATTCCATGAGACTTATTCACTATCACAAGAATAGCACAGGACAGACCCATTTCCATGATTCAATTACCTCCCAGGGGTCCCTTTCACAGCAGGTAGGGATCATGGGAGCTACAATTCAAGATGAGATTTGGGTGGGAACACAGCCGAACTGTATCATTACCTGACTGCTATACTGGCAGTCAGCTCCAGGAAAAAAAAAAAAAAATGGAAGCAGAAGAAGTTTGCCTTCATTGACCACTTTCCCCCATCCTTAGCATAGGAAATGAACAATTATTTATTTTCTATGATTGGGAAAATTCTCTTATGATGAGGAAAGTCCACCTCTCCCCTAGAGAAGCTAGATATGCCAGCTATTCCTGCTCTGACCTTCCTTGTGGCTAGGCGGCAGGCACTTACTTGACTAGGCTGTGGCCAGTCACACCTGCTTCCATCTGTGAATTATAAGCTAGTGATTTCAAGAACCCTGGGATGACAGTATCCATTCTGGAAAAGCTAGTATGAGGGGCAGTTGTGCTTAGGGTTCTAGCGGCAGTCTCCAAAGGTCCAGGATGGTGATGCTGATGGACATGCTTCTGTATCTGGGTTCAAGGTGGGTCTTCATTGGATAGCTCTGTGGCATGATTTGGGCCCTTGCCCCTGATTATGTTGCCTCCAAGCTTGGTTGTCTTGGCTATTCTAGACATTCTCTGGCTACAACTTCCTTTAATAAGTGTATTTTCTGCTTAAGTTATCCAGCATTAGTTTTGTTGCTTAACAGACAGGACCCTCCTCTTCTCCCAACAGCCTGGTATCTTAATCTGACTGCATGTGACCCTGTCCTCCTAGAAACTACCTCCACCCTCCAGCCCTCTTCTTCTCCCTCCCCCAGATCAAATTACACATTTTCTCGGGGCTTTTCCCTTAGGACTTTACTTTTTATAAAGGATAATCTCATCAACTAATTTAAGCCAATGTGCTAATTGCTGACACTAATTTGATATTACTCCAGCATTTCAGCAGATACCTCCAATGCCTCAAAGCAAAGGAGAAAAGAATGTGTTTTTATTCTTATCACACAGTTCCAGGGTCTGTGAGGGCTCTCTAGTCTTTGTCTGCAATCTTAATAGCCCTGCATCCACCAAGGCAGCTCCTGTCAATTTCATCCATGAGTGCTCTGTGGACCAATCATATAGCAACTGTGGTGCAGTTAATGAAATCAATGTCTTTATTTCATGGTAACACACACGTGTGCAGGCGCTCACGCCAACACACACACACACACACACACACACACACACCCCTACATAAAATACTACAGTGACTTTCCAATGCTTTATCATGGCCAACAAGGCCCTGAATCTAGGGGATATGCTCAAAAGTATTTAACAACTGGCTAGAGGGAGAAACTCTAATTTTAGCATTTTCTGATTTTTGTGACATAAAAACACCAACCATGGCCAGTTTCAAGCTATCAAAATAGTGTCAATGAGGTTATAAGATTCTGAAATAGTTAACTATTTGCTCTTGTAAGCCAGTATGAGGCATCAGCTCCAGTACACAACTGTCCCAACTTGTTTTCCTGGCCACTCCACTGACATCATGCTATGCTACACTCATCATTTCAACCCCATTCGCCTTCTCCAGCCCCTCAATGGCTCTTACTCTGCACTGCCCAGACACACACCCAATCGTTCCGTAGTTGAGGTGAGGTTCTCTGCTACAAACTTCCACAGCTCTGTGATCCTCTCCTTTAGAGAACTTATTTCGGATTATACGTTTACTCCCCTTCATGCAATCATATGATGTTTAACGTTTAACATCGCAACTAAACATGATTCTGGAAGTGGTATAATCAGAGTGGCTACCAACTTCCTTTTCCATAGAGGTTTTATGCACCCTTTTATGATGGAAATTTCAGGGTTTACCAAGAAAAAAAACTGTTCAATTCTTTTTTTTTTTTTTGAGACGGAGTTTCGCTCTTGTTACCCAGGCTGGAGTGCAATGGCGCGATCTCGGCTCACCACAACCTCCACCTCCTGGGTTCAGGCAATTCTCCTGCCTCAGCCTCCTGAGTAGCTGGGATTATAGGCACACGCCACCATGCCCAGCTAATTTTTTGTATTTTTAGTAGAGATGGGGTTTCACCTTGTTGACCAGGATGGTCTCGATCTCTTGACCTCGTGATCCACCCACCTCAGCCTCTCCAAGTGCCTGGATTACAGGCTTGAGTCACTGCGCCTGGCCCAGTTCAATTCTTAATACCACAAATATGACAGAGACCCTTCAATTTTCTGCTGGTTTTATAGACTCCTGGATGATTGAAACTGGAAAAGATTACTTCAAATGCTTTTTCTCTGATCACTAGCTATCCTATGAAGGTGTTTCAGGGTCTATCTTGAGAAGTTGAGAAGATAGATAAAAAGAGACTGAAAAGACAGCTCTGGGCTCTCCACAGCCACCTCACCAGAGCAACTCTGCTGTTACATATTTCTCATATTGTTCTTCCTCATAAGATTTCTTTTGAAAGGTTCCTACAGTTGAAAAATGTTTACCAACCAGTTTTCATTTTATAGATGTGCAAAATAAGTGCTCAGAGAGGTACAAAATAGTGCAAATGGTTATTAGAGATAGGGTCTCACTTTGTCACCCCACATGGAGTGCCATGGCATGATCTTAATTCACTGTAGCCTCAACTTCCTGGGCTTAAGAGATCCTCCAACCTCAGCCTCCCAAATAGCTAGGACTACAGGGGTGTACCACCATGCCCAGTTAATTGTTTCTGTATTTTTCATAGAGATGAGGTTTTGCCATGTTGCCCAGTTTAGTCTCAAACTCCTGAGCTCAAGCAATCCACCCACCTTGACCTCTCAAAGTGCCAGGATTACAGGCATGAGATACCATGCCTGGCAGGGAAAATTATTTATGTATTTCATGAAAATAAATGTTTTCATGTGTGATTATTCCTACCTTTTCCTCTTTGCTCCTAGCTCAAAATTCCAGTAAAAAATTGCATTTCTAATTTTATCACATTTTCAAAAACATGAATCCTCTCTGAGACTAGACCACATAGCCCCTGCCCCCTTGTTTGGGGGTAACAGAGCACTTGAGCAATTCCTCTGTCATAGAACCTCAACTTGAGCCAGGCCTCCTAAGTTAGGGGCCACTTTCATTCTGCTTTTTGGTTGGTCTACGTCTAGTCCCAGTGAGAACTTCATTGCTCTCAATAGGAAAGCCTAACTTCCCAACATCTTCTCCATGAGAAATTTCCTTCAGTTTCTAAAATAAATTATGTTTCCTGAAGACTGTATGAATACACAATATAAAACCAGTAAATCTGATAAGCACCTACAGAAAAAGTATTTCACTTGTTTCTAGCTGCATCAAATTTCTTGCCTCAGTATGCATTCTCTACACAAAAACCAACTTCTAAACTCTGATCAGAATCTCAGGATCTGGGCAAAGGAACATGGTAATGCACTCTTAGCTACCTGCTTCTTTTCCTGGGCAATTAGAAGCATCCTGTAGTTCAGAGAGATTTGAATTCATATCCCACTGATGCCACTTCCTGGATGTGTGATTTCAGGCAAGTTACTTTTTACCGGTGAGGTTCGGTGCCCTGAAAGTAAGAACATGCACTTTATATAGTTTGTTGTAATAATTAAATGAGACAAATTCCTTGCCTGGAGTAAATGTTCAAGAAATTATCACCATGTGTTTTCATTCATTAGCAAATACTCCTATACACTTAATACTAATGTTAGGTAGGCCTAACATATAGATAAAGCCTGATTCATAAGTTTGGAAGATAAGTTCACTTCCAATATATAACTAGCTAGTTTATATTATTTCATTCAGTTAAACAACCCTATACTTTCCTAATATTTGTCAGACACAGTATTAGACCTTGACCACAAGAAATAACAAACCTTCAGTTCCTATCTTCAAGGATCTGACAACTTAAACCATACCTGACAGATAAGACCTCCTATATATTCCCTCCCTCTTCCCTTCCCCCCTGCCCCACACCCCCGCCCCTTGCCCAGGCTGGAGTGCAGTGGCACTCTCTCAGCTCACTGCAGCCTCTCAGCTTCCCCAGTATCTGGGACAACAGGTGTACACCACCACTCCTGGCTTTCTGTTTCTGGTAGAGACAAGGTCTTACTATGTTGACCAGGCTGGTCTGGAACTCCTGGGCTCAAGCGATCCTCCTGCCTCAGCCTCCTAAAGTTCTGGGATTACAAGTATGAGCCACCACAACCGCCTACCTCCTATATTCTTAAAGATCACTAAGAGAGAAGACCTCACCACATTGTTGGCAACTACGACATTCAGTTCTCATTCCTCTGAAGAATTCGTGTGTGTAAGTGTGTTCGATTCATTGAGAATCAATATGTCTCCATTTCCTCTTATTCTAGGCCCCAAAACAATTGGTCACCATATTTTACATAATAAGCCTTCATTCTTTGAGAGTTACTGAGTTATTCCTCCATCTTCTCTTTCTAGATTAAATAATTCCAATCCCCTTAACCTTTTCTCAGAGGTCCTATTTGCCAGCCTTTAGTTTAATCATTTTCATTGCTCCCCTCTGGAGTCTCTCCAAATCCTCGGCATTAAAATATGTTGCTTTGCCATTGAATTCACTCTCCTAAGAAACTTATTTAGACCGAGACAAAAAGAAAGCAGTCCCCAAATACAAAGTAGACAGTAGACAGAGGATAGAGTTCCTATGTAAAGAACTTGTGTTGGGCTCTCATATGCTCAAAGCAAATGCTCATTTACCGTCACCACTATTAAGGAAGAAGGGCTAAAGTCAGAACAGTTTTTAAATAATGCCAACCATTCTGCTTGACAATTATCTAAAGTACTTTTAAGCAAATAAGACTATTAACAGCAAACCTGAGGCTTCTGTAGTTACACCTCAGATTCTCAGACGGGCACTAATAAAAATTCACTGTACTACTAAAGCTAATGAGATCAAATAGGAATTTTTGATTCTGTAAAATACTTCTGGCCATCAGATAGAGTTGAGAGCTTACCATATAATTAACAGAAGCCCCTTTGGTTAGGCCTGGCATGTGCAAAGGGTCTTTCTTTGCATTCTGTCAATCAACATACAGCCATTTATATTTCTTGAGCTGAGAGTGCAGCAAACTCTAAATGACTCTCAAGAAACGATGTATAGAGGTTAGTCAAATACACACTGACCATAGTATGATACCAGTTTATGCAGAAAGGGGCAGATATGAAAACCAGAGCTCTAGTAAAATATCCCTTCAGGATATGCATAGAGATATAGAGATTTGTAAGAACTCTCTTTTCACAAAGATTCCTCCCTGCCTGTTTCTCTTATTGTGCCACTGAGATTATCCAACCTCCTGTGAAACAGTAGCACGTCTCTACATACACACACACACACATACACACACACACACACGCACACGCACGCACGCATATGCTCACAAGTTAAGATTTTCCTGACTGTTGAATATCCAAATTCTCTCAAGAAGCTGGGAAATCTCTTACTGGATATCTTGCCTGGTTCAGGGACTTCTTTTAAAACCACTATTTAGATTTTTTCTTTCTTTCCCATCTGGAAAAGTTACAAGTATTCAATTGGGGTAAAAAGACTTTGTTATAGAGGACAAGTGGTAGGAGGAACCATTGACTCCTCTGGGCTAACTCCAGGCAAACAGATGCTAGTTGGCTCTAGTGTGATTTCTAAAGCTAGGTTGGCCTGGCAAGACCCTGTCTGGCCTAAAACTGGCTGGGTTGAGAGAGGTCTGTCAACAATGGTCACAGGAGAACAAGCTACATTCTGGAAAAACCTCTCTGCCAAGTCCTCTGAAGACTCCCTCAGTTCTGGGACCAGAACAAATTTATGGTTTGGTACTGAATTTTCTCAGGGATGTGTAGACACAAAGGCAGTCCAATCTATCAAACAATGAATTAAATCCCAAGACCTATAGAATATTATAGTTCTTAAATAAATAGCAGTCAGGATGGCTGGTGACTTAGAATCACAGAATCAGAACAGGAAGTCCGGGCAAAATGGTTCATGCCTGTAATCCCAGCACTTTGGGAGGCCCAGATGGGTGGATCACCTGAGGTCAGGAGTTCCAGACCAGTCTGGCCAACATGGTGAAACCTCGTCTCTACTAAAAATACAAAAAATTAGCCAGGCGTGGTGGCACATGCCTGTGGTAGCAGCTACTTGGGAGGCTGAGACGGGAGAATCACTTGAACCCCAGAGGCGGAGGTTGCAGTGAGCCGAGATCGCACCACTGCACTCCAGCTTGAGTGGCAGAATGAGACTCATGTCAAAAAAAAAAAAAGAAGAGGCACCCTCCTGGGTGAAGGCTGACAGCTTGCTGGCTGTTTAATTGTCAGAGTTGACCCAATTTCCCTCCTGCTCTTCATGGCTCCTCATGCTTGAGCACATGCCCCAGATATTTGCGTTATAAAGTGAAGAAAGGCATAGGAACACCATCACCATTGGTAAGTGTATGCACTACTGAGGTCTGGGAGCTCTGAAACAATGGGCAATTAAAGCCATAACAAATCAAATAGCTTTGTGTTGATAAATATACATTGTAACTTAATTATAATTTTGTAAAAGCAAGACTCAATTATGAAGCAGAACTACACACAACCCCAGATTTCATTTATTTGATGGTAAAGACAGTCTTGCTTCTTCAGGGTAAGAGAGTGAAAGTAGAGCACTGATAGTGATATACATTGCCATGTTACTTTGTAGTGGTTACGGTGAGTGGCCAGTAATGCTGGATTAATAAATCACTGGTAGACACAACTCAGCGTTTTCTCTCTATATACCCAAATGTGTACTTCAGAGACTTAATACCAAATAGCTTCAAAGAAAGAGCAATTTGTACCACCCTACTATAATCCACTGCACTTTGGGAAGCAATTTTTACTCCATTTAAATTTGGGAAATGTACTAAAAATAACTAACACTGAACAGTGGTATTTCTACATTGGGAAGGTCAAAAAAAACAAGGAAGAAAATAAGGGGAAAGTAAGAGAAAGGAGAGAAAGAAAACAGACAAGAAATTCTTAAAAACCTGAAACTGGTGATTTTTAAAACATTCATTTATGATGAGCAGGGGACACTTTCAATAAGGCTTTTGAATGTGAAAAAGTAAAATTCCTGCTGATTTTCAAAAGCCAACCATTTTGGGTCATTCTTCAAAAAAAAGATAGCCAGCAGATTAAAGGAAGTTCATTTATAAAAATCAAATGAACCTCTAACAAAGCTTGTTCAGGACATGAATAAATCATCTGGTCATGAATTATTCATTGTTATCAAGAAACAAGCTCTGGATTCCAGGAACTGGGCTGGGGAGGCACTGAAGCTGGGGAACGAGCGAGTTTATTGTCTCACACCCACCACAGGAAGGAATAGGACAGGCCACGGGTGCCACCATCTGATGCAGACCATGTCAGTCCTCCCCTTGTGTTTCAGAGCATACATTGGCAGCCTTTACATCCCAGAGGACAAAACAAATAGAGTTTAATTCACAGAACCTAAATTTAGAAAACTGTGTGTACTCAGGAAGCAGATAATATGATTTTTTTGGAAGACTGTCTCTTTTTATTTAAGTTCATGATATACGTGGGAAATATGAGCTGTGCACAAAAGGTAGCAGAGTTGAAAGTTTGAATTTAAGGGAGATGGCTAGAAAATTCCTTGATGATAACTCATTAGAGTAGTCTGACCTACTCATTCATGTCATGGGCGCTTCGGTTTGGATGGTGGGGAGAAAGGGAGCCTAGCAGATGTAATCAACTAACCAATGTATCTGTGTGTTCCAGGTCCAAACTGCTTTGCAGGAACTACAATAATTCCAGCTGGCATTGAAGTGAAAGTGGACGAATGTAACATCTGTCACTGTCACAACGGGGACTGGTGGAAGCCTGCTCAGTGTTCAAAACGTGAATGCCAAGGCAAGCAGACTGTGTAGGAAAAACTTCCAACCAGTGACAAGCTCTTAAGAAAGGATGCTATGGCTTCTACACTGCACATGTTTAACACAACACAAAACAAACAAACTCCTGCCAGCTACAACAGGGTCACCAGCAAAACCTTCTAGGGTTGACAAAAGTTAATATTTTGCTAAGAGGAAATTTCTTTCTCTCTTGCTATATAAAATATATAGAGTATATAGCTATCTAAATTGCTTTTGTATTTACCAATGCTTGATGGTGACTTGACGACCAGATTTCTGGAACAAAAAGAAACAGCCTTGCACAGGTTCCTCCCCTGGTGATGCCTCTGACCTACCAGCTCACCGTTCCCTGGTTTACTTCATTTTTACTCTTCTGTACATCGTACATGGCATTTTTATCCTGTAGTAGTTGTTTTTTCATGTTTAGAGTTAAAGGAGCTAGATTTGACTACACTGTAAAGTTTTGAGTTGTGTTAAAGGGTTTGGTAAAGGAATGTCAGGGGAAAGGGGGGAAAGGATCTTTCCTGAGCTGGGAGATACAAGACCACCCAATTTCTCCCCTAAGGCGAATCATGCCCTGTAAACTAAGGAAAGAGAGGTGGGCACATAGATGGACCTATCACTGGACAGGGTTGGGAACAAGTACTCTACCCATTATGTGGGGGCTCACAGTTTAATTCTTACAAACCACACATTTCATATGCAAAACCTCGAAACTGCCAATCAAAATCTATTATGTAAAGAATACCATGAGCTTAATTCAAGCATCCAAAGAGAGATCTTAAAAATTGTAGCATTAATCACCAGACGTTTTCATGATGTGAAATTTGAGTTTGGTTTGTAACTAAACACACTCTAAACTCACTCTGTCACCGGGCAATATCCACACCAGAACCAGGGTGAGAAACCCCACTGTGAATCCGAATCCTTCTGAACATTTCTGGCTTTTGAGTTCAGATTTGGCTAAAAGCCAATCGTCCACTGGCAGTTTTTGTGGTTCGGGACGTTTCCCATGTTGTAGGAACAACCACTTAGCCCTACGTCTAAAACACAGATTCAGGACACTCTTTCCACCTCAAGTGCTGATTTCAATTAAAGATTAGGGTAGAGTGAGTCTTGCACAAACAATTTCATTTGTTGAACATTTTTTAAAAATGTATATATTAGATACTGAACAATTAAAGTGAACCTCTGAAGAGTCTCCAGGTTGCCCTGGTAATGCTGCTAGTATAATCACAGAGAAAACGAAATACACAGGGTATCTGATGCCACCTCGATGCAAGTGCAAAATTAACAATTCTGAAACCACATGGCGTAGTTAGTTGCTTATTCCACACACCTGTCCTAAAAACCCTGGTGCAGATTTGATGGGGTCCTTGAAGAGACTTTAAGGTTGTCTTCATTATCAACGTTCTTTCTTTTTGTGCTCCCCCAACCTGGGCTTTGCCATAGCTCCTGTGGAGTGCCATATCCTAGAGCAAGGCATCTCAATCTGAGTAGTATTGACATTTGGAGCCAGATCATTATCTGTTGTGTTTTAGGATATTCAGCAGCATCTCTGGTCTCTATCCACTAGGTGCCAGTCGCAACAACATACCAGTGGCTGGTGACAACCAACTGTCTCCAGACATTGCCTGATGTCCCTAAGGGGTGGGAGTGAGGGGCATATTTCACCTGGTTGAAAACCAGTGGTCTAGAATAATCAGTAATAGAATAGTTTCTGCCAGGGGACATGCTAGGCAAGCTCTAGCAGCATCTGTGGCTTGTGTGAGCTTCTGATCCCTTTGGGACATACAGAGTCACCATTCCCAAGGGGTCAGTCTTCTCCACAGAGAGCGGGGCTTCTAATGCTACAGGCCCGCCCTCAGGAAACATATTTTTTGAGTCTTGTCAACTGGTTTTTCATTTAAAATTGTCAGCCTCTCCTCCCTGGAAGCATCTCCTGTCATCAAGAAAGAGTTGTCATTTCCAAAATTAATGTGCTGACGAGTCAGACCTGACACTTTTACGCACACTGTGCTTGTGTTATGATACAAATAGCCATGCCGGCACCATCCCAAGGAAGAACATCAAGCCACCTTCCCTTAGAACACCAATTTGCAGCAAGGTTGGTGCCTTTCAGTTGCCACCATGGATACATCATACAGACAGTCATGAATCATTCATGAGCAATGCTGCATGATTTATGTCTGCACTCAAAAGTAAAGGCATTCCACACTTCAGCTTGTGTCTAGACAGAGACGTATTACAGAGCTTTCTTTGCCCTGAGGTTGCCTGTTGCCAGCTTCAAAAATCCACAGTCTTGGAAAGAAATAATAATAATAATAAATGACAGGAATAAGGTTTGAAACTCAGAAAATATCATTAATAGAGCCATGCAGCATAGTACCTTATCTATTATTAAGGAGTTACTATGTCCTTTATAGCAAAACAGAAAGAGAGTGCACTGGGAAGCTGAAGTGCAGAAATTTTGCATGAAAGTCCTGGCACAGTGAGAGTCACAGCAAGAATTTACTAGAATGGAATGGGACATCCATTAAGGATCTCTCTTCAGAGAGTTTACAGAAAGCAGGCTGCTCTGCGGCCTCTGTTACCAGCTAGAGAGAGAGGGATTTTTATTAATGGTTTTGTTGCTGGACTTTTTTTCCCCTCAAAGTTTCACTACAAGCTGTTTCCTTTAAGATGCTGTAGCACTGACATTTTTCCCCCTTTAGGGAGAGATGAACCTATACTGTGACAATTTCTCATAAACCGATAAACATTTTACAACTTCCTTCTACCCAGGTCATTGAGAAATTCTTTCTAGACTCTGAACAACAGAGTTCTGGTCTCATCTGTTGTTTGTTTCTTGTGAAGGCTGTGTTTGCAGCCACAGTCACCTCTGTACTCCGACTTCTCCTCTGCCTTTGGTTCTCGGCTTTAACGACAGCTATGTTTAAATAAGGGATCAACATCTTGTTTGTCAGCTGATGCCTATTAAAAACGATTCAGTTTCTAAAAATCTTTGAAAACTGGTGTGCCTGAAAACTAGTGAGAAAAAAAAAAAACCTAAACACTAAACTGTAAAAAGGGGATTCTAGCAACAATATTTGATGTGTAAAAGAATATATTATTAAAAAATTATTTTGTTAAATATAAAGTGTGTTAACCAGTAAACATTGTTTGTGGTATATTTTCCTTCCCAAATTTCTCCTTCCTCCCAACCGTCATTATTTAATGACTGATTCTCGGTTACTTCTATCATCTGAAGGTGCATGTGTCATTAGAGCTGTATTCAATTAGAATGAAGCATTAGCTTTTGCATTGCCTGCATACATTTTCATTTTTCATAATGCAAGGCATTGCTGACTTGGGGATCTGGAAGGAAGCTCAAATAAGCCAGCAGTGAAAGGATAAGCGACAGGAAAAGTCTTTTCCTGACCCCAGATCCATATACTATGCTAATGATAATCTATAATTATTGAGTGCTGGCTCTGAGCCAGGCCCTGTGCTAAACTCTGGTCCCACAGAATTGTGTTCAGTCCATACAGCACACTTATGAGAGAGGAACTCTTGTCATCTCTGCTTTGTTCTTGAGGAAACCAGAATATAAAGAGGCTAAATGCTTTCCCAAAATCACAGGCTAGTAAAGTAGCTAAGTAGGAATTCTTTATTATAAAAGTTGTCAAACATACATAATTATCAAGAAAACAATAGAAGGAAACTCCATTTACCCATTTCCCAGATTCAACTGTGATCAAGATTTTGTGGATTTTTTTTAACAATCCAAGAAATGTTTACTAAATTACCAATGCTACTACCTACCATTCATTTAACACTTATATGCCAGAGACTCTGACTTGAAGTTTACTTATATCATCACATTTAATTCTCATGTAACTCCTTTGAAGAGGTAATGTTATTCCCAAATCAAAAATCTAATAAGCTTGCATATAAAAGTGAAATGATGCAGTATTTTTCATTCTGAGTCTGACTTATTTCATTTAACAGATTAACTCAATATAATACTTCATTTTTTCTTCATCCCCCTTAAGTCTTTCTTTTTTTGGAAACAGGGCTTTCACACAGTCACACAGGCTGGAGTGCAGTGGTACAATTCAGCTCACTGCAGTCTTGACCTTCCCAGCTCAGGTGATCCTCCCACCTCAGCCTCTCAAGTAGCTAGGATTATAGACATATCATGCCTGGCTAGTTTTTTGAATTTTTTTTTTTTGGTAGAGACAGTTTCACCATGTTGCCCAGGATGGTCTCAAACTCCTGGGCTCAAGAAATCTGCTTGCCGTGGCCTCCAAAAGTGCTAGGATTACAGGTGTGAGTCACTGTGCCCAACCTCTCTTAAGCATTTTTAAAGCAAATATCAAGCATCATATCACTTTACCCCCACAATATGCAGCAATCATCTCCTTTTAGAAAAGTGACATTTTCTTACAAAACCATCATATTGTTATACATTATATTAAACCTAACAAAATTAATAAATCCTTGATATCATTTAATATTTAATCCATATTTGAATTTCTTAGATTTTCTAAAACATGAAGAAGTATAAATGTTTGCATGATTCAAACTGTCCATAACATTGATGTGGTTGTTTTCCCTCCTAAGTTCATCTATGAATTCCAACAGAGTCCTGAGTTTATTGTTGTTATTTGAGGATTTGTGTTTCTTAAAACTACATGTTAAACTTCTTTCTAGACTCTGAGCAGGGAAATAGCAGGGCAAGAGGCTTTCTACCAATTGACCTCCAAGGGTCAAAGAGCCCTGGAGCAAGAATTGTTGCTGATGACCAGCATGCAGGAGACAGTGCCTCTGATGTGTGTATAAGTTTTCCTTAGAGAGTAAGAGTAAACTGTTATTTTTCTTCTTCTTGAGACAAACAAATTGCTTAATGCAGAGCAAAACTGAACAATATTTCATGAATTGCCATCATCATCTGCATTGTTGGAGAAAGAAAAAAAGGGCAACCAGTACGAAAACATCAGCATGGCATCCCCACACACAACAATATGTACCCCCACTCCACTAACGTTTTCTTAAAACAAGATTAGACTTCCTTGCATGTAAAGGAGAGAGAAATTCTCTACTCTGTATGTCCATTGTACAAGACTGTTTACAGTGCAATTCAGATTCAAGCCTCATGGAGAGGACACCTCAAAGTATGGAAGAGAAAGCTATGAAATGGGACAGAGTCCTGGGTTTGTTGCTATTTTAGGTTTTATTTTGGGAATATTACTCTTTTAAAGAAAGACATTTCACGATTTTGAAAGATAAAATGCTATCTCTAAGCCAGCAACCTCACCTATACCTGTTCATCAAATTCATAAGGGATTTACACCTTAAATTGGGGTGGCATCATTATCAGGGATACTCAAACTGTACTGTCTAGTATGAATGCTCAATTCTTCCTAATCAACCTTGCATACCTAGAGGGCATATTGTTCTTTTGATCAAACAAAACACAGCTAGTGCCATAGTACTGTTCATAAAGAGTTAAATAGATTGAGTTGAATAAATGTCTTTCACTTAATTTTAGAAACTGAAAATTTGCTTTATCATTACAGCTGAAAATATTCCAAATACCTTCAGTTGTAATGATACAACAGCTTTCTTTCTTAATTTTTTAAAATCTTGAACTCCTAATTCTTTGTAACCCAGACTCTAGTTTCAATGATGCCAGTACTTACGTTACAACCTGGTTTGGAGTAGGGATACTTTCAAAAAACTATACTTTTAGAATAAAGTTTGTTTTTAAACCTCCTAAATAATTATATAAGGTGGGAAGGGTTGGGGAGGAATTTGGATATAAAGTTCAGAGAACATTTCTTGAGCCCCTTCTGAGCGTCACACGCCGCACTGGTTACCTGAAACAAGACCATAATTTGCATTCATTCGTCAACCATCCTCATAACCACCATGCGATTATGAACTAGTAATCCCATTTTGCAGACTGGAACACTGAATCTCAGAGGAGGTTTTTGGCTTTCTCAGGCTTCCATGATTAGCCAGAGGCAGAACCAGCTTTTACATCAGAGGGTTGTGAACATTAAACAGAATACTACCCGTAACATAGCTTAGAATAGGGCCGAGCCCAAGAAGCTATCACTATTAAGACTTATAGTATCAGAAAGGCAATCTCATGGATACAGTGATATTGGATTTGGATCTTGTCAGTTAGATACAAGCTGGGCAGGTATTTAAGAGAATGATATTACAGAGCAACAAAGAATGAATAGAGTACAGCATATTTGGAGCGTGAGATGCAGTCAGGTGTGATTAGAGTGTAAGGCACACAGATTAGATGGGGGCATACAGAGAGATTTTGTCTGGGAAGGAAACTCAATTGTTAAGACCTGGAAGATTATGCCAAGAAAATCAGACTTGGTTTTGGTTGATACTATTGATTAATCAACATCAAATAACATATTTGTATCTTAAAAACAAATCTGATAGCAGAGTGAAGGATGCTTTGGGGCCTAGGAAGAGAAAGGTGGAGACACTGAGAGAGGTAATCACAGAAGACCAGGAAAAAGAGTGAAGATCTGTTCTGGAAGTGGCAAGACTCAAACAGACCAGCTGGAACAACAGGACCTTAAGGAAGATCAAATAGGAGTTCAAGAATTAAAACGGCCACATTTTCTAGCCCACGTGATTAGAAGGACATTGATGCTAATAAAACCACCAAAAATATGCAACCTACCTAAGGGTGGCTCATGATATCATTTTAGGACCTTAGGCTGAAGATGCTGGCAATGTATCAGATATTCCGAGTCAACCTCAGATCAAGTAGTCTTTGGGGCAGCCCACCCTATTACTATTTACCAACATTATTTGTATCTCAGTTTGAACAATTACAATTTGAATCACCAAAGTTTACACTAGTCATTTTTTTCAAGGTATTTTTGAAATGGAGGTCAAACTTGGAATGCTGAGAATAACAGAATTCATTTATTGGTATGTGGCAAATATTAATCTCACACCATAGTGAAACAATTTATCTGCATATTGTGACACAAACTGCTTATAAGTTTCCAACACCTCTTTCCTCTCACTTGCCCCTTCAGAATATAAAACGTTGGTTTTTTATATTGTTGCTCACCAGAATTCCAGAAATTCAGAAAAATACTTATTTAGCTGTTCACTGGGGCCTTCTCTGTTTTTTGTTTGTTTTTCCCCCCCAGGATATATAGAGTTAAAGAATAACTTAGGTCCTGGGAAAGGCTTTCAACTTGAGATTTTTAAGGTTGCCCACCCTTCTCCCATTATATATTTCTTTGCCTTTATTTGTTTTTTGGTTGCATTCCCTCTTTAATTAATCACAACATTGGGTCAGCCAGTCCCATTAACTGCATTTCTCATTCAGACCTTTCAGAGATGCAGTTGCAGATGCAATTTAATTTGTTGACCCATGATCGATAGCAATTAATAGCATCTCTTTAATCTTGTTGAAAGGGCTGTCTCTGGCTTCCAGTAGCCACCATCTCAGGGGAAAGGTCTCCACACAGGCAGGTTATTTAGCTTCCAGACAATAGTTCCCTCCAACCACCTACTCCCCTGGTGACTTTAGTGTCTGTTTCAGAAGTCACCATACTCTATGGTATTTTCTATTATTGCACACAAGTTTATCCAGGTTCTGGTTCGAGACAGCTCCGCTGCAAGTTCATCACATACATGTTATGAGTCAGGAACTCCGAGAAAAATACAAAAAAGTACTTAATTCAGAAAAAAATAGATTCAGGGTTTTAAAGTATATCATGTTAATAAAATAGATGCTTAAGTTTCTGAGACATCTCCACAGTGTTGTAGCTAACCCAATTCCTACAATCCAATCTTTTTCTCTTATCTGTCATATTAATAAAAAGATTTATTCATTTATTCAATAAACAACTTTCCAGCTAGGAAACTAGACTGTGGTTAAACTGAATGATGTATTTTTTTTTTCTGTGCTCTAGAAGCTTACAGTCTGATGGGGCAAACAAGATAAAGTTCATCCACAGTAACAGAGAGGGAGGTAAATGCTGTGTGTTGGATATGAACAGGTACATTGGGAGCAAGTACTTTGAGAAGGCTTTCTTGGAAATGGAATTTTTTGTCTGAGTCTTAAAAGAGAAACAGATTAGGAAAGAATGAGGAAAGTGGTCAATGCCATTTTGCAGTTTATAAAGTAGAGTTTCTGCTGATACAGCTCAGACCATATAACTGCTCTATTTTGCTGATAATAAAATCCATTCAAATCAGTAAATATATGCCTCATAAAACCAGGGGCTTTGAGCAAATTTCAAAAAAAGCAAAGATGGGTCACTTCCATATTGTGAAGAAGTCATGCATCTTGATGACAATCCTTTTCTGTAGTCAGTTACTGATTGGTGGACCCTCTTCTCCCCTACTCACTGCCGCAGGTACCCACTGCACTGCATTTTGTCAGACATTGTCCTTGTATCTCTGTAGGAATTTGAGTAATTAATGCATCTGTCAATAGTAGTTGCTCTGTTGGCCTAATCTATTTAAAGCCTACTTGGTACCAGGCTCCACTGTACAACTGAAGGCTGGGCCTCTGTTACAGCATCAGTGAGCAAGAAAGAGATGTATTTTTGAGCAGGAACCTCTTTCCAAATTTATGGAAATAACTATATGAGGATGACCATGTGCTCTGGAAACTCACAAGACCAGTCTTGAAACCAATTGTCAAGAAATTTCCTGTGTTACAATTTTACAGATAATAAAAGGATACTACAAAATATCTTGAAGATAAATTTTAAGGTTACGGGCTATAGAAATATAAGGCATATAAATTGTAAATTGCAAGTATAAAAATGTCTACGGTGTGTATGTGTGGACATTTATATGTGTAAATAGTATAAATCTATATATCTATAGAAATGTAAAATATTATAAACGTTATGGTAAACTGATGGCTGTGTCATTAAGATCAAATATTCACTATGTTTCCATCTGCCTAGTATACTCTTCTCTCTTTTGTACCTAAAAATCACAGGCTTGTTTAGCCTACAGTAATTTTATTCCATCTTTGCCTGGCTGTGAGGTACTTTATTAGTTCTGCTTGTTCATACATTTAATTTCCCATCCCTAATCATTTGTGGCTCATGTGGTTCATCGATTTAAGAGGGAGGCTGAACATGAGTGAAGGAAAGTCACAGAGGGGAATGAAAATCAAACTGCCATGAAACCTAAAATCATATGTGTAAAAAGAAAATATTTCTTATTAAATGTGTAAATATTCACATAAGCATATAGTTGGGATTTTTGTTTGTTTTTGTTTGGGCTTTTCTTTTTTGCAATTAGACAGTTATTTCTGCATAAGAGGGCTTATCTTTCATTTACCTGCTATGTTTACTATCTGATGTGGCCTTGTAAGTCACTACTTCTATAAGATAAACAGAATAACTTCCCTGGGTATCCAGATTGGCAGGATACTTAATGTACATTTGGGGGATAATATTATCCAAGCCACTTTATTGTTTATGTAATGCATACTTATATCCTGTTGGCTGGGCTGCTTTCAGTTCCCCCAGAAAACCTAGCAAAGTTCCAGGAGGTTCTCAACCATCAATTGTCTGTTTCTCAGCCTGACAAGTATCCTGCTCTCAGGAATGTTAACTTTAATTGCCTGAGTTTGCTTTAGATATCCACCTGCGCCTTCTAGCTCATGACTTATTAGGCACTGTGCAAGGCACCCTTTGGATATACATAGCTGTATAAAAGGTACCACCAATAAATAAGAGCAGAGTCTAAAAGCATCCTTCCTATTTCTCACTCCCATTCCTCCAGTACATTGACTGCTTCAGTAGCAGCCAGGCCAATGGCTACCAAGACTCCAGAGTCAGCATCCTGTAATAGCTTCAGTAGAACATCTCAACTGGGTCTTTATTTTTTTAAAACCTTCTTGAAATCAACTGTCCTCCAATGAGCAGGGAGGTCAGGCTCACAGCAGCAAAGTTGCGAAATGATGCATCAGAAAAAGCATAAAGTAACTTAAAAATGGGGGAGGTGCACAGAATTATATTTTGCAACACCAATATAGCCTGCAATGATACATTTCCTTTCTTTGCACTTGCAGAAGTGAAACCAGAACATATATCTGTAATCACATATTCCATCCCATTGATTTTCACTTGCAGAAAATGAAGGCTAGTCATCAAACTCATGTGCCTATTGAAATGATGTCAATGCAGAAAAATACTCTTTGTTTACCATATTATCTATATTTCAGTACATAAGAATCCACAGCATGTAGGCCGGGCATACAGCACTATACTATTTTCTTTAGTTGTATTCCAGAGAAATAAAAGAGTGTATTGGAAATGCACTATGTTTACATTGAAATACAACCAGAAATATGTTTTCTAACCCTGTTCGCAGGTCCACAATGAAATATCGATTTTTTTTAATTGGTTAATTTGAACAATTGCATACTTAGTTTCACCAGAACTGAGGTTGAACTGAATAATCTGGCCGAAAGTAATTTACTTTAAGACCTGATTTATGTCTATTGAGCTAGGTCAACTAAACTGGATCGTTGTAAAGGTCCACTTCTTAATGGCTCTGTAGATATCACCAGAATCATGTTTGCAAGGCCAAATGCCTTCTTCTTTATATAAAGGATTTATTCTGAGTGAATATCTTTTTATTTTATTGTGGCAAGAACACTTAATATGGGATTTACCCTCTTAACACATTAAGTGTATAATATAGTATTGTTGATTATAGGCACAATAATGTACAAATCCAAGAACTTATCCATCTTGCTTAACTGAAACTTTATGTCTGTTAATTAGTAACTCTTCATTTCTCCCTCCCCACATCACCCTGGAAATCACCATTCCCCTCTTTGACTCTATGAATTTGACTATTTTAGATATGTTACAGTATTTGAATCTTATAGTATCTGTCTTTGTGTGACTGGCTAATTTCACCTAGCATAATGTTCTCAACTTTCATCCATGCTCTCTCATATTGTAGAATTTCCTTCTTTCTCAATGGCCAAATAATATTCCATTATAGGTATACACCACCTTTTCTTTATCTACTTGTCTGTTAGTAGACATTTAGGTTGTTTCGACCTTTCAGCTATTCTGAATGGTGTTGCAATGAACATGGGATATATGAACATCTTTTTTTAACTTTTAACTTAGACTATACATACAGAAAAGTGTACATACTATTAGCATACCTATAACACAGTGTGTAAAGGGTATATCACTAGCACCTCACAAGTTCCCATGTACCCATTCCCAGGCAGTATCCTCACTTCCAAGTATCCTCACTTCGACCAAGAATGGCCGAAATTCCAGGAACATAACTCACTTACACCTGGTATGAAACTCTATGTAAACAGAATCATGCAGTGTGTATTTTTTGAACTTAGTATCTTCTGTGCAACATTTTGTAAGATTTGTCTATATTTTTTCTTTATAAAAAAGATTTTATTTCATTGACAGAGCTACATCCCTTTATTTTATAGGTGAAGTATAATAATATTTTCAAGACTAAAATCTCACCCAAAGATCAGAGATTATGAAGAAACAGGGAGAAATCTCAAAACTTACACTTTCCTACTCTAGAAACTCAGTAACATATATTAATTTAGGACTTTCCTAGACTCCTCTACTGGGAGATGCTTCTAGGCAGACATAATGTTAAGCAGAGGTGAGGCCAGTTTCTATTTCTGAAGAAGAGGGCTTGCCCTTCCCTCTATTATTTTATCACTTCTAGCTGAATTTGTCAATTACCATTTTTTCCTTTCACTCTTCAGTAAAGTCTTTTAGTGGCCTAGAAAGAAAGCAAGACTCCCTGACAGGTGAGTTCAGAAAAATCAGATCAGAAAAAAAAAGGGGGGGAAAGCATCATGGCACCCAGGGTGGGTCATTAGAGACTAGAGAGGGTATGGAAGCATTTCCTGAGAACAGCGCCTCCTAGCAGGAACTGTGGGCCCTAACCTCTTGCTGGGACACCCTGATCTTCCCCACCACCCACAGCTTCTCCTGGCCATGTCTTTTCTCAGCGTTCTTTTTAGGGAGCAGCAAACTCATACCTGGACTAGGTCAGGTCTCTCATGGTGTTCTTCTATGGTCTTTTGGACTTCTCTTTTTTTAAAAAAAACTCATGACTCCACAAGTAATTATTTTTATGAAATAAGAGAGCTGTCCATTCTGCCAAACCATAAGTTGATGAGGCACTTAGCAGTGTGCCTGGCACATAGAAGATGTTCAGGTAATATTTATTGAATGAGTGAATTAATAAAGGAAAAAATTAAAAGAAATACTGCAGGCATCCTCAAGATACAAACTTATTTTTACTCCTGAACATTTTCATTTTGGTGTTCTTATTTTAGGATGGAAATGTAAATTTATCTAAACAAACAAATGAATCTTGAATATCAAATAAATCCATTTTTTCCAAACACAACTTTTTTCACATTTCTAGGAATATATGCATTATAGTTTTCTTAAATTAGAAGTCCAGCTGCTCAGCATTTTGACCACCAAATGAACAGAAGGTCAGTAGAGCAAACACACTTGATCAGAAAGAAGCACATTACTCCTTCTCAGGCAAATGGATCCATGTAGACTGTCAAACTGACATTTTTATAAAGACTTGTAATGTGCATATTTTTCCTCACATCCAGTAGATCCACTTAGAGGGAATCATTTGGCAGAGAGAGGAGATAATGAAGATGTTACGTTTTTGTGTTTGCATGTTTTTATCTGAAACTGCTCTTTCTTCAGGAAAATTAGACTTGTTGGCTTCATTTTTACTTTTGAGGTTCTTAGAACATACAGAAATTTATGAAGATGATCAAGAGAACACCAAGTGTTTGGGCTTTCTTCACCAATGATGCAGATGGCCATTGATGGGACCACTCTTTGCAATTGCAGATGACCAACATGACAAAATGATGGTCTGATCTGGCAGCTATAATAAAGTCAAATAAAATAACATTCTGATATTTTTTTTGGCAGTGGATTTCAAAACTGGAAGGGGCTTCAGAGTCTATGAATTACTTAATCTGATAGGCATTAATTATTAGCAATCATCTACAAATAAAGGTATTTACATTCCCAATACCTTAAACTTATTTATAGTACATACTTTGATGTGTGATAGCAAAAATCCTATAATCTTGGAAGTGCAACCAGCTCCCAGAAACTTGTAGCCAATATCATTTTGGTATCTTTTCTTCAGGCACACCCCCACCACCAACTTTTTTAACACAATGCTTTCTCTTAAAATCTTTCATCCTTTAAGTGATCCAGAGTGCATCCCAGTTAAGAATTTTTTCAAGGTTTTTCCCATAGGGTACCCAATTATCTGAAAGTCTCAGGTGAAGGAAAGGAAATCTTAGGTAAAACTATTTAATGCATTATTTTAGTCCAAAGATAACTTAACAGGCATTCCTAATCATCTGCCACATGGAAGGCACTAGGCTTGATGTAGAGGGTACAAAGATGAATTCAAAATAGTCTTTTTATCAAAAGCCTTATAATCCAGTGAAGGAGAGACAAAAAAGTGTCAATAAAATTTCAACAGAGAGAGGTTTGCATGCAATGTGATGGAGCATAAAAGACTATTAATTCTAAGTAGGTTTCCGAGAGGGTTTTTTAAGAGAAAAAAAGATTTACAGCTGAGTCTAGAAAGATGAACAAGGACTAACCAGATGTAGAGAAATCCAGCTAAGGGACCACCAACAATAAAGACATGCAGCATAAAGCAACATTCATGTGTGAGGATCCACATGCAGAGCCACGGTACACTCAGACTGAGAGACAGACCTAGCGAGATGGGTATAGAGCATGCCAGCAAGGACCCTGGGGGCACTGTTAAGAAATCACACTTTCATCTCTAAGTGTTAGGAAACCACTGAGTGATTTAAAAGAAGGAGCTGCATAGCACAATGTACACCTCGGAGAGAGGATTCTGGTTCTAGCTAGACCATAAAAATGTACCTGGGGAAAGTGGCATTACATGTAAGCAGGACTAGATGGTAGCTGTGCTCAAACAAGAAACAGTGAGAGCTTCCACTAGAGAGGTTTTCACAGGAACAAGACAAAGTGGATCCTTGAGGCTAAATTTAAGCAATGATATTATGGGGACTTGGAAACTGACTGAATAAAAGAATTAAAGGGAAGAAGCAGTATAACTTGAGTGAGCCATGAAATACAAGGGAAGAATAGATTTGGGTTTGTGTGAATATGATGAGTTGAGCTTTAGACATTGAGTGGCAGCAAGATCGCTAAGTATCTCTCTCCAATAGTCCATTAGAAATTTGAGTTTGAAGTTCAAGACCATGCTCAAGATAGGAATGCAAGTGGAGGAGTTTTAAGAACATAGAAGACAGAAACATAAGCAGGTAAGATTGCATAAGAACAGATTACAGACCTGGGAGAATACCAATAACACATATAAACAAGCCAAATGAAGACACGTTGTGACCATGATGAGATGATAAATACTGTATAGCCATACATTCTTCTATCTTCTCTTCATGCTAAGAATCTTACTCAGTGTTTTCAATGGTCAAAATACAGTGTTCATTAAATTTTGTCCACCTATATTTAGAGAAGAAAAGCCAAAGGCTGATGAGAGATTAATGATGAGCAAAATTTAAGTAACCTGAGTGAAAATTGATTCTCAGTTATCTCAGAAAGATTCAACAGAGCACTTTAGCATTACATATCAATGTAGATAAATACATATATTGCTGGATAAAGGGTATGTGAGCAATTCATTCTCACACAAATAATTCTCACCTATACATGCTGAAATGCTCATTTTTCAGTCCATTAGCTTCAATTTAATGCATACAGAACATGTCTAGAATCAATAGGACTTTGAAGGTTTCATTTTTAATTTCACTCAGATGAAAAATTCTGTATGCTGCTTGATAGTTCCAGCACTTAAGAAGCATTGGCAACAGGCCCCTCAGGAAGCACGAGGCCAAGGTTAAAGTCCTTCTAAGTCAAGAAGCTAAGATACCCAAAGAACCAATTTTCGTTGTATTGCATGTCTTCTGCTATTTTATTGGCATGCCCAGAATCTGAGCGTGGAAGGGGTGCACTGGGACTAATTTCAGTTGCAGATATATAACTCTTGGCATTACATTTTCCTTAACTTTCACAAAATTCAAGGTTACTGCTTTGGCTTATTAGTCTTTAGCTAATTTTGTATCAGATACAGGAAACAAAAGTAGAAATGCTGTCTCTCCCAAAATACAGAAAACGGTGTAATGGGAGACATGGGTTCCAATTTCTGCTGAATTTACAAGTACTTTCTCAAGAAGAAACAACTTAAATTAGTTTTATTCATGACTAAAATAGTCATTGTCTGTATATAAAGGTAATGACCCTGATTCTCCTGGCCAAGTAGAATTCCCTTAGACTGCTTCTGTATTGTAAAATTAGATGTGCATATCTCCACCTGTGGCCATATCCCCATTCATAGCTCCATCTGCAAAATGGCAGAATCGCAGTAGAACCAGAGTTGGGATGACCATGAATGCAGAGTATGAGAACTCATCCTGGCAGCAGATCAAATGCAATCCAGAAAATGTGCTGGGGGCAAAAATTCTCCTATACTATTTTACTAGCCCATGTGCCTCACACCTGCCCTTCATGGACACATCATCTCTGGTGATCCCTGAATTAGTCAGACTCAACAGCTTGCTGAACAACACTTCATACCTAGTCATATACCTGCATAGAATTTTGCAATTTCAACATATTTTCACATATGCTATTTAATTTTACGTTCTATGATCTCATTATAGTAACAAAGCAGTGGTTATTATTGTGTATTTTGTTAAGGAAACTGAAGCTCCAAAAGTTTAAGTAGCTTGCACAGAATTACATAATTCATACATGATGAACTTGTCTAGAAGCTAAGTACCTCCCAGCTCCTAGAGTAGTATTACCTTTACTCAACCCCAGGCATCCTGTAAAAGACAAACAGACAGAAAAACTACTAAAGCCTCACTCAGGTTAGAAATAGGACTTAGTGTCACATAAAAAAATAATTTTTCTTATAAAACCAACTTTGTCTTTGACATCCCTACCTTTTCCCCAGAGCCCTATTTCTCTCCTCATCTTTCCATCTTTCAGACCTGGATTTAGCATCCTCAGAAAGCCTCAGCCTGATGAGAAGAGTCATTCCCATCTCTTTCTACTAAGCAGATTCCTGCTGGTACTTCACAGATTCAAATGTGATCTCATCTCTGAATAGTTCCCTTTTTCTCCTGGCATCACTTACTGTTTCCTCCTATAAGCTATCAGAGAATAGCTTTTTTTCATACATTTTAACAGTACTTATTACATTATGTTTTAATATTACATCCTATCTGTTTTTTCCTAGGACTTTGAGCTCCTGAGAGACAAGCAGCCAATTTTCATCCTTGTGTTAACCACAGTACCCAGAAGAGTCTCTGGCACATAAGATATGTTCAGTAAATGTTGGGTGAGTGGACCTGAAAACCTTTAGCCAAAAGTGTTAATGACAATGGGCCCACGCCCTTCACAATAACAGATACTTAGAAATGTTAAGATGCATCATCAGGAAAGGGAAATGTTTGGCACAAAGGAATGAATCTCTCTCACCATGAGTATCATCAGTTGGAAATGTAGGAACAGTGCAATCTTATTGTTTCTCAAACTGGATCACATCTGCAAATTGTAAGACAAATTCAAATTACTTAATTTGAATATTTATGGTGGACATTTGGCATTCATCAGCGATACTTTCAGAGTCCTCCATATATCCTTAAATTCGCTATTTCAGAACATTTCGTAAAGGATCTTGATTTTCTCCAAAACCACATTCTATTGAAAATCACCTGTTTCCTTTTCCTTCTCAACACATAAGCTTACCACTACTTAATTTTTTATAAAACTGTGTCTTTTATTTTATACACATACCAAAAAAAATGTAGTTGTAAGCATTTAGTGAGGTACAATAAAGACTGCTTAATTAAGAAGAAACACAGTCATACTGAGATGCACATGCTGGGAGCAGTAAAATTTCAGGGCCCTCTGGAGGTCACTTGGGAAAATTCAAAACCACAAATGTGAAATCTGTGAATGCAAAGAGTCTAATGGATACTAAGTGCCTATTATATGCAAGACATTGTGGCAAGTGCTACAGAGAATTCAATATGCATAATTGTCTCTGTTCTAAACATTTTACTAATTAATCCAGTGCCTCTCTTTCTGTTGTACCACCATTTTGGCTGACATTTTTACTTACTAGAACTTACTAAAGAAGTAGCCTAAAGCCTTCCAGTCAAAATGGTGCCTTGAATTAATGCTGAAACCTTATCTCTCTCTTTCACACACACACACACACACAATTTAAAAATTTTTAACATGAACATTTTTCACAATATATAAATATGTACAAGAGCTGATAATAACAATAGAATAGAAACAAAAGTAAGGGGAGGCTACAGCCACTAGTTCAACCAGATATCAGAATTGTTCATAGTATATATAATACACACATACACACACACACACACACACACACACACACACACACACACACACACATTTAAATGGAGAGCTGGTACCAATTCCCAAGACATTGGCTTATATGAAACATTATACTTGGCAGGAGGAGGGGAACTAGAGAAGCAGAGAGAGCCAGGCAAGTAGGACCCCAGCCAAGCTCAAAGGCTTATGATTGGGTCAGCATTTTTTTCATTATCACCATGGGACACAAATGCAGAGGCATCAATACGAAGCCTGGCTGTAGGTAGGAGAAGCTGAGTCTACAGATTATAGTCAGGAAAGAATGAGTACAGAGAATTTGAAAAGGAATTGTCACTCAAGAGGAGCTTGCAAACTAAAATTTTAAGCATATGAAAAACGGAGAAGGTAAGGAAAGGAAATTCAATTAGGAAATTTTAAAATGACCTTAAAGAAGAAATGTTTTATATCCTCAAAGAAATTTGTTACATCTGTAGAATAAGAACTAAAACTAAAATTATGAAACCAAAGATGTCAGATATGAATCAAGAACAGGCTGAAAGAAAACAGAGCCAATTAGAATTCTTGGAAACCAAAAATTAGCTATCAAAATAAAAAGTTTAATATATGCTTTAAGTTATTCCCTGGATATAGCCAAAGTAATAATTAATTTGAAGGTAGATATGAAAATATTCACCTGGAATAAAACAGAGAAATAAAAATATAAAAAGTAAAAAGGTTTAATAATGACATTTAACTGCTTTAAAAAATATATAAAATAAAAATGGGGATCAAATATCAAACTTCCAAACCAAGAGGAAAAAAACTGAGAAAAAAAGATCAATCCAAGTTGCAACAGGGGAGTAGGGGAGAGTAAGAGCAAATAACATCATAATAGAAAGTAAAATGTTTTAATTAACTAAATAAACCAGTAATAGCAACAAATATGAATGAACTCAAATTACCTAAAGAAAGATCATTAAATAAGATGTTTTCAACTCAGCATAAAGTTATGAGAAAAACACTTAAAATAATACTGAAAGTTCAAATAAAGGGATTGAAGAAGACAGACTTTTTTTTTTAGGCAGAATCTTACTCTGTCACCCAGGCTGGAGTGTAGTGGCATGATCTTGGCTCACTGCAACCTCCACCTCCTGGGTTCAAGCGATTCTCCTGCCTCAGTCTCCTGAGTAGCTGGGATTTACAGGTGTGTGCCACAATGCCCAGCTAATTTTTGTATTTTTAGTAAAGATGGGGTTTTATCATGTTGGCCAGGCTGGTCTTGAACTCCTGACCTCAAGTGATCTGCCCACCTTGGCCTCCCAAAGTGCTGAGATTACACGCATGAGCCATTATGCCTGGCCCTAAAAATTACTTTTATACTAGGAAATTATTTGCTGTTTTCATTGTCTTGACATTTGCACTGATATTATGAAAGCAACAGTAGGTAAAACTGCTCCAACCAAGGCAATAAAAAATTATTTTTCTCATTCTAGGAAATTATTTGTGGTTTTCATTGTTTTGACATTTGCACTGATATTACAAAAGAAACAGTTGGTAAAACTGCCTAAACCAAGACCACTAAACTGTAACTAGTGATCATCTTCTTCACTGCTATGTCAGAGATTGACACAATTGGATATTCAAGGTGGGTTGAATCACCTGAGGTCGGGAGTTCAAGACCAGCCTAACATGGAGAAACCACCCTGCCTCTACTAAAAATACAAAATAATTAGCTGGGCATGGTGGTACATGCCTATAATACCAGCTACTTGGTTGGCTGAGGTAGGAGAATCGCTTGAACCCAGGAGGCGGAGGTTGTGGTGAGATGAGATTACGCCATTGCACTCCAGCCTGGGCAACAAGAGCAAAACTCCATCTCAAAAAAAAAAACAGTGAAAATAAATTTTATTCAGTGACTATTGACAGTAGAGGAAATAGTCAAACTCTATTTCAATTTGGGCAGAGGTGGTTTGGGCGTTTTAAAAGGAGAATGAAGAAGGGCTGGCTGAGTGCAACCACTCAGTAGCATCAGATAAGTGAACAAGTACAAAGGATTGGTCAGTGAGAAGGTAACTAGGCCAGCTGTGTCTGCTTGCAGGTAGTTATCTACATTCAGGATCTATCCTCCCACAGAGACCTGGAAACAGAGGCCTTATCCTTCTTGATGTCTGCATTTCGAAGGAATAGCCCCGAGTGAGCAGCAAGAGCTGTGTATTTATAATCCTGAGCCCATTTTTAGTTAGTGCACTAAGCAAGAGAGGTCAGAGGCCTATCATTGTGTGCATGTTGGCTAGAACAAACAGTAAACTTCTCTGGCAACCACTTCAAGGGGCACTGGGTTCATCCTAGGGACGTGGCATTATGCTACTAGAAGCCATGCCAGAGTTTTGTCAGGTCTCAAAGTGCAAGAGTTTGAATGAAATTGCCTGGTGCCATGAGTTCTGCAATTTTCACATACACTTACAAAAAACAACACACACCACCCCTCAGCTCTCAAAAGCCAGTTTTGCATAAGAATGACCTGCATTGAGGAAGGATCCAAGATGGCCGACCACTAACACCTCGGGATTGTAGCTCCCAGTGAAAGCTCAGAGAACGAGACGACGCCACATCTTTAGACAAATTTTCGTCACTCACCAATCAGCCGATTCCCAGTGGAGGAGCCCCACGGGTCACCAGTGCGACTCTTGTGGCTGCCGCAGCAGTTTTGCCCGCGTCTGGGCACAGCAGCTCTTCATGCAGAGCCAACGGGACCGCTTCCCCTACTGACCGGAGTTTGGAGCTCCGGGAAATCAGAGCCACTTGTTGCGGACTCAAGAGGGAAGCCAGACCAGAGATTCCCGGGCAGAAGAGCACCATCAGTCTTATCGCTGCTATTTAGGCCGCCACAGTGGGTTGCTCGGATCCCAGCACTGAGAATCAGTAAGTCGGACGTCGACTCAGAAACCTAATTAGAAAGGCGGTTCATCTACAATGAAGGGAAAAAAACAGCCTAAGAAGGCCGAGTATACTCAAAATCAGAACCCATCAGCAACGGAACAAGCCCTGATGGAAAAGGACTCATCAGTAATGGAACAAGCCCTGATGGAAAAGGACTGTGTTCCATTATCTGAAGTTGGCTTTAAAAGGTGGATGATAAGAAACTTCTGGGAGTTAAAGGAACTTGTTCTAACCCAATGTAAAGAAACTAAGAACTTAGAAAAAAGGTTCGATGAAATGTTGAAAAGACATTATAGAGAGGAATATAAATATAAGTGTAGACAATATAGAGAGGAATATAAATGAACTTATGGAGTTGAAAAATACAACACGAGAACTTAGTGAAATATGTACAAGCTTAAACAGCCGAATGGATCAAGCAGAAGAAAGGATATCAGAGGTCGAAGACCAACTTAATGAAACAAAACGACAAGACAAGAATAGAGAAAAAATGATAAAAAGGAATGAGCAAAGTCTCCAAGCAATATGGGACTATGTGAAAAGACCTAATATATGCTCGATTGGTGTACCTGAATGTGACGGAGAGAATGAATTCAAGCTGGAAAATACTCTCCAGGACATTATCCAGGAAAATTTTCCTAATTTAGCAAAGCAGGACACTATTCAACCCCCGGCAATACAGAGAACACCACAAAGATATTCCTCAAGAAGACCAACCCCAAGGCACATAATTGTTAGATTCACCAAGATCAAAACGAAGGAGAAAATATTAAGGGCAGCCAGAGAGAAAGATCAAGTTACCCATAAAGGTAAGCCTATTAGGCTTACAGCAGATCTCTCAACGGAAACCCTACAAGCTAGAAGAGAGTAGGGGCCAATATTCAATATACTTAATCAACAGAACTTTCAGCCCAGAATTTCATATCCTGCCAATTTAAGCTTTACATTTGAAAGAAAAATAAAATCTTTAGGAACAAGCAAGTACTCAGAGATTTTATTACCACCAGGCCTGCTTTACAAGAACTTCTAAAAGAGGCATTATACACAGAAAGGAACAACCAGTATGACCCTTTCTAAAAATACACCAAAAAGTAAAGAGCATTAACATAAAGAAGAATTTTCATCAACGAAAGGACAAAATAGCCAGTTAATATCAAATGGCAGCAACCCTAAATTTAAATCGACCAAATCTCCCAATCAAAAGATACAGACAAAATCTAACGGTGTATCCAAAGATATACATAGACTCAAAATAAAGGGTTGGAAAAAAAAAACATACCAACCAAATGGAGAGCAAAAATAAATAAATAAAAAGCAGGAGTTGCAATTTTCATATTTGACAAAATAGATTTCAAAGCTACAAGGATACAAGGGTAAAAGGATTAATGTAATAATAAGAGATCTTAACACCCAGATACATAAGACCCATAATGAGATTTAGATTCAACGAGACAGAAAATTGTTAACGATATCCGGGACTGGAACTAAGATCCAGAACAAATAAACTCAATAGAGCTCGCCATTTTAAACACACAAAATATACATTATCCACAAAATCTAACGATATATCTAAAGATATACAAAGACTCAAAACAAGGGAATGGAAAAAAACTCACCAACTAAATGGAGAGCAAAAATAAATAAATAAAAAGCAGGAGTTGCAATTCTCACACTTAATAAAATAGATCTCAAAGCTACAAGGATGCAAGGGTAAAAGGATTAATGTAACAATAAGAGATCTTAACACCCAGATACATAAGACACATAATGAGATTTAGATTCAATGAGACAAAAAATTGATAATGATATCCAGGACTTGAACTCAGAGCCAGAACAAATAAACACAATAGAGGTCTCCATTTTAAACACATAAAATATGCATTAACCACTTTAAACACTCAAAATATTGATCGGCCATTATTGAAACCCATTTTAGGAATGAAGTAATATTCCTTTTTCCCTCTTTTTCTTTTTTCCCTTTTTCTCTTTAAAAAAAAAAAAGAATGACCTGCATTAAATGATATTATTAATTATGTTAAATCTCAATCCTTGAGTACCTGTCTTTTTCGTATGCAGTGTGACAACATGGGAAATATGAATGAAGCACTTTCTACTGCATATTAAAGTACTCAAGTTACGTCAAGGAAAAGCTATTGTTCAGTTGTTTGAATTGTAAAACAAACTACCACTTCTTTCGTGGAACATCATTTTTACTTGGAAGAATGACTGATGGACAAACTATAGCTATCAAAGTTTGTTCTTCTGCATAGGTTTTTCTCAAGAATAAATATACCAAGACTATCACTTCAAGGAAAACTACTGACAATTAGCAATATCTCTTGCCAATAATAAAATTCAACCTTTCAAGTAAAAATTTGAAAATTAGAATTTTGGAAAACTTGTAGTCACCACTGTGAGTTTGACAGCTTTGCAATATATAAAGACTGTTGTAACAAGATCAGTGGCTATCTTAGTGAATGTAATTGTTTTCCATGCTATAGTATTACAAAATCATGCAGAGGAAAAATATCTATTCAGAGTGGTGGAACAGACACCAATGGATAGCATGTGTAACCAAATAATTTATGGATATGATTTCAGATTTCTTCTTGCTATTAATTGTTAGTTTTGGTGTACCACCAAGAGAAATATCCACGATTACCTTCTACCATTCCTATCATTAAACATTTTCTTGGAGTTCCTATGCAATAAAAATGATAAAAGAAATAAAACGAGTTATACAAAAATGAGACACAATTGTCATTATTTGCAGATGACGTTACTGCCTACATAGAAAATCCAAGAAAACATCAAATGACAAAAACTTATCGAGTTCAGGGACCGAATCAACATTTAAAAATTATTAGCATTTCTAAGGTCACAAATAGAAAATGCAATGGAAATAAAAATCTCATTTATAATGACAACAAAAAATATTAGGTACTTAAGCATAAGACTAATATGCCTTATGTGACAATAATCAAGATCTTTACAAATTCTAAATTAAAAATACCATGTTCATAAAGGGAATGTTATAAAAAGAAAAATATCCCCAAAATCAGTTTAAAAATTCAATAAAGTTTCCATCAAAATTCCCTCAAAATTTTTTGAAATTTAAGCTGACCCTAAAAGTCATACAGAAGAGAATGTCTGAAATGTTAAGGTATGATAAACAATAATGACAAAGATCAAAACGTACCTTGTATAAGATATAACAGATAATCTACATACATTTTTAATGAAAATTTTAAAGGTTTTCTAAAAAAAAAAAAAGATTAATTAAATACATATAGAAATACACTATTTGCATGCAAGGGATAACTCCCTATTATAAAAATGTTGGTTGTCCCCCGAACTAATGTATAAAATTCCAATGAAAATCCTGGTGTAATATTTTAGGAAACCTGATGGGTTGATTCTAAATGTATTTATGGAATAATAGCAAATATTTAATGGTATTTTCTGTTGATCAAGCACCTAAGAACTTTAAATAACTTTTTAATATTCACAATAACCGTATCTGAAAGATAGGTTCCACTCTCACTTTCATTTTATACATGAGAAAACAGAGGTACAGAGAGAGTAAAAACTTATCCAGGGTCAGAAAAATAGTAACAGAGAAATGAAGATTCTTCCCCAATTTGTCTCCAGTGTCCATGCCCTTGATAACACTATGCCATGCTGTCAAGAGTATCAAATGATTCTGACAAAGAACAAGAAGGGAAAGGGGCGAATGGGGAGATACTTTATCACTATAACTTGAACTAGTGTGAAATTGAGGAATATATAAGTAAATATGCCAGTGAAACAAGTTGAAACACCTGTAAACCACTTACACATTTAATTTATGAGAGTAGAAACATTTTAGATCAATGAGAAATGAATTTCACAGAAGAAATATAAATAGTGGAAAAATGATATGAAAAGATGCTCAATGTAAATAGTAATCAGGGAAATATAAATTTAATTAAATGTAATTTTAACCATAAATTTGTAATCCCAAAATAAGCAAGCTTGAACTATCATGGGAAAGTTGATGGTTCCCACCTCTTCCCAACTCAGAATTGCTGTCGTGTCAGTAACTGAAAACTGGCCATGTGGGAAGATTCACACAATGGAAATGGACAAATACTACAAGTCTGGGTTGCTTTGCCCATTTACCAGTTTGCCAGAATGAACTGACTCTAACTCAGAATGAGATATTGCTTCTTACCTATGAGACACAGGTGAGCTTAAAATATTCGCAATAGCAAATGTTGACAAGGATATAAAGAAGAAATTTCTTACTTTGCTGGTAGGATTATAAAATAGACCTACTCAAAACAATTGGGCACTACATGTAAAATTGAAGGCATATTTACCCTATGACAGCAATTTCACTGCTGGGCATATAGAGAACCTTCACATGTAGGTAAAAGGAGACACAGAAAATAAGCATGTTCACAGCAATATTGACTGATGTGCTAGAAAATCAGCAATGTCCTACATATCCATCAAGAGGAGAATGAATACATAAATCGAGATATGTTTATACAGTAGATTATATAGCGGTGAAAGTGAATGAACTAGAACAATACATGTCGATTTAAATAAATCTCACGAATACATTGAGTGAAAAAGCAAGATATAAGATAAAATGTATATGCCTTTAGTGTATAGTTTAAAAACATGAAAGCAATATTATATGCTTTATGGCTATCTATGTGTACACATGTACATAAGTGTCTATGTGTGTGTGTTTTAAGTACATCTAAATTGTACAAAACATTTTAAAATTACATCACATAACCAAAAGCTTAACGTGTACAATACCAAAATATGGGAAAATGTTAATTCTCATACACTGTAAGTGAAAGTGTAATTTGGCATTACTCACTTGAAGATCAATTTGACAATATTTACTGAAAATGCAGAAATGCCTACCCATGACCCACCAATTTGGTTTCTAGATATAGTAAGCTAAGGAAAACTTGTGTGCGTGCACACACACACAAAAGATGAGCTCAGTAATTTCCGCTGCAGCATTACTTTGTACAGAGTTATTTTTACTAGAGAATAAATGTCACAGTATACGACAGAGCAGTTAAAGTAGGCCAGCTAGACCTCTCTATGTCCACATGGATACAGCTCAAAACCGTGGTAGGTGAAAAGTTACAGAATGACACGTACAGTATGATACCATATATTTTGTTTTATAAGAACACACAAAATACCACATTTATAAATATATATCATGAAAATATTAAAACAGGAACTGAATATAAACAAAATTAGTGATTGTGTTTGCCTTTATGGAGGAGAAAATGGAATGATCTACAGACAGAAGCCTAAGAGAAATATCTGTAATGATTTATTTGGGAAAAAGATCTAAAGGAAATATGTTAACATTTATTAAATTTATATGACAGGTACATGGGTGTTATAATGTTACTTTTTGTGTATAACACTCTTAAATTGTTCATATTTTTCCTTTTTAAGAAAAATGCTGTATTTCCCTTAGCTTCCTGGGTTTGTTTTTGGAAAAGCAAAAACTACTAAACTTGGAGTCATACACATAGGTGAAATCCAATCTCTTGCAGCAGGCAGCTGTGAGTCCACAGTCCAGCCTCCCGAGTTTTAGATGAGAAGATAGCAACTACCTTGCCGAGAAAGGGTGAATGAACTATCCTGAGGTACAAGGCCTAAGACGCTGGCTTTCTGTATCAGTTTATTAAGACTTCCATGACAATGTACCACACACTGTGGCTTAAACAACAGAAATGTACTACCTCACAATTCTGGAGGCTAGATCCAAAATCAAGGTTCCCGAAGAGTTGGTTCCTTCTAGGGACCATGAGGGAGAAATCCAGTCCAGACCTCTCCCCTTGGTTAGCAGCTGGCTGTCTTCCGTCTCTTCACATCATCTTCCCACTGTGAGTAGCTGTGCGTGAATTTCTCCTTCTAACAAGCACAGTAGTCATATTGGATTAGGGTCTACTTGAATTACCTTGTTTTAACTGCAAAGGCCCAGTCTCCAAATATGATCATATTTTGAGGTGCTAGAGGTTATAATTCCAACATAGAATTTTGGGGAAACACAATTCAATCTACAACACCTAAAGTATTACAGTGAATACTTATAATACAAAAAAAGAAAAGAAAATTGCCTTTAAAAGTTAAATTCATCCCCAGCTAAAAGTGACTTGAACTTACTGGTATCATCTAACTGGTCAGAAGTTAGTGGGCAGGTCTGAGGAATGGCAGAATGAGGTTACCAATTTCAACTTTTTCCTTTTCAAATGTAATATGACACCTGTGTTGGTGAAGGCTGTGACCAAAATAAAGGCTGGAACTGCCAGCTTCTCATTTGTCACTCTACATCCAGTGTTCTCAGGTGGATAGAGGATGTTAATAAGGCCAAGATCCTACATTTGATTCCCATCAGAGTTAATTAGCCTCACTCTTTCCTACACACAGACTGCTCTTAGTTGATACCAGCTCACCCAGGAAACAACTGAGGCCAATAAAAAACAGGGTAGTGGCTATTCAGAAGACATGACTTCTATTTTGAGTCCCAGAAACTGTCATGTAAGAGCAGGAAAGAGGCAATGGAAGGCTACCTTTATCCCAGTTCAAATAGCACTTGTGTTATTCTAGACTTCCACGACCAGATGATTAACACCTAAAAAATAAAAAGCTGAATAGACTCAAACAGTCAACACAAACCAAAGAAAAGGAACAGTAGACTCAAATAAGATATGCAGATACCACAGCCTGGGGTTACAATACTCTTCTCATGTGAACACTTGTTTTCCACCTAATTAAATAACTTTCATATTAAAATAGTTCCAATAGGTTTCCAGTGAGTAATCATTACAATAGTCCCTCCTCATCCGAGGTTTCACTTTTCACAACTTCCGACACCCACGGTCAACACGGTTCAAAAATGTTAAATGGAAAACTCCATATATCAACAACTCACAAATTTTAAATTGCATGCCATTCAGAGTAGCGTGATAAACCTTCCATGAGCCCGTTCCATCCCATCTGGGACATGAGTCATCCCTGGTCCAATGTCTGTGCTGTGTACACTACCCACCCTTTCATCACTCAGTCGCCATCTTGGTTATCACATTGTCGTCTTGCTCTAGTTTATTATTGGTTATTGATGTTACTCCTTTACTGAGCCTAATTTAGACATTAAACTTTAGGTATGCGCAGAAAAAACATAATACATATAGGGTTCAATATCATCTTCAGTTTCAGGTACCCACTGGGGGTCTTGGAATGTATCCCCTGTGAATAAGGGTCACTACTCTACTTAAAAAATTTTTATTTCCATTTATCAACCATTCCATCTCTCTCCTCTGTATAATATTGGGCATTCTACAGAATAATCAATTTATAAACTTTGCAAAAAGAAATGTTTATGTCTCTCATTTTTAAACTCGTATCTTGGTTGTAAATGAAAACATTCAAATACAGAACAGAGTGATAGCATTACCAGGTTCTCAGAAACATTCCAAACTTCCAAGTTTTTCTTCTTTAAAGTGAGAAACACTCAGCTCCCTCCTGCCTCAGGAACCATTAAGCCTTAGAATTCATGTGAATTTTACTGCAGAGAACTCAGCCAGTAACACAATAGACTGGACTCTTTGATACATGGATATAGGTTTAGGGAACTCTAATTACAATTGTCTCCTTTTTAATTTCATAGGAATGATGACCAGAGAACTGTATATGAGAGGACTCTTTTGAATACACACAGCAGAAACCCAGTTCAATCCAACAAAAAGAACTTTTAGCTTCCAAAATTATTTTTTCTTTCTTTTTTTTTTTGAGAGGGAGTCTCTCTCTGTCACCCAGGTTGGACTGCAGTGGTGTGATTTTAGCTCACAGCAACCTCCACCTTCTGGGTCCTGGTTCAAGCAATTCTCCTGTCTCAGCCTCCTGAATAGCTGGAATTATAGGAACACACCATCATACCCAGCTAATTTTTGTATTTTTAATAGAGACAGGGTTTCACCATGTTGGCCATGCTAATCTTGAACTCCTGACCTCATGATCCACACGCCACAGCCTCCCAAAGTGCTGAGATTACAGGCATGAATCACTGTGCCCGGCCTAGCTTCTGAATTTCTGAAGTCCAAGAGTCTACTTCAGGCACAGCTGGATCCAGAGGCATCTGTCCCATTCCATTTCTCAGGTCCTCCTTCTTCCAACAGTTTCTTCAGATAGTGGCACAGAGGTCTAACAGAGTCTCTCAAATTATATCCTGCTAGTTTAGCAATGACACCAGAAGAAAACTACAAAGCTTTTCTTTTCTAAAATTCTCAGCAAGAATTCCAGGTTTCGTGATTATATGCCCATTCCTAAACCAGTCAGTGTGTCCATGTGGATGCTGCACCCTCACTACCATGCTTGGTCCATGTACCCACCCAGAGCTTAAGATGGGGATCATCATCCCCACACCCCCACAACCATGTGGATTGAAATTGTTAAAGGCTGATATTCCAAAGAAAAACTGAGCTGCTGTTATCAGAAGGGAAGTAGATGGCAAAGACACAGATATTCATTCTTGAAGGCTTACGCTGTCATCTCAGAAAAAAAATACTGTTAGTCACCAAGGTGGTGAGGTCTGAAAGCAGGGCAAACTCAGTATAAAGTCATCATCATAGCTGGAAAAAATATAAATTGAAAATCCATTTTCTACTGCTGGTGGGTTAACACTGCATTTTCATATGGTTGCATAATTGTAACTAATAGTTATGATTTGAAAGCTGCTCTGCAGGTATCAGAAAACAGCAAATGAAGAGTGACACAGAAAGGTTGTTTAACTCGTCCCCAGTCACCAATAAAATCACACCTCAGCCTTCAATTTTTGAAGACCTACAGAAACAAGATGCCATTAGCATTTCATTATAATTAAATTATTAAGAAGAGTGATATATGCTGTCTTTTCTGGCCTTCTCCATGCAAGGGAATAACTCCTTTTGTGCATGTAATCAATTAATTTGTTGTAGCAATTAGTTTCAAAGCTCTTATGAGGCATCCTAATCTCTCACCAGGGTAAAATGAGGCAATTGGATACAAGTTGTACTTCTGGGAGGGATGAATTTGATAATGACTTTGGTATCAAAATATGTTTCCTCACCCCAGGGACTGTTCACATAGAGTTCAAAAGCCTGTGAAAAGAAGGTAACCTCACCAGGTGTGACCTGCTAACTGCCAAACTGCAGAATTCCACAGTCTGAAACATGTGTTCCTTGGATTATCCGTCCAGCGGTAGAGTCAGCGCAGGAATCCGGCTTTTTTTTCCTGCTCCTTCTGTAATCCTCTACTGTATCACAATTAATAGCAGTGTCACACTGTACTTCATGTAAATTAATTCTATGTTTTTCTAAGTAACCTGATACAATTTATTTAAGTTCCATATGTAGCCAGATTTTTTTTTAATACATTAATGTGAAAGATGGAAAAGACATTTCTCTGCAGAGAGTTTTGGGATTTTTTTTAAACCAGAAATTAAATAAATAAGGGGCAGCCTGGGACATTGCTTGTAGCATTTAGCAGTGGCAGATTATCAAGTTCATTATGTGATATATTTTCAGGCTTGCAACAGAGGAGGAAGGAATTGATAGGAGCAGCAAATTCATTTTAAAACAGGTTTATCGCTTCATCGGGTATTCATTTAACCAGAATCTGCAGCATAACTGGATCTCTTTGGCCCTATGTGACATGTTTTTCCAAATGGAATGATAATAAGTATAGAAATAGAATATGTAGTTAAAGACTTTCCATCTCTATGAGGCACCCAGATATTGAAAGGAAGAAATTACTTTTATTCTTAAGCCACTGATCACTGTAGGATGGCCAGCTGGTGCCGAGCCCTGGTGCAGGGTCCTGCTAAAGAGAAATCTAGAGATGCCACAATACTCTTAATTTTCAGCAAATGAACCTAATGGGTAGTTTCTGGTGAGAAAAAATAAATTGAGCATTTTAAAAAGTGTTATAGGCCAGACATGGTAGCTCGCACCTGTAATACCAGCACTTTAGGAGGCCAAGGTAGATAGATCACTTGAGGCCACAGGAGTTCGAGACCAGCCTGGCCAACATGGTGAAGCCCCATCTCTACTAAAAATAAAAATATTAGCCAGGCATGGTGGCATCCGCCTGTAATCCCAGCTACTTGGGAGGCTGAGGCAGGAGAATCACTTGAACCCAGGAGGCAGAGGCTGCAGTGACATTGTGCCACTGCACTCTTGCCTTTGTGACAGAGTAAGACTCCATTTCAAAAATAAATAAATAAATGTTAGAATACATTTTCTTACAGCTACTAAGCCAGATTATAATAGTGAAATAGTATAAAAATTTAGAAGATAAAAGTTAAAAAATATTATTCCAAGAATCCTCAGCAAGCTAACACAGGAACAGAAAACCAAACACTGCATGTTCTCACTCATAAGTGGATTTGAACAAAGAGAACACATGGACACAGGGAAGGGAACATCACACACTAGGGCTTGTTGGCAGGTGGGGGACCAGGGGAGGAAACCTAGAGGACGAGGTACAGGACATCACCATGGCACACATCTACCTATGTAACAAACCTGCACATCCTGCACCTGTATCGTGGAACTTTAAGTAAAGTTTTAAAACATGTTATTAAGAAACATCAAATTCTTTCAGCTTTCCAGAGCTTGGTAAATTCTGCATGTGAGGGCATACACCAAACCATAGTGTGTAAGATCCAGCTTCTAGTCAGAAATGAAGAAGGTGAACTCACTGAGATCTTATGTAACATCTTCCATTTAATCAATTGTATCATGACCCAAAAGTCATTTCAAAACAAAGTATTAATTTTCTAAATATATATTGACATATTTTTAAAATATAGAGAGCTATAGCTAGTGTAATAATATGTACAACTTTCATGTAACAAAGACCCTTAATTCGTAGATTTCATTCACAGATTTCATATGTTATCACCATTGGAATACATCACAAGAAATAACATATAAAATGTCATCTTTATTACTGATAATGCCATATTGAAAGGCATAGCTTAAACCTGCTACCTAAGTGTTGTGTTGTATTTTCTTTTCTTCCCCGCCCCCACGAGACAGAGTCTTGCTCTGTCACCCAGAATGGAGTGCAGTGGTGCGATCTCGACTCACTGCAACCTCCGCCTCCCAGGTTCAAGCAATTCTCCTGCCTCAGCCTACTGAGTAGCTAGAACTATAGGCGCGTGCCACCATGCCAGGCTAATTTTTTGTATTTTTAGTAGAGACAGGGTTCCACTATGTTGGCCAGGCTAGTCTCAAACTCCTGACCTCAGGTGATCTGCCCACCTCAGTCTCCCAAAGTGCTAGGATTACTGGCTCTTGTACTTTGATTTACTCCTTTATCATGCTTAAGTGCCTCATAGTAGCTTCCTGAGAAGATACTCAAAAACATAAATTGTTTTGCAAGTCTCAACATTCCACTGCCCTCTCTCCTCACACTGGATTGGTTAAGTTCAGGTTTAGAATTCTGGCTTAAGATCTAGAGTCTTGAAACTATTTCTTCAAACAATTCTTCTACCACATTACTACTCAAAGGGCCCAGTGTTGGTCTCCAAACTATCTGTCATCCATCTGTGATTGAGATGAAAATCAGAGTCACTATTACAGAAATCGAGATTAAGCATTTTGATATTTTTATACTCATTTGACCGAGTCTATTTAATTTTATGTCTTTTGAAACTGATAATAAATTTTGTAGGCTTTAAAAAAATACAAAATTAGGTTCAAAAGTAAATATCCATTTAGAGTAAGAGAAATCACACCAAATTTTAAACATTTAGTGCTAGTGAATATCACAAACCATAGACATACTTTAACTAATGATGAGCCTTTCCGCCTTTCCTCAGGAGGGAGCTGATTTTTCCCCCACAGAATAGCCTTTGATTGCCTTTCCACGTGACAAAAAATTTTCTAATATTTTTTGTAAAAAGAGAATTTATAATTCAATCTTTAGCATGGTGATACTTTTTTTTTATTGGCAATTTATAAAAAAGTGCCTACAGGGTTGTTGTTGAATTTGGGGAAACCTCTATTAGGTTTTATTCATATATAGGCTGTAGGATTTTAGGGCATTTTAAATATTTCATTACAGCTACTAATCTTAAACACTCTTTGAATCGAAAAGTCTCCAGCGAGGGCCTTGGAAATGCTCCGTGAAAATGAGCGGCCTAATGTTTTATTCACATCGTCCTAAATCCACCTTGCATAGACTTTTAATAAATTAACTTCCCTAATCAACCCACCACCTAGATAACTCCTTTTACTTCTGTGAGAGAAGACAAAGGTATGGTACACAGAACCCAGGAGTTAAGGAAAAATTCCTCTGGATGGAAACCAAATGAAGAGAATCATTGTCTCCCTGAAAGAAGAGTGACCTCCGGGGTTGACTGCATATGGAGAAATGTACAAGGGGAACTAAAGTCACAAGACCAGATTTCCCTTTTCTCCATTGATCTAAAAAGTGTGATGTTTCTGCTTCTGAAACTGGAAAGGCCCAGCAGGGCCCAGTGTCACTTCGTAGCTCGTGAAGCACGGCAAAGATGCTTCCTGTGGTGTTGAGTTCCAAAGACAGCTTGCTAACTTTGTGAGGCTTGGCCGCTCAAAAACAGAGCACTGAAGTCCCTGGGCAGATATATTGTGGGTGAGAACGATCATTTGGACAAAATTCAAAATGGGTTTTTATTTTTATTTACTTCTGAAGCAGCAAATAAGCAGGAAAAAAGTAAATGCAAGAGACAAAGATACAAAGACTGATACAAATAGCATTGCCTTCCTTGCTACCACTTACAGGCACAGCTGAGGTTGGCAGTGAACTAACCACCACTGACAGGAGCTTGTACTCTGGGCTTGCCATCTTTTATACCTCCAGCCCCATCAGCACCCAGATACCCATTATTTCATATATAAAAATTATAATTACACTAATTAGAGAACATATGTCTGCATTGCAGGTTTTAAATATCCTGCCAGGCCCACACTCAGACAATCTCTCTTTACAAACACCTGATTCATGGACTCGAAAGTCTTCCATTTGATTTTTGTCCATTCAAGGACAGAGTGCCTAGACTTAGAAAATGTTGCACTAATTTTTGTAACATAAATTAATAGATAAGCTCGCAGCTTACAGGATAAGATAGAAAGTGACACGTACACGCATTAGAAAGAAAAAAGCGCACCTGGCACTGTGTTTTCTTTTAACCCGACAGTTGAATAAATAGCTGCTGAAACAAACATCTGTTTACAAACTGTTTTTATCACTATTTGTCTTCTTACCAAAAAAAAAAAAAAACAGGAGCGAGAGAGCTAGTATCTTGTGGGGGAACTCAAGCACAGCTTAATGAAGCAGGTAGCATTTTGAACGGATCTTCAAGGATGGAATTTGGCAGATGACATATTTCAGGAAGAAATTCCAGATGGAGAGAACCTCATTAGCAAAAGACACAAATGTAAGAAATCATAAAGTATGTTTGGAGAAAAGCAGTGAAACAGTTTAACTGAACTGAGGTATGCTTGAGGGGCAAAAACTAAACTGAAAGTTTAGAGGTGAAGTGCAAAGCTGAAAAGTTGGGATTTCACATTTCATGGCTGCCCAGCAATGTGGGCACCATGAAAAGTTTTGATGAGGACATGATCGGGATGTACTTTAAGAAGAGGAATCTGCCGACAAGAATGCAACTAGTACTAAAGAAGAGTGTGACCACAGATCCATGCGCCCAGGTAGGGTATTAAACAATAAGTACAAAGGATCAAATATAACTAGGACAGTAGGTCTGGAAATAGAAAGGAAAGAATGAATGTGAGGCGAAGATAAGGGAAGCTTCTGCCAAATGGCTCAAGTGGGAGAATCTGAGCAGGGAAATAGGCAGGAGAGTACAAAGTGGAGAGAGTATCACCTAAGAAGCTGTGAAGTTTGAAATCTGGAATCATCAAGGTAAGCTTGCTGGGAGCATTCTACATAGTTTCCATGGGTTGATTCTCCGATACGCTCAGCAGACCAATGGCTGAACAGGTCTGGGCATTTGGAAGTCACCTTCAAACCTAACCTGTAAGCTCCATACAAACAGGAACAGTGCTCATTTTCTTCACCATTGACTACTCAGTGCATAATCTGGTACCTACTAAGAGCAGTTATTTAAGAAATTATATTAGACCGGTGGCTCATGCCTATAATCCTAGCACTTTGGAGGCTGGGGACAGTAGATCACCTAAGGTCAGGAGTTCGAGACCTGCCTGACCAGCATGGAAAAACCCCATCTCTACTAAAAATACAAAACATCTGCCGGGCATGGTGGTGCATGCCTTTCATCTCAGCTGCTCTAGAGGCTGAGGCAGGAAAATCACTGGAACCAAGGAGATGGAGGTTGGGATGACTGGAGATTGTGCTACTGCACTCTGGGGAGGGGGGCGGGGGAGGGGACAGGAGGAGAGGAGAGGGGAGGGGAGGGGAGAGGAGAGGGAAGGAAGGAGAGAGAGAGAAAGAAAAGAAAGAAAAAAGGAAAGAAGGAGGGGAGGGAGGGGGAAGAGAAAGGGGGAGAGAGGGAGGGAGGAAGGAAGGAAAAGGAAAGAAAGAAAGGTTGGGTAAAAGAATAAAATTTATAGTTGAATCAATGGAAAAGACAGCAAAGTGTAATAAGTTTAAAAATTAGGGAAATGGATCAAAGGCAGAACATTAAAAAAACACCTACAAATTATACTTTGCAAGAGCAACACACCTAAGAGCAGCGGTAGTACTTAGACCGTGTTGTAATATAGCAATACTTCCTAACAGAGTAAGGAAATTATAACTCACATGCTTACAAGTTCAGTGGAAGATAGGAGAGAGTTTGCACCTAGAATATTTCTGGGCTTTGGGAACAAACATTGCAAAATTAGTAGTTGATGCTGTTTATTAAAAAGTTATTTGTAGAAAGGGATGGGGCAGATTGAGTCTCCCATGTATTCATTCTCAGTATCACCCTTTCTGGGGACTTTGTAGAAGTTAAAGAGGAGATGAGTAAATATCGCAATACCAGAATGATTTTTTCAAAAACATAGCTTAAAAGCTTTCAATGACTTCCCATTACACCTAGAAAAACTCCAAACTCTTACACTGTGTACATTTTGTCCTGCAGTGTCGGTTCCATGTCAACCTCTCCCATCCCATTTTGTGCCTCCAATGTCCTGTAGCCATGACACCCTAGACGCACCTACCATCTTTAATTTCCCCACATGAACTCTTCTGCTTCTGTTTTATTTTTTTCTGATTGGAACACCCTCCCCTAACCACCACTACTTTCTTACCCACTTGCATTATCAGCTTAACTCCTACTCATTCTTCAATCTCAGTTCAAATATCATTTCTTTGGGGAAGCCTTTCACTTCCCCTTAGTTTAGGTCAGAATCCTGTTATTTTCTATTAGAGTTCCAGGTATCCTCCCTTTACAGCCTTTATCATAGTTTATAATTAGATACTAATATGTCTGCTTTTAAAGTGTCATTCTCTGCCAATCTACCATCATTTCCATAGGGGTACTGTCAGCTTGACTGTCACATAATGTTTTTGAATAATAACAGTAACAATAACAGCTAACTTTCTCATCTATATGAAGCATTTACCAAGTGCATACATGAGTTGAAGGCAGTAGAATGTAGTGTAAAAAGCATGAACTTGGAAACTGATAGCCTGGGTGCAAACCTCAGCTTTATCACTTTATTCCATGTGTGAACTCTGGAAAATTATTGAATTCTCTGTGTCCAAGGCTCCCCATCAACAAAATGAATAATAATGTAGAGTTGTGTGATGATTAAGTAACTGAAAACCAGAGAGACTGATTAACTGCTCAAGTTCTTAAAGGTATAAGACAAAGAGCTGAGAACCAAACCCAAACAACCTGAAATTCCTACAAACCACCACATGAAGGAAAAAATATACATATTATTTATAATACAGAAATTACTTCCAACTCTATAATTACTGTGCAGACAGACAGAAACATCTATACACACCTGCACCTCTTCCTTACACCCCACCCTGCTCCCTCCTCTTCTGCAAAGTATTGAGTAAACTGCTAGGCCTAAACCCATGGGAAAATATTCCCAGAAGCAAACTCAGGCCAAGATTATCTTTCACAGCAATGTGGTAGAGTCAAAAATAGAAAAGAAAGACTAGCAATCATGGATGTCTCGTAGTGAAACAGTGACAAACACTCCTGCACTCATATCTTGCTTTTCACTGGAATGTCACTTCACTAACAGATTTCAAATGGCACTTCTTTGCAGGTGCACACCAATATGCTTCCTTTGATATTTATCACTCAATAAACACATGAAAATTTGCAAAAGTTTGGGTTCAATGATCCTTGATGACAAAGCATTTGTGACCCAGTCATTTTCCAGACCTAATGATATTTTGCTCCAATAGCCTAATGCTATAGCTCATACAAAGCAAGGCACCCATGAAACACCATAGGACATGTACAGTCATGGTGGGAATAAAGCGATAAAGCGATATAATGAAGCTAAGCACTGAGGGACCACTCAGATTGTCCTTTGCTGTTAAGTTATCCTCACTGCTGCTCCTTTCAGTTGAACTGCATGTGAATGGGTCCTGGAGTCTCTTATTTTATGTAGGAGTAGCTGAAGGTGATTGTGTGCCCTGGAAAACATTGATAAGCAATAGTATCCAGAGTATCATCATGCAAAAACAGCATTTCCTTCATTTTCTCAACAATTACTAGGTAGCACCTCTGCTTCTAAAAGCATCAGTCTCACGAGAACATTCACAAATAAACCTATGCATTCTGAGAACCACACAATGAACTGTGCTGCTGAGATTTGAAACAAATATTTCAAAGCGGGTTTTAAAATCTGAAAACTGCGCAATGTTGAGTTCACAAATTCCCATTTGTAGGTTTTTAAAAACAAAAGAGGTAAACTTTGCTACATAAATCCCATAAAAACTCCAGAGAACAGGAAAATGAAGGATTTGATTTATTTAGGGAATACATTGTTAATTTGCCAGTTTTGAGTTTTCAGAATGCATATGTCTCACGTCGCCAGTGTATACTAGATTTTATATATATATATGAGTGTGGTTTATGGTTTCCTTTTGGTGATGTTAGTATTTATGTTTCTTGTTGTATCATTTTGAAGAAGAAAATGAAAAACGCTATCTTGTAAGTTTCTCTTTTCCAAAAGGCAAATTGGCAAACATTCCCTTGTCATCCCTTCCAGGTAGAGGTCCTAAACCCCAACAGAGTAGTTTACATATTAAATTGATAACAGGAACCTCTATGGGAAAGGCAAGGCAAGCTAAAATACACCCTGGGGGAATCCTAAGGTACAGAAATGTGATCTTATTTCTGTGTAACAGAACATTAATATTAACAGTGAGTTAGCCGTGCTTCCTTAGCAAGCAACTCTTCTCTCCAGGGTGTTCTCACAGCACTCTCTACCCCGCTTTGGTTCTGATTCTGTTTCCTGACTTTGAAATTCAGGCATCAGACTGTTAGCATTTTTCTGCAGATTCCTCCTTTTCTTTAGATCAGAAAGAGTACAGACTCATCCTCCAACTGTGATACATACGGTTCCATAGTTACACAGGGATTTCCCTTCCTTCTCTCTCCCTCCATTAAAAATTGCTTTCCTTCGATTTCCCCCATCCTTGTAGTTATGCTGACTTACACCATTTCCAATACTGACAGCCCTAGATCCCTGAATTTTGGGAGCTTAGGTATCATGAATTAGGTTAAGTGAAAAATAATTAGTATTTTTAAGTGCATATATAAAGTGTCCAGAAAAACACAACCCACCAGAAGAGATACTGCACTCCACTCTGCCGCGATTAGGATTTCCACTCTCATGAGCACAGCTTTGCACCACTCATTCTTATTTTAGTGGTCCATACCTTTGGAAATTTGTAGAAAATATATGAGTAACTTGTAATTACTGATAAATAACATGGGATGCATTGTTCACGACCATAGATTTTTATGTGTTACAATGTGTGTTTATTTTTAAAGTGTTTCAATGAAAAACAATTAAGATCACCCCATTTTGCAGACCATAAAAATCATTCTAGGCCAGGTGCGGTGGCTCACACCTGTAATCCCAGCACTTTGGGAGGCTGAGGCAGGTGGATCATGAGGTCAGGAGTTAGAGACCAGCCTGGCCAACATAGTGAAACCCCATCTTTACCAAAAACACAAAAATTAGCTAGGCATGTGGTGCATATCTATAGTCCCAGCTACTTGGGAGGCTGAGGCAGGAGAGTCACTTGAACCCAGGAGGCAGAAGTTGTGGTGAGCCGAGATCATGCCACTGCACTCCAGCCTGGGCAACAGTGTGAGACTCTGTCTCAAAAAAAAAAAAAAAAATCATTCTAAAAAGTTCTCACACATCTTGGAGCACAAGCACATATATATTGAATCATTTTGGGATTATGAGAAGTTGATTGTTTCCTGACCTCTGTTTTGGCTTCTTGAAGGCAAATCAAGTCTGTGCAAAATGGACACAAGGAGTTTTTTTGTAAGAAGAGAGAATGTGCACCGTCTCATTCAAAAACTGCCAATGGAGATTGTTGCTAGAACATATTGTAAATTCATTTCAATCTGTGTTATTCTTTTACCTCCTCAAAAATTTCATCTTACGACAGGTGCACGAATAAATAATTCTCAATATTGGAAAAATATGTCTTTATCTGCTTGAACTTCAATGCACTAAGAATGTTAAATCTAACATAGTATTTTATTCATCCCAATCATTTTATAGATGAGAAAGTGAAGTCCCAGAGGAGTTGTTTTGCAGACAGTAACACAGTAGTAAAACACATAAAATCATACAGCCATTAGAACACCTAGAACATTATAATAAAACTTTTTGTTAAAGATAATAAATTGAACCCATGTGTTCTCTTTATACCACCAAAATATTAGTAAATAAAGATTTTAAAATATAAACTGATAATAGCAAAGAGAGTAGGAAAGGAGACAGTATATAGATGAGAGATTCCACAGATTGCTAGAAATTAGAGGCAGATGAAGAAGGGATAATTCATGAAACAACAAGACAGAGGTAGCCAGTATTCTCTGTGTTAACATATGTGACAGATGGCAAGGGGCAAGGAAGTCTCAAGGTAGCCAAAGTCCAGTAGACCCAGAGAAAAACCAGCCCAGCACATAGCGGTAGAACAGATGGTTTTTGAAGGGAAGGTTCCTGGAATAATGGTGAATGCCAGTAAAATGGAGCTTTGGAGGTGGGGGGGTCTACTATGACAAGATGGAAATAAAATTTGTAACGTCAGAAAAAGTAATTGCCATACGAAGAAGAATATAATCATAACTAGCAATCAGGCCTAACCTAAAACTAGATATGATAAAATTGTTAAAATTGTTGAGAACTCAATTCACCAATTTGTTTAACATTCTGTGTACACAGAACATTGTTCTATGCACAACGAACTGCTGGAATTAAAAGTAAACAAGAAAAGGTCCTTGTTCTCCAGGAGCTTGGGTCTGGTGAGGAAGAGAAACATACACATCTCATAACAGATGATTTCTTGAAATAATTTTTCAACTTCACAATGATGCAAAAGCAGTATGTATCCAGTAGAATCTCTGCTTCCAGTATTCATACAACCATTCTGGTTTTCACTTTCAGTATTCAATCAATTACATGAGATACACAATGATTTGTTTAAAAATAAACATTGTATGAGACGATTTGGCCCAACTCTAGACTAATGGAAGTGTTCTAAGCATGTTTAGGTAGGCTAATCTAAGCTACGATGCTTGGCAGGTTAGGTGTGTTAAATACATTTTCAACTTACAATGGGAAGTAACTCCATCATAAGTCACGTAGCATCTGTATAGTAGAAATCACACTAACATATATTCTATGAGAATGGTTCAAACAACTTGTGGTAGCTCAAAAAGAGAAAAACAACTCATACTGTAGAATCTAGAAACATTTTATAATAGGCTTTAGCCTTCAAAGACAGATAGGATTTTGAAAATTAAGAAATGATGGTGGGAAAGCCTTTCACAAGGAGAGCATAGGCAGAGCTAAGTAAGTCATTGATGCTAGGAATAACACTCATGTTTAGGAATGGTGAGCATGGGATAGTGAGCAGGAACTTGAGATGAATCAAGGCTTGCTCTGGAGAACACAAATCCCAGATCATGAAGAGCCTGGAATCCCAGAGAAAGGAATTTGGACATATTTAATCTCTACTGATTTATACCCAATAAAAAATGCATGTATTGGCTGGGCGCGGTGGCTCACACTTGTAATCCCAGCACTTTGGGAGGCTGAGGTGGGTGGATCACGAGGTCAAGAGATCGAGACCATCCTGGTCAACATGGTAAAACCCCGTCTCTACTAAAAATACAAAAAATTAGCTGGGCATTGTGGCGTGTGCCTGTAATCCAGCTACTCGGGAGGCTGAGGACCATCCTGGTCAACACGGTGAAACCCCATCTCTACTAAAAATACAAAAATTAGCTGGGCATGGTGGTGTGTGCCTGTAATCCCAGCTACTCGGGAGGCTGAGGCAGGAGAATTGCCTGAACCCAGGAAGCGGAGGTTGCGGTGAGCCGAGATCGCGCCATTGCACTTCAGCCTGGGTAACAAAAGCGAAACTCCGTCTCAAAAAAAAAAAAAGCATGCATTTTAAGGGAATAGTATGATGAGAATTTTGTTTGTTGGTTTTTCTTTAAGACAGAGTCTCGCTCCATCACCCAGGTTGGAATACAGTGGCACAGTCACTTGCTCACTGCAGCCTTGACCTCCCCAGTCTCAGATGATTTTCCTGAGTAACTGGGACCACAGGTGTACACTGCTAAACCTGGCTAATTTTTATCTTTTTTGCAGAGATGAGGTTTCGCCATGTTGCACAGGTTGGTCTCAAATGGCTCTGTTTAAGCAATCCACCTGCTTCAGCCTTTCAGAATGTTGGAATTACAAACATGAGCCAATGGGTCCTGCCAGTTTGATGACTTCTGATAAATGCATATATTTATGTAACTACCATCTTAATCAAGATCCAGAACATGTCCATCATTTTTTCCCAGTTGGTCCCTATACTTCTGTCCAAGCAACTACTGATCTGATTTCTATCACTATAGATGAGTTTTGCCTGTTCTACAAATGTAAATGGAATTATATAGTATGCACATTTTTGTGTCTGGCTTAATTTACTCAGCATAATGTTTCTTGTGCTTCATTTTGCTTTGCTTCTCTCTGCCTATATACTTTGAAAGGAGGACTTCTAAACAGAACTTGCCCACTCTCACAGATTCTGTTGTCAGCATCTGTCCTGGTTATCTATTATGGTGTAACAAACCACCACAGAATTTAGTAACTTAAAACAGCAATGAACAAATTGCAGTAAGCAATATAATATTTATTCTCCTTATAAATTAGCCACACAGGCAGGAATTGATTGGAATTCCTGCTTATGTGTGCTCTACATGACATCGGTGGGGCAGTTCAACTGGGGTTGAAGTATTCACTTCCAAGATGACTTAGGCACGTTGCCAGCCAGTTAACATTGGTTTCCGGCTGACAGCTTGGCCAGGGCTGTCAGTCAGAGGCCTTGGTTTCCCTTTATACAGTCCTCTCCACAAGGCTGGTTGAGTTTTCCCTCAGCATGACAGCTAGATTCCAAGAGTGAGTGCTCCAAGAAGCAGGAATTAGAAATGGAAGCTGCTGGTCCTTTTAAGGCCTGGTCCAAGAAGCTGGCACATCATTTTTACTGTATTTTATTAGTTACGCCATAACAGAGCTTATTTTACCAGAATGTAGGTACAGAGACATGGACTTTACCTCTAGGGGGAGAGAGTATCAAAAAAATTTGTGGCTATTTGAAATCATTTCATTTAAGGGAGAGGCCTTTTAAATAAAAGATTTATTCAACAGCAAAGGCAACCTGCACTAAGTTACCTACACAAATTAACCTACTCTTCTTTCCAGATATTTGATGAAAATAAATGCAGAAAAGAGAATGATCAAGACGGACATACAATAACGCTGGGAGAAAGAGAAGTGATACAAGTTGAAAACAACTTTTCTACTCTAATTTGAATTAAATTGTAATTAACCTGTAATTATTGCCACAAATACTAGAAAGCATATTAAATCCATGAAATAAGCAAAGGTTGCTATTCAAAAAATAAAGTAGAGATCTGAGAACAAAAAAAGATTACTGGAAATTACATATTTAATTATTAAAATATAAAATTCACTAGAGAGATTGACTCTTAGAATGAATAGGACTGAAAACCAAGTTAGACATCTGAAAGATAACACAAAAATAAATCACACTGAATGTAAGGCTAAAAGACAAAATGATGAAGCAGAGAAAAATTAAAGCACACAGAAGCTATATCCAGAAGGCACAACATCTGTCTACAAGGCATTCCATAAGGAGGATAGAGAGAGAATTAAAGGAAAGGCATGAGCAAGATAAGAAAAAAAATTCCCTAAAATGAGTGCGTAAATTTTCAGATGGAAAAGCTACCAGTGTCAACAAGAGGAAATGACAAAGCCAGAATCTGATGAAATTTCTGAATTTTAAGTTTGAAAAGAATGCTGTAGACTCCAGAGGAAGAAAACTATCTAACGGTATACAAGAATCAGTAAAATCAACGTTAACATTACTAACACTGAATTCTGAGAGAAATAAATGGATGCCTTTCAATGTCTGAGGAAAAAAGACATGAACACATAATTTTATGTCTAGCCAAACTATCAAGCCAATATAAATAGTTACATCTTTAGAGGACTCAGAAAACTTATACTCCAAGAGCCTCTCTGAAAATAGCACTTCAAGTTATCTTCTAGCAAAAGGAAAAAGAAATTCAAGAAAAATAAATGAGATCTCTAAAACGGTAAAATCAACTTAAAAGTGCAATGAGATGATGTCCCAGGATTATGTTAGCACATCAGGCCAGATTATATTAAAAAGATGCCTCTAGAAGAATAATTCAATAACTTTGCTGTGGAAAAATCTTAAGGGTTTCATGAAAAAAATGATTTAGAAAATCATTTGGAAATTTGAGACAAGCTCTATTATGAAGTCATCATCCAAATATGAAGGCAACTATTGAGTAAAAGAAAAAAAATCCATTTGATCCTAAGACTGATAATTTCTCCTTCAAATGGCACAGGTTTAGTGACATAGCATTGCATTTCCGTGTCTTTGGATTTAATCATAAACATTCTAGTTTAGTTCTGTAATGATGAAAACCTACATAATCATAGCATATTATGTACTGTTTACTGTTTTGATTTTTATAATCAACCTATGGACAAATCTTAAAAGCCTGGAATGAGTCTCACTCTTTCTTGCTTCACTCTTTTGCTCTCAAATACATATATTTTATCTATCAGTATAGAAAAATCAAAACACATATTTATATTCTATGTACGTGTGAATGACACACACACACACACACACACCACACACACACACACAGACACTTCCTTATATGTGTCACCTCTGTAAAAATCAGTGTTTTAGGCTGGGTGCAGTGGCTCAAACTTGTAATCCCAACACTTTGGGAGGCCAAGGCTGACAGATCACTTGAGCCCAGGAGTTCAACACAAGGTTGGGCAACATGGTGAAACCCCATCTGTATCAAAAAATTCAAAAATTAACCAGGTGTGATGGTGATATGTGTAGTCCCAGCTACTTTGGAAGCTGAGGTGGAAGGACCGCTTGAGCCTGGGAAGTTGAGGCTGCAGTGAGCCATGACAGTGCCACTGCACTCCAGCCTGGGCAACAGAGCAAAAGAAGAAAAAAGGGAAACATCTGTGGAATGGGCAGAAGGAGTGAAAGAGACTTGGGAGAGTGTAGGTATACTAATTTCCTAATTTTATATAACTAGACCCTGCTTAGGATTAATGTTCAAAATCTAGAGGTTTCGTATTTAATTTGTGGTTCTAAGGAAACAAAACTAAGAATACAAATTAAAAAAATTCAGAAAGCAGTGGCAAGTAACATACATACACTAAATTCCTCTTTTTTTCCTAGTGGTTAGTATATAAATGTTACTTAAATCAAGAAATAGGGGTATAAACAAAGCATTATTGAGGCAACCAACTTTTTTGAGGTGGTGGAGTGAGAAAGGAGCTCAGGAGACACCCAGTTGCTCCCAGGAAGGGGCAAGAGCCCTTTTGAGGCAGTTCTTTTGAGTGGGAGGCAAGCTCTTCTCGCTGAGCAGCTGAAGGATAGGGCACTGCAGTCCCAGGGTGGGGCTCTGTGTGACAGACCCCAGCCTCCACCACAGGGAGTGGCTGGATTGCTATTAATACCTCTCACTTCATAGAAAGGGAGTTCAATCATTGGGGTTTGTTGTACATAGATTTTCTATTTTATTTCATAGCTATGAGGTGTTTTTTCTCATTTATATTAAAAATATTATTACTGTTAGAAATAGCACAGAAATATTTTCAAATCATTCTTTCTAGCATAAATACCTTTTTGTAATAGACTCTCCGTAAAACCATATGCAATTAGGATATATTTGCTCAAACTCTCCAAAACATAAGGCATATTTCTCTTCTAATGCAAAATGAACCTTTTAATATGTATGAAAGCCTCATCACTCCCAATTACAAATTCTGTTAAATTTATTCTACTTCTACTCTTTATCATGAAAAAATGGTAGTTATATTTAATTCCACAACTTCTTTGCCTATAGGTTACAATACAATTTTATTAATTCTGTTTCTACTAAATGGGATTTATAATTGCTGTAACAGAAGATGAGTTGACATTCATTTTTATTCTATGATTTTTAGAATGATGCATTTGTAGTTTTATAAAAATAATACATATTCATAAAATCTTCAACAATTACAGGAAAGTATAAAGAATAAGACAATCAATCACTTAAAAGAGCACCACTCAGAAATAACTGCTGTTAACATCACTCTAGATTATCTCTCCATACAGATGCATAGGTAGATGGATGGAGAGACAGAGAATGAGTGAGCAAAAGAGGTAATAGAAAAACATTTATATAAATGGAATTACGTGTACATACTGCTTTATAAAATAGCTTATTTTTACAACAGAGTAATGATTATATGTCAAATTTGTATAATTATTTGCGACAATAATCCAGTCACTTAGTATCTCATTAAAATCATTGTGCTTACAGTCTATACGCTTTTTCCAGTTTAATTTTAAACAATCTGATTTATCTAATGTTTTATAATAAAAACATAGCTAACATATATTAAACACTTACAATGTGTCAGGCACCCCTTTAAATACCTTTTTTTTTCTTTTTGAAACAGTTTCACTCTTGTTACCCAGGCTGGAGCCGCAATCTCCGCCTCCTGAGTTCAGGCAATTCTCCTGCCTCAGCCCCCTGAGTAGCTGGGATGACAGGCACATGCCACCATGCCCAGCTAATTTTTTGTATTTTTAGTAGAGACGGGGTTTCACCATGTTGACCAGGATGGTCTCGATCTCTTGACCTCGTGATCCACCCGCCTCGGCCTCCCAAAGTGCTGGCTTGAGCCACTGCACCCGGCCGAACTACTTTTAAAAGGATTGGCTCATTCAGTGTTTCTGATACAGCCATACAAACCTTAGTCCTAACAGAAAGGTTAAGCCACATATTCCAGACCACACAGCTAAGTATCTGACTGGACCTAAACCCAGGCATTTGGAATTTTAAGCACTACACAATTTATAAATCTCTCATTAAAATAACCCACTTTCAGGACCAAGCAATTAGTCATTTTTTTTCTTATTTGAATTTAAAGTATCTTAAATGGACAATATCCTGGCAAATTCAGTGATTATTAAGAATGTACTAGCTATCAGGCACTGATAAATAAATTTAAAAAAAAAAAAGAAAAGGAAATAAATGTTTGTGTAAGGGATCTTATAAAGAAAGTAAACACAGGAAGCTTCTTGTATATTTCTATAACATTTATACTCACTGATTAGAAAATGAGATGTGATTTATTTCTTGCCTTTTTTCCTACACATAATATGTAAATATGCATTATCTTTTGTAAAACTGAGAACAGAGTTTCTATTCCATTCTGTAGTCAGCTTCTTTTTCACATAACGTTATAGATTTGCATTTTCTATGTCATTAAACATAATTTTAAAAAATAATTCTTAGCTCTTTGGATGTAATATTAATGAGTACATTCTAGCATATAGTTGAGCGAGAAAATATTTTTATTAGTCCTCAATTGTTTAATGTTTATACTTTACCTTTTTTCTATTATAAAATAATATCTTTAATAAACAATAGGAAAGTCCTAGGACAGAAATAATTCAACTTTTTCAATTATTCAAGAAAAGAGAGGAGGAAAATATATTCAAGCAAAGAGAGTGACACTTTGAATCCCAAACTCATCTCCAAAACATGACTTTCAAGTTTAGCTAGTGTATTCTCCACTTTCATACTTGTATGAAGTGAAAATTTCATTTTCTGTTTAAAATCTTTCCTATTCAATATATTCTCTTAACTTTTTCTTTCAGTGTTTGCTTGTTTATCTTGTGTGAAAGTCACCTTTGACATTATAAATAGCCATTTAAAGATTTTCTAAATTTCTAGAAAAGTGAAACCCATAGTCTTTCTGTTTTTTTGTTTGTTTGTTTGTTTGCTTTTTTGAGACAGAGTCTCGCTCTATTGCCCCTGCTGGAGTACAGTGGCACGATCTCTGCTCACTGCAAACTCCACCTCCCAGTTTAAGTGATTCTCCTGCCTCAGCCTCCCTAGTAGCTGAGATTGCAGGCATGTACCACTTCCAGCTAATTTTTGTATTAGAATACAGACAGGGTTTCACCATGTTGGCCAGGCTGGTCTTGAACTGCTAACCTCAAGAGATCCACCCACCTCAACCTCCTGAAGTGCTGGGATTAAAGATGTGAGTCACTGAGCCCAGTGCTTTACCATTATTTTATGCCTTGGTTGTTATCCAATGAACACAGGAAGATTCATACAGCATAGGTCTCAATCTAATTGCCCAGTCAGAGTTTAACCATCATTACTGAATAAAATATCGAGCTTTGATTTAGAAAATTTAACCACTTCCAGCTGAGATTCATTTCTTTTAAACTGATGTGATCCTAATGGCTTTGCTTGTTTTCTTTCCTTTAGCAGAGGGAAATAGTTCAGTAGCTTTATTTTCTTTTTGCTTTTATGAATTCAAAAATAAACAATGAATAAAATGATCCAAAGGCAATAAATTATTCATCATGTTGCTTAATCTTAAATCTGTGGTTAATTTTTCCTATAACACATATACTTTTTCCTGCTCCATAATACTTCAGATGACAGTTAATAAATGTATGTGCTGGCATTTTGATTGCTGGGTTTAAATGCATGAATATGTTTATCAAATCCAAGGGACTAATTATTATAAGCTTTCTACTGCATTGAGGAGTATTTTGCTGGGAACTAAATATTAAAAATGCAAAAGATTGGCAGGGAAGGGTGATCATCACTACCAAGGCAGTCTGCCACTACCCAGGCAATTCACACAGCAGCTGGGCAGAGCCTGCAGCAGCTCAGCAATGCCTCTGCTGCAAGACTGTACTAGACTACTCTGTGCAGGACAGGGTATCTATGAAAAAAGGCAGCACCACCACCGCAGGAACTTATAAATAAAGCCAACCCTCCTAGGAGAGAGCACCTGGGAAAAGAGGTGGTTATGAGTTCCACTGCAGCAGACTTAAAAGTACCTACCCAGCATCTCTGCATGGAACAATGGAGATCCCAGCACATCACTTGAGCTTCTATAAGAGACAGGCTGTCTCCTCAAACAGTTCCCTGACCCCCATATAACCAAACAGTGCCCTGACCCCCATATAACCAAAGAGACACTTCAGAAATGAGAGCTCAGGCCGACATCAGGCAGGTTACCTCCTCAGATGAAGGTAACAGAAGAAGAAACCAGCAGCAACCCTTACTGTTCTGCAGCCCCAGTGGGTGATCCCCAGGCAAGCAGGGTCTAGAGTGGACCTCCAGCAGTCCTGCAGCAGAGGGGCCTGACTGTTAGAAGGAAAACTAAGAAACAGAAAGAAATAACTTCATCATCAACAAAAAGGATGTCCACTTAGAGACCCCATCTGAAAGTCACCAATTACAAAGACCACAGGTAGATAAAGCCACTAACATGGGAAGAAACCAGCACAAAGAGGATCAAATGCCAAAAGCCAGAAGGCCTCTCTTCCTCCAAAGGATCACAGCTCCTCACCAGCTAGGGATCAAAGATGGATGGAGAATGAATCTGATGAATTGACAGAAACAGGCTTCAGAAGGTGGGTAATAACAAACTTCTCAGAGCTAAAAGAACACATGCTAACCCAATGCAAAGAAACTAAAAACCTAAAAAAAAGGTTAGATGAGATGCTAACTAGAATAAAAAGCTTAGAGAAGAATACAAACAACTTGATGGAGTTGAAAAACACAACATGAGAATTATGCGAAGCATACACAAGTTTGAATAGCCAAACTGACCAAGCAGAAGAAAGGATATCAGAGATTGAAGATCAACTCAATGAAATAAAATGAGAAGAATAGAGGAAAAAAGTGAAAAGAAATGAACAAAGCCTTCAAGAAATATGGGATTATGTAAAAATACCTTATCTACATTTGATAGGTGTACGTGAATGGACAGAGAGAATGAATCCAAGCTGGAAAACACTCTTCAGGATATTATCCAGGAAAACTTCCCCAACCAAGCAAGGCAGGCCACCATCTAAATCCAGGAAATACAGAGAACACCACAAAGATATTCCTCAAGAAGAGCAACCCCAAGGCAAACAATCATCAGATTCACCAGGGTTGAAATGAAGGAAAAAATGCTAAGTGCAGCCAGAGACAAGGTCGGGTTACCCACAAAGGGAAGTTCATCAGACTCACAGAGGATCTCTCCACAGAAACCCTACGAGCTAGAAGAGAGTGGGGGCCAATATTCAATATCCTTAAAGAAAAGAACTTCCAATCTAAAATTTCATATCCAAGCTTAGTCAAACCAAGCTTCATAAGCAAAGGAAAAAGAAAATCCTTTATGGACAAGCAATTGCTGAGAGATTTCATCACCACCAGACCCGCCTTACAAGAGCTCCTGAAAGAAGCACTAAACAAGGAAAGGAAAAACCAGTACCAGCCACTTCAAAAATGTATCAAATGAGAAAGACCATCAAAACAATGAAAAAAATGTGTCAACTAATGTGCAAAACATCCATCTAGTATCAAAATGGCAGCATCAAATTCACACATAACAATATTAGCCTTAAATGTAAATGGGCTAAATGCCCCAATAAAAAGACACACATTGGCAATTGGATAAGAAGTCAAGAGCCATTGGTATGCTGTATTCAGGAAATCCATCTCATGTGCAAGGACACACAAAGGCTCAAAATAAAGGGATAAAGGAAAATCTACCAAGCAAATGGAGAGCAAAAAAAGCAGAAATTGCAATCGTAGTCTCTGATAAAATGGACTGTAAACCAACAAAGATCAAAAGGGACAAAGAAGGGCATTACATAATGGTAAAAGGATCAGTGCATCAAGAAGAGCTAATGATCCTAAATATACATGCACCCAATATGGGAGCACCTAGGTACATAAACCAAGTTCTTAACAACCTACAAAGAGATTTAGACTTCCATGCAATAATTGTAGGAGACTTTAATACTACACTGTCAATATTAGAAAGATCAACAAGACAGAAAATTAACAAGGATATCCAGGACTTGAACTCAGATCTGGATCAAGTGGACCTAATAGACATCTACAGAAATCTCCACCCCAAATCCACAGAATATACATTCTTCTCAGCACCGCATTGCACCTACTCTAAAATTGAACACATAATTGGAAGTAAATCACTCCTCAGCAAATGCAAAAGAATGGAAATCATAACTGTCTCTCAGACCACACAGCAATCTAATTAGAACTCAGAATGAGGAAACTACTCAGGACTGCACAGCTTCATGGAAACTAAACAACTGGCTCCTGAATGTGGACTGGATAAACAATGAAATGAAGGCAGAAATAAAGATGTTCTTTGAAACCAATGAGAATGAAGAAACAACATGCCAGAATCTCCGAGACACATTTAAAGCAGTGTCTAGAGGGAAATTTATAGCAATAAATGCCCACATGAGAAGCGAGGAAAGATCTAAAATCAACACCCTATCATCAAAATTGAAAGAGCTAGAGGAGCAAGATCAAAAAAACTCAAAAGCTACCAGAAGACAACAAATAACTAAGATCAGAGCAGAAATGAAGGAGATAGAGACACCAAAAAACCCTTCAAAAAAAAAAAAAATCAATAAATATAGGAGTTAGTTTTTGAAAAGATCAACAAAATACACCACTAGCCAGATTAATAGAGAGAATAATCAAATAGATGCAATAAAAAACAATAATCACCACTGATTCCACAGAAATACAAACTTCAATCAGAGATTACTACAAACAACTCTATGCACATAAAGCAGTAAACCTGGAAGAAATGGATAAATTCCTGGACACTTGCACACTCCCAAGCCTAAACCAGGAAGAAGTTGAAACCTTCAATAGACTGAAGTTGAGGCAGCAATTAATTGCCTACCAACCAAAAAAGTCCAGGTCCAGATGGGTTCACAGCTGAATTCTACCATATGTACAAAGAGGAGCTGGTACCATTCCTTCAGAAACTATTCCAAACAATCCAAAAAGAGAGAATCCTTCCCAAGTCATTTTATGTGACCAACATCATCCTGATACCAAAACCTGGTATAGACTCAACAAAAAAAGAAAAGTTCAGGCCAACATCCACAATGAACATGGATGCAAAAATCTTCAATAAAATACTGGCAAACCGATTGCAACAGCACATCAAAAAGCTTATCCATCGTGATCAAGTAGGCTTCATTCCAGGGATGCAAGGCTGGTTTAACATACGCAAGTCTATAAACATAATTCACCACATAAACAGAACCAAAGACAAAAACCACATGATTATCTCAATAGATGCAGAGAAGGCCTTTGACAAAATTCAACCACGCTTTATGCTAAAACTCTCAATAAATTAGGTATCAAAGGAACATATCTTAAAACCATAAAAGCTATTTACTACAAACCTACAGCCAATATCATACGGAATGGGCAAAAACTGAAGCATTCCCTTTGAAATCCAGCACTAGACAAGGATGACTTCTCTTACCACTCCTATTCAGTATAGTATTGGAAGTTCTAGCCAGAGCAATTAGGCAAGAAAAAAAAAATAAAGTGTATTCAATTAGGAAAAGAAGAAGTCCAATTGTCTCTATTTGCAGATGACATGATTATATATTTAGAAGACCCTATCACCTCAGCCCAAAATCTCTTGAAACTGATAAGCAACTTCAGCAAAGTCTCAGGATACAAAATCAAGGTACAGAAATCTGAAGGAATTCTATACACCAATAACAGACTAACAGAGAGCCAAATCATGAGCAAACTCCCATTCACAACTGCTACAAAGAGAATACCTAGGAATACAACTAACAAAGGAGGTAAAGGACCTCTTCAAGAAGAACTACAAACCACTGTTCAAGGAAATAAGAGGACAGAAACAAATGGAGAAACATTCCATGCTCATGGTTAGGAAGAATCAATATTGTGAAAATGGCCCTACTGCTTAAAGTAATTTACAGATTTAACACTACCGCCATCAAGCTATCAACTACCTTCTTCACTGAATTGGAAAAAAATACCTTAAACTTCATATGGAACCAAAAGAGAGCCCATAGAGCCAAGACAATCCTAAGAAAAGAGAACAAAGCTGGAGGCGTCATGCTACCTGATTTCAAACTACACTACAAGGCTACAGTAATCAAGACAGCATGGTACTAGTACCAAAACAGAAATACAGACCAATGCAACAGAACAGAGGCCCTGAAGGCAATACCACATATCTACAACCATCTGATCTTTGACAAACCTCACAAAAACAAGCAATGAGGAAAGGATTCCCTGTTTAATAAATGGTGTTAGGAAAACTGGCCAGCAGTGTGTAGAAAGCAGAAACTGGACCCCTTCCTGACACCTTACACTAAAATTAACTCCAGATGGATTAAAGACTTAACGTAACACCTAACACCATAAAAACCCTAGAATAAAACCTAGGCAAAACCATTCAGGACATATGAATAGGCAAGGACTTCATGACTAAAACACCAAAAGCATTGGCAACAAAAGCTAAAATAGACAAATGGGACCTAATTAAACTCCAGAGCTTCTACACAGCAAAAGAAACAATCATTAGAGTGAACAAGCAACCAACAGAATGGGAAAAAATTTTTTACAATCTACCCATCTGACAAAGGGCTAATATCCACAATCTACAAAGAACTAACACAGATGTACAAGAAAAACAAACAAACCAACCCATCCAAAAGTGGGCCAAGGATATGAACAGACACTTTTCAAAATAAGACATATATGAGGCCCACAAACACATGAAAAAATGCTCATCATCACTGACTATTAGAGAAATGCAAATCAAACCACATTGAGATACCACCTCACACCAGTTAGACTGACGATCATTAAAAAATCTGGAGACAACAGATGCTGGCGAGGATGTGGAGAAATAGGAATACTCTTACACAGCTGGTGGGAGTGTAAATTAGTTCAACCATTGTGGAAGACAGTGTGGCCATTCCTCAAGGACCTAGAAACAGAAATTCCATTTGACCCAGCAATCCCATTACTGGGTACATACCCAAAAGATTATAAATCATTCTATTATAAGGACACATGCACACACATGTTCACAGTGGCACTGTTTACAATAGCAAAGACCTGGACTAACCCAAATGCCCATCAACAATCAACTGGACAAGGAAAATGTGACACATATACACCATGGAATACTATGCAGCCATAGAAAATGATGAGTTTGTATCCTTTGTAGGGACATGGATGAATCTGGAAACCATCATTCTCAGCAAACTGATACACAAGAACAGAAAATCACCCACCACATGTTCTCACTTATAGCCAGGTGTCGAACAATGAGGACACATGAACACAGGGAGGGGAGCATCACACACTGGAGTTTCTTTGTGGGGGCCAAGGGAGGGACAGCAGAGGGATGGGGAGGTCAGGAAGGGATAACATGGAGAGAAATGCCAGATGTAGGTCACTGGGTAAGGGAGGTAGCAAACCACATTGCGACGTGTGTACCTATGCAACAATCTTGCATGATCTGCACGTGTACCCCAGAAGCTAAAGTACAATTTCAAAAAAAAAAAATGCAAAAGATCGCTGTGGAAAATGTAAACTGATTTATTCTCATAAGGAAAGATTGTATAAGCTGAAAGGAAATTGGTAAAAGAAAGGAACAACATTCTGACTGGCTTCCTTGAATCTCCTTGGTTTTACTTCTCAATAAAGAGTTGGAGGGGGGCACTCGATTGCTCCTGTCTGGTGGCGGCAGCATGGCGGCGGGCGCGGCTGAGGCGGCTCTAGTGGCCGTGGAGGAGGTCGGCTCAGTCGGGCAGTTTGAGGAGCTGCTGAGCCTCAAAGCCAAGTCCCTCCTTGTGGTCCATTTCTGGGCACCATGGGCTCCACAATGTGCACAGATGAACGAAGTTATGGCAGAGTTAGCTAAAGAACACCCTCAGGTTTCATTTGCGAAGTTGGAAGCTGAAGGTGTTCCTGAAGTATCTGAAAAATATGAAATTAGCTCTGCTCCCACGTTTCTGTTTTTCAAGAATTCTCAGAAAATCGACCGATTAGATGGTGCACATGCTCCAGAGTTGACCAAAAAAGTTCAGCGACATGCATCTAGTGGCTCCTTCCCACCCAGCGCTAATGAACATCTTAAAGAAGATCTCAACCTGCGCTTGAAGAAATTGACTCATGCTGCCCCCTGCATGCTGTTTATGAAAGGAACTCCTCAAGAACCACGCTGTGGTTTCAGCAAGCAGATGGTGGAAATTCTTCACAAACATAATATTCAGTTTAGCAGTTTTGATATCTTCTCAGATGAAGAGGTTCGACAGGGGCTCAAAACCTATTCCAACTGGCCTACCTATCCTCAGCTCTATGTTTCTGGAGAGCTCATAGGAGGACTTGATATAATTAAGGAGCTAGAAGCATCTGAAGAACTAGATAAAATTTGTCCCAAAGCCCCCAAATTAGAGGAAAGACTCAAAGTGCTGACAAATAAAGCTTCTGTGATGCTCTTTATGAAAGGAAACAAACAGGAAGCAAAATGTGGATTCAGCAAACAAATTCTGGAAATACTAAATAGTACTGGTGTTGAATATGAAACATTCGATATATTGGAGGATGAAGAGGTTCGGCAGGGATTAAAAGCTTACTCAAATTGGCCAACATACCCTCAGCTGTATGTGAAAGGGGAGCTGGTGGGAGGATTGGATATCGTGAAGGAACTGAAAGAAAATGGTGAATTGCTGCCTATACTGAGAGGAGAAAATTAATCTTAAACTTGGTGCCCAACTATTGCAAGACATATTTAATAACATTGGGAGCAGTTCATGATTTAGTCCTCAGAGATGGACTAGGAATAGAAAAATCCTGCTGACTCAGTTACATGTTTTGTGTATTTCACAATGTCGTGCTAAATAAATGTATGTTACATTTTTTTCCCACCAAAAATAGAATGCAATAAACAAATTCAAATTATTAACAACAACAAAAAAAAAAGAGTTGGAGGAAGACATTTAAAGTAGCATGCACAAAAAGACCAGAAACCAACAATCACATACGATACTGAAAATGCTTCCGGAATCCCACTGACTACATTTTGGAGTTAGTCATTGTTGCTATAACTATTTGGGTAAACCAGTAGTAACCAATATTTAAACACTGAGTGTGACTCCTCATGTATGAAAATGTATCACTCATGGGTCAGTTAATTCAGAACATTTGCCCCAACACTTCTACCAGCATATATATGAAACTTGCCGTGGGGACAAACATCAAGATTATCAGTTTTGTTAAATGCTGTCTGTTGTTTAAAGGATGCAGTTTGGTTAGTGGCATATCCAGATCACATATAAATCCAATCGCAAGCTGAGAGAGCATTTGTATTTGACATTGGTCCAGTTTTTGATTACGTACACATACTTTTGCTATTAGTACTAGTAATAGGTCTCAGAGACCATTTTGTTCTGTGGTTTTTAAATGTATTTCCTGGACCCCTGGGAAACTTTCATGAAATACTGTGAATAACAAGGGGAAGAAAAGACTAGGCAGACCTTCACTATCTTGCAACCAAGTTGCTCAGCTTTTACTTGTCTTATCAATTGAGGAAAAATGTAAAATTTTATTTGAAAAAGAAGAAAGAAAATTACCTTATCCAACGTCTTCCTTTTTCAGATGAGAGAAAATTAAGTACCAGACAGATTGTTTATCCACCTCTACAATTCTCTGTTGCTAAGATCAGATGTAGTGCCCAACTCTTTTACCTAAACTAGCCCATTTTTTAAAAATTATACCACTTACGCACTCTCAGGAGCCCATTTGGGATTGGAAATTTCCAGAAGTTAGATTATTTGGGGACAACTTTTCTTTTATAAATTGCTGGATGCAACTGAAAAGTCAAGCTTGGAGGGAATTACCAAAAGGGAAAAAAATTTATTTCAATGATTCAACTACCATTTTCTGTGCTCCAGGGATCTCAACTAGGTCTACAACCTTGAAAAAATTATTATTATTTTTTTTTTTTTTTTTGAGACAGAGTTTCACTCTTGTTACCCAGGCTGGAGTGCAATGGTGCGATCTCGGCTCACCACAACCTCCGCCTCCTGGGTTCAGACAATTCTCCTGCCTCAGCCTCCTGAGTAGCTGGGATTACAGGCACCCGCCACCGTGCCCAGCTAATTTTTTGTATTTTTAGTAGAGACGGGGTTTCACCATGTTGACCAGGATGGTCTCGATCTCTTGACCTCCTGATCCACCCGCCTCGGCCTCCTAAAGTGCTGGGATTACAGGCGTGAGCCACCACGCCCAGCCATGAACAAATTATTAAGCTGTAATGTCTTCATATTTTAAATGACAATAATGTAATATGAATGAATGAAGACAACAACAAAATATCGTTTCATCAGACCACATCAAGGCTGAAACTGACTGTGTCAGGTGTGGTGAGAAGACAAGAAGATATAAGAATACTCCAGCACTGCTCATGGAAGGGTCACTTGATTTAATCTTTGTAAAACCGTTTGGTAAAATCTGGCAGAATCTAAAACATATGTGTGTCATAAGCCAGAGATACAGATAATAGTTATATGTACCTACATATCTTATAAATACATATATGAGGATTTTCATTGTTTCTTAAAGTAGAAAATTAGAAATAAATGTCCATTCACAGGAGAATAGAAAACTCATGGAGTATTCATGATGAAATATTATATATAGTAGCTAAAATAAATGAACTAGAGCTATTTTCATCAATATGTATAGCAGAGTGACCATGATAAGCAAGTTATTTAATCCTTTTAGTTCTTCATCAGAAAATGATGGTAATAATGGTAAATTACCTCATAGAGTTGTGTGGAGATTCAAGGAATTAATACACGTGGAGCACTTACATAAAGCTCCTTTAAAGTGTTTGTTCTTGCTGCTATACACTTGAAAAATATTATGTTAAAAGTGAAAGTAGCAGAAGCACCCCAAGTGTTACCTAGTCTTTCTATATTCTGGACATGTATTAATCTTCTGAGTTTTGAAACAAGAAATTCTTGGGAATTCCTAAAATCATGATTTATTCTGTGTTTTCTCATTCAAACTTTTTACACGTTTTAAAAGTAATGGTAAGTCGCCACAAGAAGAAACAGTAAATCATTTTTATGTGATATGGTTAAATGTTTTAGAGGTATCTTGTAAAAAATAATAAATACAGGGCTTATTATTATTAACCCATTTTTGTGACACAAATATATTTCAGTGACATAAAAATGATCTCTGTTATACATTTTTTTTTTAATGAGATGGAATCTCGCTCTATCATCCAGGCTGGAGTGCAGTGGTATGATCTTGGCTCATTGCAACCTCCACCTCCCAGGTTCAAGCGACTCTCTGCCTCAGCCTCCCAAGCAGCAGGGATTACCGACACCTGGCACCATGCCCATCTAATTTTTGTATTCTTAGTAGAAATAGGGTTTCACCATGTTGGCCAGGCTGGTCTCAAAGTCCTGACCTCAGGTGATCCATTCACCTTGACCTCCCAAACTTCTGGGATTACAGGCATAAGCCACTATGCCCAACCCTGTTATACATATTTGATAGTAGAAATATTTTTAAAAAGGACATTGACACAAAAAATATCAATAGAAGTCATTGTCAAATATAAGATAAATATTCCACTTATAAAATATAATGCTTTCATTTTGTGTTAACACTGGTTAAACTTTAAGACTGTGTATGTACAAGAAGGAGCACTTCCAGATTGGACTTCAGGGTACATATTGGTAAATGTGAACCAATTTCCTTTGTTAACAAGGAAAATATTTCATAGATATTTGTCCAGGAGTCGTATACTAGAAAACATCAGCAAACATTGTTGGACAGTATTCAAATTGCATTTAAATCTCCTAGCAAAGTAAATAGCAATACACAGAATTATATATTAAAATTGACAATTTAAGGACTTACTGGCTTCCAAAATTTGCTATTTCTTAGAATGCAAGATTTATAAGATTAATCAAGATTTATCTGAAGTATACATCTCATAAGATTTATCTAAAGTATACCATGCATATAAACTGCAGATATTTGTTTTATTTGCAAGACTAGCTCACTGTTACAACAGATAGAACCATTAACACACATTTTAATATGGCCACAGTTGCAAGTGAGACTATCTTATGAGCTTGGGACTATTTTTTTGTTCATTTAGTTTCGCTTCTTGTTTTTTGTTTTGTTTTATTTTGTTTTTAGGACAGGGTCTTGCTCTGTCACCCAGGCTGAAGTGCAGTGGTGCAATCATAGCTCACTGCAGTTTTGAACTTCTGGGCTCAAGGGATCTTCCCATATCAGCTTCCTAAGTAGCAAGGAAGGATTACAGGACATGCAACCACACCCAGCTATTTTTTTAAGCACTTTTTTTTTTTTTTTTTTTTTTTGTGGGGTGGAGCCTGTGCCCAGGCTGGTCTCGAATTCCCGGTCTCATACTATCCTCCTGCCTTGGTCTCCCAAAAGCATGAAACACTGTATTCAGCCTGTGTCTGCTTCTTTCATACACACCCTTATCCTCGTTCCTGAAGGTATCAGCTTTACCTTCAGCTCTGCACGTCGGTGTTTTCTGCCTTCTACTTGACATTAATTAACTCCTTCCAACTAGAAGACCTCTATGTGGATCGAGTTTTAATTCCTGTAGATGTAGAATACTTCTTCCCATTTTTCCAGTTTCTCAACTAATTTTTTTCCTCAAGATTTGAGATTTGCAAAAATAATTTAAAAAAAAAAAAAACCCAGAAGGGAATTCCCACATGGAAAGCCTATATACATTATGAAATCTGGACTGAACAGATACCATATTCCCAACTGTGATTACACTAAGAAGGAGTAGAGGGGTGAGTATAAAAGAAGCTTAAACTGTATCTGCAATGTGCTCTTTTATGGAAAACTCAAAACAAAAATGATAAAATTACATCTGCTCTGGTTAAGTTTACATGTATGCTTGATCAACTACTTTCTTGAGTTTTAAAAAATTTTTTCCAAAGGAATCACCTGGGTTGTTGATAATGATGATTCCTGGACTCTACTGCCAGAAGTGCTGGTTCATTGGGTCTGGGGTGGAGACTAGGAATTTTCATTTTCACTGACTGCCCTAGAGGATTGTGGGGAAGTTAGTGCAAGACAAAAGTTGGGTGAGTGTTGACCAAGTCCAGGGAAACCCAGATGCAAACCAGAGGCACTGCAAAGACTCTTAAGTCCTGTCCAACCCAAATTTGTAAATTGCAGTCTGAAGCCAAAGGAACAGGCAGCAGGAGAAGCTGGATGCTTTTGCCAGGATGTGTGTGGTAGAAAAGGCCTCCTAATCATCATGACATCACCCTGGCTAGATGCCTATGGCATCTCAGGAGGACCAGTACTGCTGTTATTGTGCCAGCTGACACCCACAGCTGTTCATTAGTTTCAGTAAAGTCAAGGCTAGATGGGTAGGTGATGAAAAGACAGAAAATAAAGATCTACACAGAAGGGGGAAAAAGTAAAGAATTTACAAAGTCCTTCTTTATGAAAGGAAAATTCCTAATCACATGTATACATTATCTTCTTTTATAATGTGCTTAAAAGGCACTGACTGACCTCATTGCATTTCTTCTAAAGCCTTTTCCTTGTGCTTATTTTTAAAATGTTTTGCAATCATGAATCAGTTAATAATTACTAGTTTCAGACCCTAATTATAAAGCAACAATGTCAACTTCCTTGTTTCTCTTGATTACTTGATTTTAAATTTTTAACACAGTACCATTAGTCCATATGCTAATATTTGAGAAATATTTATGCCATGAGAAATTTATGTATGTTTTATGATTCCATTAAGCACAGCAAGAAGCAAGCTTCAGGGCTTGTGATGATTAAGAGAAAATAAATCCAGAGTCCTGTATTCTAAAACAAATGTACATTCTCTTTTCATTCTCTCTGTGGGAAAATGGGGTTCTAATAAAGCACAAATACCTGGAGTCCTGTGTTTATGTTCTCAGAAAAATCCTGGTTTCTGAAACAATATCTTGTCCTCTGACAACACGCCACCAAAAATATGCTGAACTTGACCTAAGTTTCTGCCTTCTGAGCCTAAACCTTTCTCTTTCCCTCCATCTCCTTCTGGCTTTTGATTTCTGATGCCAAACTAAAGGAGGACTCCCCCTCCCAAATGCAACAAATGAGGCTTATTGTTATCCCAATCAAAACTACACCATGTGGAAATTATTTGGCTATTTATCCACATGCCGTGAAGTAGGTGGGATGCCATCTGTACAGGGGGTTTCACAGCCTGCTGCTCTGACGTTAGCATTTAAACAGTGCCACAAGCTGCTATTGTGGCATATTGGGCTATACCAGCTACATATACACACTTGCAATTATTAAAAAGTTTTAGATGAAAAACTTTATAAAAATGATCCCTGATGGCTTCCAAATGACAAAGACATCTGCCTACCAGCACCTGAAACACGATTTTCTCACTTCCCACTTAAACTCAGTGTTTATAGTTAACATTTACAATTAAGACTATTGGATAGCCCAATACCAAAATCTGAGTAATCTCTGCCCTAACTCTAAGGCAGGTGGATTGAGATGATGACCATAATTGAGGCTGCTCTTTATGAAACACAGGCAGCATGAATTAAGGTAAAAAGACATGTCGATTTTCCTTGCTGTCTGCTCCCTGACTCAAGCATTCTAAAGTTGATGACAACCAAAACCCGGGGCAATCATCCTTCAACTGCATGAGACTGCTGTTCTGAGAGACAGATGAGGCACGAGGCTCATGATCCTGACCTTACCCTCATCTTTTTGCTATGCATTGACAGCTAGCATATTCTAGAATGCTGTAGGTAGCAGCACGTGTGACCGTGCAAAAGCAATGCAGAGAGACATGGATATGGCCACAATAAACTGCACCTGTTTCCAAGAAAAGGCTATACATGGAGGTGGAGAAAGGAAAAAGCCTGCTAGAAATCCTGGAATTAATCCACGATGTAGATTATTTAAGCAAGAAAACAGTGGGTGTAAGAAAAGACGGCATTTCAGAAAGCAGAATCAATTAGATAAAAGTGAATTGCATGTTATTGCATTAATCTGCATCACAACCATATGGCTTAAACACTGTGGGCTGGGGAAGTTAATTTATCTTCTAAAGTGTAGTGGGGGCCAGACATGATGTCTCACACCTGTAATCTCAGCACTTTGGGAGGCCGAGGCAGGCTGATTGCTTGAGGCTAGTTTGAGAGTTGGAGACCAGCCTGGCCAACATGGAGCAAACACCATCTCCACTAAAAATACAAAAATTACCCGGGCCTGGTGGTGTGCACCTGTAGTTCCAGCTACTTGGGAGGCTGAGGCATAAGAATCATTTGAACCCAGGAAGCAGAGGTTGCAGTGAGCTGAAATTGCACCACTGCACTCCAGCCTGGGCGACAGAGCAAGACTCTGTCTCAAAAAAAAAAAAAAAAAAAAAAAAAGAATAAAGTGTAGTGGAATCTAGCTCTCAAATGCAATCTATTCAATCATTTAGCCCTTATTTATTGCATGCCTATGAAGGCATGGTGCTGTAGCAAATACCAAGCCAGATCAGAGACTGATAGTGTGCAAGTTACTACATGCTGACCTCCCCTAAAATCACAAATAACCAAAATGGCACTTAAAACAATTTAGGTGACCAGAGAGAAGCAGAAAGTGTTACAAGCATTCACAGAAAAAAAGAGGGCACTTTGAGGGAAGAGATTTAAGAACAGCTTCCTAGGAGTTTAAGCTGAGTCCTTAATTACAAGGTTAGGAGTAAGTAGATGTGAAAAAGAAGAGCTGAAGCATTCACAAGAGCCAAGATAAAAAGCAGGAAAGGAACAAAGAATACGATTGTAGAGAGAGGGTTGGTGTACAGACACAGAAGGCCTTGCATACGCAATCAGGGGTCCAGAGATATTTTTTCCACAGAGAAAGGCATGGATGATTCTTGAACAACAGACTGAAAATATCAAAGCTGGGCATTAAGGGTCAATTAAAAGCAGACTGTAAATTGGATTTGAAGGGAGGATTGAAGGAAGGCAGGAAAAAAGTTTATCAAGGTAGCCCAAGAGAGCTCTATGGAAAGCCTGATTTCGGATGTTACCGTTTTATAGATGAGGGAACTAAAACACACAGAAGTTAGGTACACCTCAAAGTTCACTTCAACCCTATTCACAACAGCCAAGATGCTAGAACAACTGTATTAGTTTGTTTTCATGCTTACAGTTTGGACTTATAGTTTTACATGGCTAGGGAATTTTACATGGCGAGGGAATTCACAATTGGACTTACAGTTTCACATGGCTAGAGAAGCCTCAATCATGGTGGGAGGTGAAAGGCACTTCTTACATGGCAGTGGTAAGAGAAAATGAGGAAGAACCAAAAGCAGAAATCCCTGATAAATCCATCACATCTTGTGAGACTTATTCACTACCACAAGAAAGTCATGGGAAAGACTGGCCCCCATGATTCAATTACCTCCCCTTGGGTCCCTCTCACAATATGTAAGAATTCTGGGAGATACAATTCAAGTTGGGATTTGGGTGGGGACAGCAGCCAAACCATATCAACAATCTAAATGTCGATTGGATTGATAAATAAAAAAGAAAAATGTGGAATACACATCAAATAGGTTATTACTCAGTCTTGAATTTAAACAATAAGCCTTTCCATATTGACAACATGGTTAAACCTGGAGGGCATTAGGCTTAGCAAAACAGACCAGACAAAGAAAATACTGTAAGATTCCACTTTTTTTTTTTTTGAGATGGAATCTTGCTCTGTAGCCGAGGCTGGAGTACAGTGGTATGATCTTGGCTCATGGCAACCTCCGCCTCTGCGTCCCATGTTCAAGTGATTCTCCTGCCTCAGCCTCCCAAGGGATTACAGGCACCTGCCACCACGTCCAGCTAATTTTTGTATTTTTAGTAGAGACAGAGTTTCACTATATTGGCCAGGCTGGTCTCAAACTCCTGGCCTTATGATCCACCCACCTCAGCCTCCCAAAGTGCTGGGATTAGAGGTGTGAGCCACTGAGCCCAGCCGAGATTCTACTTTTATGAGTTATCTAAAACAGTTACACTCATGGAATCAGAAAGTAAAATGGTGGTTACCAGAACTGAAGGGAGGAGAAAATGGAAAATTGGTAATCAATGACATAAAGTTTCCATTGTGCAAAATAAGTTCTAGTGCTCTTCTGTACAATCTTGCACCTATAGCTAACAACATATATTGCATTTTACACTAAAAACATTGTTAAGAAGGCAGATCTCATGCTGTGTTATCACAATAAGACAGGAAAAGAAAATAAGTAACATGTTAAAAGTCACACACATGGTTAGCAATAGAGCCATGACTCAAGTTCTAAGAAATGCAGCTCCAGAGTCCATGTTCTTAACACTCTGCTATACAGTGTTATATATTAAGACTTTTCAGTAATATGACTCTTCTTGCAAGCCATTCCAAAAGCTAAAGGCATAGTGATGACATGACATTTAATTAAACTTTTAAGACATAAATAATAGTAAAAATTATAATGTGAACAATCTAAAAATCCTGTAATAGGCAAGAATATAGACATTAATTTTGAAACATCTATTCCATGAACATTGAAAATGATGTTTGATAGAATATTTATTTTATTTTTTTATTTTTATTTTTATTTTTTTTTTGCCAATCAGTTTGAGCATATGAGGTTAGCCTTGAACTGATGACCTCGCCTTCGCGAGCGCCATGACCTCCGGCGGGAGCCACTTTGGACCCCAATAGAATATTTAATAACACAGGAATAGTTTCATAATGTGGTAAGTAAAAAAAAAATAGATTATAAGCTACACCCACATGTATAGGGAATAAACACAGGAATAACTTATACAAAAATATTTACAGTTGCTCTTATCGTGAAGGAAGAATTTAAAGAGATTTTTATTATCTTTATTCTTCTGCCTTTTTATTTTTCTGCTTCTGCAATAAAACTGCATAATTTGCAAATGCTAAATAACCAGTTTGCTCAGGTTTTTACCTCTCATACATATGTCTTACATAGTCAGAGCCTCACACTTCATGTTTAGTTTCTTTAATATATTTGAGCACCAAGCAGGTTCCAGACCCTGTGCTAAGCATCAGATTTATAATAGTGAATAAGACAAATAGAATCTGAACCTTATTACCCAGTGGAGAATCAATTAAAATGTAATAGTTGTTTCAAAAGGAAAGCTACCAGATGCTATGAGAGCACTAAGAGCACAGAGAAGGCCTGGCTGAGGAAAGAAGTTCAAGGTGAAAAGTAGACATGAAATAAAGTGTGGGATAAAAGTATTCCAGAAAGACAGAGCATGCATGCTGTCCTTAGGGAGTACGGAGGTGGGACAAAAAGACGTAAGGATTCTGGAAGACAATGGAGATGAAGGCAGGTGTGGAAGATGGAGGGCCTTGGAGAGATGTTAATTACTGTGGATTTCATCCTGAAGGTAATGGAAAGCTGCTGTTGTGCTGAGAAGGTCTGGAGTAGGGCAAGAGGGGTGAGTTAAAAGGTTTTTCTTGAAAGGATGTGGCTTGGAGGAGGAGAGTGGCAACAGGAGAGAGGCAGATGTATCAGGAGTATTTAAGAAGTAGACAGAACAGGACTTGATTGTATGTGGTTGACAGAAAACTGCCAAAGAACACTCCCTAATATCAGACTTGCACTGAATAGAATGCTTGCAATTTACTGAGCCAGAAGGCACTGGAGGTGGAAGAGACTAGCAAAGAATGAAACAGAAACTTCACCCCTGAAGTCTAAACTAGTTTGACAAAATTCTGATGTCTATGCTTCCTAATGCAAATTTAGCTGGCAGAATTGGTAGAATAGGACCTGAGAGCAAGTGGCTGGGCTTCAGAAGTCCTTGTAAGATAAGCAATCTCTTGACAGCTGGGATTTGAAAAGAAATACGTAATTTCAACCATTTAAATAAACCGTGAGATAAGCAAAGCTTACCATCATGTTACCAACCAGAGTGTTGTCCAGACAAACAGCAGCTGCCTCTTTCTGCAGCTGTTCTAACTAGAATCCAGAGCTACACGTCTTAGCTCAGTTACAGTAGCACAGTAAGCCACTTGCTTTTCAGAACTTACCAGCAGTGTTATTCTCCAAGCTGGAGTTAGTTTTTATCTTATTAGTAAAAAGCTTTAAAGATACTTTAAGTTTTCAAGTCTTTTTATAATATTTACTGTATTAGTCTGTTTTCATACTCCTGTAAAGAACTGCCCAACACTGGATAATTTATAATGGAGAGAGGTTTAATCGACTCATAGTTCAGCATGGCTGGAGAGGCCTCAGGAAACTTACCATCATGGTGTAAAGTGAAGCGGAAGCAAGACACCTCCTTCACAAGCGGCAGGAAGGCGAAGTGCTGAGCAAAGGGAGAGGAGCCCCTTATAAAAGTATCAGATCTCGTGAGAACTCACTATCACTAGAACAGCAGGGGGAAGCCACCCCCATGATTCAATTACCTACACCTGGTCTCTTCCTTGACACATGGGGATTGTGGGGATTACAATTCAAGATGAGGTTTAGGTGTGGACACAAAGCCTAACCATATCAACTTTTTTCTAAATAGACTATTTTATGGTATGATTATCTGAAGGGTTCCCCAATGACTGATTGGATACTCAGATTGGAACCTTATTAACTACTGAACAGGCAGATCAGGAGGACCATGTGGACAAGGCAGAGTTTGGAAAATTAAAATGCTAATAGGGTAAGGCAAGCTGTATGATGACTGAAGTAGACTAAATATGGAGGGGAGAAGCAATACAAGCACAATGTTAAATGGTGAATAACACATTGGCTCATAGTTGGTAACACATTAGGCAGTTGCAGAAACTGTAGTATTATGGGGTAGGCATGTCCCATCCAAAAGCAAAACAGCTGCTCAACTGATAACTACTGTGAAGGAATATGTGACTTGAGTTGTCAGCTCTTTTCATTTTATCTTGAATTTTTACGGGAGTCTTCTGGTTTGTACATGTCATCAATTAATTCAACTTTTAAAAAATGTGTAAACCAAATAAAAGAAGTCTATCATAGGCTGTCAGTGTGTGACAGTGATAGGAAAAAAGAAGCAGCTTTGCCAATATTTCTCAGTCACATCTTCGCTGAAAGAAGTGGTCCCTTCTGCTATGAATATCTTTAATGTCTGACATTCTCATTGCCAAAGGAACCACCTTTGCCCACATGCCCGTGCCAGGAGGAGACATTGAAAAAACTAAAACTGAAACATATTATTTTTGCAAGACACAAGGCTGAAAAACACCTGTGGCATTGCCAATCTTTGCAGATGAACTATAAGTGAACCAAATCCATTTTTAAAATTATATTTCAATGTTTGTTAGGCACTAGCACAAGACAAGACAAAATGGAAAATTCAGTCCCTGCCCAAGGGGCATGAAGTCTACACAAGGAAGACAAAGCATTCCTGAAATAAAAACACCAGCTGGGAAGGAGGCATAATTAATGAAACAGTGCCAAGATTATTGTCTCACTGCAATAACCACGTGTTTCTGATACTTCAGCAGAGACTGATGACTTGTGATGAGGGGATAGACCAGGGACTCACACCCACTGCATTCTGCATAGGATGGAAATGGAGTGTAAAGCTCTCATATGCTGCAGTGCCTCACTTCTGTCAACAAAATGCAGCAAGTAAAATTAACTGATTTGCAAAGCACTGTAACAGTCCTTAATGTTAGTCCTTGGACAATTACACAGTTGCCTTGACCTTTACAGAAAATTAATAGCATTAAATTGCCTTATCTCTTCCAGGTACACCCAAATTTTCTGCTCTTCTTGTCTGATTTTTTAAAAAGACTTTATAAAGGGCTAGGGAAAATAGGTGGGAAATATGTACCAGAAATGATATCATATGATCCCAATTTTTACAAAATGTATGGAGGCAAAGGGAAAAGACTGGGAAGAAATAAACCAGTACACACTGGCTATCTCTGGGCGGCTGCAATCTCAGGTGATTGTTATTATAACAGCAAGCAGAAACTAACCATATTTTCTCAGTAATGCTCCCACAAATATCCTCTGTGACTTTTCTGTGCCCTGCCCTTTAGTTGAAATTTCAAAGAGTTGCTGTAATTTTTTCTGGTTTCTCTTGAATAACAAAGAAATGGTCCTTTTTCCAGATAAAAAAAAAGTGCAATCTAATCTAAGGCTCACACACCACTGTCAGGTGTAATATTAAAACTCCAAGTTCTTATCCAATTGGTGTCTCTTTTCCTGTAATAAGCAATAATGCTTGAGCCCACTTTAGACCAAAGATGCTACAGTGGAAAAAAGATAACATCTTGGCTTCTCTCTTTCTCACTTTGCATCCTCCACCATTTGCTAGCTGAAAGGTGTGGCCTCTTCAGATTTGGATGAGGGTAAAAGGTGAACAGATGAAAAGGCATAGAAACAATTTGCTTCGTTTTTGTCTGTTTGTTTTGTTTTTTGAAATGGAGTCTCACTTTGTTGCCCAGGCTGGAGTGCAGTTGTGCGAGCTTGCCTCACTGCAACCTCCTCTTCCGGGGTTCAAGCAATTCTCCTGCCTCGGCCTCCAAAGTAGCTGGAATTACAGGCACCTGCCACCATGCCCAGCTAATTTTTCTGTATTTTTAGTAGAGATGGGATTTCACCATGTTGGCCAAGATGTTTCGGGCTCCTGACCTCAAGTGATCTGCTTGCCTCGGCCTCTCAAAGTGCTAGGAGTACAGGCGTGAGCTACCTCACCTAGCCAGGACAGTTTTCTTTGAATCACCCATCATCTGGTGTCTATGTTCTCTAGAAATGGCAGTCCAGAGTTGACTGTTGGCTTTACAGAGATCTTTTGCAAATTTCTTTGCGATTCATCTCTGAGCACCTCTAATGATAATTCCCTTTCACATCTTCGAAGCCTCCCCTCTGACACATATCAGATACCTCCTTAACACCTGAACTTGCAACATTACACATCCATGTTGGGGTCACATTGCTTCTTTACATAGTATTCTGGACAGAGTCTATTTTAATATAATTCCAGGTTGTTCCTTTCAATGGGACCTACATCCACAAGCAATACACACTTTTGTTCCATCTTCAAAGAAAGCACAGCTCAGAAACCCTAGTCAGTTTCTTATCTTAGGATCTCTCCCGAAAAGAACCAGACCCAGTTCCCAGTTCACCAAACACCTGGGGACAAATGTCAATCCCTCCAAATAGATGTTCTCAAACCCCTTATCTTATTGGCTAAGGTGAGAAAGAAGCAATTCTTGTATACTTTCAAGATGGAAGACACCCAAAGTTAAAGGTGTCAAATAACTCCTTCATGTCTTAGTGCATCCTGCATACAGGGTCCACATGTCACTTTAGAATAGGAGATACATGAAACCTATTGTATTTTTTGTAGCCTTTGCCATTTCTGCTGAAACTCAATAGTATAATATAAAGAGTACCATTTGAACATGCTGCTGCATTATTTGCTCTTGTAGGTTTTTCTCTTTTTTTCTCATCTTTCTACATTCACATGAAGTATTTGATTATTAGAGGTAAAAATGAGTATTTTTTCCTATGAGTATTCAGTGCTAATTTTGTGGAAAGAAATTAGCTACAGTTATATACATATATATTAGTTCAACAAAAATTTTAAACATTATTTATTGTCTAAGTCAATCATAGGAAAAGTTCCTTGAAATTTGTAGTTATAAAAAAAATATGTATAAGCAGGGCCAGGCACAGTGGCTCACGCCTGTACCCTGGCAATTTTGGAGACCGAGGTGGGTGGATCACCTGAGGTCGGGAGTTCAAGACCAACATGGAGAAACCCCATCTCCACCAAAAACACAAAATTAACCGGGCATGGTGGCACATGCCTATAATCCCAGCTACTTGGGAGGCTGAGGCAAGAGAATCGCTTGAACCCAGGAGGCAGAAGTTGCAGTGAGCTGACGCTGCGCTGCTGCACTTCAGTTGGGCAACAAGAGTGAAACTCCATCTCAAAAAAAAAAAAAATGTACAAGTTTCTCTTACAATTTTTCCACATGTATAAACAGAACAAAGCAACTCTATTCACATGTCCTCATGCCCACATCATGCCACTTCTCTCCTCTCTCCCTTATATTTCTTGTATTAATAATTTAAATAGTCGTAGTGATAAGACCACAGACTTACTAAGGGAAGGCTACAGGATTACAGAAAAGGTTTTCAGGAATAGCACATCTCCGGGGAAATCACCATTATCTAAAAACTTAACCACAGCTCTTCACTCTAGAAATTCAGCTTGATGAGGGCAGCCAGAATGTTTCAGACTCAGGGTAACCAACAAAATTACCAACGAGTGACATATATGATATACATGTAGTGGAGACACAAATCTTAGATCACAAACTGGGTTGTTCAAGAAATATTACTTGTTATGTTTCCTATCTGAATTTAGCTTTGATTTTATGACTTCATGCTGTTAAGCAGAAAAATTAATATTGCTCATTTCATGGTAATCTGTTGATTTTAGGTTTATTTAAACGAGTCACAGGTGGAGGTGGGATGGTTTACATAATTCAAGGGAAAGACAATCTGGTCTTCTGCTCTCCTTGATGAAACACCCACTCCCCCTACTCCCCAGGGGGAGGAAGTCTTTCTTACCTCTTCCCCCCCAAATGCCCACTCACCTCCCCAAACATATTGTCATTCATAGAGATTGGCAGATACTCCAACTGAATAACTCTGAAAAATATCCTACATCCAACCTATACAAGAAAGAAAAATATAAGCAAATAAATCAAAGAAGCAAGAAGGCATAGAAGAAAAAGTGGGCTAAGAGTGAAGAAAAGTTGAAAATTTGTTCCATTGCCTACAATTTTTAATGCCATTGACTAAATACTTTGCCATTTTACAGCCTTGGACACATTAACGTGGATTTAGTGGCCAGTACCAAGAAAGAGCTCACAATCCCCCAAAAAGACAGTGTAGTGTTAAATATGAGTGACTCATCTTAAAAAAAAATAACTGTATCTGGTAGAGGATTATTTAATAAATCATAGCCCTGGTGCACTAATGGTACTCTGTGGCCTGGGGAAGCTTTTTTATTTTTTAAAGCTTAATAGGTATTCGTTGTATAGCTACTCTGGTGGGATCTAGCCCAGAAACAATGTTGGACCCAATTCTTCAATAGTATGTATTTATTACAAGCCTACAATAGAAAATACCAACTCAGATCCGCGTCAGAGTGTGTTGATGGCTGAGCTCCCAGAAAGCACAAATAGCCATAGGATGGAGGGTAGTAAGTACCCAAGAAAAGAAAAGATGGAGTGTTATGGGAGCCGAGAGGAAGGTATAGAGTGTTTCAGGGAAGGGAATTTTGGATGGCTTCCTAGGGGTTTGAACACAAATGTCAGGGTGCATAGAAATAAACAAAGCTGATGCAAGGAATTGGCATAAGCAAAGGCAAAGAGCAGTAAGGGAAGGGTTTGCGGCTGAAGAGAAAATAAGGTTGGAAAGGTAAGTTGGGGCACAGAAAAAGAGGGCCTTGAAAATCCACCTAAGTTATTTGGAGTATATTCTGTTTCTGTTCTTCTTACTTATCTGTACTGGGAGTGGAGTGCTCATGATTCTTGAGCAAAGGAATGCAAATATCAGAGCTGTGCTCCAGAAAACAGTGGGAAAAAGATTGTATAATGGATTAGGGGAGGCCATGGGGGCAGTGAGAAGCAAGCCTACTGAAATACTCTTAGTGACATCTGCAGACAGCCTGGCCTGGAAATATGTCACCCTTTGCCTTTAATGTTCCCAGCACCCATCACTGCAAGTGCTAAACAAGACGGGGTTAAATGATTGTCGAGAAAGGACAACATTGATTCCTAAAGGTAAATCTAAAACTGGAAGCAAAAGTTAAGGTCATCTGACAGGTGAAAGTGGGGGTCATGAATGATTGAAAGGGTCTTGGAACTTTCTACTCACCAGCCTTTCGATCCCTCTCTCTCTCAAACAGGCAGGATAATTTAACAGGTACCTTTCTTTCCTTGTTATCCCACCTACCTGTCCAAGCCTCAGAATATATGCAACAAAGCACAACTTTCATTTACTCTTTTTTTAGAAAGCACTGAATCGTATTTTTTCTAGATATAGAAAATGTTATTGGCTTACTAAAAGTAATTCAATTAATATCTTGGAAAACTCTGAATATCATTTGTAATTCTATCCCCAGAGATAATCGCATTTAATTTGTATAAGCTTTTTCAGATATATGAGGATATATGAAATATATGTTTCTACACTGGTAGATTTGTAGCTAGAGTAATATATACAGCTAGGTAAACTTTTTATTTGAAGTAATCATACAATCCATTCATTATCTGAAATAAATTCCTGTGCTCTTTTGTCTTAAAATGCTGTCACTGTTGCTTTCACATCTCTCAAAGTCATCTCAAGATTAAAATCTACACTGAAATTAAAGAACTCTGTTTAGCTATCTCTTGGACCACATTACTGTCCTTACTTTAATTAGGTATCATATGTATATAGGACATTTGCTGCAAGGGAGCTGGCAGTCCTCATCAAACTCCAGGAAGTAAATAGGAGCTACTTTTCATCTCAGTGCTCGAATTCATACGTGGAGGCATCCAGCAGTTCATAATGAGCCCAAGGTCACCCGGTACATGAAAAGCAGTCCTGAAAATCAAAGCCAGGATTTTGCAGCCTGAAACTTCTCCCTGAGAATGGAAATCTCTTCACAGAATGTTCAGTCTCATAGTTCTGAACCCTAAGAGATAATTTAGTTCAACATCTTCGCTTTGCAAATATGGAAACAAAGGTAACTGGCAGGTTTCATGACTTTTGTGGGACATGAGGATATTTAATGACTCAACTTTCCATTGATTTAAAACTAAACAGTGTACAAAATTTTCTAAATACTGAGAGGGCCGGGGGGAGAATTAAAGGAGATGTTTTAAAATTTTGTTTTAAAAGTTAATTAAAAACAAATGCTTTGGAGTCAAAAATTAGAGCTCATCAAAAATAAAGAAAAGATAGCCTATTTTTGACCCAATGAAAGTGATTGAAAACTGAATTTCATTTTATCAACTCAAGGTCTATCAATTCAATGTCTTTAAATTAAGTAATTAAGTCAATACATGTTTTATGATTTTTAATTAACTTTACTTTTTAAACATTGCATCCAGCTTTGCTACACATTTAAAACAGATTCTGTCGATGTCAATGTTTAATCTAATTCTTTGTTTTAAGCGTGTGGGGCCAGGGATTGTGCATATGAATGTTTGAAAGCCATTGGATGATGGGCTTTCAGATTATTTTTATCTACCTCTTTCTTGTGTGCTTCTTATTTTGCCACTTTTCAACAACAAGCACATATTTCTTACATATTAAAAAAGATTTGCCAATGAATCAATGATTTTCTCAGCCTTTCTGGGAAAATAACTATTTATTGTATTTGAAAAGCAATGTGCTATTTGCTTATTGAGGTAGATGCTGTGTTTGGCTTGCATATTTAATATTTACTCAAGACTTCTTTCAGCACATTTTCCTTTACTGTGGTGTTTGGAAAGTGCAAAATTACAGTTTTAGACTCCTTTGCAGCTAAAGTTGAAGAAGAGACTTTGGTTTTGCTCATTAGACACATTCCTTTGAGGCTAGAATTTGAAAGTGAGTTGAATGGGAGGAAGGCAGGATATGCATCACAGATGGTGGCAGATCACAGCAGAAATTGGGCGGTTCTGGAGTCATCAGCCTCCTGAGTCTGTAGCTGCTTGCAGCAGTGGTGACAACTACCCTAATCACAGCAGTGATCATGTGATTCTGGGGCTGGAAGTTGTTTCTGGAAATTCCATCTATTACCTGTTTCCCTGGCTTTTCTAATGATACTACAAATCATCTAATACATAGTAATAAGCAGCATTCTGCTTAAAACTAGCTGTGACAGTTCTGTGGCTTGCAATGGAGCACTAACCCATGGAATTGTGTTCAAAATGTTTTTCTATGCTCTCCTTCCAGTGCTTAAGCTCTACATTTAATTTTTCTCCTTTGGTAATCCCAAAAATAATACCTGCCTGTCGTCTTAAAAAACACAAGCAGTGCAAAAGCGACACATTAATAAGTAATAATCCACAGTTCATAGTTTGTTGTTTCATATCTTCCCAGGTATTTTTTATACCTATACAAAGTACAAACACACAGAGATTTTTTTTTCATTTTTGCAAAAATGATATGATGTTACAGAAACATAAATCCTGCAACTTGATTTTTTTCTATATTTGTTTATGCTGAGCTACCTGGTTCTTTTTAACTACTATATATTATTGAATAGAATGAAGAACTAAAATACATTTCAGTGTTCCCCACTGATGAGCATGTTAATGTTTATAAACAGACTACTATATATTATTCAATAGGTAGAAGAACTAAAATGTGTTTCAACATTGCCCCATGGATGAGCATGTTAATGTTTATAAATAATGTTGCAATAATTGTTCTTTATCAATATATCCTTACTCATAGCTTTAAATATTTCTTGAGATAGATTCTAAAATCTAATACAAAAAAAAACTCTAAATGCTAGCATATTGCATTTAACAGTTTTTCAAGAATAATGTCTGTTTTGCTTATTACTGTATCATCAGTGCTCAAAACATCATCTGCTATGTAGAAGGCTCTAAATAAATACATGTGAAATGAATTCCAAATGAATGATCAGAAACAGACTAGGAGATGCATTAATGCAATTCACCACGTGAACGGATTAAAGAAGACAAAAATAAATACATATACAAACATCTTGATGAATGTCCCCACAAATCAGGTAAAACTCCACATCCATTCCTGATTTTTTTTAAAATGTATTCATCAAGAAATAGAAGAAATAGCATTAACCTGATAAAAGAACTTATCAGAAAGCAACAGCAAAATATTTATTTGTAAATATTCATAAAAGAAAGATTTTTTCTTTTTCTATTCATTTACAAATATGAATATTTGCAAATATTCATAAAAGTTACAACTTTCAAGGTCTCAGTTATGAATAAAAATAAACTCACAACCCTCAGATAGGAGAGAAGGCAAAAATGTTAAAGTAAGTTATGAAAAATTAAATGACCTATTGACTCCCACAAAGAAATGCAAAGCAGGCCTAATCAAAAAGCAAAATCGCCAGCCACAGAGGTGCACTGAGTTAACTCTGAAGAAGTTCATCATATTTGGAGCAGGCCTCGTGGTCCAATTTTAATATCCAGAAAAGTACTGGTTCAGATGAGGGAAGGTGCTCAGGCACTGATGACTGGGCAGCAGCTGTTCTCTACAGCCCTTCAAGCCTCATCTACAGAAACAAAGCCTATTCACCTCTTTTCCCCATGTTCTGCTGTATCCATTCTAAATGCTTTTCATGCCCTAACTGTGGTCATCTGTAGGATATGAACAGGCCAGGAGGAAGGCTCTTTTCAACTTCAGGAAATTCTTTGATAGATACATTAAATTATCTCTTTGATAGATTCCTCAATAGATTTCTTTGATAGAAAGTCAAATTACAGAAAACAACCAATCGTATCATAACTTAGAATACTGCATAACCATGTACAAACATACCAGCTTTGTATGTGCTTATATGGGGGGAAACACCCTAAAATGTGTTTAATGTAGAAGGGTCATATAGGGGCACATTTTGATCTTTCTGACAACTTCATTGAAATATAATTTATGTATGTCCTAAGTTTACCCATTTAAAGAGTACACTTCCCTAATTTTAAGTATATTTACAAGGTTGTACACACATCACTATAATCTCATTATAGACTGTTTCATTTTCTCAAAAAGAAGTCCTTTACCCATTAGTAGTCGTGCACCATTCTCGATACCACCAGTTCCTGGTAACCACTAAACTACTTTCTGTTTCTGTAGATGCACCCATTCTGAATATGTGATATTAATGGAATCATACAATATGTGGTTTTTGGGGACTGACTTCTTTCACTTAACATGTTTTCAAGGTTCAACCATGTTGTAGTCCATGTACAAGTTTTTGTACAGTCATTTTAAAAAATTATTTTGAGACTGGGTCTCACTCTGTCACCCAAGCTGGAGTGAAGGGTGCAATTAGAGCTCAAAGCAACCTCAAACTCCTGGGGCTCAAGTGATCCTCCCTATTAGCCTTCTGAGTAGCTAAGGCTACAGGTGCACACCACCAAGCCTAATTTTTTATTTTTTTGTAGAAATGGGGTATCACTACGTTCCACAGACTTGTCTTAAACCCTTGGCCTCAAATGATCTCACTTCAGCCTCTCAAAGTGCTGGGATTACAGCCACGAGCCCCTCCACCTGGCCTAAACACGTAGGTTTATTTTTCTTGAGTATTTATCTAGGAATAAAATTGCTGAGTCAAATGGTAACTCTGTATTTACCATTTAGAGAAATCATCAGACTCTTTTCCGAAGTTGCTGCCTTTTACATGACCACCAGCAGTGCATGAAGATTCCAGTTTCTCCGCCTCCTTGACAGTGCTTGGTATTTGTTCATCTTCTTTACTGTAGTCTTCCTAGTGATGCGATGTGGCATTTCATATTGGTTTTCATTTGCATGTTCCGAATGGCTAATTATGTTGAGTATCTTTTCATGTGCTTATTAGCCATTTTTACATCTTCTTTGGAGAAATTATTCAGATCCTTTGCCCATTTTTCAATTGAGTTCTCTTTATTATTGAGTTATAAGAGTTATTCATCTATTTGGATACAAATCCCTAATTAGATATATAACTGGCAAATATTCTCTCCCATTCTAGTGGTTGTCTTTTCACTATCTTGATGATGTCCTTTGCAGCATAGAAGTTTTTAACTTCAAAATAAAACTTATCAATCTTCCTTTTATAATTTGTACTTTTGGTGTTGTATCTAAGTTGTCTAATCCAACATTTTGTGTACATTTTCTAAAGCACATAAATACATACATAAATATAAGTGCTTTTTTTCCTCTAAACACTCACAAAAATATTAATAGTAGGTGACTTTGTGAGGAGAGACAAACGGAAAAGAAAGAGAATTTTACTTTTCACTTAGTGTATGTATATGGTTTGAATTATTTTACCATCTACACATCTCACTTCTCTTTTGAGAATATTCTTTAATCCGGATTGAGTACTACTAATAAATAGTAACTGCTGTTGGCATTCTAGGAGGTCTGATAAAAGATAACACTTTTTTTCTGCCCGAACTCAGAATCAACTGAGATCAGAAGCTAGTATCAGAGAGGTAGAAGCCATATAATATCATCTCAATTTCTGATAAAGCCATACTGAAGGAAATGACTGAGTATCAGAGCCAAATGAAATTGTCAGAACACCCTAATCTTGTCCCCTTCCGGGTTTATACCTTGGAACAGTCAACTCCCCAAAAAAAGCTTGAGTCTGAATACATACACATTTCCTGAGGATCAGTGCTGCACACTGTTCAGGAGAAGGGAGGATAGCACAAAGAGACAGGATTCTCCATGCCTAAGAACCATTAATATTTGGCTTTATCCAATAGAAAGTTGTGAATAAATAATTTTCACCCACCAACCAACAAGTTCATTCAACCTCCATGACAAGAACAGTTCAGGCAAGAGGCTTAAAACACTTAAGAAAAATTTCTCTTCCTGGACTACAGAGAGTTAGGGAAAGAAGCATTTCCCCCTAACAATTACAAAAATTTAAACTAAAATAGATAGATGTTTGTACCAAGATATTGTGTATCCCTATAGCTTGTTTCTGGTGATCCATCATAAAATTCATATGTACATGCAAGTGATTCATAATAAAACAACACATTAGGCCAGGCATGGTGGATCACGCCTGTAATCACAGCACTTTGGGAGGTCAAGGCAGGCAGATAACCTGCGGTCAGGAATTTAAGATCAGCCTGACAAACATGGAGAAATCCTATCTCTACTAAAAATACAAAATTAGCCAGTAATCCCAGCTACTGGGGAGGCTGAGGCAGGAGAATCCTTTGAACCCAGGAGACAGAGGTTGCAGTGAGCTGAGATCATGCCATTGCACTCCAGTCTGGGCAACAAGACCAAAATTCTGTCTTAAAATAATGATAAGAATAAGAATAATAAAACACATTGAGACCTAAACCACCTTGGAAACTCCAGGGCTTCTGGACAGGCTACCAAATGAACCACATGCCCTTCAATAAGGGTCCATAGATCCCTGTGAAGGAAATTTTGGTGAAAAAGCTCAAGATTTCAGGATATAAGATTTATACTCAAAAAGCAGAAAACCATAAATAGAATGTTTCATTTCTAAAGCAACAGAATGGAGCCAGGAGGTGGAAGTCTTTCCAATCCAAGAAAAAAAGTCAACAGAACAGTTACTAACTATTCCCTGATTATCACTCCATCAGACATTGGATGAGGCCAGAGCTTTCCAGCCAATGTGCCATAGTTCCTGGTGTCCCAAAATATCGACGCTCTCAGCCCTCAGGGAGGCTGGGCAGTTCAAGGTTATGAGAGCCCACAGGTTGGTCACCTTCACCCAGATCAGTCTTTTTCATTTCCCTGCTGTGTCACTCAAGCATTAAGATTTTCAGTATTTTCCTGGCATGAACAAGATTGGAAAGCACTGTAACACAGGTCTTGGGAAGATCAAGGTAAGGTCAGGGCATTAGAAACCTCACAGTTTACTGAGGGAGACAGAGATGTAAGCAAAGAACTATTGCTAACAAAATTCAATGCAATAAGTGCTAAAATGTAAGTAAGTGCCCAGGAGAGCCTCATTGAAGGCACCATAATAATCATTTCTCCTTGTTCAGTAGTTACTGCACGTTAAGTCCTGTGGCAAGCAGTTTTACAAACATTATTTCTATTGTGCATAAGAACCCTCGTAGGTAGGTTCTGCTACAGTTCCCTTTTCCAGATGAGAAGATCAAGACACAGAAAGGTTAGGTAACTTGGTTTCATAGCTGATAAGCAGAGGAAGCAGGATATGAAGCCTGCTATTTGAACCTGGATCCATGCCTGCAAGCACTGATCATAGCCAAGTTCAATCACTCAGTTGTGGTTAAAAAAAAAAAAGCATTTATATATGGAGCCAAATAATGTATCTCAACTGCCTTCTCACCTGACTCTTGGGATATTTAAGTTCATCCATACTTGGCAACAGCAGGTTCAATAAATAACAGTAAGTTTAAGGGCCTAACCGATATATTAAAAACTAGAAGCATCATATATATTTAAGGGTAAAGCTCCAAATTTGGTAGCAGCTGAGCAGAGATTCACATTTTTATGAGGACGAGAGAGATACTGTGTCGTTTTCCATTTTGGGGTCCTCAGCACAGTATTTGGTATAAATGAAAAGTTTGACAATATTTGTTGTATAAATGGTTGATTGAATAAACAAACACATACAATAACAAATTAAAATAGATGCCAGACACAAAATGGCAACAATCACAGGGGAAGAACAAGAACATCTCGTAATGCAGAACAAAAATGAGTAGAGCCTTAATTCTCTCCAATGATAGAAAACAAAAGTTTTGTGTCTCACGCCTGTAATCCCAGCACTTTGGGAGGCCGAGGAGGGTGGATCACGAGGTCAAGAAGGTGGATGACCTTCTCAAGATCATCCTGGCCAACATGGTGAAACCAAATCTGTACTAAAAATACAAAAATTAGATGAGCAAGGTGCTGCGTGCCTGTAGTCTCAGCTACTCAGGATCCTGAGGCAGGAGAATCGCTTGAACCCAGGAGGCGGAGGATGCAGTAAAAGCCGAGACTGCACCACTGCATTTCAGCCTGGCGACAGAGTGAGACAATGTCTCAAAAAAAAACAAAAGTTTTATGAAAATTGTAGTTCACAATATTGATATTGAGCTTATCATACTGTTTGAATTCTAGAATATTACAGTTTAAAGAGGCATAGAAAATATCTAGCTTGACTGAATTTTGAAAGCATCCTTTGTGATCTAATAGGAAAGCAGTAGGTTTCCATGCAAACACATTCAATGATGAAAAGCTGCTTACGACCAGCTTAAATTGTATACTGTACAAAAGGACTTCCCTATCTTGACCTATGTCTTCTTTCTATTCCTAATTCTACTACTGGAAACCACATAAAATGACCTAATCCTTCTAGCTCCTGGTGGTCTACCAAATATTTGAAGGCATTTATCATGTTTTCTTGTTCCCATTTTGGGAGTATCATTTTCCTAGTGTACTGCTTATTTCTATTCATTTCGTTTGACAGGTGCATGTGTGTTTTAACAGGATGGTGATTTGATTAATAGAAAGTAGCGTAACTATGGTCGTGAATAGAGGCTTGAGAAGTCCTTTAACAGCACAGAGAGAGAACGTCCTAAAAACCAAACTATGGGCACCCTCATGGGTGCTTTCCAGGTCTTCAAAGTTTGCCATGGGAATAACAGATAAAATAACACCCATCCCTCTCCCTAGAGGTTCAACCAGGCAGGTAAGTTTGCTTTTGGATTGCCTTGGGGCAATTTTTATATCCTCATGGCCTCCTCTCCTACCTGCCTATTTTAAAGCCTCTGATTATGTACTCAACAGTTACAAAGAAAGTATACTTCATGGCCCTAAGTATTTATGTGAAACTGACTAAAGAAAAAGCTGAGTTTCCAGGCATATCCCACAGCGAGCCTAGAATTCAGGCTAGGCTCTTTCATTTCTATATACTCAGATGGGTTTTTTTTGCAATTTTTCTGTCATCCTAATTTCTTTCTTCTAGTCTTGCTTCATTTTCCAGTACCCAGTTTTCCATTGCAGGATAAAAAAGGGCCTACCACATTATAGGCTAAGTCAGCATTGTTGAGGAAAAATCAATCCATATTCAAAATATGAAAATAAGACTTTGAGATGAATAAGAGCTACCTTTCAGTCAGAAAGGAGCGCTGAAGGAAGGGGCCATACTACTCTACCTCTATAACATCAGTAGGGAGGTCAAGCTTTGGTTGATACATTAATATATTTTCAAACCTTTCATGATTTGCCATGTGGTCAGCTGGGAAGGGCAATGACATGACATTTGTGTAAGGAGAATGAGATCTTGAGACATTCAATAAGGAAGGAAGAGATAGAATGTGTTTTTACAATTTAGCTAACTACACAAAGGCTACCTGAAACGAGATACCACTAACATATATTGAAAAGAAGTGCAGGATTGATGCAAAAAGACATTTAGGATCTATAAGGGGTCACCATGTTTGTTTAGAATAAGAGGATATTCCATATCTATAAAGAGTTCTCAATGTCTGTCCAGGTGGATAAAATATTGAAGACCTCTTTTAGTTAGGATTCTTATCTTTCTGAAAATATGGCATGACATTTTGTGGCCTGTGAAGCCTGCTTCCTTCTTTAATACAGAATAGGCTATGAGTCTCACTTCTTTTTTTTTTTTTTAATGTTTTTATTGAACTTTAGGTTCTGGGGTATATGTGCAGATCACGCAAGACTGTTTCATAGGTATATACATGGCCATGTGGTTTGCTGCCTCCATCCCCTCGTCACCTATAAGTGGCATTTCTCCCCATATCATCCCTCCCCAACCTCCTACACCCCACTGCCCTTCCTCTAGTCCCCCATGACAGGCCCCAGTGTGTGATGCAACCCTCCCTGTGTCCATGTGTTTTCATTGTTCAACACCCGCCTATGAGTGAGAACATGCAGCGTTTGATTTTCCGTTCTTATGTCAATTTGCTGAGAATGATAGTTTCCGGATTCATCCATGTCCCTATAAAGGACACGATCTCATCATGTTTTATGGCTGCATAATATTTCATGGTGTATATGTGCCACATTATCCTTGTCCAGTCTATCATCAGTGGGCATTTGGGTTGTTTCCAGGTCTTTGCTATTGTAAACAGTGCCACAATGAACACATGTGTGCATGTGTCTTTATAATAGAATGATTTATAATCCTTTGGATATATACCCAGTAACGGGATTACTGAGTCAAATGGAATTTCTATTTCTAGATCCTTGAGAAATTGCCACACTCTTTTCCACAATGGTTGAATTAATCTACACTCCCACCAACAGTGCAAAAGTATTCCTATTTCTCTACATTCTCTCCAACATCTGTCATCTTTAGATTTTTTAATGATTGCCATTCTAACTAGAGTGAGATAGTATCTCAGTGAGGTTTTGATTTGCATTTCTTTAATGACCAGTGATGATGAGCATTTTTTCATGTTTGTTGGCCTCATATATGTCTTCTTTTGAAAAGTGTCTGTTCATATCCTTGGCCCACTTTTGAATGGGTTTGTTTGTTTGTTTCTTATAAATCTGTTTTATTTCTTTGTAGATTCTGGATATTAGCCCTTTGTCAGATAGGTAGATTGCAAAAATTTTTTCTCATTCTGGTGGTTACTGGTTCACTCTAATGATTGTTTCTTTTGCTGTACAGCAGCTCTGGACTTTAATTAGGTCCCATTTGTCTAATTTTGCTTTTGTTGCCAATGCTTTTGGTGTTTTAGTCATGAAGTCCTTGCCTATGCCTATGTCCTGAATGGTTTTGCATAGGTTTTCTTCTAGGGTTTTTATGGTGTTAGGCCTATGTTTAAGTCTTTAATCCATCTGGAGTTACTTTTAGTGTAAGGTGTCAGGAAGGGGACTAGTTTCTGCTTTCTGCACATGGCTAGCCAGTTTTCCCAACACCATTTATTAAACAGGTAATCCTTTCCCCATTGCTTGTTTTTGTGAGGTTTGGCAAAGATCAGATGGTTGTAGATGTGTGGTATTGCCTCTGAGGCCCCTCTTCTGTTCCATTGGTCTATATCTCTGTTTTGGTACCAGTACCATGCTGTTTTGATTACTGTAGACTTGTAGTATAGTTTGAAGTCAGGTAGAGTGATGCCTCCAGCTTTGTTCTTATTGCTTAGAACTGTCTTGACTATGCTGGCTTTCTTTTGGTTGCATATGAAGTTTAAGTTGCTTTTTCCATTTCTGTGAAGAGGTAGCTTGATGGGAATAGCATTGAATCTATAAATTACTTTGGGCAGTATGGCCATTTTCATGGTATTGATTCTTCCTAACCATGAGCATGGAATGTTTTTCCATCTGTTTGTGTCCTGTCTTACTTCCTTGAGCAGTGGTTTGTAGTTCTCCTTGAAGAGGTCCGTTACATCCTTTGTTAGTTGTATTTCTAGGCATTTTGTTCTCTTTGTAGCAATTGTGAATGGGAGTTTGCTCTTGATTTCGTTCTCTTTTAGTCTGTTATTGGTGTATAAGAATGCTTGTGATTTCTGCATATTGATTTTTCTGCATATCCCGATCCTTTACTGAAGTTTCTTATCAGTTTAAGAGGATTTGGGGTTGAGATGATGGGAGTCTTCTAAATATACAATCATGTCTTCTGCAAATAGAGACAATTTGACTTCCTCTTTTTCTATGAGTCATACTTCTAAAGGGCCGTTGTCCCTTCACCTCTCTCTCTCTAGAGGACACGGCTTCCTTTGCTCACTACCATTTGGAGCTGTTTAGTTTATTATGGCTCACCCTCCCACTCACTCATTCTTCAGCCACAAGAGACTTTTAATGTTTTAATGTGGACAGGGAGTAGTTTCAAACTGCCATTACTGAACTAAAGCCACATTAAAAGAAAAAAAAACTTTTTGTATATTTATCTTGCTATTTAAATTGAAATTATGTTAAGAAATTACTTCTCTCTTTTAAGAGTCATTTTTTGTCATTTAGTACTGAAACAATGGTACAAATCAATGCTAATTTATGACAACTAAACAATAAAATATTGATGAAATAAAAATCGCTTTACTCCAGTAATGAGAATAGGCATTTAAATCAATTGTCTACTCTGGCACCAAAGATTCTTTCCAAAACACTAACCAGTTTGTATTTCTTGCTTAAAACACTTTACTAGTGACTTTTAGTGATATTTTCCACCTACTCCCGTTAAGTACTCTACTCAGTGTCTAATTGTCATCATCCTGGCCAAATAAAGGGGGCATGTGAAAATCAATAATCTCCCAACTGGGCATTTCTTAGATGTGGCTCTCTAGAATCTCCCAAACCCGTCTACTCTAGTGGACAACTACAAGGCACTTAGTTTGAATAGCAGATTTTTTCTCCCAGTGATTGATAGATAAACAATGTTAAATGTTCATCATCTCTGTTCTGCTTTGGTTTTATTTGAAATATAAATACTTTGTGCTTTGTATCTAACCCTCACCCACATTTTGGCTTCTGAATCTTCCTTATAATTATACTATATTATTTTAAGCATAATCCACCATAAGAAGTGGCAAGAGATCATTCCTTCCCATGAATTACGCTGGGAAAAGAAACTTGTTGATTATCTAAGTGATCATGATGACATTCTGAAGCTACGTTGTAACCCCTCTAATACATGTGGTATTTTGAGTAAGAGAGGATTGTTCAGACCTTTGACTCATACCCTAGGGATTTCTTTATTGTGGTGGTTGTTCTATCATTTTAATTTTTTAACTTTTAGAAAAGTAGTTTTATTGAGGCATGATAGACAAATAAACTGCACATATTTAAATGTGCAAATTGATTAGTTTTCATATGTGCATACATATATAAAATGATCACTGAAATCAAGATAATGAATATATCCATCACTCCTGAAAGTCTCCTAGTGGTCTTTTGTAATCGTTTTCTCCCATCCCTCCTGAGCCCCCTCATCTCTAATCATCTCAGAGGCTGGCTACGATAGTTGGACCAGACGAAGCACAACAACAAAGTAGCATGGTGTATTTGGGGAACTACAAGTAGCTTAGTATTGTGATAGCATGAAATGAGAGATTCAAGTAATGGAAGATGAGCAATAAACAAAAGCCAACCAAGAAGAGTATATTTGATCTTGCTAATGAGTTTTCTGTGCTTGGTCCTGCCCAATTGTGGTAGCCAATCTCCAAGATAGCCCCCAGTGATCCAAAATCCTGGTACTGACACTCTCGTGGAGTGTCACAGGGGTTGCATCTCCTTCCACATTGTATCAACGTTGGTCTAAGTGACCAATAAAATACAGCATAAATAATGGCATGTCTTCCAAGATTAGTTATAAAAGGCACTGCAGTTTGTATCCTCCTGTCTCTTTCTCTTTCTTTCTCTAACACTCATTCTGGAGTAAGGCAGTGTCATTCCCCAGCCTTATGGAGAACCCAACTAGTAAGGAACAGAGGCTGTTGAACAATAGCTCCCAAGAAACTGAGGCCTCCCAACAGCCATGTGAGTGAGATTAGGAGTAGATCCTCTCACCCCAGTTGAGCCTTCAGAAGACAGCTTGACTAGAATCTTTTGAGGGATCTCAAGCTAGGACCAGCCAACAAATCCATTCCTGAGTTCCTGAGCCTCAGAAACTGAATGATATAATAAATGTTTGTTGTTTTAAGCATGCTATGTGGTAGGGTAATTTGTTATAAAGCGGTAAATAACTAATACACTAACTTACTCCAGAACATTGAGAGTTAGCCATAGTCTACATTTAGTGTGCCTGTGGTATTGGGGGAGCCATGCCTTGACCTAAGCTACCTCTAGGGTGGCATCCCAAAGCCTACGAAATATCCAATATGCTTTTTAAATGATGGGAGAAAAGGAGGAAGGATGTGGGGTGGTCACAGGAGCAGTTATAACTCAATCTGGACTCTAAGTCTGTATAAAAGAACCAGGTAAAGGAAGAATATACCTTTGATTCAGAAGAAATTAGCTGAAGTTGGTTGGGAAGTATGACATGGAAATCTTAACAGAGGCCCTTCTTACACATCTATCTCAAGCAAACAGAATTAAAAAAAAAAAAAATTTTTTTTTTTTGCTGAAAATCTATGCCATTAGATCTTCTGCTGTAGATAAGGGATAAGGCATTGTCTCCAGAAGAACCCAGTTGAAATGCACCTGGGAGAGGAGCAGACCAGGGTGTATTACATAGGAAGGTTTTCAAAATACTGATGCCCAGAAAACACCCTTGATTTATTATAGAGCTCGATATTGTATAATAGCTACCCAAAACATTCAGAACAAGTGATCTTCAAAATGTCTTGTTAAGAGGGAGAAAAGCCAGAGTACCAGTTATCTGGGAGACAGCCTGCTGGATTTGGGCTTTGGGCCACAGCCTATCTCAGCAATAAAATGGCTACAAGATGAAAGAAGTGAGATAGAGCCCCAGGTTTTAAACTACTACAAAATTAGTAGTTTAGCACAAGTATTTTAGCACTTGGCCTATATTAGTGAACAATGTCTCTAAGGTGAGAAGCAGGCACCAGTGTTTTTAAAAGCTCTCTGGATGATTCCAATCCATAACCAAGTTTTCAAACTGCTGAGCTGTGGATATAAGTCATCGAAGAACACTAAAAGAGGGAGCAGAGAAACAAACCACTGAATTCAGCAAATTTGTCCTGTCTTTTTCGTGAGGATAGCCTAATGTTCTAGCTGCCACTGTTTACTTGACAACATAAACTCATCAAGTTATCTCAGTATTGCATTCCTCATTTTTCACAGCACCTAACCTGCTGTTGACATCCTATAAATGTTAAATAATAACAATGGTTTGCTGTCAGTTACTTCTTTGTAGCTGTCATTACTGTAGAGCTAGCGATCAGGGGAGAGGCTTTGTTCCATAAGTTTCAATTATTTGCACGTCACAGTTGCTGGTCAAATCAGAATCTTTCCAGACTCTAAGACAATGATGATATAAATGGGGTGTCATCAGAAGCAGTTCCTGGAGGGCCACCCTATTATTCTTCTCACAGCCATGAGAATTTATTAGCTTTCCAAAAACAAAAACCTGGCTCTCTGTCTCTCTTCCCTCATCTTGTAGCCACCCTATTGCTGAGATAGGCTGTGGCCTGAACCCCAAATTCAGTAGACTGTCTCCCAGAGAACTGGTCCTCTGGCTTTTCTCCCTCTTAACAAGACATTTCAAAGATCACCTGTTCTGAATGTTTGGGTAGCTATAATAAAAGGAACATTGTGAAGTATGGAAGATCTGGGAAATCCTCCAGGTATTGATAAGGAAAAAAACAATTAAGAATCAAAACCTTAAGAAAATTACATTTTCAATGTCATACAAAATGACCTTTAATTGTGAGGAGTTAAGAATTATTCCACGTCCATGCTCTCATGTGTCTATCAAGAATCTGTACATTACAAAATCCAAGCTCCTGCTTTGTTTTAATAATGTCTTTAGGCTTCTACTGGGAATTTCTTCAATACACAAAGATGTTAATTGGAGAACAAGAAAAGTACTTGAAGGACTTTTCCTGACCCACGATTATTCTTTGGTAAAGTTGAATTTTTTTAACATATGAAAGAATATTTGTGCCTCATCTTCTCAATGATAACTCATTGTAGCTATAATTCTATCAGCTCAAGACTATTGTGCATTTTAGAATTATGAACAATAGTTCTCTCCGTTGGAGGTGGTATCCCAAGACAACATAATGAGAAAATAAAGGCAAGAGAAATGCAATTCTCTTATGAATGCAAACAGCTAATTTAATAAATTACACAGTAGATTTTTTTTAATGCAGAAAATTCATAAAGATAAAATTCTGGCTCTTCATGTACGTGAAGTGGTTTTGGTTCCTTCGGGTTTTTTTTTTTTTTTTTTTTGCACATACATACAAAAAGGCTTAAGATTTGAAATTTCTTTTTTGTAATCCCAAGATCAAAGAAATACAAGAATGTAATTTCTTTTCTTAATAAAAAGAACTTTACCATAGTCATACCACATATTGTTACACAGAGCCAGCTGAAAAAAAGGCACTGGTATATTACACAGCAGTTTTAATATTTTTGGGTCATTTTGTGTACTTGAGGTTTCTTATTATAAAAATTTTAACTGAGGCTATGCAATTATTGCACAGTAATAAAGAACTGTTGTGTGGAAGGATTACTTGTTCATTACCTGGTCTGGGGTAGTTTTTATTACTACTTTATACAATTGTATAGAACTATGACATGCAAAAGCACAGTGACATATACAAAGCTGTTCATTGCAACAATGTTTATAACTGCAAATAACTGCAGAAAAACTAGACATTCATCAAAGACATGTCTTAAATAAATTATCATGTAACTATTCAATGAAATACTAGGCAACTATTAAAACAGTGAGGTGTTTTATGAAATTCTTCACAGATATATTAAAGTAGAAAGATGCAGTTTAGTGTATTTAATATGTGATCATTTGTGAGACAAAAGGACAAGTATATTTAAGTTGCATATGCACAGGCTGATTTTTAAAAAGAGCAATTGTGAAAAGGGGATTGAGAGGTTAAGAATCAGAGGTAGGAAGGAGCCTTTTTACTTGTTGCCTTTTTGTGTTATGTTATATGTCATTTGCAGTTTTGTTTAAAATACTTCAACATAGCCTGGGCAACATGGCAAGACCTCATCTCTAACAAAAATTAAAAAAAAAAATAGCTGGGCATGGTGGCATGTGTCTATAGCCCCAGCTACTTGGAAGGCTGAGGTGGGAGGATCACTTGTGCTACTATAGGAGGCAGAGATGGCAGTGAGCAAGATCATACAAGCGCACTCCAGCCTAGGTGGCAGAGCGAGACCCTGTCTCAAAACATAATAACAAAATAAAATACTTCAACATAGGTACTGTGGTATATATGTACACATGCAATATTTTTAACTTATTCCTTTACCCTTCAAATATTAACAAAATTGTTAATATTTGAAGTACCCTAATCAGGAATATTCCACTAAATAATTGTTAATGATAATGAGCATTTAAAAGTGGTGTTAAAAAGTATACATTCCAGAAATAGGCTAACATAATCACATCATCAGTCTTTTATTCTGATCTATAGCAGAGGTCAAATTGTTAAAAAATAGAGTTTATTCATCTATTCAAGTATTGAACGAATACTTATTGAGAAACTACTACATAATTCATAGTTTAGCACAGGCATTTTAGCACTTGGCCTGTACTGGCGAACAGAATAAAAATTCTTACTCTTGTAGTGATCTAATATACCTTTTAAAGATTTTCTTTATAGATGAAATTAGAAGGTACGACTTTTATTTCTAGCCCATGATGGATTAAATAGTACCTGACTACCACCGAAACATAACCAATTGGAAAACTTAACATAATATTAAATAAGAGTTTACAGAGACTAAAACGCAGGAAGCCCAGGCCAGTGAGCCTTCCAAGAAAGTAAACAAACAAAGCGAGCTCTATCATTGCCCTGGTCTGCTTCGTAGAAGTGATTTCCAGGCAGTAGCACAGAAATAGAGAAAACCCAAGCCAACTACAGAGGCCTTGCTGACCGGAGGAAAGAAAGTTCAAAGTATATGGAGGCGACGGGAAGAGTAGAATACTGGAGAGGAAATGCTAAATAAAGGTGTGCTCTTGAGTAGGAAATCTATAGGGCAACTGTAAGCTCAGGAAATGGTTTTCTTAATTTTACTTTAAGTTCCGGGTTACAAGTGCAGAATGTGTAGGCTTGTTATGCAGGTATGTGTGTGCCGTGGTGGTTTGCTGCACTTATTAACCCATTATCTAGTTTTTTTATTTATATATTTTTTTGAGATGGAGTTTTTGCTCTTGTTGCCCAGGCTGGAGTGCAGTGGCATGATCTTGGCTCACTACAACCTCCGCCTCCCAGGTTAAAGCGATTCTCCTGCCTCAGTCTCCTGAGTAGCTGGGATTACAGGCATTCACCACCATGCCCAGCTAATTTTGTATTTTTAGTAGAGACGGGTTTTGCCATGTTGAACAGGCTGGTTTTGAACTGCTGACCTCAAGTGATACACCCACCGAGGCCTCCCACAGTGCTGGGATTACAGGCGTAAGCCACCACACCCGGCCTCATGTGTATCAGCCATTTGTCCTAATGCTCTCTCTCTTCTCACCTCCAACCCAACTCAGTAATTTTCAATGCTCATATAGGGCTGGAAGATATCCAAGTTTCAACCAGCCAAAGTGAAGCCTTTATTGAAGCACTAGGCCATTGAACAGAGACCCCCCAAAGGGTCTTGTCTTAGCAGTAGGACTAACTGGGGCTATAGTAAGGACTACTCAAGATCCACACTCAAAAAGATGAAGAACAAGCCTCAAAACTAAAGCATTATCTCAACTGCCTGATAAAATAAATTCCACATTTTTTCTTTTCTTTTTTTTTGAGACGGAGTTTTGCTCTTGTTACCCAGGCTGGAGTGCAATGGCGCGATCTCGGCTCACCACAACCTCTGCCTCCTGGGTTCAGGCAACTCTCCTGCCTCAGCCTCCAGAGAAGCTGGGATTACAGGCACGCGCCACGATGCCCAGCTAATTTTTTGTAATTTTAGTAGAGACGGGGTTTCATCATGTTGACCAGGATGGTCTCGATCTCTTTACCTCATGATCCACCCGCCTCGGCCTCCCAAAGTGCTAGGATTACAGGCTTGAGCCACCACGCCCGGCCCTCCACATTTTTCTTTAAAAAAAAAAGACAACAAAACATTGATTCTTGAAAAATGACTACCATCCAGTCAAAAATTATAAAGATGATGTGCAAAGAAGTAGAAAAATGTGATTAGTAACCAACAATATATAAATAAAAGGAAAAAGCCAAAGTAGGATACAGTTGACCCTTGAATAACATGAATCCAAACTACATAAATCCACTTATAAATGGATTTTCTCCTGCGATTGCCAGCCCTGACACCCCAAGACCAATGCCTCCTCTTCTCCCTCCTTCTCAGCCTATTCGATATGAAAATAATGCAGATGAAGACTTTTATGATGCTCCACTTCCACTTAATGATAAATATTTTTATTTTCCTTATGATTTTCTTAGTAATGTTTTTTTCTCTACCTTACTGTATTTTAAGAATCCAGTATACTTCATATAACATATAAAATATGTGATAGTCAACTGTTTGTGTTATTGGTAAGGCTTCTAGTCAACAATGGGCTATTAGTAGTTAAGTTTTTATGGAGTCACAAGTTATACAAAGATTTTCAACTGCACAGAGAGGTCAATACCCCTAAATCCCATGTTGTCCAAGGGTCAACTATACCAAAGAAAACATGAGCAAAATGAAGAAAGACATAAAATTTCTTGAAATGAAAATTACAATGTCAGAAATGACAAACTTACTATATGTGCTTAACATCAAATTAGACGCTGTAATAATTTAAAAATATGGCAAAAGAAACCATACAAACTGAACTGCAGAAAGAAAAAGATCCTGAACAAAATGAGCATCCATTTACTTAAGGGACAGTAACAAGAATTCCAATATCTATGAAATTAAAATATTTAAATTCAAGAATCAAAAGGGGTGGAGGAAGAGGAATTCAATAACCTAATATTTGTAAAAAGCAAGCAGAGTAAAAAGGCATTAAAGAAAAGCAAGAGGAGAATTACACTGATTTCTAATTAGAACTAATTCAAGCCAAAACGAACAAAAAATAGAATGACATATATATAAAGTGATGAAGAAAAACTATTAATTTGCTATCCAGTGAAAATATACCTTAAAAAGAAGTGAAATTAAGGCTTTTTCAGATAAATGAAAACGGAGACAGACTTGTCATTAGCAAACTTGTTCACATACAAAGTTTTTACTGATTCAAGTAAAAGGATACCCCATGAACACTGAAATCTACACAAAGGAATAAAGACAGGTGGATACAGCTAATATGTGGATATTATATTACGTATATTTTTAATTTTCTAATTTATTAAAAAATAATTATAAGATACTATATTGTGGGATTCATAAGACATGAAATATAATGATAAAAACAATAGCAAAAAAAAGCAGGAGGGAGAAATGAAGGTACTTTTTTTAACTTTTATTTTAAGTTCAGGGGTATATGTGTAGTTTGTTATATAGGTAAACTCATGTCACGTGGGTTTATTGTACAGATTATTTCATCGCCAAGGTATTGAACCTAGAGCCTACTAGTTATTTTTCCTGATGCTATTTCTTCTCCCACCCTTCACCCTCTGATAGGCCCCAGTGTCTGCTGTTCCCCTCTATGTGTCCATATGCTCTCATCATTTAGCTCCCACTTACAAGTGAGAACATGCAGTATCTGGGTTTCTGTTTCTGCATTAGTTTGCTAAGAATGATGCCCTCTAGCTCCACCTAAGTTCCAGCAAAGGACATGATCTCATACTTTTTATGGCTGCATAGTATTCCATGGTGTAGCCATTTTCTTTATCCAATTTGCCATTGATGGACATTTAGGTTGATTCATGTCTTTGCTATTGTGAGTAGCACTGCAGTGAGTGTACATGTGCACATGTCTTTCTGATGGAACAATTTATATTCCTTTGGGTATATACCCAGTAATGGGATTGCTAGGTCAAATGGTAGTTCCAGTTTTTAGGTCTTTGAGGAATTGCGACACAGTATTTTCCATAATGTTCAAACTAATTTACATTCCCACCAACAGTGTATAAACGTTTCTTTTTTTCCCCACAACCTTGCCAGCACCTGTTATTTTTTGTATTTTTAATAGTACCCAATCAAACTGATGTGAGATATCTCATTGTGGTTTTGATTTAAAGTTCTACTTTGATTTGAATTTCTCTAATGACCAGTGATGTTGAGTTTTTTCTCATATGATTGTTGGCTGCAGGTATGTATTCTATTGAAAAGTGTCTGTTTTGGTGTCTGTTGCCCACTTTTTAAAGGGGTTGTTTGTTTTTTCTTGTAGCTTTGTTTAAGTTCTTTGTAAAGACTAGATATTAGACCTTTGTCAAATGCACAGTAGGTCTGTGACATTATTTTGGGGCTCTCCATTCTGTACCATTGGTCTATGTGTCTGTTCTTGTACCAGTACCATGCCGTTTTGGTTACTGTAGCTTTGCTACAGTTTTGTTCTTTTTGTTCAGAATTGCCTTAGTTATTTAGCCTTTTTTGTTGTTGTTCCACATGAATTTTAAAATAGTTTTTTCTAGTCCTTCAAAAAATTTCATTGGTTGTTTTACAGGAATAGCATTGAATCTATGAATTGCTCTGGGTAGTATGGCATTTTAATGATATTGATTCTTCCCACCCATCAGTGTCAAGTGTTTTTCCATTTGTTTGTCTCATCTCTGATTTCTTTGAGCAGTATTTTGTGGTTCTCATCGTAGAAATCTTCCACCTTCCTGGTTAGCTGTATTCCTAAGTGTTTTATTTATTTATTTTTGTATCCGTTGTGAATGGGATTGCATTCCTGATTTGGCTCTTGGCTTGATGATTGTTAGTGTATAGGAATGCTGGTGATTTGTACACATTGATATTGTGTCCTGAGACTTTGCTGAAGTTATTTACTAACTTAAGGAGCTCTTGGACTATGGGGTCTTCTAGATATGGAATCATGTCATCTGCAAACAGGAATAGTTTGACTTCCTCTCTTCCTACTTGGATGCCCTTTATTTATTTCTCTTGCCAGATGGCTGTGGCTAGGACTTTCAATACTATGTTGAATGGTAGTAATGAGAGAGGGTAGCCCTTTTTTGTGCCAGTTTCAAGAGGAATGCTTACAGCTTTTGGGCATTTACTATGATGTTGGTTGTGGGTTTGTCATAAGTGGTTCTTATTATTTTGAGGTATGTTCCTTCAATACCTAGTTTATTGAGAGTTTTTAACATGGAGGAGTACTGAATTTTGTTGAAAGCCTCTTCTGTATCTATTGAGATGATCATGTGGTTTTTGTCTTTAGTTCTGATTATCTGATGAATCACATTTGTTGATTTGTGTATGTTAAACCAACCTTGCAACCCAGGGATAGAGCCTACCTGATGGTGGTGGATAAGCTTCTTTCTGTGCTGCCTGATTTGATTTGACAGTATTTTGTTGAGGATTTTTGCACCAGTGTTCATCAAGGATATTGACCTGAAGTTTCATTTTGTGTCATATCTCTGTCAGGTTTTGGTATCACAATGATGTTGGGATATGAGTTAGGGAGGAGTACCTCCTCCTCAATTTTATGAAATAGTTTCAATAAGAATTGTACTAGTTCTTATTTATACATCTGGTAGAATTCAGCTGTGAATCTGTCTGGTCCTAGGCTTTTTTTTTAGCTGGTAGGCAATTTATTACTGATTCAATTTTGAAGTTCTTTGTTGGTCTATTTAGGGGTTCAATTTCTTCCTGGTTTAGTCTGGGGTTGATGAATGTGTCCAGAAGTTTATCCATTTCTTCTAGATTATCTAGTTTGTGTGCATAAAGGTATTCATCATATTCTCTGGTGGTTATCTATATTTCTGTGGGGTCACTGGTAATATCACCTTTGTCATTTCTAATTATGTTTATTTGAATCTTCTCTCTTTTCTTCTTTATTAGCTAGCAATCTATTTTATTAATTTTTTTCAAAGAACCAGCTCCTGGATTCATTGATCATTTGAATGGTTTTTCGTGTCTCGGTTTCTTTCAGTTCAGCTCTGATGTTGGTTATTTCTTGTCTTCTGCTAGCTTTTGGGTTGGTTTGCTCTTTGTTCTCTAGTTCTTTTAGTTGTTATGATAGGTTGTTAAATTCAGAGCTTTCTAACTTTTTGATGTTAGTATTTAGTACTATAAGTTATTCTTTTAACACTGGTTTAGCTATGTCCCAGAGATTCTGGTATGTTGTGTTTTTGTTCTCAGTAGTTTCAAATAATTTATCAATTTCTGTTATAATTTCATTATTTACCCAAAAGTCATTCCGCATCAGGTTATTTAATGTCCATGTAATTGTATGGTTTTCAGCAAATTTCTTAGTTTTGATTTCTAACTCTATCGCACTGTGATCTGAGAGAGTGGTTGCTATAATTTCAGTTCTTTGGCATTTGCTGAGGAGTGTTTTATGTCTGATTGTGTGGCTGATTTTAGAGCATGTGCCATGTGGCAATGAGAAGAATGTATATCTATTGTTATTGTGTGGAGAGTTCTATAGATATCTATCAGGTACATTTGTTCCAGTGCTGAGTTCAGGTCCCAAATATCTTTGTTAATTTTCTGTCTAAGTAATCTGTCTAATATTGTCAGTGGGGTCTTGAAGTCTGCCACCACTATTGTGTGGAAGTCTAAGTCTCTTTGAAGGTCCCTAAGAGCTTGCTTTATGAATCTGAATGCTCTTATGTTGAATGTATATAGATTTTGGACAGTCTCCTTCTTAAGTTACACCCTTTATCATTATATAATGCCCTTCTTTGCCTTTGTTGATCTATGTCAGTTTAAAGTCTATTTTGTCCTAAATTAGGACTCACACCGCTGCTTTTTTTCTGTTTTCCATCTGCTTGGTAGATTTTTCTCTATCCCTTTATTTTGTGCTTATGTGTGTTGTTGCATATGAGATGGGTCTCTTGAAGAGCATGTACCATTGGGTCTTAATTCTTTATTCAGCTTGCCACTCTGTGCCTTTTAATTGAGGCATTTATCCCATTTACATTCAAGGTTAGTATTGATATATGTTGATTTGATCCTGTCCTCATGATGTTCGCTAGTTATTATGAAGACTTGTTTGTGCAGTTGCTTTATAGTGTCACTGGTCTGTGGAAAGTACATTACTTAAAGTGGTATAATATTTTTAGGTGGATTCTGATAAAGTAAAAATATGTATTGTAAATTCTAGAATAGCCAATAAAATTTTTTTAAAGAAGTAAATATAATAAGTTATTGATGAGAAAATAAAGCAATAATAAATCATTTTTAATTTGCCAATATAGGAAGAAATAACCAAAGTCATTGTAAAACAAGAACAACAAAAGTAGAAAAAAAATATGGTGATAAGTCCTGCAGTATATTTGTGTATTTGTCTGAATTTTTTGATGTTTATGATGTCTGTCAGATCCATAAAATGTATTTTTTTGTGTGTTTTCTTTCCTCTTTCTAAGTAAATATTCATTTTTATCTCCAGTTTTGTGCTCAAAATTTTGTATCACTTTTTTCTTAAAGAGAGCTCTCGGAATTATTAAGCTTTATGCCACACAAGACCTTTGAAGGACCTGTGAAAACAGATGGCCCCTCATCAAGCTTTTGAAATGGGTTGTATGATGGTCTTTGAAGGTGCTTGCTAACAAAAGTTTTTATATATGACCAAATTGGGTCTAAGATTTGTTCTGAATGGGATACACTATCTGGTAAAGAGCTTGTAGGGGAGGAACCAAAACAGGATAACCATATCATTTATCAGCCAAACCAGGACACTTTTTTTTAAGATCTTATTTATCACATTTTTAAGGTAACAATATTTTTCAGTGCATTTGTAAATGAGTAGTAGATGGTTGGTTGCTACCCAGACTCTTAACTACAGTTATAAAATGTGTATTTTGGCTTCTGTTATGTATTTTTTATTGCATTTTAGGTTTTTGGGTACATGTGAAGAACATGTAAGATTGTTGCATAGATACACACATGGCAGTGTGGTTTGCTGCCTTCCTCCCCATCACCTATATCTGAGATTTCTCCCCATGTTATCCCTCCCTCACTCCCCACCCCCCACTGTCCCTCTCCTATTTCCCCCTCCACAGACCCCAGAGTGTGTGAAGCTCCCCTCTGTGTGTCCACGTGTTCTCATTGTTCAACTCCCTCCTATGAATGAGAACATGTGGTGCTTGATTTTCTGTTCTTATGTCAGTTTGCTGAGAATGACAGTTTCCAGATTCATCCATGTCCCCACAAAGGACAAAAACTCATCATTTTTTATGGCTGCATAGTACTCCATGGTGTATATGTGCCACATTTTCCCTGTCCAGTCTATCATCAATGGGCATTGGAGTTGGTTCCAAGTCTTTGCTATTGTAAACAGTGCCACATGAACATTTGTGTGCATGTGTCCTTATAATAGAACAATTTATAATCCTTTGGATATGTACTTAGTAATGGGATTCCTGGGTCAAATGGAATTTCTATTTCTAGGTCCTTGAGGAATGGCCACACTGTCTTCCACAATGGTTGAACTAGTTTACACTCCCACCAACAGTGTAAAAGTGTACCTATTTCTCCACATCCTCTCCAGCATCTGTTGTCTCCAGATTTTTTAATGATTGCCATTCTAACTGGCATGAGATGGTTTCTCAAGGTAGTTTTGATTTGCATTTCTTTAATGACCAGTGATGATGAGCATTTTTTCATATGTTTGTTAGCCTCATATATGTCTTCTTTTGTAAAGTGTCTCTTCATATCCTTCGCCCACTTTTGAATGGGCTTGTCTTTTTCTTGTAAATCTGCTTTCGTTCTTGGTATATTCTGGTATTAGCCCTTTGTCAGATGGGTAGATTGCAAAAATTTTTTTCCCATTCTGTTGGTTGCCGATTCACTCTAATGACTGTTTCTTTTGTTGTGCCAAAGCTGTGGAGTTTGATTAGGTCTCATTTGTCTATTTTGGCTTTTGTTGCCAATGCTTTTGGTGTTTTAGTCATGAAGTCCTTGCCTATGCCTATGTCCTGAGTGGCTTTGCCTAGATTTTCTTCTAGGGTTTTTATGGTGTTAGGTCTTATGTTTAAGTCTTTAATCCATCTGGAGTTAGTTTTAGTGTAAGGTGTCAGGTAGGGGTCGAGTTTCTGCTTTCTGCACATGGCTAGTCAGTTTTCCCAACATCATTTATTAAACAAGTAATCCTTTCCCCATTGCTTGTTTTTGTGAGGTTTGTCAAAGATCAGATGGTTGTAGATGTGTGGCGTTGCCCCAGGACACTTTTAAGAGTGCTAAACTACTAAACTGAAGGGGACACAAGCATAACAGGCACAAAGTCTAGTTCAAGCAAACTGAACCAGTAGGCCCTTACCTACTTCCAAGTACTGGATTCTACAGATAGCTTCCAGGAAATAATTTTTTTTTTTTTTTAGGAAGGGAGGAAAGGAGGAAAAGAGGGAGGGAGGAAGGGAGGGAGGGAGGGAGGAAGGGAGGGAGGGAGGAAGGGAGGGAGAGAAGGGAAGGAAGGAAATCAAGCAATGAGAGAGACATTGCCGAACTGTATCTAGAGGTCTACAAGTTGATTTCTTTTTTTTCTTTTTTTGAGAGAAGGAAAGAAAAAAAAGGAGTGAAGGAGAGGAAGAAAGAGGAAGAAAAAGAGGGAGAGAGAACAGAAATGTTGCTTTATTTTTTTAAAAAATGGGTATTAATAATGGCCAATCAATGTTTCATTTAAACCTATGAGTAGGTGTGATGTGGTATTGACAAGAATGTATATTTTGTGTATTTAAAGTGGAGAGCTCTATAAATATTTATTAAGTTTACTTGTTCTGGATCTGAGTTCGAGTCCTGGATATCCTTATTAATTTTCTGTCTCATTGAGTCTAAGTCTCTATGTATCTGGGTGTTAGGATCGTTAGCTCTTGTTGTTGCATTGGTCCTTTTACCACTATATCTTTGTTGCTTTAAAATCTATTTTATCAGATACGAGAATTGCAACTCCTGCTTTTTATTTATTTGTTTATTTGCTCTCCATTTGGTTGGTAAATCTTTCTCCATTCCTTTGTTTTGAGTCTTTGTGTATCCTTGCATGTGAAATGGGTCTGGATGTAACATGCCATTGGGTTTTGGCTGTATCTTTTGATTGGGGGATTTAGTCAATTTAAATTTAGGATTACTGCCATTTGATGTTAACTGGCTGTTTGTTGATGTAAATTCTTCTTTATGTTGATGCTCTTTACTTTTTGGTATATTTTTAGAAAGGCTAATACTGGTTGTTTCTTTCTATGTATAATGCTTCTTTCAGAAGCTCTTGTAAAGCAGGCCTGGTGGTAATAAAATCTCTGAGTTCTTGCTTGTTCATAAAAGATTTTATTTTTCCTTCAGTTGTGAAGCTTAATTTGGCTGGATATGAAATTCTGGGCTGAAAGTTCTGTTCTTTAGGGATGTTAAATATTGGCCCCCACTCTCTTCTGGCTTGTAGAGGTTCTGCTGAGAGATCTGCTGTAAGTCTGATAGGCTTCCCTTTGTAATTAACCTGACCTTTCTCTCTGGCTGCCCTTAGTATTTTCTCCTTCATTTCAACCCTGGTGAATCTAACGATTATGTGCCTTGGGGTTGCTCTTCTTGAGGACTATCTTTGTGGTGTTCTCTGTATTACCTGGTGTTGAATATTGTCCTGCTTTGCTAGTTTAGGAAAATTTTCCTGAATAATATCCTGAAGAATATTTTCCAGCTTGGATTCATTGTCTCTGTCGCATTCAGGTACACCTATCAAACGTAAATTTGGTTTTTTCACATAGTCCCACATTTCTTGGAGACTTTGCTCATTCCTTTTTATCCTTTTTTCTCTAATCTTGTCTTCTCGTTTTATTTCATTAAGTTGAACCTCGACCTCTGATATCCTTTCTTCTGCTTGAATAATTCGAGTGTTTAAACCTGTGCATACTTCTCGGAGTTCCTGTATTGTATTCTTCAGTTCCATTAATTCACTCATACTCCTCTCTAAGTTGTCTATTCTCTTTAGGATTTTGTCAAACCTTTTTTCAGAGTAGTTAGTTTCTTTACATTGGGCTACAACATGTTCTTTTAACTCACAGAAGTTTTTTATTATCCATGTTCTGAAGCCTGATTCTGTTATTGGGATGCACTTATTCTCCATCAAGTCTTGTTCCCTTGTTGATGAGAAACTGTGATCCTCTTTGGAGGGACAGGCATTCTGATTTTGAGTATTCTCGGCCTTTTTACACTGGTTTCTTCCCATCATTGTAAATTTATTCACCTGTCGTCTTTGTAATTACCAACTTTCAAATTAGGTTGAGTGGACGTCTGAGTGGACGTCCAAGTTGTTAATTCCCAGGGGCGAAATATGAGCAACCCACTGCGCTGGCCAAAACGGCGGCGTTAAAACTGATGGTGCTTTTCTGCCCAGGAATCTCCAGTCTGGCTTCCTTCTTGAATCCGTAATAGGCGACTCTGCCTTCCCGGAGCTCCAAACCTCGGTCTGAAGGGGAACCAGTCCTGTTTACTCTCCACCAAGAGCTGCCACGCCGAGGTGCCGGCACAACTGCTGCGCCAGCCACAAGAGTCATGCTGGCAACCCGTGTGGCTCCTCCAAACCTTGGTCAGAAGGGGAACCAGTCCCATTTACTCTGCACCAAGAGCTGCCGCACCAAGGTGCCAGCAAAACCACTGCGCCAGCCGCAAGAGTCGCGCTGGCGACCTGTGGAGCTCCTCCACTGGGAATCTTCTGCTCCATGAGCAACCAAAATTTGTCTGAAAGTGTGGCGTCCTCTCATTCTCTGAGGTTTCACTGGGAGCTGCAATCCCGAGATGTTAGCGATCGGCCATCTTGGATCATTCTCCAGGAAATAATTTTTGACAGATCAGATGGGCTTACATCAGTTTGCAACAGTTGGGATTTATATGTATACACACGTATGTGCCTGTGTATATACATATATTTGCACACATATACAAAATCTGTTACAAACTGTGCATGTCTGTATATATGTATGTTTGTATATGTATACTATAGGTGCAGAAAAATTTTACTTCCATCTTCTTAGGGTCCTGGCTGGGTGCAAGAATTAAGTTGAGATAAAATATATTAACAGGAGAAAAGCATACACATTTATTTAATACACATTTTTCATGACACAAGTACCCTCATAAAGAAATCAAGACCAAAAAAGCATTTAGAGTCAGTTACTTTTATACTGAATTGGACAAAGAATAGTAAACTGTGGAAATGTGACAAAATTATGTGGGGAGGCTTAAAAGATAAGAGTTATTATAACAAGGTCTGTACAGTGTTCTCTCAATCTCAATTTCTTGTCCTTGAAGGTAAGGATGTTGCCTTTTCTTCTAGTACAGGGAGAATGTCTTTCACTTGGGAATTTCATCTTTTGCTCTTATGAAACCGCATGAAGGTCAAAGTGATCTTTTTGTGCCTGCTGTTTTTCAAGAGTTTAACTATTTAAATAGTTGATATATTAAGATAGCATGTTCTAACTCCCTCAATATATATATAAATACAAACTGTTGTAAACATTTTAATGTATGTATGTATGTATACACACATGTGCTGCATGTATATATCCTATTTTTAAGAAATCAAAATCAAATCTGCTGTTGAGGGTTTTTAAAAATATAATTTGATAATCACTTCAGATATGTAGTCTTCACTGGGAACAGCTAAAGATCCATTTCTAGTGTGACTTCATACTCAAAAGACACAAGCACTGAAGAGCAAAATGAGGGACTTTCTTCAGGCAGAATAATTTCATTACTTATATTATTTGTCTTCCTTATGAAATCCAGTTCATTATTTGGTACAGTGTGAAAACTGCAAACCTCAAGGTTTTCTCAAAACTCTGTCAGGTCAGAGGTTAGGGGAGGTGATAAGAGTTGAAAACTGGAGCCACACTGAATGTATCCAGGTGTCTGCTCTCTGCATATCCAATCCCTAAACCTCCCTCTTTATATGTAACAATCCCCAAAAGGAATATGGTTCTGGAACAATATGCAATGTGCTTCATTATAATCCCATGAAATGAGTAAATACGACTGTAATGCTCACCAAATGATTATCTCAAAATACAAGGGAGTGAGCATTACAGTCATATTTACTTTAGAATTTGAAGCCAAACAACTGCTGTAAAAATAATCAGAATTTTGGCATGTAGTTTGTAAGTTTTTGAAACATCTCATATTACTAATCGATTCTCTGTCTGTTTCCTATTTGGAAAGAAATCTAGTACCTTACATTTCACAAAATGGTTGCCAATGGCCTTTCATCAGAAGAGGTTCTGGGCACCTATGTCAATCAACATCCAAGTTTCCAAATGCAAGATGACAGCAGAGTCATTACTAGAATATATAGACTAGGTGTGACTTTACACTCAAATGAGTTTTCAGTTTCTTGTCTGACAAGTATGTTAAAGGCAGTGAAGAATGAAGATGTGCAACACAGAAAAGACAAAATATTCAATCTTTTAGTGTCCATGATTAAATGAACATTTATATTACAAATGATTTTAAATAGATTCTTCTGCCTATGAATGTAATGAGAAAACAATCATTCAGAGACAATTCACTTTTGAGAGAAGTTGAAATGCAGTCAACAGAATTCTGTGGTTTTTTTTTTTGGAGGCTTTAGTTAAAAGTATATTAGGTTCATTTAATGTTTTATTAATGCTATTTCTACCAAGTATAGTCATTGTCACATCACCATTATCATCACCACAACTACGCTGAAGGAAAATTATCTATAGGTTAAATAAATGAATGGAAAGAACAATCATAGTTTAGGGAATTCTAAATTGGTGATTTGCTCTGCAGTTCAGCAGAGTGCCTGGAGTGGACCTGGTTTCCACCTCAAGAAGGTCCCTTTGTGCTGTTTCACTCTCTCTTTTTATCTTCTCTTCTTTTATCTTTTCTCCTTCTTCTCTTTCTTTCTTTCCCTTCCTTCCTTCCCTCCTTTTTTCTTTCTTTCTTTCCCTCCCTTGCTCCCTCCCTCCCTCCTTCCTTCTCTTTCTCTCTCTTTCTTTCTTTCTTCTTCCATCTTTATTTACCTTCCCTTAGGTGCACAGAAAGAAGTTAATGCTGCTTTGCTGTGGCACACCGTCATCACTGGTTAATACACTTTGTTCTGTTCTCGTTCCTTATTTGTCTTGGTTTCTCTGTCCCCCCTCCCCTACCTCTTGCCTTCTACCTAATTATATTTAAAATACGTGCTCTCATACATCATTCTTATGTGTATTTGAATAAATATATATTCTAGAAATATATTTTAAGAATTTTATAAAGTTTTATAAATATTGGATTTAAATATTTTATTTTTTACTTTATACTATTCTTAAGTTATAGCCACATTGTCATCTATTAATGCAATAGAATCATTCTGATAACAGTAAAGTATTGTACCATGTGGTGATAACATAGTTGTTTACTATTATTATTATGAGACAGAGCCTTACTCTGTTGCCCAGGCTGCAGTACAGTAGTTGTTCAAGAAGTTTGAACAAGCAAAAGAGACCAGAGCCTTGAAGATGAGGAGCACAGCGGCCAGCTGTCGGAAGTTGGCGACAACCGATCAAGAGCAATCATCAAAGCTGACCCTCTTACAACTACACAAGAAGTTGCCGAAGATCTCAACGTTGAACATTCTATGGCTGTTTGACATCTGAAGCAAATTGGAAAGGCGAAAAAGCTCGCTAAGAGGGTGCCTCATGAGCTAAGCAAAAATATTTTAAAAATCATCGTTTTGAAGTTTCATCTTCTCTTATTCTACACAACAAGGAACCATTTCTTGATCAGATTGTGACATGCAAAGAAAAGTGGATTGCATATGAAAACTTGCAACGACCAGCTCAGTTGTTGGACTGAAAGGAAACTTCAAAGCACTCCCCAAAACCAAGGTCTTGGTCACTGTTTGGTGGTCTGCTCCCGACCGGTCTGATCCACTGCAGCTTCCTGAATTTCAGGGAAACCATTACATTGAGAAATATGCTCAGCAAATCGATGAGAAAAACTGCAGTGCCTGCAGCTGGCACTGGTCAACAGAGAGGGCCCAATTCTTCTGCATGACAATCCCTTACCGAATGTGGCACAACCAACATTTCAAAAGTTGAACGGACTGGGCTACAAAGTTTTGTCTCATTGGCCACATTCACCTGACCTCTCACCAACCAGCTACCACTTCTTTAAGGATGTGGACACTTTCTTTAGCGAAAATGCTTTTACAACCAGCAAGATGCAGAAAATGCTTTTCAAGAGTTCATCGAATCCCGAAGCATACATTTTTCAGCAGCATTTTTCCCATTCACAAAAATTATTTATTGTTAATGGTTTCTATTTTGAATAACAAAAAATGTGTTTTAACCTAGTTATAATGATTTAATATTCATGGTCTAAAACTGCAATTTCTTTTGCACCAACCTAATACATGATACTTCTGGATCTTTCATACTGTTCCTTTAGTACATTTTCTTTTCCTGCACCATGTCATGCTTTTTATACATCTTTGTTCTAGATCCCAAGGGTTATGACACATTCCCCATTTTTTTAATTTAAAAAAATTTACATTTATGTACAGACTTTTGTTTTTCCATATTAATTTTAGAAATCCAGTTTCTCAAATTTCATAAAAGAATCCTTCAGGAATTCTAATTGGAACAGCATTAAATTTTTTTTTATTTTTACATGGCTGATCTTTTATTTTATTTTTACTATTATAATTTATTATTTTTTTTTTTTTTTTGAGATGGAGTTTCGCTCTTGTTACCCAGGCGGGAGTGCAATGGCGTGATCTCAGCTCACCGCAACCTCCACCTCCTGGGTTCAGGCAATTCTCCTGCCTCAGCCTCCCAAGTAGCTGGGATTACAGGCACGCACCATCACGCCCAGCTAATTTTTTGTATTTTTAGTAGAGACGGGGTTTCACCATGTTGACCAGGATGGTCTTGATCTCTCGACCTCGTGATCCACCCATCTCGACCTCCCAAAGTGCTGGGATTACAGGCTTGAGCCACCGCGCCCGGCCTATTATTTATTTTTATTGCATTTTAGGTTTTGGGGTACATGTGAAGAACATGTAAGATTGTTGCATAGGTATACACATGGCAGTGTGGTTTGCTGCCTTCCTCCCCATCATGTATATCTGGCATTTCTTCCCATGTTATCCTTCCCCAACTCCCCATCCCCTTGCTGTCCCTCCCCTATTTCCCCCCCAACAGACCCCAGTGTGTGATACTCCCCCTCCCTGTGTCCATATGTTCTCATTGTTCAACACCCACCTATGAGTGAGAACATGCGATGTTTGATTTTCTGTTCTTATGTAAGTTTGTTGAGAATGATGGTTTCCACGTTCATCCATCCCTACAAAGGACACAAACTCATCGTTTTTTTATGGCTGCATAGTTGAAATAACATTAAATTTAAGATTAATTTGGAGGAAATATTAGGTCTTTCCTATGTTATATAATCTCATCCTTGGATATACCATATCTCTTGACTTATTTAAGTCTTCTTTGTATTAACTTTAGTAATTTTTTTTAAATTCTTCTACTTCAGATCTCGTGTATTCTGTTAGGTTTATTCCTAAGTATCTCATAGTTTCTCTTGCTATTATCAAAAGTATCCTATTTTATTACATTTCTTAGTTATATTATCTTTTGTAAAAGAATGCTGATTTTTTATGTTGAACTTGTAATTATCATTGTTTACTTAATTTTTTCTCTCTTCTGTTAATTCTTTTTCTTTCTGGAATTCATATTAAAGGGGCATTAGCATTTCTTACCTCTACTTTTCATATCTCTTAATTTTTTTATTCCTTCCATTTTTTTATCCTTTTCTTATGTCTTCAGAGGGAGTTCCTGAACTTGATCTTCTAATTTACTAATTCTTACCTCAGTTGCATTCATTATAATGTCAACTCATCCACTGAGTTCTTATTCTAATAGTTTAGATGCTAACTGAAGGCCAAAGACTGATCCTAATAGACATCATGTGGTATAAAACAATATTCCTAACATACACACCAAAAAATGATATAATAAATTGTTTTCTTTTTTAAAAAATTAGACTTTAAGTTCTGGGATACATGTGCAGAACGTGCAGGTTTGTTACACAGGTAAACATGTACCATGGTGGTTTGCTGCACCCATCAACCTATCATCTACTTTAGACATTTATCCTAATGCTATCCCTCCCCTTGCACTCCACCCCTCAACAAGCCCAGGTGTGTGATATTCCCCTCCCTATGTCCATGTGTTCATATTTTTCAACTCCCTATGAGTGAGAACATGAGGTATTTGGTTTTCTGTTCTTGGAATACAACTTATAAGGGATGTGAAGGATGTCTTCAAGGAGAACTACAAACTACCACTCAAGGAAATCAGAGAGGATACAAACACATGGAAAAACATTCCATGCCCATGGATAGAAAGAATCAGTTTCATGAAAATGGCTATACTGCCCAAAGTAATTTGTAGATTCAATGCTATTCCCATCAAGGTACCATTGACGTTCTTCACAGAATTAGAAAAAACCACTTTAAATTGTATGTGGAACCAAAAAAGAACCCACATAGCCAAGACAATCCTAAGGAAAAAAGAACAAAGTTGGAGACATCATGCTACCTAACTTCAAACTATTCTACAAGTCTACAATAACCAAAACAGCATGGTACTGGTACCAAAGCAGATATATCAACCAATAGAACAGAACAGAGGCCTCGGAAATAACACCTAACATCTACAACCATCTGAACTTTGACAAAGCTGACAAAAACAAAAAATGGGGAAAGGATTCCCTATTTAATAGTTTTTTTCTTAAAAATGCCACTAAATTTGACATGCTTTGTTTCACGGCAATAGATAACCAACCAGATCTTCCTAAGATAGTAGAAAATGAAGTTCCTACATTGAGACAGATAAAACAAGTCTAATCTGGATTTTAAAAAGAAAATAAAACTAACCTAAAACATTTAATCTAGACTTAAAAGCAACCTAGACAGGTCCCAGTGCAGATAATCTCCTCCCTCTTAACCACTCGGTGGCATCACAGGAGTCAGAACATTGGAGAAAAGCCAAACTCCCAGGGGTCTTTGACATCACTAGTCTCACCCCTATGGACTATTTGGGGAGCACTTCTGTTCATAGTGCTGTGGCCTGTTTATTAACTGAGATAGCTGGCTTCATTATGAATATATCAAAATGTGCTTGAGTTTGCTCTTTGGATTCTCGGAGTGATTTTTAAAACACCTTTTTGATATGCTAAGAGCCTTTAATGAGGACAGAAAAAATTAATTCAAAAAAACATTAAGCTGCAAAAAGCATTACTATCTCTTTTTCTGTTAGTTGACAGTCTCCACGTAGAAGTTGAAGAATGAATTGCCGATTACTAACAAGCCTCACTGAAGAAGACAACCTACTACTGACCTTAAAAAAGCAAACATGTATTTGCCTTTAATTTGCCCCTGTTTTGTAAAATTCAAGTTGCTCAGAGAGAGCAGTGAGTGCTGATGTGAAGGAAGAGGGGGTATGGGTTTTTAGACATGCTAACCCCAATGTAGCATGTTGAAAAAGAGAGGTTTTTGGGAAAGTTTCATTTTTCTCCCACTTTGCTTCCGTTTCTTAATTCATAAAAAGAAAATAATAATACCCAATTATCAGGGAGAGTGTGAGAATTTATTTCTAAATTGCCTGATACACAAAAGAACTCAATAAATGATAGCTGTCACTTTTACTATTGTGATCATTATCGCTAATGAGCTAGGAATAAATCTCAGTAATGCACAACAGAGTTAAAACCTAGGGAGATCACGGAAAGTCTGTCAACACGTCACTTCAAAATCAGTGAGGCTATAGAGTTACCAGAAAGAATCCAAAAATACCAAAACTGGGGCACAGGACCAGAATCCAAGAAGTCAGTTTTAGGCAAAGTATTCAAATGGAGTCAAGGGTATAAACAGCTCATGTTGATAGAAAATTTTGACCTGTAGAGCCCATCTCATTTTCTATACCATTTTTACAGGGCATTGTGCCTTAAGGAATACCTGTTATAGTAATCAGGGGCAGGAAAATATTTTAGTGGAGGGCAATAAAAATAAAGTGAGAGAGAGAGAGAGAGAGAGAGAGAGAGAGAGAGAGGGAGAGAGAGAGAGAGAGATGTTGTTATCAAGAATTCCCCTTGGAAAAGCACTTGGTATTTGGAAAAAGTACTTTGATAAGTATAGTAGTCAGTGTCAGTGTTTAGTTGAGATTCTCTTAGATCCCTCTTCCTGTTTTTTTGTCCCCCTTTTTCCCAGCGTCAATGTGCAATTGCCTTTCAGGGCCCACAGAAGAGCTTCTTCTTTAAGGGATGGCCCTCAGGCAACTTGTACACAGGTAGAGCCTCAAATACATGAGGGTTTATAGCCCATTATGTTGGCTCTTGGCCAATGATTAGTGGCGCCAGAGCATGGAAGCCCAGCTTTCTTGCCTGAAATCACCAACTATAAGGTGTAATTTATATTCCGCAGGATTGGGGCAAGTCTAGGACTTCACCTAAGGCTATACCATTGCTTGGCTTCTCCCTCTTCTGTATTCTGCTTCTCTCACTCCTTTTCCAGTTTCTCTTGGAAACGCCTTTAATAAATCACATGTGTTCAAATCCTCATCTCAGCATCTGCGTCTAGGGAACCCAACCTAAGACACTGAGCCACTTAGGTGTTGGCTGCAACCCCAAAGGAATGCATAAGTAACAAAAGCTAATCCTATCTGCCTTCTAAAATTAGTGGGCCCTATTAATTGGAGGATCTTTTTTTTTTCAGTGTGTTTCAGAATATTCATTTCATAGTAGTTGCTGAGGCGAGCTGATGATTTGTGTGATATAACCACCACCACCAATACCCCATACACACATATAAATCATATTCTCTATAAAATAGAGAGAATTCATCTCATTTTAAGCTGTTCACATATAAAGTGGATTTTTTGAAGAATTAGACTAAGTTCTGGGTTCTCCATCAGAATGAGCAAGATGTATAAACAAAGTTTGCTCTTATGAACCTACACAGGGACAGACAGTAAGGTCACAGTTCACTGTAGTTACACATACAAAAGACAAGATTTTAAGTTGTAATCCACAAGGAAAAACAACAGTAACAACATTAGCCTAATTTTAATCTATTTGTTTTCCTCTTTCATTAATCCTTTAGTTAAATAAAATGCTTAATCCATTTGTATCAAGTGTCACATTCTTTCATTCAAAGTCCAACATAATTAAAACATGTGCTTCCTCCTTCCTTCAGTAATCAAAGCTATGTGCTATCATCCTAGCTCTTCTGTAGCTTGCTCTTTCTCCTTTCCCCATTATCCTTCCTTTGGGTATCCTCCTACCTTCTCTTAATTGAAGGCTGATGTTATCTTGAAAAGAATATGCACTCTGTACTTTCAGAGGCTCTGTCATCAACACAGCTGCCTGGTATCCTGTCATTGTCTATCTCTGTCAGTTAATAAAGAAACACAAACCTTCACTGACATTATGCAAATGTGTAACTTTCCCTAGAGATGAACTCCTTGGATGCCAATGTGTAAGTAGCACTGAAGTAGCACATTGTCCACTTATACAGCTGTAATCTACTCTAATATGTGTCACAGAAACAAAGAAAAATCACAACCTCATTTGCTAAAGGAATCTACAACTTCTAGAGTGGAATGCCATTCTTGACCAAATGTCTCATGAGAAAAACATGCCTTTAGAACTATATAGTCCATACCATCTAGGAGGAGCCATCAATAGCAGTGGAATTTAAAGCTTAATGAGAAAATTTGCTTATCCTAGTGCTCCAACAGAAAATGTAGTCTTTTTGTGATTCACACCACACTCAAAATAAAGAGGAAACAGAGAAAGTCTATTCTTCTAGTTGCAGTCAAGTTCTCTTCTCCTCCCATCCCCTCCTCGGCTCCTCTTCCCTCCCCTCTTTTCTCCTCTCCTTTCTTCTTTTGTTCTTTCCTGGAAATTCATTAGGCCAATTCAAGTAATCTAGAGGTGCTAAAATTCCAAGATGCCAAGCCATATAAACTGTTGTTATGTAAGCATACAATTAAAGTTACCTACCATTGCACATCATGGCCATTTTGGCCACTCGTATTCCTCCTAGTCTTCCCTTTCTTTCACTCAACAAATATTTCTTAATTATTAACCATAATCAAGCACCGAGATAAATTCTGGGAAGGCTGGGCAGGGTGGCTCAAGGCTGTAATCCCTGCCCTTTTGGAGGATGAGGCCTGCTAATCACCTGTGGTCAGGAGTTGGAGATCAGCCTGGCCAACATGGTGAAACCTTGACTCTACTAAAAATACAAAAAAAAAGTGAGCCGATGTGGTGGTGTGTGCCTGTAATCCAAGCTACTCATGAGGCTGAGGCAGGAGAATCGCTTGAAACCAGGAGGCGGAGGTTGCAGTGAGCTGAGATCGTGCCATTGCAACCAGCCTGGGAGACTAGAGGGAAACTCCATCACAAAATAATAATACTAATAAGTCCTGGGGAAAGCACCATATTGAATCACAAAGGGCTTATTCTCAATGGGCTTGCAACCTAATAGGGGAATTAAGGTATGTACTCCCATAAAATCAGTGAGACTGTGCATGGTTTCATGATCCCCAGGGATCTCAATGAGAAGGTAACATTTATAAGGAAAGATAGAGGAAGGAAGTTATAGTGATTTTCTTGTTGTGGATGTAACAAATTACCACAAACTTGGTGGCTTAAAAAAGACACAAATTTACTCTCATGGTCCTGGAGGGCAGAAGTCTAGACTTCATCTTAGGGGGTTAAAATCAAAAGGTCAGCGGGTCTGCTTCCTTCTGGAGGCCAACCCCTGCTTCCTACAGCATCTAAAGGCTGTCTTGGCATTTCTTAATTTGTAACGGCATCACTCTAAAGACTCCCTTCTGACTCCACATTGGCTTCTCCCAATCTGGTCCCCTCTTATAAGGAGGCCCTTGCGATCATATCAGGCTCACCTACGTAATACAAAATAATCTCCCCATCCTAGATGCTTAATTAAACCACATCTGCAAAAATCTTTTTTTGACATGGAAAGTAACATTTTCACAGGTTCCAGGGATTAGGACATGGACATCTTTGATGAACAGTAGCTGCATTATTCAGCTTACCACGGAGGTGTTCCAGACCCATGGGGTTTTCTAACAAAGTCATGGAAGCAGGTAGGGATACCATCATTTGAGGAATGGCAATTTGCAGTCGAGATAGGGAATCTCCATGTATGTGAGGGGCAAAATGCTACCAAGGAGGTTGAAAACTTTATTTAAAGGCAACTGAGGCCAGGCGCAATTGCTCATGTCTATAATCCCAGCACTTTGGGAGACCAAGGCAGCCTGATTACTTGAAGTCAGGAGTTCAAGACCCACCCCGTCCAACATGGTGAAACTGTATCTCCACTAAAAACACAAAAATTAGCTAGATGTGATGGCAAGCGCCTGTCCCACCTACTAGGGAAGCTGAGGCAGGAGAATCACTTGAACCCAGGGTGCGGAAGTTGTAGAGTGAGCCGAGATCACACCATTGCACTCCAGCCTGGGCAACAGAGAGAGACTCCATCTCAAAAAAAAAAAAAAAAAAAGGCCAGGCATGGTGGCTCACGCCTGTAATCCCAGCACTTCGGGAGGCCAAACCAGAAGGATCACAAGGGAAGAGATCAAGACCATTCTGGCCAACATGGTAACACCCTGTCTCTATTAAATACACAAAAATTAGCTGGGTGTGGTGGCAGGTGCCTGTAATCTCAGCTACTCGGGAGGCTGAGGCAGGAAAATTGCTTGAACCCAGGAGGCGGAAGTTTCAGTGAACCAAGATTGCACCACTGCACTCCAGCCTGCCAAGAGAGTGAGTCTCATCTCAAAAAAGAAAGAAAGAAAAGACAATGCAAAGCAATCAAAACTGTGGAGCAGAAGATTTTTTAAAATTAACATGGCATCAATATACAGGATGATATACAATACAAATCTCAAATATAAATGCTACAGAAGCCCAATAAGTACCTTAAACAATTAGTGTGAGGAGAACAAGGTCCTGGCAGCAGCTTGGAGGACAGGAGAGCCCAGGTTCCACTCTAAAAGGGCCAGTACTGGGCAGCCCAAGCCAGCTGCTGCTCTAAAGGATGTGGACTCAGTGGTGCCATAGTATCAGATTTTTCAAAAAAGAAAAAAAAAAAGGAGAGAAATCAAGATTTCCTAGAACATCTTCCAATTTTTTTTTTGGGCATTAAAGAAGGACATATAATTATTTGCCTAAAATTTCATCTTCCTTATTAACCAATGAGAAGTTTATGGATGAATTCCAAGGTGATTCTCAAACGGAGGAAGTTCACTGTATGAAACACCTTTAATTTTGTTGCCCAAGTTGGTTTTTGTCCTGGGACTCACCAGCCAAGGCAATGCTGGTTTCCACAAGGTGATTCTACTTCTTCTTTTTTAAAAAAATTTATTTTACTTTAGGTGCATAATATATCTGGCATTTCTCCCCATGTTATCCATCCCCACCTTCCACTCCCTCCCCACCCCAAACGATTCAGTTTTCTTTAAAAAAATCAAAAAACATTTTAATGTTAAAAGAGTATATCTGTTAGCCCGACACAGCCCACAACTGGCAGTTTGCAGGCTCTGCTGGGAGAAGCCAAGACAAGTGAGCAGACTTCCTCCAGTGCTCAGGGCCAGTCCCTGTTCTGCACATGGAAATACAACTGAGATTGGAAACAGGGTTACACACCTAATCCCTGCACTGCCCTTTCATGAATCTCAACCTGCTAAAATATTCCTCTGCCATCTAGTTGGGGAAACAGAGCATAGACATGAGAGAATAATTGACCCCAAAAAGTCAGATGTGCTAAGTGTCAATGAGTGTTACATTAACATATGCTGCAGGAATCAAAAGAACCCTTTGCTAGTGTAGCCTGGAAGAAGGCCTTCTGGATAACCTAGTTCCCAAAGGCTGGTCTCAGTTTTTTGGGCCCAGTTCTTACCTGTTCAATCAAAGTTTTTCATTCCAGCAGCAGACGTGACTGGGACCTACTCTATAGCCAATCCCCGCCCTGGACTTTTCTTACTAAGAGAACCAGGATCCTGTATAAGAATCCATGTGTTTCAAGAGAACCTACGCCCCTCCTCAACTCTGGGGATAAATTTTGTGTAGCATAAGCCAATCAAGGCAATTCCATTTCCCTTTCCAGTTTCAGAGTGGGTCCAGCAATGCTGTTTTGACCATTGAAATGTGAAGGCAAGTTTGCTGGGTGACTTAGAGGAGTGTTCTCAGCTCCTATAAAAGGATGGAGACTCTTTCAGACACTGAAACTTACTGTGATGTCTGGAGCTGTTGCAGCCACCTTGTGTCCATGCTGGGACCAACATGAGAAGAAGAATCAACATGCTAAAGGTGGCATGGCCCAGAGATGGCATGAACCTGCATTTCAGTGATGTTAGCGGCTGAAAGTTAGCATGGGAATGCTACACACGTGATGTTCAGCTGATTGGTTTCAAAACCACTAGGAAGGAAATACCTTGTTATGAAAGTCAGGCCTAACAGAAACTGGCTGTGGAATGTGAGAGGAGGCCTCTGGAAAGAAAAGGACAGACCCTGTGCTTTCATGCAACTGAAAATCTGGCTGAACCAGTTCCACAAGGTCATTGTGTACATGGCCTGAGTTTAAAAGGCTGTGCCCACTTTGAGAAATCAGTCTTGTTAGACCTCGGTAAAATTTCTAACTTCCTACCTGGATAAAGGAAAAGAAATCTTTAAAAAAAGTCAGGCCTTTCACCACCAAAGGCAAATTGGTTGGAAAAGTTGTGAGAAGAGGGGAAGAAATGAGCACAGAGAATTGTCAAGGGTGCAACTAAGAGAACTGACTGCAGAGGCTTCAGACAGTAATAATGGGAGCAGGTCCAGCAACAGCAGAATACCACCCAGATACCAACCACCAACCATAGCAGCACAGGAAAGGGGCAGACTCCACCTATGCCAGGCCCTGTGGGTACTGCTAAGAGCACACTAGTCCAGCCGGTCCAGGAATCTGGAAGACATTTAGTGAAAAGGAAAAGATTTCTTTAAAAGTAAAACTTCATTAACTGCCTACAGAACTCAAATAGTGTCACACTGAAACCTTGTTACCTATTGGCAAAATCTGGGGACATTTAGTATATGAGAAAGTTAATTTCCAGTCACTTAGTAGCAAGCTAAATTCTGTCAATTCAAACTTAGAAATAATTAAGATTACAGCTGCTAAAGAGGAGACAAGCAGCGATAAATCAAAATACAGTGGGGGCTGGGCACAGTGGATCATGCCCATAATCCCAACATTTTGGGAGGCCAAGGTTGGAGGATTACTCGAGCCCAGGAATTTGAAGTCAGCCTGGACAACATAGTAAGACATTGTCTTTACAAAAAGTAAACAAGATTAGCCTGGCATGGTGGCGTGTGCCTGTAGTCCCAGCTACTTGCTACTTGAGAGGCTGAGATGGGAGGATTGCTTGAGTTCAGGAGGTTGAGGCTGGAGTGAGCCAAAATCATGCCACTGCACCCCAGCCTAGATAAAAGAGGGAGACCTTGTCTCAAAAAATAATAGTAAATGCTAAGTGATAAAGTACAGTGGGGTAAAACAATTAAGTACACAAATGGATGCACAAAGCAGAAGAACAAAGATAAAAAGCAGGAAAAGCTACATTCATCCTTAAAGAAAAAGTTGAGATTATTATGCAATTTAAGGAAAATACAGTCATGTCACTTAACCACAGACATACATTCTGAGAAATGCATCTTTAGGTGATGTGTCATTGTGCAAACATCAGAGTGTACTTACACAAACTTAAATGGTGTAACCTACTACACACCTAGGCTATATGGTATAACCTATTGTGCCTAGACTATAAATCTGTACAGCATGTGACTGTGCGGAATATGCAGGCAGTTGTGACACAATGGAAAGTATGCATAGCTAAAGATACCTAAACATAGAGAAGGTACAGTAAAATACTATACAAATGATAAGAAATGGTACACTTGTACAAGGCACTTATTATAAACGGAGTTTGCAGGACTAGAAGTTGCTCTGGGTGAGTCAGTGAGAGAGTAGTGAGTGAATGTGAAGGTCTAGAACTTTACCAAACACTACTGCCATCTTTATAAACACTGCACACCCGGGCTACACTAAATTAACTTACATACTTTTATTTCTTCAATAATAAATTAACCCTAGCTTACTAGGTGACTCGATCATACATGCAGTCTCTTGTTGACCAAAACCCACTATGCAGCACGTAACTGTAATTTAATTAGAAAAGGCTTTTATCAATAAAATATTACTTCATTGAAGTATGACCTAAAGATCCGGAAAAAAGCTAGTCACACTGAAAATTATGGACCAAGTAAAGCTCATAAAAAATGGTCTATTAAGAAGACAATTTGAGTATCTTGACTACATTTCTTATACTTGATTCTCAGCAAAAAGTATAGGATGATTCTCTGAACCTATTTATTGATACATGAATATATAAATTATTTTGATTAGCAAATGTATCATCTCCTGAGCAATATGGATTTTCTGAAGGCACTGATATTGTCTGAAAGTCCACTATAGCTTTAAGAAGCTATAGGTATTTAGGGGGAAACTTAGCAAACTATGACACCATTAAACAATTTTCCAACTTCAAAGTTAATCTTAATACTATAAAGTCTGTCCATTTCACAGGTCAAAATGCAATCTATCTTGATGACTACTTTACCGAACTGCTGTCATAGCAGAAGCCAGTGAATTATATACTTAGGAAATTTGGCCAGGCGCTGTGGCTCATGCCTGTAATCCCAGCACTTTGGGAGGCCGAGGCAGGTGGATCACGAGGTCAAGAGATCGAGACCATCCTGACCAACGTGGTGAAACCCGTCTCTACTAAAAAATGCAAAAATTAGCTGGGCATGGTGGCTCGTGCCTGCAGTCCCAACTACTCGGGAGGCTGAGCCAGAAGAATTGCTTGAACACAGGAGGCGGAAATTACAGTGAGCCAAGATAGCACCACTGCACTCCAACCTGGCGCCTGGTGACAGAACAAGACTCTGTCTCAAAAAAAAAAGGTAATTTGACTAGCATGAGATAATCACTTGCCTAAATATTAATACTTCAAGTGTCTTGTAAAGTATAATCTTATATATTATAAGGCTTTTATAATGTAAAAAACTATATTTATATTACCAACTATATATTATCCAAGTTGCCTTCATTAGTGATTCTCTTTCTCTCTACATGTATATATGTATATATTTGGTTTTAATATATGTGATGGGTGATGCTCACATGTTCACATTCCCATGGTTACACAGGTTTTGACAAAGCAAAGAAACAGCTGGGAACTAAAACATTTCTAAATAATCCTATGAATGTAATGTAGATGTACGATTCACTTTCCTATTTACATTTTCTTTATAATTTTATTTCTTATAATAAACTTATCCACTTGATAAAATAAAAAATAATTAAAATTGCAACTTAAAAGAATTTAAGTGATTCATAATACCTCAAATATTTTCAGTACATTAACAGCAGTTGCATTCCAGGAAGACTATGAACAATTTCCACCTCGCTGACTAATTATGCCTCAGTTGTTTTCCTTCCATACAAGAAAACAAATGAGAGAGATATCCTTGGGTCCACTGTAAGTTTTAACAAAAGGTACCTCATTTATAAAACTTCAGTATTCTCGTTAATAACGAATGACCATACCTGGGTTCACAACCTATTTTATCACATACATGTAAGTGTGGCGTGGCATCATTTTCGAGAACTGCCTATTTAATGGAAACAACTGTGTGTTTGTAAAAGAAAAAATGTCCAATTTCATATGTTTGTGCTTTCAGTGGAAAAAAATGTGCTTTGCATAGCAATTCTGGGTCATTACAGAAGGTGCATTTGGAAAGCAGGGTCAGTGTATATTAATAATTTTCATTATTTTCTATCTCCCAAAGTCACTGCATTGATTCTACCTATGGACTAGAATTTAATGGGAATGTGAAATGCTATTATAGAAGAAACTGCATTAAAAAATTCATTTTTTATGCAGATCCTTTTTTCAGTCTCATTATGACCTTGATATGCAATTGCTACTGGTCCTTGTGCCTCGTGATACACAATGGTAGGGGGTGGGGCAGTGGGAAGAAGTGCCTTAAAGGACTTAGGGCTTTGAGTTGATAAAGCTCAATGCATCAACAGTGGCAGGAGGCAATCAAAAAGATCTCATGAGTTCTTTATTAGAAACGTAATATCCAGAATGAATTCTCTTCTCTGCCTCTCAGGCTATGCTTGGATTAATATGTGCTGTCTGAACTCCACTTTCTTGAATAGGATATGAACAAACAGGTTTCGGAGAAGAATGACTGAGATGGGGAAGGAGCTAGAAATCCTGTTAATAAAAGGAACTGCTTGAAGTTTACTTTATTATGTGAAGTAAAGTGAGCCAGTTACCAAAAAAGAAAAGAAATTCTGCATGATTCCATTCATATGAGGTATTTAGAGAAATCAAAACATAGAGACAGAAAGTAGAATTTTGGTTGCCAGGAGCTGGAGGTAGGAGGAATGAGGAGTTGTTAACAAGTATAGAGCTTCAGTTTTGCAAGATAAAATGATTTCTGAAATAAGATATTGGTGATGGTTGCACAGCAATGTCAATGTACATAGTACAACTGAAGTGTGCACTTAAAATGGCTAAAATGGTAAGTTATATGTTGTATTTATTTTACCGTAATTTAAAAGATTTTTAAAAGAAGCTTCTGAAGAAACCTGCTTAATCAGAAAAAAGAAACAATTATGGGCAGAAGATAAAGAAAGGGGAAAGTATGCTAATGAAGACTTACTACATGGAAAATAATTATCTTTATTTTTGTTGCTTCAAGAAAAATCCAGCACCAACCAATGTCAGCTACTGGGATAAAAATTTCACTTCAATATAAATAAGAGAAATTCAACAGTCAGAATGTAAGACTGAAAGATATATGGAATGAACTACTGATACAGGACCTGTGGTCCATGGTATTAGTGATCATGGAATCATATATGCTCTAGGAACCAGTTAGTAGCAAGACGGGGTAGTGTAATAAAAAAGAGAATTAGGAGGGAGTCAGAAGCCCTGAGTGTATGTCTACCTTCTTCACTCATTAGCCATGTTCTTTGCTGTATCTTAATGTCCTTGTCTTAAGACAAGAGCTTGTCTAAATTAAGAGCTTGTCTATTCATTTGCCAGGACTTCCATAATCAAGGACCACAGCTGGGTGACTTACACAACAGAAATTTATTGTCTCACAGTTCTGGAGGCTGGAAGTCTGAAATCAAGGTGTCAGCAAGGTTGGTTTCTTCTACGGCATTTCTTGTTGACTTGCAGGTGGCCACCTTCCATGTATTTACATGATCTTCCCTCCGCATGCCCATCTGTGTCCTGATCACTTCTTAGAAGTCACATTGCATTAGGGCTTACCCTTATAACCTCATTTTTGCTTAATTACCTCTTTAAAATCCTATCTCCCAAACAGTTACATTCTGATGTATTAGGTATTAGAATTTTAATATATGAAACTGGGTGTGAGAGGAAGACTGTTTACCCCATAGCAGCTTGGAGAGTATTTCTACACAAAATGGCAACTGAGACGAGCATCTATCTCCACTCTGAACAAATTTCTATTTAAAGGATCTAAATGAAGGGGGAAAAAATGTAGCTACGTCAGAATTGAGGAAATTTCTGGCAGATACAGTACACAGAGGCCAAAGCAAAAGAAGACACCAAAATGCTCCTTGATAAGAAGATGCTTTTTATCAGTGGGTGAGCATCTCTGTTAGTAGAAAGAATCTTAGAGAATCACATGATCAGCCTAATGTAGTGAAATCAGAGCTGAATTAAGGTTGAGCCTTGAGAAAGATGGGAACATCCACTTGGAATAACTTTGTCACTGCTGAGCAGCTTTATATCATCTGTCTAAGATGGTGGTTCAGCTGTGCACATGCTTTGTCTCTCCTCTCTGTTGATCCCCATTCAAATGATAGTAACAGATAAAAGGCCTATAACATGGATAGAGGCTTCAGCAAATGAATTTTATCAACATATTTCTACAAGAGAAAAGCAGGTGAAAATAGTGGAAGCTGTAGCCTAGAGTTTAAACAAAGTGGGATTCAGTGCAATAGAAAATCAGTCAAGGCTCTAGACCTAAGACAACAAGCAGGTTAAGACAAGAACGAAAAAGAAGGCAGAAAATAGGGGAATTGATTAGAGGTTTGTGTATACCACAAAAAAAGTTGATTCCAACTTACCCCATTTTCCCACCCTTTTATACAGAATATTTTAAATAGTTGGTATCTCCTTCCAAGGTAAAAAAGAAAAAATGAAGATATAACTGTTACATGTTTTTTTAAAAATCTAGAGATAACTAGGATAGCTACAGAGTGTGTTAGTGCCCTTCAGCTCTCCTGTTTCTGACACTTAAAAATAATAGGCAGCTCCCTTAACACTCATCTGTAAGAAGCCTGGTGTTACTAACTCTACCCATAAACAGAGTTTGTACCCAATAATCCCTCTTAGATATTAAATTTGACTTAATATCCAAGGTCACCAGAAGCAGAGAATAATATATAACATTAAAGATGAAAGCCAAAATATAAACAAACAGGAAAACTGACCCCAGATGAAACTGAAGCTATTTTGTATCTTTGAAGACAGGGAAGAGAATATTGCATGCATAAAACAAGAAATTTGTAACATTTAGAAAACAAGAAGTATGCCTAGAAATTAGTTTTTGAAATAAGCTTTTAAATAAAAAAGACAGAAATAAAGCAAGGAAATCTCCCAGAAAGTAAACTAAAGGACAGAAGTTTGAATAATTTAAGAAAAATGTTTTTAGAAAATAAAAAATAAATCCAGTAGTTCAAATTTTACTATCGTGCCTTGTGCAGTTGCTTGCAAGTATAATCCCGCTACTTCGGAGGCTGAGGCTTTTGAGGCCAGGAATTTGAGACCAGCCTGGGCAATATAGCAACATGCCCATCTTGTATTAACATTAAATATATATATTTATATATACATATATATAATATACATTACATATATATGTACACATATATATTTACTATCAGGTATAAAGGGAAAAATAGAGAAAATGTGTAAATCCTGGATGCAATTTTTTAAAATACAGATTTGTATAACCTCAAACTCAGAGAGTCTGATTTAAGAGCTCAAAGTCAGACCCTGGTAACCATAATTTTACAAATGTCTCATATGATTTTTATTCCAGTGCAATTGTTGAAGAAAGCTGTTGCTACTTGGAATTACCTTCAATTAGAAGGTTGAGTAGAAGAAGGATGAACCAGAAAAACTGAGTACTCATCTCAAAAGCATTTCACTTCTGATTCTCTACCCATATATCCTATAAAAGTTGTATCCATAGAGAATCAAAAAAGCTTATATTTCACCTCAAGGCTAAACAGAGGTGATCCAATATCCTGCCAGAGTGTATGCTTTGTTTTTCTGGGAAAGATCTCCCTGAAAAAGGACAAGACTTGAGAAGTGCATTTTGTTATAGAAGATGCAGAGTTCCGAGAAAATCAAAATATGGTGAAGATGCAGATTTCCGAGAAAATCAAAATAGGGTGAAGATGCTGGATAGTGGAAGAGAAGAGGAAGTGTGCCCTCCTGCAATCATATAAGGATGTCATCATTCCATTCATTAAAGGCAATCCAAACCTTTAGAAGCATATTGATTGTCCTGTGCTTGATCAAACAAGAAGAAATCAGACCCTATTAAGTTTACGAACCTCTTTTCTAGCCCAATATTCTAAATTCTACTATGGCATGCTGCCAGAAACCCAGAATTCATAAAAATGTCTTCAAGAAAAGCTATGAATGTAACAGTAAAAAGGTGAGAGGACTGTAGGATGCTAATGGCTAATCATGCAGAAATTCTTTTAAAAATATTAGAATGCCAGGTTCCATCTTATGCTCTTACTGCAAGAAAATTATGTGTGAATCATAGTGACTGACTTAATGAATAACACTAAGAAAAATTAGAGTTAAAGCTTTTGAACACTGTATGCTGAACTCTAATGAAGCATTTTACATATGTCTACTTATTTAAGTTCACAATAACCCTGTAAGGTAGGTTAAAGTAGTAAAGTAACATCCTCAGCTTCTTACATTTCAGGTCAGTATCAGAGAAAGAATTTGAATCTAACAGTCTCGCTTCAGAATCCATCTTAACCACTAAACTTACAAGCTTTAAGTTGACAATGGAAATGGAGAAAACATCATAAAATATGACAACAAGATGGGGAAGGCCCACAGCTAGGACAGAAAGAATAAGAATAAAAGAAGGATAAAGTAAAATGGTAGGAATAACACTGTTAACTTCAAATCTACTGGGATGTAACATGAAAAATAAGAGGCATGGAATTTTACAGCAAAATTACAGATGCTAGCTTAGGTTTCTCCAAGATTTGGTAGCATGTACATCATGGCTAGAATGTGGATAATGCAATAAACAGATCTAATAGAAAGAATAATAATTATAGTATCAAACACTCTGGAAACCAACGCATTTTTAAATGGATCATCTGGTGGAGAACATTTAGGTGAGAATTAGCAGATAATTAAAAAGTAAAAACTTTGAGAAAGTAAAGAAAGACTGTAGAGCCTGACAAAGCCACTATGTTTCTACTGCAAATTGTAAAATTCCCCTAACGTAGTAGTGATGGGCCTTCTTCTTTGCTCAGGAAGCAGATGCAGTGGAAAGAGTATGAGCAGTAACATGGCACAAAACTAGGTTTAAATCCCAGGTCTCTCATTTATCATTTTGACTTTTTGTAAAACTACTGATATTTCCCGAGTCTCATCTGGAAAATGGGAACAATTTTCTTTACCATATTCCATTGAAATAATTAATTTAAAATAACACATGAAATACATATCAGGTCCACTAAATGTCAGTTATCTTCTGCTGGAACTCTTGTTATGCTGAAAATAGAAAATAAAACAAATGTTTGGCTTTCTTTGCTAACTATATGGCCTCCTAAACATGAAGAAGGAGAAAAACCACTATGTTGCACTGACTGCTGAACAATCAGAGAAACTGAAATTGAGTCCGAAAAAATAAAGGATATTGTAGGTGGTGAAAATATGATGAAAACCTTGAGAAGATCTACCCATACCATCTTGAAATATGTGATAATAAAAAAACACAGGTGTGAGGTGAAAATGAGCAATGGAATGTTCTAGTAAATGCAAGTAATTTGCTTTCAGAGTAGGACCTACTTCATACTATAAATTATTAAAATTTCCTTTCAACATTTTTCCCCTGTATACTATAATTTGACGTCAATGGTAGGGAGACTCCTAAATAAACAATGGATCAAAGAACAAATTGCAAGGGAAATTAGAAAATAATCTGATACTAATGAAAATAATGTACCAATGAACATTGTACTAATGAACACAATGTACCAAAACTCATAGGATGCAACTACATCAGTACCTAGAGGGAAATTTGTACCTGTAAATTCCTATATGAAGAAAAGAAAGATCTTAAATCAATATGTTAGCCTCATACCTTAAGAAACTAAAAAATGATGAGCAAACTAAGTCACAAGCAAGCAGAAGATGAGAGTGGACATAATTGAAAGAGAGAATAGAAAAACAAGAGAAAAAAAATCAATGAAACCAAAATTAGTTCTTTGAATGGACCAAGAAAACTGGCAAAACTTTTGCTTAGCTTGACCAAGAAAAATAAAAGAGAGAAATATATTAAAATCAGGAATAAAAGAGGGGACATTATTACTGAGTTTACAAAATTAAAAATGATTATAAGGAAATACTAGGAACAAATGTATGGCAAAGAAGTAGATAAACTAAATGAAATAAACAAATTTCTGAAATAAACACTTATCTCTGAAACTAACTCAAGAAGAAATTTTAAAATCTTAGTAGACTTTTAAGAGAAAAGAGATTGAACTAGTAATCAAAAAACTTCCCACAAAGGAAAAGACTGGGCCCAGATGGCTTCCCTAGTAAATTCTACCATTTAATAGATTAAAACCAATTCTGCCATAAAAAATAGAAGAGGAGGAAAAACTTTCCCACTTATTTTATGAGTCCGGAATTACTCCGATACCAAAACCAGACAAAGACTTTTAGAAGGGTAATCCTTAACAAAAGGGTTACACCTTAAAGGATCCATTGCAACTAATCCATTACAACGAATTGCAATGGATACTTGAAGGTTTAATCCTTTTGTTAAGGATTTGCATTCCAGCCTGGGTGAAAGAGTGAGACTCTGTCTCAAAAATAAATAAATAAAAATAATAAATAATAAATTTAAAAATAAAAACTAACTAAAAAAATCTATCATATGTTCATAAATCGGATGACTTAGTATTGTTAATATAGCAATACTCCCCAAATTGATTTAGATTCAATGCAATTTCTACCAAAATTCCAGCTGCCTTATTTATGCGGCAAAAATGGACAAGCTGATTCTAAAATTATTAAACATAGAGTTACTATATGACCCTCAACTACAAAACTTTTAGAAGGTAATACAAAAGTAAATCTTCATGTCCTCAGATTAGGCAACAGTTTCTCAGACATGACACCAAAAGCACAAGTGACAAAAGAAAAAAAATAAAATAAAAAATGATAAATAAGACATCATCAAAATTTAACAGATATTGTTTCAAAGGACACCACCAAGAAAGTAGAAATACAACTCACAGAATGGGAGAAAATATTTGCAGATTGTATATCTGACAAGGCACTTGTATCTAGCATATACAAAGAACACTTATACACTTATAACTTTATAATAAAAAGGCAAACTATCCAATCAAATCATGGGCAAAGAAATGAATAGACCTGTCTCTCCAATGAAGGTAAACAAATGGCCAATTCGCACATGAAAAGATATTTGACATCATTAGTTATCAGGGAAATGTAAATTAAAACCACAGTGAGAGGCTTGGTATGGTGGCTCATGCCTGTTATTCCAGCACTTTGGGAGCCCGAGATGAGTGGATCACTTGAGGCCAGGAGTTCAAGACCAGTCTGGCCAACATGGCAAAATGTGGTCTCTACTAAAAGTACAAAAATTAGCTTGGTGTGGTGGCACATGCCTGTAATCCCAGCTACTTGGGAAGCTGAGGCATGAGAATTGCTTGAGCCTTGGAGTTAGAGGTTGTAGTGAGGGGAGATTGTGCCTGAACACAAAAAACAAACAAACAAAAAACCCACAATGAGATGCTACTTCACACCTGTTAGGATGACGTGAATCAAAAAGTCCAGTAATAAGTGTCAAGGATGCAGAGAAAACAGAACCCTCATATACTTCCGCTGGCAATGTAAAATGGTACAAACACTTTGGAAACCAGTCTAGTAGTTTCTAAAATTATTAAATGTAGAGTTACTACATGACCCAGCAATTTTACTCCTAGGGATATACCCAAGAAAAATGCAAACATATGTTCACACGAAGACTTGTATACAAATGTTTATAGCAGCATAAAGGCACAGTTCAAATAAAAAACATAAACTTCAAAGCCACTTTTAAATATTTCTATGTATATAAAATGTCGTAAAGTTTTATTTGTGTCAACCAGTGGTTACATATTAGTCATAGTAATGTTAAAGTATTTAACTTATTATTTGATTTTAATTAGACTTACTCATTTCCTGTTTGGGATTCTCAATAGTACTTTGATAAAACAGTAGACAGAAAATAATTCACTTTCTTTGGTGTAGCTTTTGGCCAATTAGTACTTGTCAACCAAGAACCAGGATATTATCTGAGGTCAACTTTAACAATTCTTTTATTTTCCTTGCTTATAAATGAGTACATGTGCACACATACAATATTTCTTTCATTGAAGCCACCAAAGAAGTGGCAGGCCCAAAAGAAAAGAAAAAAGGAAAAAAAGGCAAGAATCACGTTTAAAACATCACCCATAGAAAATATAACTCTCAAAATTGACTATATTTTCATTAAGTTTAAGTCCAGGATGGAGAGCATGCTTAGCAGGTGAATCAGTTTGGATCAGGCCTGGCTCCTTAAAACAACAACAACAAAAATCCCAAATAAAAGTAGCTATACAAGCAGAAGTTTATTTTTCTCACATAAAAGCAATCCTGAGGTTGGCAGTCAAGGGCTGGTATAAGTGTTCCTCAGTGTCATCAGGAAACCAGAATCCTTTCAGCTTCCCACTCCATATCTGGATGTGATCCTTGCTCAGCAGTATTATCTACTTTGAACAGTAAAATGAAAGAAGACAAGAAGGGCTCACCCAACACTTCTTATGACTGATAATTGGCACTTCGTCATACAACTATTTACAATGGGTACTTGAAGGTGTAATCCTTTTGTTAAGCTACAAATATATAAATCTAAACTAAGGAAGGAGGAGAAAGTGAAAAGGAGGCAATACCTAGAAATCTCTGCTATAAGAGTGGTGTAACAATCATCAACATTTCTGTCATTCCAAGTCTAATCAAGTAATGAGCATAAATAATTTATATATAAACTGCACTTAGAAATTTTTAATTGGCTTCCATAAATTAAATGTAAACTTTTAAGTTTTTATTCTACTTTTATGTGCCAATGGTAATTATCCTGCAGCCATGTTAATTACATATATTTTTCCAAAGCTGTGTGCCAGATCAAAAAGTTATAATGTTCAATGTATACAATGAGCTCTGTTTTCAATCACTGTGCAAAAAAGAGAAATATTTAGAAAAAGCAAGTAATGGCAGAGTCTGCAACAATTTATAGGATACCATGTCAATTTCTCATGAAACATGGAGACTTTTCCCCTTGTAGTTGCTTGAAGATGGCTGTGAATTATTTGATTCCTCCTTCTATTGAGACTGGATTCTACTTCTCCTCTCAGTAACCTGGCTATCTCTGTAATATGTTTACAGTAATAGAATGAAGCACAAACAATGCTATGTAACTTCTGAGGCTAAGTCTCCAGGGATTTGCAGTGTTTTCCTTCATTGCTTGAATTACTTTTTTTTGGAACCCAGTTGTCATATTTTTAAAGTCTAAGCCAAGTTGAGAGGCCGTGTGAAGAAGAAACAAAATACAAGCCAACGCTAACTGCCAGTGATGTGCATGAATTATATTAGATGATGGAGCCCAGTTGGATATGCAGATACCTGCATTCTCCGCTGAGACAAAGAGTAAATAGAGTAAAATAACCCAGATGAGCCTGTCAAACCTTATGAAATATAGTACATTTTTTAGGCCACTAAGATTTGTTATACAATAATGTATAACTAACACACACATAACTGATGCACACACCCTCCCATGTTAAATCAGTGATAAAATACAATTTGTTTTCATATGGTGTTAGACTTAAAATATTTGTCATCTTTCTAAAATGATTCTTAAACTTGTTAAATCATTAAGAAATGCCAATTGCTCCTATGAATCAAGACTATGTCATCAGACCTTTAAATCCATACTGCCTGGACTAGCAGTAGACTGAGTCATTATGTAAATATTTATTTAAGAAAAGATGCTTTTCAAGAGATGCACATTTATAATGTCAAAAGTAAGTGAGGTATAAGGAATGAAAACTTTTTGATAAGCCGTGTAAAAATCTCAAGAAAAAATGTATTCTTTTGGAAATTATTTTGAGCATTTTAAGGAGAATGACATTTACATATAGAATGCTTTCCTTCAGTAGAAAGAAAATAAAAAAAGGAAGGACTAAAAAAGAAAACCACTTTCGGTAATCTCTCATTTTGTTAGGCATATTAAATTGACCTTTGATTTCTGGCTATTTTTCAAAACATATTTCCTGTACTGTTTGTAGAGTTCTGCAAGTTTAAAGTTCAGAGCCAAATTTGGATTTTATATATTTTATTACACTGTAAAGAACAAGACCTTAGACTACAGACATTTTTTATATGCCCCTCACGTGATTACCTTGTGAATTTAATAGTCTATGCCATTTAAATTTCCCCTTTCTAATTCTAAAAGGTGATATGGAGTCTATGCATGACAAAGATTCAATGTAAAGACAAATTTTGATTGTAACTTATGATTGTTCTATACTACTGAGAGTATGTAATTATGAAGAATAGCTCAAGAAAATATTCTTAAAGTTACAAAAAATTATGAAGCTTAGAAATAAAGACATTTCATCTAAGAATATCTCCTTATTTAAGAATATAAGTAATTTCTCGAGTAACCTAGAAAAAGTATCAGTAATCTAGAAAGAAATTATTCATACCTTAAAACCATATGAAGAAACTATAATAAATAATATAGACTATTATCAGAACTACATAACTGTTGAACTTTTCTGTTCAACAAACATATTCCACAATTTTAATAGAATTTCAGGCATTTATTAAAGATATCATTGATGCATGGCATCTATAAAACATTTCAATTTAGCTAGCTTTGAAATGGCTAATGGTACCCAGCACTCACCTCCTCCACAAAGAGGGACAAAAGAGCAAGTAGAAAGCCCCATGTTGAATGCAGCTTCTAAGAGAGAACACTGGAACTCAGCAAGGAAATGACAGGAAACCTCTGAAAAACTGAAGCAGCCAGCCTAATCAGTATTGGCTTGGAGCCAGGAGGAACTCTCCATTGAGGGGAAAGGGTAAGCACAATATCCCCAGTGGTCCACATTCCTATGCAAACTCCTACAATCCAGCCAAGGGAGAGCCTCTCAGCCCTCATGGGCCCAAGACTAGTATAAGGAGTTGCCTGGAGTCCACACAAAGGCATAGTTTCAGAGAAGGACTTTACACTGGGTCCCACACACTATCGGAGACCCAAGCAACTGCAGCACAGCACCATTTTGAGAGCCCGCCTAATTACATCCTGCTCTAGGGCCCGACAGCCCTGCATCTCCACAACCCCAATGACATCCCTCAGAGGACTGCAGTGTTATGACGCCAAGCAGACCCAGCATTATAGCATGTTGCCTAGCATTCTAGCCATACAATATCCTAGCCCCCAAAGAAGAGGAGGTGCAATGCAACAAGGAGGCTGCCACTGACAAGGGGAGCTAAAGCATACACGCCCCCCACCCCACTCCAAAGAGCTTGAGAGCTGCATGCCCAGGGCTGCTGCTACCACTGTAAGCAACCTCACTTCCTCTAGCAGCAAGGCCACTGCTCATGCCTTCAGGGGGCCTGGGTACTGGCATGAATAAGCATGTCATCCAGGTCCCTAGGGATCAATTTGCCCCACCTGTGGCCTTCAGTACCTGCACACACTACTGGGGTTCCTGAAGACAGGCCCACCCCATCATCACTGCTGTCTGTGCATGCTGCCTCGGGGGCCTGGGGGTAGGCCTTCCCTGCCTGCTTCCACCAGCACACAGATGCACTGTCCAGGGACATAAGAAATGAGACCACCCCACCCACTACCAGCACCCACATGAACCTCCCTGGGACCTGGTGACCAGCTTACCTAGCCTACCACCGCCATTTCCAGCACCTGTGCATGCCACTCAGGGACCTGAGGTTGGTCTGCTGCCACAGTTACCACCAGAAATGCCATTCATGCCGTCCAAGAACATAAGACCCTACCCACCTGGCCCACCACTGCCAGCACCCACACAAGCTGCTTGGAGGCCCAAGGACTTGTCTGCCTGGGTCTACCTTTGCTGGTACTCACATACACTACTTAGAGGCCCAAGGACCTGCACACCTAGCTTGCTGCTGCCACCACTGACACCCAAGGATTGGCTCTCCTGGCATTCCTGTCCTGAGCAGAACCTCACCACAGCCTCTACTAACCACTGCAACTGAGGAACTCACAGACTCTGTTTATAGCTGAAAAAAGTATACAGAAACTATACGATTGCAGCCACCCTGCATCAAAGCCAAAGCATGCTACTTAACCAATGATATAGATACATCTGTAGAAAAAAGTCTTTCTCTACAGAAGCTGATCCATAAAATTTGGAGTAACTCATACCAAATGCAAAGATATCAACATAAGGACACAAGAAATACATAAAAGCAAAGAAGCATGATGCCTCCAATGAAAAACAACTTCTCCAGTAACAGATCTCAAAGAAAAGAAAAGCTATGAAATGCCTGAAAAAGCATTCGAAATAATGATATTAAAGAAACTAAGTGAGATACAAGAGAACACAGATAAATGATACAAATAAATCAGAAAAACAATTTATGGCTATTTTGACTGAGCAACCCTAGTGACAGGAGCCGGAGCAGCAGCTTAGGTTATCCCCATTTCCCTTCCCCTTTCCCTTTTCCAGTTGACTTTCTGGGCCTTCCTATACTCCACAGACTCAATCCCATCACATCCCAGTAACAAGAAAAAGAGAACCCCATGGAGAAGACCAGCAGGGAGAACAGTGTTGCAGGAGAAAGAAGGTATTCTCTCTGAGACAGCCGAGGAGCCAAAGATGAAGTCCAAATACCCAGGCCTAGAACAAGAGCCTGGAGGCTCCGACTTCCTCATGAAGAGGTTACAGAAAGGGAAAAGATACTTTGACTCAGGAAACTACATGTCCAAAGCCAAGATGAAGACTAAGCAGTTGCCTAGTGCAAAACCGGACAAGAACCTGGTAACTGGCGACCACATCCACGCCACAGGATCTGTCCCAGAGAAAGTCCTTAGTTATCACCAGCAAGCTTGCAGGGTAACTCAGGCTGCCCTCTCCTACTATTCCTTACCCCACTGGATGTTTATATATTATAGGCAGGGATGAAACAGGCGCCTAGTCAGATCTCAGCTTACTAGGCAGAAATGACTATGATTCTCCTCATGGCTGCTGAGAAGGTAACGTCAATTGAAGAGGGGCTCTGAGTCCATTCCTTTGGTTAAATTGAGACTCCTACATCCTCCCTATAGTCCAGGTAGGGCCCAGAAATAGGAAAGACTAGGATTGGATAATTCTCCAAATGCTTTCTCTTTTGTGAGAAAATGGAGAGATGTGATTTCTCCTTTTGGAGGGGACATCCCAAAATTTATTAAGCTAAGCCTTGGGAATAATATGGCAGGTTTAACATCCAAAAGCTAACCTGACGTAGTTGGGAAAGGTAGATTAAATGAGAAATGTTTTTGTGCTTCTAAGTGTTTTGTCCCTTATGATGCTATTGCTTCATGTTTCCATTACAGCAGGTTTCAAAAATCCTTCAAAAGAAAAAGAGCTGGGCATGGTGGCTCATGGCTGTAACCCCAGCACTTCGGGAGGCTGAGGTGGGTGGATTGCCTGAGGTCAGGAGTTCAAGACCAGCCTGGCTAACATAGTGAAACCCTGTCTCTACTGAAAATGCAAAAAATTAGCTGGGTGTGGTGACAGGTGCCTGTAATCCCAGCTACTAGGGAGGCTAAGGCAAGAGAATCACTTGAACCCGGGAGTTGGAGGTTGCAGTGAGCCAAGATCACACCATTGCACTCCAGCCTGGGGAACAAGAGCAAAACTCTGTCTCAAAAAGAAAAAGAAAAACATACTTGCTTGCCTAAAACTGCAATGCCCACTTAGCCCCTGTTACTTACCATCTCTTGCAGTTTGGCCTGGCTCTCAAATAACATAAAGATTAATGAATGTTACTCACAGAAAATGGGCACTTTTTCTCTTTCTCTCTCTTCTAGCATATTGCTTTTGAAAGTATTGTGGGATAGTGGGAAAAACACTGGTTTAGGAGTCAAGGCATATGGGTTCTAGTTCTACTCTGTCTCCGCAGTGCTCATGCATAATCTTTAACTCATTTAGCCTCTCTGGATTTCTATTTCCTCATCTCTAATATAGAGTTCAAATATATATAAGATTGATTCTGATTCTAACTCCCTAAAACTTCCAGCAGAAAAACTCTGTATTGCTCATTGTAAAATTAAAAGTGAGGAAGGCCAGTAGGTGATGCGGTAATAGTGTGGTGCTATGAAATACTGGGAAAGTATTACACAGGGGAACCATTTGAGGGTTACACGAGGTGAGAGAAAGTTGCAATTTGGGAATTACCAATTTAGGCAAGTGAACCTGAATTTCATGTAGGGCACAGTCTTGAGGGTCCAAAGAAGAAGAGGAAGAAGAGGAAGAAGAGGAAGAAGAAGAAGAAGAAGAAGAAGAAGAAGAAGAAGAAGAAGAAGAAGAAGAAGAAGAAGAAGAAGAAGAAGAAGAAGAAGGAGAAGAAGAAGCAGCAGCAGCAGCTAGCCATGGGAACTTCTTGCCTCTGACCCAGCCCAATTTCCCAGCCTACATCTGGGCCTTAGCTTCTAAAAAGCTGCTCTTGCAGCAGAACTGTGCATCTGGGAAAACATGCTCAATCATGCATGCGTATGTGCCGACCCATGGGTCAGATGTAATATGATGCCAGGTGTATTTTGGGGAAAGAGAAAGAAAAGGGATAAACTGAACTAGCCTTTGGGGCTTAGTACCACAGCAGAGCTGAATGAGAAGGTATATAGGAGATTATTCACCTTGCAGGAAGCTGGGGAAAGTGTTTAGGGAGATGAAGAAGACTGAGAAATCTCTGCCTTCTCAGCAGCCCAGCTCTTGTGGGATGTGAAGAAGTAGCAACGCTGATGATTCATGAACAGGAGGAGGAAAGGACTTGAAAGTGACCAGCATCTACGATCTGGTTATCACCAGCTTGCACTAAATCTTACTGAATACAACCTGCTAGTTATAATAGAGAAGGACAGGGTGATAACTAACTATTCAAGAGTTAAGATTATGTAATCCTCCCTTGCACTCTTACATCACAAATTCCAATATGCTAAACATTTGGCCTAATGAGAATAACTGATGAACTTGCTGATGTGCATGTGGGGGAATGAGGCATGTATATATTTCTCTTATGACTGGTCATTCAATTGTCAGGCTGTCATTCTGATTGGATAGGAGGAAGTTGGTGAGGAAGGAATGAAGAGAGCAGGAACCCTGGAGTCCCTGGCTTCTTAACTTTTTGGCTGTCACTTGTATATAATTTCTGTGCTTTTGACTCCACTTCCTCATGCTATCACCCTTAATTTAAAGTCTATATGGGAAGGGGAAAATGTTGATCATCATTGTATAGTTTCTCCAATGGTCCTAGCAATGTTATACATAGGTATGTCATATTATTACATATATAAACAAAAAAAATTCATCATCTAGATAAGAAATTCAACAACAAGTTATAAAAAAGCTAAACAGAAATCCCGGAACCGAATAATCAATGAAATTTTTAAAATGCACCTGAGAGCTCAACAATAGACAGTCAAGCAGAATTTTTGACCTGGAAAACAGGTTTATAGAAATAAACCAGATTTTAAAAAAAGAATTCTTTAAATAGAAGAATAAAGCCTATATAAGATGTGGAACACTGTAAAGTGACCAAATATTTCAATCTGTGGTGTTTGGAAGGAGAAAAGATGAGCAGAAGTGCAGAAAACTTATATAATGAAATAATATCTGAAAATACCTGCAAGAGATATAGACATCTGGACACAGGAAGCTCAAAAATTCTTAAATAAATTCAACTCAAAAATCTCTTCCCAAGGCACATTATAGTCAAACTGTCAAAAGTCAAAGACAAAGATTTCTAAAAGCAAGAAAAACGTGTCAAGTCTCATATAAAAGAATCCTTATCAAACTAACAGCAGATTTCTCAACAGAAACCTTACATAAAGCCAGTAAAAACTGGAATGATATATTCAAAGTGCAGAAAAAAGCTGTCATCCAAGAATACTACATGTAACAAGTATATCCTTCAAAATAGAAGAAGAAATAGTTTTTCCCAGACAAGCAAAAGCTGTGGGTATCCATCACACCATTAGATCAATGCTAAAAGAAATGCTTAAGAGAGCCTGTCTTAATTCATTTGTGCAATTATAAAATACTTGAGGCTGGATAATTTGTAAAGTGAAGAGGTTTATTTGGCTCTTGGTTCAGCAAGCTGTTCAAGAAACATGACACTGACATCTGCATCAGTTGAGGGACTCAGGCTGCTTCCTCCCATGGAAGGAAACAAACAAACAAAAAAAGCTGGCATGTACAGAGATCACATGGTGAGAGAGAAAATGTGAGGGTAAGTAGATGCCAGGCTTTTTTTTAACAAACAGCTTTTGTGGGAACTGGTAGAATGAGAACTCTCTCATTACCATGAGGATGCTACTAAGCCATTAAGGAGGGATCTGCCCACATGACCCAAACACCTTTAGGCCCCACCTTCAACTTTGAATATCAACTTTCAACATGAGATTTGGGGAACAAACATCCAAACTATAGCAGAGTTATACACCTGGAAGCAACAGTACAATATCTACTATCTTAAAAACACACGAAAGTATAAAATTCACTGGTAGAATAGATACATACAAATGAAAAAGAGAAGGGACTGAAATGTTACCACTGTGGAAAACCATTAAACTGGAAAAGTAAAAAGCAAAATAGGAAGAAAAGAACAAAGAATATAAAAAATGATCAGAAAAAATTCAACAAAATAAAAGGAGTAAGTCCTCACATATACATATCAATAACAACGTTCAATGTAAATGGTTTAAATTCCCCAACTAAAAGATATACATTGGTGGAATGGATTAAAAACAAAAACAAGACCCAACTATATGCTGCCTACAAGAAACTCACTTCACCTCTTAAGACATAGACTAAAAGTAAAGAAATGGAAAAAGATTTTACACACAAATGGAAACCAAAATTGTGTAGAAGTAGCTATACTTCTATCAGACAAAATAGACTTTAAGTAAAAAACATAAAAAGAGACAAAGAAGTCACTATATAATGACAAAGGGATCAATTTAGCAATAGGATATACTACAAATGTAAACATATATGCACCCAACACTGAAGTACCCAGATATATAAAGCAAATATTATTAGAGTTAGAGTGATAAACCGTAACAATAATAGTTGAGGACTTCAATACCCTACTTTCAGCATTGGACAGATCATCTAGACAGAAAATAAACAAAAAAAATCCCATCAAATTTCATCTGTACTATAGACCAAATAGACCTAACAGACATTTGTATAACATTTCATCCAATTCTGTAAAATACACATTCTTCTTATCAGCACATGGAACATTCTCCAGGATAAGCTATATGTTAGCCCACAAAACAAGTCTCGACATATTTTTAAAAAACGAAATCATATCAAGTATCTTCTCAGACCTCAGTGAATAAAACTAGAAATCAGTAACAAGAAAACTTTGGCAACTATACAAATATATAAAATTTAAACAACAAGCTCCTGAATGACCCCTAGGTCAATGAAGAAATTAAGAAAACAGTGACAGTGGAAACACAACATACCAAAATTAACAGGATACAGCAAAAGCAATACTAAGAGAGTTTATAGCAATAAACATCTACATCAAGTAGAAAAATTTCAAATAAACAGTCTAACAATAAACATCAAAGAACTAAGAAAGTAAGAACAAACCAAACCCCGAATTAGCAGTAGGAAAGAAATAATGAAGATTAAAACAGAAATAAGGTAAATATAGTCTAAAAAAGATACAAAGGATCAATGAAACAAAAAATTGGTTTTTGAAAAGATAAAACCTACAAACTGCTAGCTAGACTAACCAAAAAAAGAAGATCCAAATAAATAAATTCAGAAACAAAGGAGATATTACAATTTACAACACAGAAATACAAATGATCATTTTGATTATGAGACAACTACCTGCTAACAAATTGGATAACCAAAAAAAAAAAATGAATAAGTTCCTAGAGACATACAATATACCAAGATGAAATCAGGAAGAAAGAAAATCTGAACAGACCAATAAAGGGTAATGAGATTGAATCAGTAATAAAGTCTATCATCAAATAACAGCTCAGGACAGGATAGCTTTAGTACTAAATTCTACCAAACCTATAAAGAAGAACTACCACCAATTCTTCTCAAACTATTTTAAAAATTAAAAAGGAAGAAATTCTAATGTATTTTATGAGGCCAACATTACTTTGATACCAAAAGCAGATAAGAACACAACAAATAAAGAAAACTACAGGCTAATATCCCTGATAAAAACAGATGCAAAATCCTCAACAAAATAATACGAAAGCAAACCAAATCCAACAATACATCAGAAAGATAATACAACATGATCAAGTGGAATTTATTCCAAGGACACAAGGATGATTCAACATACACAAATCAATAAATGCGATGCATCATAATCATAGCAACAGAATGAAGGAGAAAAACCATGATCACTTCAATAGGTGTAGAAAAAGCATTTGGTAAAATTCAATATCCCATTATAATAAAAACACTCAACAAATTAGGCATAGAAGACACATACCTTAACATAATAAAGGCCATATATGAAAAACTGATAGTTAACATTATACCGAATGGGGACAAGTTGAAAATCCTTTCTTCTAAGAACTGAAATGAGACAAAGATGCCCACTTTCACAGCACTTATTCAAAATATGACTGGAAGTCCTAGCCAGAAAAATCAGGCAAGAAAAAGAAAAAGACATCAAGACAATCAAAGCAAAAAAGTGTAACTGTTCCTTTTTGCAGACAACATGATGTTATATATTTTAAACTAGACAGTATCAGAAAACTTTTAGAACTGATAAAGAAATTCAGTAAAGTTGTAGAATACAAAATCAACATACAAAAATCAATAGCATTCCTATACACTAATAACAAACTAGCATAAAAAGAAATCAAGAAAGCAATCCCAATGATAATAGCTACAAAAAAAAAAAACCCACAAAATACCTAGGAATAAATTTTACTAAGGATGTGAAAGACCTGTACAATAAAAACTATAAACCATTGATGAAAGAAATTGAAGAGAACACAAAGGAATGACACCCTATGCTCATGGATTAGAATAATTAATATTATTGAAATGAAAATGACAGTACTATCCAAAGCAATCTACAGATTCAATGCAAATCCTATCAAAATACCAATGGCATTCTTCACAAAAATAGAAAGAAATGCTAAAATTTTTATGCAACCACAAAGAACCCCAACTGGCCAAAGAAATACTGAGCAACAAATTAAAAAGCTAGAGGCATCACACTACCTGACTTCAAAATACACCACCAAACTGTAGTAATCAATGCAGCATAGTATTGGTATAAAAACAGACACACAGACCAATGGAATGGAATAGAAAACCTAGAAATAAATCAACATATTTATAGTCAACTGATTTTCAACAAAGACACCAAGAACATACAATGTGGAAAAGACCTCCTCTTCAAATAATGGTGCTGAGAAAACTGGGTATCAATTTGCAGAAGAATAGAACTAGACCCCTATCTCCCACCATATCAAAAAGGATTAAAGCTTAAAGAAGAAGATCTGAAACTGTAAAATTAGAAGAAAACACTCCAGAACATTGGCCTAAGCAAAGATTTTATGACTAAGACTTCAAAAGCACAGGCGACAAAAACAGAAATAGACAAATGAGACTATATTAAGCTAAAAAGCTTCTGCACATCAAAGGAAGCAATCAACAAAGTGAACCTATAGAATGGGAGAAAATTTTGCAAATTATTTATCTGATAAAAACCTAGTATCCAAAATATACCAGGAACTGAAACAACTCAATAACAAAAACTCAACTAATCCCACTGAAAACTATGCAAAGGTGATCTAAATAGACATTTTCCAAAAGAAGGCATACTAATGGCCAATAGATAGGTGGGAAAATGTTCAACATTGCTGATCAGGGAAACAAATCAAAACCACAATGAGATATCATCTCGCCCCAGTTAGAACGGCTGTTATCAAAATAACAAATGCTGGTGAAGATGCAGAGAAAAAGGAACTCTTATATACTGTTTGTGGGGATGTAAATTATTACTGCCATTATGGAGTTTTCTCTATAAACTAAAAATGGTACTACCATATGATCTAGCAACCCCACTACTGTGTATTTATCCAAATGAAAGGAAATCGGGATATCAAAGGATACCTGAACCTCCATGTATATTGCAGCAATATTCCTATTATAGCCAAGATATGGAACCAACCAGTGTCCATCAATGGAAAAATGGACAAAGAACATGTGGTTTATATACATAATGGAATATTATTCAGCCACAAACAAGAATAAAATATTGTCATTTTCAGCAGCACAGATGAAACTGGAGGTTAAGTGAAATAATCCAGGCATATAGAGACAAACATCACATGTTCTCACTCACATGCGAGAGCTAAAAAATGTGAAACTCACAGATGTAGAGAGTAGAACAACAGTTACATTGCCAGACGCTGGGAAGTGAGGTAGGGGTGTAAAGAGAGGCTGGTTAATGAGTACAAATAAATAAAAGAAATAAATTCTAGTGTTTGATAGCACAGTAGGGTGATATATAGTTAATAATAATGTATTGTATATTTCAAAATAGCTAGAAGATAAGATTTTAAATGTTTCCAACACAAAGAAATGATAACATATTTGAGGAATGAATATCCTAAATACTCTGATTCAATCATACATTACAAAATACATTGTGTACATTCATCAAAATATCACATGAACCCCAAAAATATGTATATTTATTATGTATCTGTTAAAAAGTGTTTAAATATTTGACAATTTAATAGGTTGTAAATATCCTGACAGTAATATTAAAATTATTGCAAATCTATATCTCGGAACTAGGGAGTGTCTGAAGATGCTACTCATCTCTAAGATGTCAGATTTATGTCAAAAACTCTACATGTTTATCATGGCAGCCAAAAACTGTTCGCTTTGGTCAGGTACATTCATCAGCTTTTTTTTTTTTTTTAACCTTAGGTAGAATAAGCTCTGAATAACGGATAGTTTGATGTCAAAAATATACTAAATTATAATCCTACGTATCCATGGAGGACCTGACAATTTATACAGGCATTATCTTATTTGATGCTCAAAGTAACCCCATAGGATGGTTAAAGATTATTTTTGTAATGTAAGTCAAGTATATGAAACTCTGAAAAGCCTTGTCCAAGTTGACAGTAAATGACCCAGTGGGGACCCAATCCAGAACTTCCAAAACCTGCTGCTAATGCACTTGCTGCTATATCACTCTGCTTCAGATCACACAATGTACTTTAACTTGAGGGATTGATAGCAGAACCGACAACTACTGTCTTTAAAAGGAAAGTATAAATTTATTTTATGATGTATTAGAAATTACAGAATATTGTAAAGGACAGAGATATAAAGTGTGGTTATTGTCAAAAAGAGCCTTTGCAAAACTGTCTCAGAAGAACATTTATTTCCTTCCCATGTGTCTTCTGATTCATGTCTGCTTACTCAGAAAAATAAATATTTTACTACTGTCTCCTCTGCAGAACCAATATTACTACAGAAGAGCAAAATACTTGCTATTCTGCTTCATGAATCAAAAATATTGCTGACTAAATTCATATTGCAGAGTCACCATTGTTGGCAATGAAATACAAGGCAAAAGGAAATCTTTGTTGTTTTTTTTTTAAGTTTCCAATGCTATGTTCTTAATGTATAGAATAAACAAATATTTGGCAAAATGTTATATTTGAATCCTGTTTCAGAAATACTTGAATTTATCCTGACAGAGACAAAAATGCTTGACATCTCAAGTCATAAATGTGGAAGTGTGCTCTGATATGAGTGTCAGTCACAGATCTCATTATCAGGAGATAGAGATTTAATTTAATAAATCCTTGAGTTTTATGTGACAGTAATATGCAGCAAGTCTCCAAGAAATTGAGAAACATTGTACCGGCCCAATCACGCCTAACAGTGATTTGAAATTAGGTAAAGTCGAATTCTTCAGCCAGAGAAAATACATCTACATAAATATCAGGAGTCTCTGTATGATTGCATCAGATCTTATCTTTATAATGGCAAAGACCCAGCAGCTCAAGCCAGCAAACTCAATCAATGCCACAGTGAAACTGGCTCAACTGTTAACTGCAGGACACAAATGCCTATCTTCCTTCAAGGGCAATAGCGACTCTTAAACCTGCAACATTAAAGGCTTACTTAGGAACTTTTGGTACAATTCAGACAAGATCAGGCACATACGGGGTGGTACCTCTGAGATGGACAACTTTCGATACAATTGAAAAGCAACCCAGCATTTAAATAGTTCTCTAAATTTTCTAATGTTCCTTTTGCACTGGAGAGAAAAAATTTTTGCCTCCTTTCTACATTCTTTTGTCACTAGTACATTTAACTTAATAAGCAAGAATCTTCTCTGAAATGGCCTATCCTGTGAAATGGCAAAAATGAATTTTGTCAGACCAGAGGCACAGAGGCAAAAAACAAAAACACAAAAAACCTCGCTGAACACAGGTCATTCTCCCCTCTTAAATTGAGGCATACTGAAATCACATTACTTTCATATCTTAAAGCAGACGGGGGAAAATCATAGTTATCTTTTTCATCCAGTCTATTCACCAGCATTTTAAGATATCTACTATTAGCAGTGAACCTGGACACTATCTTTCATGGCTATATGTCTGTTTCATTCACCTTCTATCAGAACTTCTATCAGATTCTTTTTTTTAATCCATTAATTATATAATTATACAGTTTTTTTGTTTGTTTGTTTTTTGGTTTTTGGTTTTTTTGAGATGGAGTTGTGTTTTTGTTGCCCACGCTGGAGTGGAGTGGCAAAATTTTGGCTCACAGAAACCTCTACCTCCTGGGTTCAAGTGATTCTCCTGCCTCAGCCTCCCAAGTAGCTGGGATTACAGGCATGTACCACCACATCTGGCTAATTTTGTATTTTTGGTAGAGATGGGGTTTCTCCATGTTGGTCAGGCTCATCTTGAACTCCCAACCTCAGGTGATCTGCCCTCCTTGGCCTCCCAAAGTGCCAAGATTACAGTTGTGAGCTCTGCACTGGCCTTTATGCAGTTATTAAAAATTCAATTTATATGTTGTTTATCATCTTACCTACTAAATATTGGCAACTGTATTTTCTGAATGAAAGTCGGTATCATTAAAAACAAATCACCTTGTTCTGAGTCACCATTTCCTAGTTTTATCTCAACCTTAGAGTAACTCTATTTGTATATGTCCTCACATGAGTTCAACTTTGTCAAACAAAATGACACCAAAATGCTATGTATCTAAATGTACTCCAAACATGCATTCAAGATTAAATTAACCTTTGATTATATACTTGGCTTGAACAATGGATTCTGAGGATTAAAAGTCTTTATTTTCCACTGCAGATCAATAAGGTTAATGAAATCAACCATTTGCGGGTCAAATTCGAAGTAATTTACCAGATCAACTCAGGGTTAAGGAGACCTGTGAAGTGAAAGGGTCACTCCAGTGTGCAGAGGGCTGATGACAAATGGAGTCCTTATGATGGCTCCCACACTACTAGCCAACTATGTCAGCCCATCACCATAAACTAACTCTTCTCTTCTAGAGCAGAAATGATGCGAGCAGCCATTTTTTATTAAGTGAGTGCTCTGTAGTTTGGTTTGCTTTTTCTTTAGGAGTGGAAAAGCACTGTTGAGATTGAGAAAAAAAAAATTCAAATTATTGTCTGGATTGCACTTATTTATGAGAAGGTTGGCCAAGAACAAAGGGTAAGGAGTCAGGTAATTAATCCCTTTGGAGTCCAAGCCCAATAGAAAGGCATTGTTATCACTCTGTCTAACCAGTTAAGGTAACTTCTTAAGACCTGACTGTGACCTTCTTTTATATATCTGCATGCCATTCTTTTGAAAGGGCCTAGTTCATATTTCCCTGTCTTAAATATATTTTAATGTATATAGCAGGAACATCTCATTCTCCCTCCAGCCTTTATTAGCTGCGTAGGATTGCTACTGGTGGTAGGCCCTTCTCTTTTCCCCCCATTTTGTGTTTGTTCTTTCTGCTGCTCCTTTGGCATATAATACACACATATAATCACCATGTGTACACACACACACATACATACACACACAGCCCCTTCTTTCCCACTAATGTTTACATTTCTTGTTGTTAGTGATCATGTGCCTTTCTAGCCAATAAGATATAGGAAGTAGTTTTTGGGTGTGGCTGACAGAGCTGGTGGGCTCTTTTGTCCTCCTCTCTTTTAGTCTCAAACTGATATGTGATGGTCAGAGTTTTATTGGACACCATATAACAATGATACAAGATAGAAAATGGGAGCCACTGTCCTAGCCTCTAGACTTCATGCTACAGAAGAGAAAAACAACCTCCTGCCTGCTTTAGGCTGCTGACTTTCAGATCCATGTGACTGATCTGAGATAGACCAAGTATTTACTGCTCTCTTTATGCCAAGCACTTTATAGGTTCCCACTTCATCTTCCAGCCCTTAGAGATATCACTTTCCCCATTTTACAGATGAGGAGACTGAGTATCAGATATGAAGTTGCTTGTCACAATCATGCAAGTTAATTTTTCTAACAAAATTAGCCCAGTATTAAACATGATGGTGTGTGGCTCCGACATCGCCTTTCACAGTTAGTTCTCGTTAGATGTTGCTTCAGGGAGATTGGGGGCTGATTCTTTGTGCCAGACTCTTTCCTAGCCACATCTACATTCAAAATTGTTAGGAAGGATAAAGTGGTAGTCAATAGTTTGGGCTTGTGAGTCAGAGATTCTGGGTTCAACTCTCAGCAAGACAAGGACTACCTGCGTAACCCGGAGAGTTTAGTTACTTAAACTCTCAGAGCCTGTTTTCTCATCTTTAAAACAGGGAAAAAAGTGTCGAGAAAATGAAGGCTGTTGTGAGAATTATTTAATACATATAAAAGAATGAAAACCATGTATGATTGTACTAGGCAGGCAACAAGAAAGCTCTCGCTGCTATCTGTGATTACTACACAGTGCTAGCTTTAAGGATTTTTTACAAATTACAGCACAGTTGCTTTACTCATAAAAGCCAAAGGACCATTGACTTTCAACAGTAATGAAATAAACATTTTCATAACTTTTTGATAGCTACAGTGAGTGAATGTTGACATAAAAGACAAATTCTGGGGGCAAGAATGGGAGAAGAGAGAAAGAAAGCAAGCTAATAATGTAAAGGGCAAATAAAAAAAGGGTGCATTGCATTCATTGAAGTGGGTGAACTTCTGATGGCTTGTAAAACAGGCATTTCCAAGAATTCTGCAGAACATTTTCTTCCTCTGAGATGACAAAGCTAGAAAATAACCAGAGAGCATCTAAGCTCAGAGTTTTTAAGACTGAACGCCATTGAAGGGTCAGCAAGGAGTAAAAATACATAGCAAGACAGGAGAATGGTGGTATGGGGTGAATGGAAGTCCAGTAGCAGCAGAAAAATAATAGTGGGAAGGAAAAGACAATGTGATCAACCTTCTGTTCAAGATGTTAAGACAGGGATGAAGGCAGAAACCCTTCTATGAGGGAAGGTATTGTTAAAAAAATATCCAGTGACAAAATTGGCAAGAAAACATCCAAATTTAAGATGGAGAAAAAGGAAAATCTAATAATCAAGGGGAAAAAAATTTTGAGCTCCAGTTCTATAGCCTTTTTGCTTACATGTGATATAGTATTTAAAACAAGAAGACAACTGAAGCAGGCTGCTATCTTTAGTCACCCCCATGACCAACTACAAATGCAAAAGATTTATAAAGAAGCAAATTTTTGGAAAAGCTTCAAAACAAGAGAAGGAAATGGCTCAGGACAAGATTTTAATTCACTCTTTCCTGACACTAAGCACATGCTGAAGATTGTAGTGGGCATGATCCCATGGAGAATGGCGAACTCTTAAATTCCTCTTTTTTGTTATGTGAATTTTTACCTTCAAATATCATTACATAATATTTAAAATATTCCCCAGAGGTGACCACTGTAGTATAATATTTCTATAGATTATTTACTACCCAAAGAAAGCTAAATGGTTTATTGATCCTAATTCCCACAATGTACAGATATAATGAGAATCAGATGGCTATATTTTCTTACAGATGAAAAAACCACAAAACCACAAGCTTATCTTTCAGTGAAGCAAAATAGCTTACCTGTCAATTCTTAAGAAATTATAGTGTAACATAAAAAGACTTAAAGCAATTATTATATATACTTCTGTTTGTTCTTTCTTCCTCTTTCAACTATGGTTATAGAAAATTGGTTGGGTTTCTACTTGATATTCCCAAATGTCTAATCAGTAATCATTAATTGATAGCCTTATATTTTTGTGTCATAATTAACATATCTTTTGAAAGTATATTCTTCTTATGCCTTTTGAAAAATCCTCATCACCTCCTCTATACCTACATGGCTTACATTTGCATTTTAGCAGATGTCCTATGAATACTGCCTTTACTTTTGGGTTATAATAATAGGATTTTTATACATCTCTATAGCATTACCAAAAGGAGAGTGCCTTGTCAGGAAACATTAGAAAGGCTTGCTGCTAAAAAGATTAAGTAGGAATGTACAGTGTTTTTTTGGTATAGAGTACTATGGATAAATCAGAAGTCTTTTGGCCAGGGGATGACTACTCATTTACAATGATCATTCAAGGGCCCACACCTCATTCGGAAAGGAAAATGCTTACTAAGTTTTGTTTGCAAGTTGTCCCAAGCCCCAAATGACTAAGTTGCCTTATTTTATCAAATATTCCTTTCAAAGGGCCAGGTTGTACCATTTTAAACAAGTCTATGCTGATTATTTCCAAATGGCAAATGTAATCCAATGCAACATTGCCTTACAATTATATATATATCTAAAATGTCAGAGTTTCTGGTTTTCAGAAGAATGGGTATGGATGCTAAAGGTGTTTGTCCCATTGACTGTCCCTTTCTCTGCCTGAAAACCACAGTAAGATAATACAATGAACAACCCGATGTAACCCTCAATACAACATATGATGAGTGAAAATGACTTAGGCGGGGGTAAGGTCAAATGCAAGTGCCAGCATTGGGAACCTAGACAATAAAGAAGAAGCAAATTCATCCCCTCAAAACTCCACTAAGGGAAAACAATTGCCAACCCAAATAGTCAGGTGCATTGACCAAATGAAAACCTTTGCCAGATAAAATATTTATTGATTGTATTCTTTCTTACAAACCAACTGATACACTTCATCAAAATACAGATGTAAAGCAGAAAACAGAGAATCCAACAGAGAAGAAAAGCAACGGGGTTCCCAGGGATTGGAAAAGAAGGGGAGTCCCAGGATGAAGGTGAGGTGGAAGATCTCACTGGCAGCCAGTCCAGATGGGAGGGAGAAAGCATGGGGGTGCCAGGGGGAGTATTTTCAGGAAAAAAAATGCAACTATTGATCTACTGAATCAATAGGTTTTTCTACTGAATAGGTTTGTCTTGGGGAAAAAATTGTATTGTGAGACTTTTTAGAAATATCAGTCATGGACGATTTAGATATCAGTTCAAAAATTTAGACAAATTTTAAAAACTAATAAAAATTAAGAGAAACAAGGTTTACAAAAATGCAATTATTGCAAATGACTTGAAAGAGCAATGAATATTTCCATAGTCTTTATGGTGAAAACCTGGGAAAGAGATTGAAATTACCTACTAGGAAGATGGGGAGGAGACAGAAGGAATCTGAGTGCCAAAATCATCTACCCCAATAGTGAATCAATAGATGCCTAAAATGAATGAACCAAGAAATGCAGTACAGGCATACTTACTAAGTAGAAGGCTAAATACCAAAATAAACTGCTATAGGAGTACAAAGTGATTGTTTCTGGGTGAATGTTGAGACAGGTAGAGAAGCCATGCATTTTAGTCTAAAACTTTTTGCAATATTTGACTTCTTAAACTATGTCCACAAATTACTTTGCTACAAATTAACAAGATTTTAAATGCCAATAATCCATTTTAAAAACCTCTCTGACATAAAAAAAAAAAACTCTAATGACTACATTTCATAGAAAACCAGCATGAATATTAAAAAGGTGCATTTTTTTAGAAAAGTAGATGAGATAAATGTGGATAGATTTAGCAACTGTTTAAATTATCTTCAGATTAGATGTGCTAACTTAGCAATTGTATTTAAAATGGCAAAAACTCATTTCCCGTTTGTCCTTTCAGCAAACTGCATTTTCTATTTCTGACTCAAATTCCTAATTAAAAAAAAATCCACTAATAAAATATTGATAAAATGCCATCCTCTTCTGCAAAAGACTAGAAGTAGCACTCAACAAGAATCAAACAACGTTTACTATATATGGTGAATATTAACTCATCTTATCCTAAGGTAGATCCTAGCTACCTTGCCAAAAAATACCTGATTATATCCAGTGCAGACACCGATTTGGTTCTTTTAACAAGTGAGTCATGTGTAGCTAGATAGACTTTGTTGAAACATAGCAATACCCACTAGCAAGCAGGTCTCCAACATGATGATTCTCTTGGACAGGAAAATAGGGGCCTGCCTTGCTGAAAACAAAACCTGGGCAATTATCTACCTGTTTATTTGTTTGGCTCTTATACTAGAATGTAGTAAGCCCATTGAGGACTGGGGCTATGTCTTATTCACCTTCGTTCCTCCAGGTGAGCAACACAATCTGAAACCCAGTAGGTCCTCATAGTCAATAAATCAATACAAATTACTGGGTAAATTTAGAATCAGATTCTTCCTCAATCTCTTAAAATGTAAAACCAGATCTATATTTTTTAAAAGGAAAATGATAAAATGCACATGTATCACTGCAAATGAATCTTTGCATAGCACTTAAGAAAGAGGATTCTTACTGAAAAAGTCAAATGCCTAATCTTTGTGCTTTCTGTCACATATGTGCAAAAGAAAGGTCAATAGAAAAATAAGATCTTGGCCAGGCCCAGTTGCTTGCACTTGCAATTCCAACGCTTCATGAGGCTGAGATGGAAGGATTGCTTGAGGTCAAGAGTTTGAGACTAGTCTGGGCAACACATGAGATCCCGTATCTGCAAAAAATACAAAAAATTAGCTGGGCATGGTGGCATGCACCTATAGTCCCAGTTACTTGGAAAGCTGAAGCAGGAGGGTTGCTTGAGACTAGGAGTTGGAGGCTATAGTGAGCTGTGATCATGCCACTGCACTCCAGCCTGGCTGACGCCAAGACCCTATCCAAGAAAAACAAACAAACAAATAAACAAACAAACTCAAAAGACTTCATTTATTTTTCAGAATGTATGAATTTTCTTTTAATATAAATGTTGTGTTAATCCTTAGTTCCACAGCCCAGAAAATTAATCTGAATTTACCACCAGATATCAAAATTTTAGCACTCATAGAAAAAAGGAAAGAATTATTACAAAGAGAATGGTAATGACTTTAAGGTACATCATCATATTCTACAGCAAATTCCATATACCTTAGCTTTAGAAATGTGTGTGATGGGTAATCAGACACATTGCATACATAATACGTAGTTACAGTTGGTCGAACACACATACATACTTCTTGCATCACAATAGGTGCTTAAATCAAAAATACAATTTCTGAATGGCATGATGATGTCAGAAGTAAATTCCAGCAATAAATGGTGCTAAAGTAGTAGTGACTTGAAACTGTGAGAAGTGCAGGCATAAAAATCATCTACAGAATTTTTTTGAACCATATTCCTTCTTTCCACTCTCTTTCTCTTACCCTTTGATGGTGTTTTTTTGGTTCGTTTTTACCCTCGACTAGGAGGGCATGGCCTCCCTGTTAGTTGAAAATCACTTGTTCTGAGCCACAGTCATTGACTGGAATATCATTGACTGGAATATTACATACTTCGAGTCTGCTGCAGAGGAAAGCAACACACACATACACTTAAAAATTACTTGAGTTTTAAGCATGGCTTAGTTTAGAAATGGTATTACAGCTGATAAACCAACTTGACCAATTAGTTGTGGTGGTCTGAAACAAGAATTGAGAAAGGTTTCAAGATCCTTTGCAGTCTCAGAACCAAAGTATAGTGATTAGTAATGTCTGCTGAGGTCGAGGTGAGGCTGCCCCAAGTGTGGGACAGACAATCTTCCCTTCTGGTTGTCCTAGACCAGTCCAGTAAGTTCATTCAAGTAGATATTAGTTCAAAGGCTCTATTAAAGCATAATAGCAAATGCTTTAATAGCTGTAAAGACACAGGTGCTCCAGGGCCTAGTATGGCATAGAGAAAGAACACAGGGATTTGAGGTAGGCCCTGCCATTACTGAGTAGAATGATCTTGGGCAAGTCACTAGAATTCTCTGGGCCAGTTTCCTTAACTTAACAAGAGAACTTCTCACAAGCAACATAATCTCTAAGGTCTCTATCAAAAGAAAGATTGTTTTTCTTTTTTTTTTTTTATTTTAGTTTTTAACCCATAGGGGTTTTTAATCTCACAGTTAAAGTTTCACCAGCTCATGAAAATCACAGCAATCAGTTAAGGCAATTTAAATGTGTAGGCTTAATTCCTCTATACCAATAACAGACTTAAAGAAAGCCAAATCAAGAATGAACTGCCATTCACAATTGCTACAAAGAGAATAAAATACCTAGGAATACAACTCACAAGGAATGTAAGGGACCTCTTCAAGGAGAACTACAAACAACTGCTCACCGAAATAAGAGAGGACACAAACAGAAGGAGAAACATTCCATGTTCATGGTTAGGAAGAATTAATATTGTGAAAATGGCTATACTGCCCAAAGTAATTTACAGAATCAACGCTATCCCCATCAAGCTACCATTGACTTTCTTCACAGAACTGGAAAAAACCACCATGAACTTCATATGGAACCAAAAGAGAGCTTGCATAGCCAAGTCAATTCTAAGCAAAAAGAACACAGCGGGGGGCATCACACTACCAGATTTCAAACTATACTACAAGGCTACAGTAATCAAAACAGCCTGGTACTGGTACCAAAACAGAGATATAGACCAATGGAACAAAATAGAGGCATCGGAGGCAACACAACATATCTACAACCATACAATCTTTGATAAACCTGACAAAAACAAGCAATGGGGAAAGGATTCCCTGTTTAACAAATGGTGTTGGGAAAACTGGCTAGCCATGTGCAGAAAGCAGAAACTGGACCCATTCCTGACACCTTACACTAAAATTAACTCCAGATGGATTAAAGACTTAAACATAAAACATAACACCATAAAAACCCTAGAAGAAAATCTAGGCAAAACCATTCAGGACATAGGAGTAGGCAAGGACTTCATGAACAAAACACCAAAAGCATTGGCAACAAAAGCCAAAATAGACAAATGGGACCTAATCAAACTCCACAGCTTCTGCACAGCAAAAGAAACAGTCACTAGAGTGAATCGGCAACCAACAGAATGGGAAAAAATGTTTGCAGTTTACCCATCTGACAAAGGGCTGATATCCAGAATTTACAAAGAACTCAAACAAATTTACAGGAAAAAAACAAACAAGCCCATTCAAAAATGGACAAAGGATATGAACAGACACTTTACAAAAGAAGACATATATGAGGCCAACAATCATATGAAAAAATGCTCATCATCACTGGTCATCAGAGAGATGCAAATCAAAACCACATTGAGATACCATCTCATGCCAGTTAGAATGGCGATCATTAAAAAATCTGGAGACAACAGATGCTGGAGAGGATGTGGAGAAAAAGGAACACTTTTACACTGCTAGTGAGAGTGTAAATTAGTTCAACCATTGTGGAAGACAGTGTGGCGATTCCTCAAGGCCTTAGAAATAGAAATTCCATTTGACCCAGCAATCCCATTACTGGGTATATATCCAAAGGACTATAAATCGGTCTACTATAAGGACACATGCACACGAATGTTCATTGCAGCACTGTTTACAATAGCAAAGACCTGGAATCAACCCAAATGCCCATTGATGATAGACTGGATTGGGAAAATGTGGCACATATACATCATGGAATATTATGCAGCAATCAGAAATGATGAGTTCCGTGTCGTTTGTAGGGACATGGATGAATCTGGAGAACATCATTCTCAGCAAACTGACACAAGAACAGAAAATGAAATACCGAATATTCTCACTCAAGGCGGGTGATGAAAAATGAGAACACATGGACACAGGGAGGGGAGTACTAAACACTGGGGTCTATTGGGGGGAAAAGGGGAGGGCCAGTGGGAGGGGGAGCTGGGGAGGGATAGCCTGGGGAGAAATGCCAAATGTGGGTGAAGGGGAGAAAGGAAGCAAAACACACTGCCATGTGTGTACCTATGAAACTGTCTTGCATGTTCTGCACATGTACCCCAAAACCTAAAATGCAATAAAAATTTTTAAAAAAAAAAAGAAAAAAGAAAGTAAATGATGAATACAGAATTTTAAAAAAATTAAAAATAAATTAAAAAAATAAATGTGTAGGCTTATACACTGCATTCTGCAGAGATGGTAGCCGTGGATACTGGGTTAGCTTGACCTTTTAAAGAAACAATGCCCCTCCCACTCCAAATTTATTATAAACATAATAATATTCAAGAGTGTCTTGGCCAACATGGTGAAACCCCGTCTCTACTAGAAATACAAAAATCAGCTGGGTGTGGTGGCCCATGCCTGTAGTCCCAACTACTTGGGAGGCTGAAGCAGAATTGTTTGAACCCGGGAGGCAGAGGCTACAGTTAGCCGAGATTGTACCACTGCACTCCAGGCTGGTTGACAGAGCGAAACTCCATCTCGAAAAAATAATAATAAAAATAAATAATAATAGTTGTTTCTATAATAGAAACCCAAATATTAAATACCAGGGATTCGGTTAAATAAATCATGACACACCATGTTGGTAGGATACTATACGTTCTGAAATTATGTGTGAGAACACTTAACCATGAGAAATAAAAGCATACACAGGATTTTGTGCCTTAGTTGTAAAAGCTATGTATGTGTGCTTAAATAGGGGGAAGAAAAGATTCAGATTCCTATTTCCTTAAAAAGAAAAACAAATTCTTGGATCATCATGGCGGACGGGAGGCGGGGCTAGGATGCAGCTATGGAGAGAGCAGCGTGCAGAGGCTCACATCATGAATTTTACCTCAAGATTGACTGCAAGAACAAATCAGCAATCCCGAGAAGACCCACTGAAGACAGTGAACTGCTCCTGCAGGACCCGAGAGACCCCTCAAATATTGTGAGAGCCCCAACTGCAGAAGTGGGAAAGGGAGACTCTCCTCTCCCGAACACACATCCCCACCGGAGAAGCTGAAGGTCTGTTTGTGGGAGAAGTTTCTGACTTTACCTGGAGCTGAGTCAATCTGGAAAGCCAAGTGAAATACAGGGGTAGAGAATGAGGCAGAAAAAGCCTGGGAGCTCGTTGGGTGAACTAGCAGCTCATTCCTGCCTGGCACCACAGGGATCCATGCCGAGGGCACCGAGAGAAGCAGGGGCTAAAACACCACAGGGAGAGTGGAACGCTGTAACAATTTGAACTGGGTGAGAAGCCTCCTGACCAGAACTCAGGGTAGGGCACAGATCTGGTGCGCAGACTCCAAAGGCAGGGAGGGATAGAACCAAGCCCTCTTCGTTCCCTGCTGGGAGGCAAGTAGCCTAGGGCAGATTGTCAAGCCCGTCTAACCTTCAGTCTGGAAACAGACCCAAGGCTGGTGGTGAGGAGGCAAGGTAGGAGTGAGAGCAGCCTTTTGATTTGCGTGGGAGCTGGGTGAGGCCTGTGACTACTGGCTTTCCCCCACTTCCCTGACAACCTGCATGATTCAGGAGAGGCAGCCATAATCCTCCTAAGTACACGATTCCCAGTGACCTGGGAATCTCACCCCCATCTCCAGCAGCAGCAAGACTTGCCCAAGGTGAGACCCATAGACTGTTCACATCACAGGTCTGTGTGCAGACAACCCCAGTACCAACCTGGAGCCAGGCTCACTCACTGGGTGACTAGACCCAGAAGAGAGACAACAATCACTCGCAGGAAGCCACATCCACAGGAAAAGATGGAGCGTACTACATCAAGGGAATACCCCGTGGGACAAAAAAATCTGAACAACAGCCTACAGCCATAGACCTTTCCTCTGACAGTGCCAACCCATATGAGAAGGAACCAGAAAACAAACCCTATTATTCTAAGTAAAGTAACTCAGGAATGGAAAACCAAACATCGTATGTTCTCACTGATATGTGGGAGCTAAACTAGGAACATGCAAAGGCATAAGAATAATACAATGAACCTTGGAGACTTGGGAGGAAGAGTGGGAGGGGGGCAAGGGATAAAGACCACAAATACGGTGTAGCACACACTGCTCAGTGATGGGTGCACCAAAATCTCAAAAATCACCACTAAAAAACTTATTCATGTTACCAGGTGGTATTTGGCTACATGAGTAAGTTCTTTAGTGGTGATTTGTGAGAATAACATTCTTGTCTTATTCTTTATGGGGAAAGAAAAAAAGACAAGAATGTTAATAGTTGTTATTCCTGAGTTGTGGATCAAGTCAATGTTTCCAAGGCCCAACTGAAAAAAAACATAAGAGGTAAGAGAGAAGTGGTGAGGATGTGGAGAATGAAAGCTCGTGTCCCCCATCAGCAGCATTCGATGTACTTTTAACACTGAAGGCCACACAAAATGGTTGGTCAGTTTAATGGTCCCTGGATTTTGTGACTGTTTTCTTCCTTGTGCTTTTGGACCCTGCAGACATTCTTTTTGTATTTCTGCAGTAACGATGTAAGAATTTTATAAACAGATTTGTTTAAAAACTCAAACATGGCCAGGCGCAGTGGCTCACGCACGTAATCCCAGCACTGTGGGAAGCCGAGGTGGGTGGATCACGAAGTCAGGAGATCGAGACCATCCTGGTTAACGTGGTGAAACCCTGTCTCTACTGAAATACAAACAACCAGCTGGGCATGGTGATGCACACTGGTAGTCCCAGCTACTAGGGAGACTGAGGCAGGAGAATCACTTGAACCCGGGAGGTGGAGGCTGCAGTGAGCTGAGATGGTGCCACTGTACTCCAGCCTGGCGACAGAGCAAGACTCCATCTCAAAAACAAAAAAGCCTCATTTACATTACTAAGATTCTGAAAAAGACCTTTATTTTTAGGTTACATTTTACACAGGAGGCAAATGGGGCAAGGTTTTGACAAACTTGTGGTATTAATGAAAATCTGAGTCTCACAGACTGTAAACTAAGGCAGAAAAGATCAACATCCTTTTATTTAGGCCGTAAGCCAGGGTGGCAGAAGGGTTTATATTATGGTAATAGAAGTTTTACAATGCTGTCCAAGGTGTACCACTTATGTGTGGAGGCCTAAACAATCTTGTTATGTACAGTAACTGAGAAGGTGAAAGCGAACATTTTAGTGAAATGAACAGGAGAGGCTACACAGATGGGCAGACTTTACCAGTGCAGATGGGATGGTAAGAAATAAGAAACTAGGGCCTGGCTCTGGTTGTTGTTCGGCTAAAACCAATAAAGTGAAGAGGGAGGACACCCAGCTATAGATGTGCAGGGGACACAAGAGCCAGGACACTCAGGACGGACACAAGCTGGGATACCAACAGCCAGTTATTCATGAGTGTGCTGACAGTGGTCCTGGAAGGTGAGTTGTGAATGTATACAGTGTGCTCAGCACTTTCACACATATTTAAACCCAGGTGAAATGAATAGTATTCCCAACCTTTATCACCGATGACACAGGTTAGATGGTTAACAAAATCCAGGTCTAACTTCAAAACCTGTGCAGGACCCTCCACAGGGCTGGAGACTTAGTTATTAACCCTTTAAGCCTAAAGAACATGCTTTTCCCGCTTCTCTCACATCTCCATTCTAATAGAAACTTACAGGTATCAGAAAATGCACCTTGTGCCTTACAAAGCTACACAAATAATCAATGATCCCTAATTCGTCAGAATGTCTGCAGTTTAGTTAGGGAGGCATAAGCCTTAGTTGACTAAAAGAAAATTAGAGCTCTTAGCTGAAGATAACTTCTCAGTAGTTGTTTATTTAGGTAGTGTGAGGTGCACATCTTTGAAAAGTGTTGACTTATGAAGACATACATTGAGTTTACAATTTGTAGCTCAATATATCTTCAAAGAAAATGGTGGCTGTTAGTTATTAAATAAAACAAGCATTTGTTCCTGCCATTTTAATACTTGCAGGGTAGGAAACAGAACAGAGAGTTGTGACTGTCATAAGGTCCATGAACCTTTAGAATACAATTAACCCATGGAAGCAATGACAGTTAATGCAGCCCTACTCCCTCCCGTAAATGGTCTCATTTCCAAAGGAAACATCAAACCTCCCCAAATACAATCCTCTAGGCAGACGTCACTTATTAAATTCACAAAGCAGGTGCAAAAAAAAAAACCTGAGACAGATGAAACACTTGAAAAATTCTATTTACTAAAATTCAAGTAGCTAAACTACCTCCTAGGTGAAATCAGTGAAAACCCTCACACACTGCTCATTTAACCTTATTTTAATCATAACTCTAACATACTTCCCATCTGGTTTCCATTTCTCAGTGAAAGAAAAAAAAAGTTAGATATGGTCAAGTATTAGCAGAGAAAGAAAAATCGCTACTAAATGGCAGCTGTCAGGAAAAAGGGAAACAGCTACAAATCCAAGTAAACTAGAAAACAGCCATGAGAATGTGGAAAAGCTACCGGCTTCTCCCTTGTATAGAGCCACAAAGGAATCACTGTGTAACTGATGTTCTTAATGACGATTCCAAACTATCAAAGTTTTACTGTATTCGGAATAATTTAATGTAATAAAGTCTCTAGTACATGTCAGAAATATTTTTATTCAAAATTAAAAAGTGCTATGTTCAAAAAGATAACCTTTTGTTAGTTGACAGATTTCCTCACAAGTCATGTTGAGCCTCATTCTTCAACAGCACAGAATAAGCCAATTTTATACAAGACACAGATACATGAAAATGTAAATAACTTTAGTGATTTATGGTAAATAAAAAGGAAGCTTGAATCGATGATTAACAAATAAAATAATTACATATGTATCTACACAGAAAATACAATCACAAGTTTCAAGAGCTTAACACAAACTAACTGCTGTCACAATAAATATTTAAAGAAAGCAAAGATGAAACTGCTTAATACTTAGGGGAGAAAAGGAGGGAGGGGTGATAAACCAAGATAATGAATGAAGAAAACTGAGCAAGAGACCTCAAAGGTGTCTTTACCAACAGGAAGTCAGATGCAAGGAACAGACACAAACCTGTCTCAAATGTGACCTATGAGGCAATAGAAAGTGACTTGAAGGCAGTGCTAAATAAAAAATGACAACCAAAACCCCAGAGAGTCTTAAATTATTTAATCCAGACATTATCTAACCCCTCGGATTTTTGTTTGGTGCTATGGTGTTCATCATTCTCCATCAGAACTAAACGTGGGACAAATACATTACTTGTTGCAGAGAGCGTTTCAGAGCTAATTCATCCAGCAAGGTCAGGGTCAAAAGGCTATTTTGTTCACACAATGTATTTCTTGATATGAAAAAACAACATGTCAAAGAAAGAATTGAAGCAAAATATATTTTCAAAGATAAACAGAATCTCAAACTTTCAAGTAAGTACATCTTAAGATGCTGATGAACTTTGGAGATTCTCAGTATTTTAAAACTAGGGATATTCTATTTCAGTAGTTATCAAACTGTTCTCTTCTGCTCATGAGGGACCAAACTGGAAGGTCTCTCAGTGTCTCCTTCCCCAAGCCTTTGTTTAAGTATATTCAATATTCAATGTCTAGGAAGGAATTATTAAAGAATTCTGTTTCTTAAAAAAATGTTTCAAAATAATCTAATGTATCCTTGTCTGTTTGTGAATAAGAGCACCCAGAGCAGAGTAACCTCCCCCAGTCTGGCCATTCTCAGGGGGTATCCTGCCCACTCACTGAGGCCTTGCCTCTTTGATATTAGTAAGTCCTCCCCCTCTTATTTCTACACTTACTGTATGGCCTTTTGTATGATCTGGAAAAAAACCTATTCTAAATCAAGTAATCACCAACTTCTGCTCCCAGGCCAACCTAAAAACTTTAAAAAAACTTTACAAAGGAAGAATTTAAGACCTTCAAAATTATTTTAGAAGTACCAACAAGGTCTACCAGAATAAGACTGCTTCTTAAAGTAATGATGTTGGACTGACAATTCGCTAGACTAGTCAGACCTTCTAAAAACTGATATTAAAATGTGTTAAAATGTTCTAAGTATATACACATAAGTAGTAGACAAACAGAGTTATAAATTGACAGTTATAAGCAAATGTACGGAATGAAAACATGTACCATGAACTCAGTATTGATTTTTACCACCAAAAAAAAAAAAATGTTAAGAATAAAATCATGATTTCCTGGTGAATATACAGGATAAAAAACAGGGATAAAAGTGTAGAAACAGACTACAAAGTAAATTATAAGGAAAAAAAAAACCCAAAAAATAGGATAAAGACAACTGCAGATAGGAGAATCTAACATCTATGGTGGCACATTTAAGATCAGATACTCTCTTTTCAATAAAGCCAAAATAAATTATTTGATAATATTCTGTTTACTAAAAAAAAAGCAAGTTTTTTAATGGTGGCAGGTATAGATTTTACTAAGTAATGATATCACTTGTCTATTTAACCACGAGTCTGGTGTCCTCTCATTAATCTTTGATACCCAATAATCTGAATAGAAAGACATGATGAATCAAAAAGCATGCCAATTTTAAAAAGAAAATTCCTTAAAAGCAATTTCAGCATCTAAATGGTAAACACAAAGTGAATTCCTAATCTGACATTAGACTTTTTGTTTTTAGTTCAAAGACAAATATGAATGATTCTCCCTATTTGTAAAAATGTGGACCTAAAAACAGTACAATGACTGGGCTCTCACAAACTGTGAAAGTTGAATTCGAAATGTTCATCTGGTATAATATTCAGTTGTCAAGAGGAAGCAACTCAAAGGACATCACACAGTCTATAAACCAGCTGGAAGGAGCCATCCAGACTTTGCCCTGACGAACCCTCTCTGGGCGATAATTAGACAAATCCTCATAGATGATATACTGTGTGCAGAAGCGCTGATCAGAATCGGGTCTGGCATGGTATGCAACTGTATTGATGGTCTGAGTCACGTCACTGTCTGGCTTGGGCTTTCTACTGAGGATCTGGCCCCCACCTGCAGTGACGAGCTTAATAAGGTTGTCCTTTGGATGGTGTTTGAAGGTTCCCCCCAAATAGAAGTAGCATCCATCAAACAGTTTTGGCAACTGAAATAATGAGAAAACATTTGTTAAAGGCAGATCAAAATACTATATTTAAAAACACTGAATATGAATGAGGAAAATAAAAATACAGGTTGAGTATCCCTTACATGAAACATTTGAACCAGAAACATTTCAGATCCAGAAATTTTTGGATTTTGAAAAATTTGCATATACACAAGATATCTTAAGAATGTATAAAGCCTAAACACAAAATTCATTTATGTTTCATGTACACCTTATGCACAGAGCCTGAGTTAATTTTATACATTATTTTCAATAATTTTGTGCATGCAACAAAATTTTGACTGTGTTCTGACTGTTATCTGTCACATGAGGTCAGGTGTAGAATTTTCCACTTGTGGCATCACGTCAAAGCTCAAAAAGTTTTGGACTTTGGAGCATTTTGGATATTGGATTAGGGATGCTCAATCTGTAATAATTACGAGCAGCTATGAAGCTATTTAATGAGGAATTGGGATAAGTTATATTTCAAGCATACTAACTGGATCAAGAAAAATACTTAGGCAAATAGGGCTTTCTATTTACAAGTTTTACCCTATGATTCAGTGACTTTCTCAGTTCCTTTCCATTCTTGTAAAATTTTAGATGTGCTTGGTATAAAGAAAAAAAAAAAACAAAACTGTTCATCTAACTTTTTTCATCAGGATGTTCATGCTTATCTGGTGGGACTTAAAGCTCCCAAAATTCCTAGCTTATTTGAAATAGGCTTCAGAGACACCAGGCCAAATGTAATTAAATTACAAGATTAACAGCTTTTCCATGAACCTCCTCTGCCCATCCACATTCAGGCCCCTACATATTACCAACCTAAGGTCCTCAGGGCAGCCACTGTGGGAATGTGCCCTCCACAGTTCCAGAAATGTATTCACAGGGACAAAGAGATTTTTGTAGTGAGGCTAGATGTCCAATCAGCTATGAAACATACTTCTGTGTGCTCTTTGGAAATAAAAAAGTTTCATAATTCCCTCTATGGAAATTGTCTTTGTCATTTCCAATATACTTATATATATCAACAGGATAATGCAATATTATCCATTAAAACTGCAGTATGTGGCCATAAAGACATATGGTAACTAAATCCGAGCAGCAGCTGTAAGTCTTCTTTCAAGCTACTTCCTGTATCTGAGATTTACCTCAGATTCTGAAAGGTTTATGGGAATGTTCAAGATGCCAAAAATCCATTAACAGTATGAAATTATTACCTTCTGGATTTTATTGCTCATCGTGATCATCTTTCAGAATCAAGTGCTTGAAATAAGCACAATTAAAATTTTAATCAGTCACCTGTAGTTGTTGAAAGGGCAGAAGTTTTTCCTGATGGTGATAATAACGGTATGTCATAATAAGAACAATGAAAGTTGTATTAAAAGAAAAATACCAGCTGTTCTCTGTTGAGCCTGCTTCTCTGTGGACCTTCAGGAATTTCATACTTTTCTTCCTGTTCACATACTATTCTTCGCAGACATGCTTTTACCCCTGACAAAAACACAAGAATTAAAGCAAAATAAATATCAAGAGAGCATTATTTCTCTCTCATTAAAATTAAGCAATTTACCTAAGTGGTTTTTCTTCTCCATGGTAGTTTTTAGGTGTTATTCTAAAATACAGACAGCAATCTTACTTATCCCAAAACAAAACATAATAAAATTGGTTTTCCATATAAACAGAAGATTTTAAAAATTCTTTGGAGGATTAAGTAATAAGTTAGTACTAAACACTAACTGTAATTTTAATTTCCTCTCTAAAAAACCTAAGCCAGGATACTATTTCAAACACAAAAAAGTCTACATTTTCACTCATAGCAATTATCCAAAATTAAGGTGAATAAAAAGTCCACGAGGCAGTCCTGCCCACAAGAACCTAAACTGGGCACTTAGCATCTACACTGATCTACACTGCTCATTTTGGCAGTTATATGTCTAATCGTCTGTTAAACTGTAAGTGATTTGACATGAAGGAATGCGCATGTAGCTCAGCTAGCCACACAACAGGGGCTCAACAGTGCTTGCTAAAATACACAAGCAAAGCCTGGGATACGATTGGCATGTGACAGGTACACAATTGAGATCAGCAGTCTAGAGATGATTTGGCTGGGCTTTGCAGGAAAAAAAGCATTCTTTTGATGGCTTAAGTCTGTTCACAGCTTCACGTTAAAAAGCAAGAGCAATAATAGAGACAGCTCAGCCTGGTATGTTTAGAGTCATTCTACTGCCTGGCACCTGGGTGGGGAAGCCCTAAGTAGGGCCATTGGCTGGCAGCCAGTACCAATTGTCTCGCTAGGTTCTAGAAATGAAATGAATCCTTGGGATGCCCAGAACCCATCATAAAAGGCAGGACATGGTCAGCTTCAGCTAGAGACGACATCTTGGATGTTGCCTGTCACCATCAAGCAAGGGAATTGGTGGCATGGATATATATTGATCATGCTTCTGTTTTGATGTCACATAACTAAACTAAATTTGAGATTTGGAGTAGAAGGACTTGGCTATACCAATTACTTGTTCTGGAAGCTTCCTTGCCTATGGAAATAAAAAAATGAAAACAATGTTTTTCAAGGGCTTCTGTGGATAAAATGCAAGAAGCATTCCAGAAACTAGATACTATAATGAATTGTCTTTATTACAAAAACAAACCCTCCATACAATTTTTTTAATTTGTCTTTGAGACTGTTTTGCTCAATACCTCATTTTATCACTGAGGTGGGAATATATTATTCACTTATGCATTCTTCAGAATTTCATATACTCTTCCATAGAACAGGAGTTTTATAGCAGAGGGTACTGGCAAAGTGGGAACAGTAACTCAGGTCTCTCCTTCACTGTTCAGTGTTGTTAAACAAAGAAAAAAAAGTTTTTTAAAATTCACAAAGGACACAGCATTAATAGCCTATATTCACACCAATAAAAAAAAATTATACGGCACCTGTAAGAGTTCAGTGTTACACATAGTTTTGATATCCTGTTATCACTTGGTATCTAATGGCTTAAAACCAGAAAACAAAATATGGCTCTGTAAACATATACTTTAGATTGAGGATTAGACATGTATGTTGAAAATATACTACAGTGTTATGGATACCTCTCGAAAAATGCTAGTGATAAAATTCTGTGCAGCTGATCCCTACTATTTCAACAGTAAAATGAGTCTAATACAGGAGTGTAACGACTACTTGGCATGTAAGCTAAGCATATGCCCGGAAAAAGGTTCCTTTTTTTTTGGAGACAGAATCTTGCTCTATCACCAAGCTGGAATGCAGTGGCACGATCTCAACTCACAGCAACCTCTCTGCCTCCCAGGTTCAACCAATTCCTTTGCCTCAGCCTCCCAAGTAGCTGGGACTACAGGTGCGTGCCACCATGCCTGGCTAAGTTTTGTATTTTTAGTAGAGAAGAATTTCACCACGTTGGCCAGGAAGGTCTCAATCTCCTGACCTCGTTATCTGCTCGCCTCGACCTCCCAAAGTGCTGGGATTACAGGTGTGAGCCACTGTGGCCAACTTCAGGGTTCCTTTCTTAACTGAAGTATGGCCAAGAACCAACAGGTAATCTGCTATGCAGAACTGTCCTGGGATTGCATCTAATATAAACTTAGATTCATTTGTGTAGAGTAAAATGTCTCTTGACCTATAATGATTATCTTGAGAGCAAAAATTTATACTGGAGAAGATTTTAAAAATGCAATATTTTTCCAGAGTGAGTGACAGTCCACTTTAGACTGACACTTTATAGCATAACCAGTTTTGAACTTTCTTCATTATTACTCCAAACTGACACAATAACAAAACTCTTTCTCTTTACAGGAGTCAATCTACAGAATTTGTTGTAAGTGACATAACAAAAAACTGGTACTTTCTGAGAAAAAAAAAGTGTTTGAACCCTGTTTATAGAACGCTTTTATCCTAATCTTACAACTTAATTTTTTTAAATATCTAGAATCAAATTATTTGAGGTAGAAAAGACGCTTAAAAGCCAGTCCTACTTTCTTGTTTTATAGATTTGCAAAGTCGAGTGCAAAACTATGAAGTGACTTACTAGATCACTAACAGCAAAGTTTAAGTGAAGCCCTTCCTAACAACAGACTTCCACTTCGGTGATCTTCCTGTATTATATTTACAGGCCAAGATCTGAAATGCTTGGAACCAGAAGTGTTTTAAAATTCAACTGTTTTTTGGATTTTGGAATATTTGCACATACATAAGGAGGTATATCTTGGCAACAAGTCCCAAGTCTAAGGAAGAAATTCATTTATGTTTCATATATGCTTTATACAGATAAAATTTCATACATTCTCTTTAATAATTCTGTGCATAAAACAAAGTTTTGTCTGTGTTTAGACTGTGAGTCATCACGTGAGGTCATGTTTGTCATGCTGGCTAGTATTTTAGAGCATTTTGGATTTTTAGATTAGGAATGCTCAAACTGTATTAAACACCTCTTATGTACAAAAGAGGCCATAATCTCTTCCTGAAGAAGAAAATTCCTGCTGTTTCCTGTCACTTTATTTCAATAATCTAACCCTGCACTTTCATTAAAATTACAATGCTCTATCTCAGACTGCTTAATTTTAAATAAAATTTTATTGCTTTATTTTCCTCTATCAACAAGCAATTCATTATCAAATTTAATTTTTCAAGCACATTTGAAATTACATACATGTTTTAAAGATGCTTAGGATGGCAATGAGATAACCTCAAGTCATGTTACATATAATAGCAAAGAAAACTCCCTACTCCTGACCAGAAATTCTAAGAACTTCATATTAGGTAAATTTCTGTTACAAAGTCAGTTAAAGAACAAAGGTTAATAGCTACACACAGACAAACATAAGAGGATTCATTTTTTGAGATTCAGCTTTTCTCTCTTTTCTAATTTAAAATGACTAACCTTTCAAAGAATAACAAATGTGGGAGCATATTTGACTGTCAGAAACATAATTAAATATTTTTATATTTCACATTTATTTCAAATGTTAAAATAAAATGGTTTTTGAATAAAAATGTTGGAATGTAAAGTTGTTTCTAAAAATAATGGAGGACCAATATATCTTAAATATTTTATAAAAAGTCAAAAATTCTGGAAGTATTAATGATTTACATGTATTAGTGAAGTGGTATTCAAAAATACTAATAAAGCAGGAAATAATACACAGCCAGAGTTTTAATCATTTATAAAGTTCTTACATTAAACAAATATAAAATGGCAATATTAAACATGAAAAGAAAAAGTAGAGTGTCATTAAGAAAATATGGAGTAAGTTGTTCTGCTGTTACTTCCCTGGGTAGAAATTGAGTAGAACCTGCGAAAAATTTATTTGATTGTATATGAGTTTATTTTACGGTGTAAATACTATCATACAGAATTCTCTTCTTATAAATTGTCAATAGAGAACCATGATTGCAGTATCATTTTATAAAAACTATGAATGCCGTGTTACCTAATACCCATCCAATGAGTAAAGTACCTTATTACAGGTTAAATGTGTACAATGTCCAGGGCTCTGAAAGCTTCAATTTTTCCATAATTAAGAATGAAGTATTCATAAATCTGTTTGGAAAACTCTGTCCCTGTCGTGAAAGCCCTCCCCCTCCCACACGAAGGGACTCCCTTATCTTTCACTCTACATACCGTCCTGGCCTTCCCACCCGGCCACAACCACCTCCTGCCCGGCAACCGGCTGACCAATCACCACCTGCCTCATCAGCTCTCCCCAACTTCCTGCCTCCCGGCTTACCGCCTCACAGTTTCCCGCCGCCCAGCTTCCCGCCCAGTGGTTTAAACTGACCAACCGTTGCCCGCCACCTCGGCTCTCTAGGCTTCCCCACTCCCTCAGCCCTACAGCCCCCTATAAAAGAACTCTGCTCCTCTGAGCAATGTGGCCATTTTCCTGTTCTTCCCGGCTGGTCTGCCCGGAGGCTCTTTCCTCTCAATAAAGCCTGAACTTAAGACTTTCTTCTAATCTGCGGCCTGGTTTTTTCCCAAACGAGCTCAGTCCTCCCGCAGAGGGTAGGTCGGACAAGTGGTGCCGAAACCCGGGAGCTGGGGTCATTGGCCCGGCCATGGCCCCCTCCCCCGACCTACCCAACATTGGCCCTGCCACCTCTACGCTCCGATTAAGGTAAGCCAAGCTTTTACTTGCTTTACCTTCCCCCCCCACCCCTCCTCCTACAGCACGGTTGCAGTTGCTCCCCTCCAGCGTTCCGCATGGACTCCTCGCCTAGTCTCAGCCGAGCCGAGGAAGTCCTCCGTTCCGGCTCCAGGAGCCTTCCAAGGGGTAGCTGCCAGACGGGGGACACCCCTCTGACCGCTTCCCTAACCATACTTAACTGTACTCCGGGGAATTTGCAACGAAAGGGGATGCCTTTTCTTTGCATCTACCCAACCACACCGGAGGGTCTGTAGCTGCGCCTGCCATGGGAAATTTGGAGTCCAAAATACCTTCCAGCACCCCCCTTGGGTGCTTGCTGAGAAATTTTACCAAATTGGGATACTCCCAAACCCTCAGAAAGAAAGAGCTTGTCTTCCTGTCCCAGGTGGCTTGGCCCCAATACAAACTCAGTAACCAGTCACATTGGCCCCTGACTGGCACTTTCGATTTCAACACCCTCCGAGATCTCGACAATTTTTGTCGCTGCACGGGCAAAGACAATGAAATTCCTTATGTTCAGGCTTTTTGGGACCTCCATACCCACCCTGACCTAGGTTCTTCCTGCTCCACCTACCAAACCCTCTTAGCTCGTACCCCTCGTAAATCTTCCTCCACTACCTCTCCCCCTCCCTACTCCTCACCGGAAGATCTGCCTGAACATCTGTCCCCTCCTGCCAACCTCGGCAACCAGTCACCTTCGACAGCACGCCCTTCCCCCACTCCCTCTGCACCTTCTACCTCAGAGGCCATGCCTCGCTCTTCCTCCACTCCCTCTGGGCCCCCTCCCTCGGAGGCCGCACTTCCTCTTGCCTCTCTGGTGGCGGCCCACACCTGCTCTCACCAACCAACTATCCTGGCCCCACTCCGAGAAGTAGCAGGCGCGGAAGGTTTAGTCAGGGTCCATGTTCCTTTCTCACTCCAAGACCTGTCCCAAATTGAGAAACGTTTAGGATCCTTCTTAGCCGACCCGTCCACCTATATTAAGGAATTCCAATACCTCACTCAAGCATACAGCCTCACCTGGCATGATGTCCGCGTTATCTGTACCTCCACCCTCACTGCAGAAGAGCACGAGCGCATCCTAGCGGCAGCCAGACACCAAGCAGATAAAGATCATGCTATAGATAACCAGATCCCCCTAGGCCCCGAAGTAATCCCAGGTGAAGACCCCCAATGGGACTATCAGGCTAGTCGAGGGTCTGATATACCCAAGAGAGACTGCATGATTAGATACCTCCTCAGGGGAATGGATACTGTATCTAACAAAGTTGTAAACTATGATAAACTAAGAGAAGTCACCCAACTACCCGATGAAAACCCTGCCCTGTTTCTCACCCGTCTTCAAGATGCCCTTACCTGCTTTACTCGCCTAGACCCAGCCTCACAAAACAGGGCGACTGTCCTAGCATCTCATTTCATATCTCAGTCCGCCCCTGATATGTGAAAAAAACTGAAGAAGGTAGGAGATGGCCCCGAAACCCCTATACAGGACTTGGTAAAAATGGCCTTTAAAGTATTCAATGCCAGGGAAGATGCGGCTGAGGCTGCCCGCCAAACTTGCATGAAGCAGAAAGTCGCTCTACAGACCCAAGCCCTAGTAGCAGCCCTTCGGCCGGCAGAAATAACAAGGGTAAAGCAAATACCCACACCCCTCCCGGGGCGTGTTTCAAATGTGGAAAAGAAGGGCACTGGTCAAAAGCCTGCCCCCAGCCACGGCCTCCTACCAAGCCCTGCCCTATTTGTCAGCTCATGGGACACTGGAAGTCGGATTGCCCTAACTCACCTCAGGCCTCAGTTCCTCAAAACTCTGGCAAGAGGGGGCAGCAGGGTAACATCCCCTGGAGCCAGGCTTCTGCCTCAGCTGGTCAGGAGCCAGGCATTCAGGAATCTCCAATCCCAAAGCTGTTAGGGTTCAGGGATGATTAACAGGGCCCTGGCTCCTCAACCTCAGTTACCCTTGCTGAGCCCAGGGTCATGTTCCAGGTAGCGGGTAAGAGCGTACACGGGGGCTACCTACTCCGTTCTTCCCTCCTTTTCAGGCAAAACCACCCCTTCCCAGGTCTCTGTTATAGGAATTGATGGGTCCCCCTCCACTCCTCACCAAACTCCACCCTTAACCTGTCTGTTTGGACCTTCCATTTTTACCCACTCCTTTCTAGTCATTCCCTCTTGCCCTGTACCTCTCCTAGGGTGAGATATCCTAGTAAAATTGCAAGCTACCATTACCTTTCCACACACAGAGACCTTCCTCTTACCCCTCATCGCCAACTCACCTTCCCCCCTTCCTCCAGCCGAACTCCTCCCTGACATAAATCCCAAAGTATGGGATACTGATACCCCCACTGTAGCCTCACACCACCAACCCATACTCATACACCTAAAAGACCCCACAGCCTTCCCTTCTCGCCCTCAGTTTCCTATCTCCAAAGTTCACCCCCTCGGCCTCCTACCTATCATAAATAAACTGAAAGCTCAAGGACTACTCATTCCTGCAAACTCCCCCTGCAACACTCCCATTCTGCCTGTGAAAAAGCCCTCAGGTCAGTACCACCTGGTTCAAGACCTCCACCTTATCAATGCAGCAGTCATTCCGGTCCATCCAGTAGTCCCCAACCCCTATACCATCCTCTCACATATCCCACCGTCCACAACCCACTTTTCAGTCCTAGATCTTAGGGATGCTCTTTCTCTATCCCGCTACACCCCGACTCCTACTTCCTCTTTGCTTTTACCTGGAAAGATCCTGTCACCAATCTGTCTCAACAGTTAACGTGGATGGTCCTCCCTCAAGGCTTCCGGGACAGCCCCCACCTGTTCAGCCAGGCCCTGGTGACAGACCTGCAGCAATGTAACATCTCCCCTTCTTCCTTACTCCAGCTGGATCAAATCTTTCCCCACAGCTTATAAAACCGCAGGAGCTGTAGCCGAGCACCTCATCCGGGACATCATTCCCCGATTCGGCCTTCCTTCTACCATCCAGTCAGACAACAGACCTGCCTTTATTTCTAAGATCACCACTGCTGTTTCCACATCCTTAGGGATTCAGTGGAAACTGCATGCAGCCTACCATCCCCAATCCTCGGGTAAAGTAGAACAGGCCAATGGCCTCATCAAAGAACACCTAACAAAACTTGCCCTCGAACTCCGCCAGTCCTAGGTTACCCTACTTCCTATCGCTTTGACAAGGCTCTGAGCAAGCCCCTGGGGCCCCTCACAACTCAGCCCTTTTGAGCTGCTATACGGACGGCCCTTCTTACTCTCCTCCCCCCTACCACTAGACCCCCCTCCTCTATCTACCTACCTGCCCTATTTCACCCTTCTCCGAGCTCTTCTCCGAGAACACAATGGTGCAACAGAACACTTTTTAAAACCCTCAACCCCTCTACACTCCCACAGCCTATGCTTACCAGTAACCCTCGTACCCCGATTAACCATTTACTCCACAGCAGAGTTCCAACAACAATTCATACATCATCGTGTATGACGGGCTGCCTTTTTACCCCTCATAGTAGGTCTCTCTCTTGCAGGATCAGCCATAGGAGCCGGACTGGGGGGAGGAGCCCTAGCCCACTCCCATCAGGCCCTAGCACAACTAACCTCTCAATTTCAGGCCGCCATCGACAATTCTGCAGAATCTTTAGCCTCTCTCCAAAGACAGATCACCTCAGTGGCTCAAGTCGCCCTACAAAATCGCCGGGCGTTAGACCTGCTCACCGCCGAACGAGGAGGAACCTGCATCTTCCTACAGGAAGAGTGCTATTACTACATCAATGAATCCGGCCTAGTAGAAACCCGAATTGAGAACCTCCAGAAACTCAAAACTAACCTGCAGAATCAAAAATTCTCAGCTGAAGCCACGGCGTGGTGGTCTTCCTCTATGTATACCCTCTTGTCCCCGTTGCTTGGCCCCTAATAGCCGTTTGCCTAATCTTACTTATTGCTTCTTGCTTTCTACAGTTTCTACAGCAGCGCTTTCAAGAACTAACTCGAGTCACCATCCACCAAATGCTGCTCCAACCTTACCCCAAACAAGTGCTGGGAGCAGACCCCTCCCCAAACATCCAGGCTCCTTAGGGAAAAGAAACCTCTTCAAAACCTCCTGTCGACCCTTGTCAGCAGGAAGTAGCCAGAGAGACAACCGAGGCCCCTGTTCCCCCTCCCTTTTCTTTAAGGAGTCGGGAATGTTTAGAAAACTCTGTCCCTGTCGCGAAAGCCCTCCCCCTCCCACACGAAGGGACTCCCTTATCTTTCACTCTACATACCGTCCTGGCCTTCCCACCCGGCCACAACCACCTCCCGCCCGGCAACCAGCTGACCAATCACCACCCGCCTCATCAGCTCTCCCCAACTTCCTGCCTCCCGGCTTACTGCCTCACAGTTTCCCGCCGCCCAGCGGTTTAAACTGACCAACCGTTGCCCGCCACCTCGGCTCTCTAGGCTTCCCCACTCCCTCAGCCCTACAGCCCCCTATAAAAGAACTCTGCTCCTCTGAGCGGTGCGGCCATTTTCCTGTTCTTCCCGGCTGGTCCGCCCGGAGGCTCTTTCCTCTCAATAAAGCCTGAACTTAAGACTTTCTTCTAACCTGCGGCCCGGTTTTTTCCCAAACGAGCTCAGTCCTCCCGCAGAGGGTAGGTCGGACAAAATCACAAGGGCTAACCAATCCAATGCTAAAAATCACACACCAATATCTTCTGGTCAAAAGAGAAAAAGACATTCTTATTTTCCTCTATCAACAAGGAATACCAATGTGTTCTATTGTAATAGAATACCAATGTATTCTATTTCATTTTCTTTTTACTTTTCTATCTTTAAATGACCTAGGACACAACTGTTTGTTCTAAGGAAAGATCCTGATAAAAATTACTGTGATAACAGCTACTAAAAGTACTTGTATCCTTCCTCAAATCCAAGAAGACCAGTATAGTCAATGCTCATTATCTGCAGTAGTTATGTTCTATAAAGAAGCTGTGAACACTGAATTAGTGAATAATGAACCACTGCTGTTAAAGGAAATACAGGGTTAGGTTTCTGTGAGTCTCTGCTTCCAGCATTTTCGTCAACTGATCAATACTTAACTTTGTTTTACGTATGTTTCTGTTCAAACGCATTATTGATTATATACTGTTGACTCATTAAGATTAAACTTAGGGCCAGCAGTACCACAACTCAGGCCTTGACAGAGCTGAGCTAACACGGTATTCAATATTTTCTCTGAAAAGCACATCACAATCTTCTTGAGCTTAGGGACACACAATGGTATGTCAGCACTACAGAGCTATTTTAAACAATAAAAACACCAGCAAAAACACAAAAATGCAAAAAACCTGGCATCAATAGACTGAAAGGGCCACTTGCTTACAGTGTGAGAGCTGAAAAAAGGAGACAAAGTATCATCCTGTTTGACCTCAGCTGGAGACATACTTCTTTGGCAACTAAAGTTGCCTCACTACTCTGTACATGTCTACAAAAGCACTGTGAGTACTGATTTGGGGATTACAAAAAAATTTTCCCAAGTAAGAAAATTCACAAACACAGAATCCACAAACAATGAGGATTTACTCTGTATTACTTCCAATTCAGGGGAGGGAACGGAAATGCAAAGAATTTAACTTGCTTAAAGCCATTCAGCCATTAAGTGGTAGAATGGGAATTTGAACTTAAATCTGCTTAGATTTCTAAAGGCTGTTTATTTCACAATGAAATATAACTTCCTGGTACAAAAGATAAACCTTGGGTATTATCTTAGCATGATGTAAATATGTCAAATAGTTAAAAGCTGCTTGAATCGAGTGTTCCAAGATGTTTTTTATTATAAAAAGGTCAGAAGACTTTAACAACTGAGTACTCCATTGTTCTGAAAGCAGAAGTCTGTCAAAAGACTGAGTCTTTGCTGAATTGGGATGTTAATGTATATTCAAATTCAACACTCACACTCAGGACGTCTATAATTACCCATCATGTCAATCTTAATTTGTTAGTTTTACCTGTGCTTTATTTGGTGCTCATCTCTCTCTTCCCCATTGTCTTTAATATAAAAATCATATTCACCCAAGTTTGCTAAGCTGAATTTCTGAATCTTAGGATTTTAACTTATCATAAATGTGCTTTGAATATTGTTTTACATATAATAAAAATTATACTCTAAAAAGGGCATACATTTTAATAACCACTCACTGAATTAAAAACTACCTTTCTAACAAAGCTAATATAAAATATTCATTGTACATTGAAAATGAGACTCAAAATTCTGGACTAAGTCAAAATACCATACTAGAAGCATTACCAGTGTGCTGGAATTATGTCACAGACAGTTTCTACATTAAACACCAAACCAAAAAACATCAGCAATCCTGGGGAATCGTTGACTTAACTCAAATTCATTACTTTACATGTAATCTTTCTTTACTTTCTTCATCACTTAAGCACGTATTCCCCTTCCCAATGATATTTGCAGAGCATTTGTAATTGTATCTTTAACTGAATGAATATGGTGGCACATAAAGCTGAGAACTGAACACTCTTAAGATTATCTACTGTATTAAATGAATGGCTAATGTCTAACTGCAGCACTGAGAAAAATGGGCTGTGCTTATGCTGGCTGCTTATCCATTTTATGGGTTTATTTGACTCATTATTTACAAGAAATATATTAAAATGACATCTATTGCTCCTGACATTAGTCAATCAACAAAATTTAACCTTAATAGATACTAGAATCCAATAAGTATGGCATCAAGAAAAATGAGATGGCTGATATCGACTGGGCAGCATAGTACTTCCATGGGGAGGAGCCACTGTAAGCCTTAATTCGTTAAATATTCAGTCATGGGAGTTGTGTAGTAAGTTTCTACAAAGTAAGACAAATACAATGCTCTAATCACAATGAGTTAAAGAAATACATTCCTCTAATATGCTTTCACTCCAAGCAACAATCTGCAAAATTCCTATGCCACCTAAGACCAACTAGAATGAAAGTAGTTCTTTTTCTTTTCCTGAAAACTAAGTAAGTTTCCAGGTGTATCACTACTTTTGAATGTTGACAAAGTGTTTTGTTAGAGTTGCTATCATGGCATAGAAAATCTCAATAAGTTTTTCAAAGCTGAGAGTGACATCTACTCCAAGAATTGTGTGACTCAAATACCTACAAAAGCCAAATAGATTACATAAATGCGTGAGAAACCTGGTGTGAAGTGGTAGGAAGCTATGGAAAATGTAACAAACATCAAACCTAGACATAAAAATTAGTTATGTTGGACAAAAGCACAGACATAGTATTTGCTTCAGCCCTAAGACTCCTCAGCCTGCTGATTTGAAACTTCTGATGCTTTGTATAATCAACCTCTTCTATAGATTTAAAAAACTGAAGTCCTAAGAGATTAAAGTGGCTTTCTCAACATAACTGAGATGAGAATGGAAATATCCTCCAAGTCACAGATCAAGTTTTCTTCATCTTCATTCTTAGTTGGATCAATGTGTTCACTCAATCTGATGTGCTGAGGTTGCCACTCTTATTAATTTGTACCCTAAGTTTCAGAATGACAAACTCCATAGATATTACCATAGTCACAAATTCGTATCAACTTCCTATTGACCCTTTTTTAAGACAAATCAATTAAGTTGATTTACTAAAAAGTAAAATAAGAATGAAATGCTTTAAAATAAAATTTCAGCAATTCGAATGGTGATACATTATCAGTGCAATGGAAGAATCTACCAGCCAAACATTACCTAATTAACAAGCCTAAATAATGACTAATACTTTAAGGTTTTATTTACTCAATAAAAGTTAAGCAATCTGCAGCAAGAATTCTTAACCTATTTTCCATTTAAAACACAGATACTTCTTAAGATTTAATCTATTTTATGTTTGTGATAAACAGTTAAAGTCCATGATTATTCCATTATCTGCCACTAAAATAATTCAGCAGAAAAATGAACTCTTACAATTCCTTCTGAAGAAAAAAGAAACAAAAAAAATACAAGACCACATTTTAGTTAGCTTTCTTGGCGAATACTTTCCTTACTAAAATTACTTTGCATGAATAAGTTATGTTATTTACGTAAACACAACTTTTGCATATGCCAAAATGATGCATACTTGAAAATATGTCCAGCCACTATCCTTACAAAACGTATGCTTTATTTCATCTTTGTTACTTTTCATATGTCCCATTATAGTTGAAGGTTTTGACTGAAGCTATCAACTTTGCAGAAATAAAGGGATGAACTACTTATCTATTAAAACTAAGAGATTCTTTTAGCCTAGGTATATTCCTGATGATGTCCTCCATTTCATGTAAGCTCTCCTTTTTCCCTGAGATTTTATTACTTTTTTACATATAGGTAAGCAGCCTCATTCGTAAAGTACTGATTAACTCAAAGTCATTAAGATATCTCTGTCTCCCTTAGCAAAACCTGAAATTTTTGCATATTAATGTAGCTTATACATTCCAGGGCTACAATTTTCTGTAAAGAAACTTCTAGTATACGGAAGGTATTCTTTTATTCTGAATTGCTCTTTCCTCCTATCTCATAAAAGCATATATATCAGTAGATGTATATTTCCATTTTTAGCTGCATGGACCACTGATGATGGTCATGGATTTATATTAAGCTTACTTTTTCCCTAATTAAAAAAAAAAAGACAAATAAAAGGAAGTTAAAAAAAGAAAAAGGGGGGGAGGGTGTTCCTGAATCCACAGTCACACAAAATTGAGGGAATACAATGAAGATGGAAGAAAACTTCAAAAAGGAGATCTGTTAGATGTCCAAAGTAGAAGATTAACTTTGCCTGGTAAGCCATACATAGAATTTTCTCTTTTCAAACCCCAGAGTATTAAACAAATCCACATTTTAAAGAATTTTTAGGCTAGACATGATAGCTGGCACTTGTAATCCTAGCATTTTGGGAGGGTGAGGCAGGAGGATAGCTTGAAACTAGGAGTTCAAGAACAGCCTGGGCAACCAAGTGAGATCTTTGTCTCAACTAAAAGGATTAAAAAAAAAAATCAGCTAGGCATGGTGGTGAATGCCTGTAGTTCTAGCTACTCAGGAGGCTGAAGCAGGAAGGTCACGTGAACCCATGATTTCATGGCTGCAGAGAGCTATGACTGCACCACTGCACTCCAGTCTGTGTGACAGAGTGGGGGAGGGAAAAAAGCGTTGCTATTCTTCTGGAATTAATGGCTATTTGTAACTGAAATACCTATGGGAATCAGAATTAATCACTTTTACTCAATACCAAATATCCTTTAAAAAAAATTAAAATACAGAATAAGATATCACTACTTTATGTGAAAACAAAAGTTCTAATAAAATATGTGATTAGATCTAAACTAGGGATTTGTGTCATTCAAGATAACACTATATAAGTAAAATAAATATTAAAGAATTTCTCTTTTGATTCTATTAAAAATCAACACCCAGATTGTAAAAGCAAAACAAGTGTTTTGCAAATGATTTTTAGACTTTTTAGTCAAGTAGACTAAAACAGCACTAAACTTTATTAAAAAATGAAATCACAATTGGAAACTGACAACGATGACAAAAATGGAAAAACAGTAGCACACTGTTACTGTTACACACTGTCACATTACAGTGACAAAAATTGTCACTGCAATTTTTGAAAAACTTAAGTAAAAAAACAGAGAAATGAGCCCAATATTTGAAATTCCATAGCAAAAAGTGAAAGGACAATGAGATAAAGGCTGAAAATATAAAATAAAAGGCGTATTGTTCCATTTAAGATTTGAGATATCTCACTAAATACTGTCGCAGATCATTAGATTCTGGCTCCATATAAATATCACTTAGCAATATTTTATTTTTGACTATGTTATAGTTCAAATTCTAGCTATCAGCATATTTACATGTAAAAAACATTTTTTCACATGACAATATGTGTAATTTGCTATTTTTTTTCCTTTTTATTGCATTTTAAGTTTTGGGGTACATGTGCAGGACATGCAAGATAGTTGCATAGGTAAACACATGGCAGTGTGATTTGCTGTCTTCCCCCCTGCTATCCCTCCCCAGCTCTCCCCCCACTGTCCCTCCCCTATTCCCCCCAATAGACCCCAGTGTGTAGTGCTCCCCTCCCTGTGTCCATGTGTTCTCACTGTTCATCACCCGCCTATGAGTGAGAACATGCGGTATTTCATTTTCTGTTCTTGTGTCAGTTTGCCGAGAATGTTCTCCAGATTCATCCATGTCCCTACAAACGACACGAACTCATCATTTTTTATTGCTGCATAATATTCCATGATGTATATGTGCCACATTTTCCCAATCCAGTCTATCATCGATGGGTATTTGGGTTGGTTCCAGGTCTTTGCTGTTGTAAACAGTGCTGCAATGAACATTCGTGTGCATGTGTCCTTATAGAAGAACAATTTATAGTCCTTTGGATATATACCCAGTAATGGGATTGCTGGGTCAAATGGAATTTCTATTTCTAGGTCCTTGAGGAATTGCCACACTGTCTTCCACAATGGTTGAACCAGCAGTGTAAAAGTGTTCCTATTTCTCCACATCCTCTCCAGCATCTGTTGTCTCCAGATTTTTTGATGATCGCCATTCTAACTGGCGTGAGATGGTATCTCAATGTGGTTTTGATTTGCATCTCTCTGATGACCAGTGATGATGAGCATTTTTTCATATGATTGTTGGCCTCATATATGTCTTCTTTTGTAAAGTGTCTGTTCATATCCTTTGTCCATTTTTGAATGGGCTTGTTTGTTTTTTTCCTGTAAATCTGAGTTCTTTGTAAATTCTGGATATCAGCCCTTTGTCAGATGGGTAAACTGCAAAAATTATTTCCTATTCTGTTGGTTGCCGATTCACCCTAATGACTGTTTCTTTTGCCGTGCAGAAGCTGTGGAGTTTGATTAGGTCCCATTTGTCTATTTTGGTTTTTGTTGCCAATGCTTTTGGTGTTTTGTTCATGAAGTCCTTGCCTACTCCTATGTCCTGAATGGTTTTGCCTAGATTTTCTTCTAGGGTTTTTATGGTGCCAGGTCTTTTTTTCTTTTTTTTTTTTTGGTTCTGTTTACGTGGTGAATTACGTTCATAGACCAAGTCTTATGTTTAAGTCTTTATTCCATCTGGAGTTTATTTTAGTGTAAGGTGTCAGGAAGGGGTCCAGTTTTTGCTCTCTGCACATGGCTAGCCAGTTTTCCCAACACCATTTATTAAACAGAAAATCCTTTCCCCATTGCTTGTTTTTGTCAGGTTTATCAAAGATTGTATGGTTGTAGATATGTTGTGTTGCCTCCGATGCCTCTGTTCTGTTCCATTGGTCTATATCTCTGTTTTGGTACCAGTACTATGCTGTTTTAATTACTGTAGCCTTTTAGTATAGTTTGAAGTCCGGTAGTGTGATGCCTCCTGCTGTGTTGTTTTTGCTGAGAGTTGACTTGGCTATGCGGGCTCTCTTTTGGTTCCATATGAAGTTCAAGGTGGTTTTTTCCAGTTCTGTGAAGAAGGTCATTGGTAGCTTGATGGGGATAGCGTTGAGTCTGTAAATAACTTTGAGCAGTATGGCCATTTTCACAATATTGATTGTTCCTAACCATGAACATGGAATGTTTCTCCATCTGTGTCCTCTCTGATTTCGTTGTGCAGTGGTTTGTAGTTCTCCTTGAAGAGGTTCTTTACGTTCCTTGTAAGTTGTATTCCTAGGTATTTTATTCTTTTTGTAGCAATTGTGAATGGCAGTTCGTTCTTGATTTGGCTCTCTTAAAGTCTGTTATTGGTGTATAGGAATGCTTGTGATTTTTGCACATTGATTTTGTACCCTGAGACTTTACTAAAGTTGCTTATCAGTTTCAGGAGTTTTTGGGCTGAGACGATGGGGTCTTGTAGATATACAATCATGTCGTCTGCAAATAGAGACAATTTGACTTCCTCCTTTCCTATTTGAATACGCTTTATTTCTTTCTCTTGCCTGATTGCTCTGGCTAGGACTTCCAGTACTATATTGAATAGGAGTTGTGAGAGAGGGCATCCTTGTCTAGTGCCAGATTTCAAAGGGAATGCTTCCAGTTTTTGCCCATTCAGTATGGTATTCGCTGTTAGTTTCTCATAAATAGCTTTTATTATTTTGAGATACGTTCCATCAATACCAAGTTTATTGAGGGTTTTTAGCATAAAGGGCTGCTGAATTTTGTCAAAGGCCTTCTCTGCATCAATTGAGATAATCGTGGTTTTTGTTTTTGGTTATGTTTATGTGATGAATTACGTTTACAGACTTGTGTATATTGAACCAGCCTTGCATCCCCGGGATGAATCTTACTTGATCATGGTGGATAACCTTTTAGATGTGCTGTTGCAATCGGCTTGCCAGTATTTTATTGAAGATTTTTGCATCTATGTTCATCATGGATATTGGCTGGAAGTTTTCTTTTCTTGTTGAGTCTCTACCAGATTTTGGTATCAGCATGATGTTGGTCTCATAAAATGATATGGGAAGGATTCCCTCTTTTTGAATTATTTGGAATAGTTTCAGAAGGAATGGTAACAGTTCCTCTTTGTGTGTCTGGTAGAATTTGGCTGTGAACCCATGTGGACCTGGCCTTTTTTTGTGTGGTAGGCTCTTAATTGCTGCCTCAACTTCAGACCTTGTTATTGTTCTATTCATAGTTTCGGCTTCCTCCTGTTTAGGCTTGGGAGGACACAAGTGTCCAGGAATTTATCCATTTCTTCCAGGTTTACTAGTTTATGTGCATAGAGTTGTTTGTAATAAATATCTGATGATGGTTTGAATTTCTGTGGAATCTGTGGTAATTTCCCCTTTATCGTTTTTTATTGCATGTATTTGGTTATTCTCTTTTTTCTTTTTTATCAATCTGGCTAGTGGTCTACTTTTTTGATCTTTTCAAAAAACGAGCTCTTGGATTTATTGATTTTTTGAAGGGTTGCCTTGGGGTTGCTCTTCTTGCGGAATATCTTTGTGGTGTTCTCTGCATTTCCTGGACTTGAATATTGGCCTGCCTTGCTAGGTTGGAAAAATTTGCCTGGATAATATCCTGAAGAGCATTTTCCAGCTTGGCTTCATTCTCTTCGTCACATTCAGGTACGCCTATCAAACATAGATTAGGTCTCTTCACATAGTCCCACATTTCTTGGAGACTTTGTTCATTCCTTTTTGCGCTTTTTTCTCTAATATTGCCTTCTCATTTTATTTCATTGAGTTGATCTTCGACTTCTGATATCCTTTCTTCTGCTTGGTCAATTCGGCTGTTGAGACTTGTGCATGCTTCACGAAGTTCTCGTGTTGTTTTTTAGCTCCATCAATTCACTCATATTCCTCTCTAAGTTTTCCATTCTTCTTATCATTTCCTCAAATCTTTTTCAAGGTTCTTAGTTTCTTTGCATTGAGTTAGAACATGTTCTTTTAGCTCACAGAAGTTTCTCATTACCCACCTTCTGAAGTCTGATTCTGTCATTTCATCACACTCATTCTCTGTCCAGCTTTGTTCCCTTGCTGGTGAGGGATTGTGGTCCCTTGTAGGAGGTGAGGTGTTTCAGTTTCGGGTGTTTTCCTCCTTTTTGCGCTGGTTTCTTCCCATCTTTGTGGATTTATCCACCTGTCGTCTGAGTAGTTGCTGACTTTTTGATTGGGTCTCTGAGTGGACGCCCAGATTGTTGATGATGAAGTATTTCTGTTTCTCAGTTTTCCTTCTAACAGTGTAGCCCCTCCGCTTTACAACTGCTGAGGTCCACTCCAGGCCCTGCTTGTCTGGGGTACACCTGTAGCAGCTGCAGAACAGTGAGGGATGTTACCAGTTTCTTCTTCTGCTATCTTTGTCCCAGAATGATGCTCGCCAAATGTCAGTCTGACCAGTCCTTTGTTAGGTGACTCTTTGGATATATGGGGGTCAGGGAGCTGCATGAGCAGACAGTCTGTACTTTATAGGAGCTCAAGTGCTGAGCTGTGAGCTCCGTTGTTCATTCAGGGCTGCTAGGCAGGTACGTTTAAGTCTGCTGCAGCAGAACTCATAAAGCCCCTTTTTTTCCTCAGGTGCTCTGTCTCGGGGAGTTAGGGCTTCATTTATGAGTATCCGTTGCACTGTCCTGCCCAGCAAGGAGGTAGTCTAGTCAATACCTGCCTGCCGAGGCTCTGCCCTGTTGCCATGGGCTACGCCCTGCTGCCCAGTGTAATTCCCTGTAGTCCTGTTTATATGGGTGTGGTTAGAACTGCCGTGGCAATGGTGGCCCACCTCTGTATTGGCGAACTCTCTCTATTATGACGGGTTGCCTCAGCAATGGCAGGCTGCGTCAGCAATAGGAGAGTACCTCCATAGGGGCGGAATGCCTCAGTAATGGCGGTTCAGCTCTGCTTGCCATGAAACTCTCAACCCCAAGCGTTTCCAATTGCTGTTTTGTTTGTATTTTTGGGGGTGAGACCCGCTGAGCCTGATCACCTGGCTCCCTGCCTCAGAGCCATTTTGTTTTTTTTAAGTTGAACGGTTGACTCTCTCCCAGGTGTTTCAGTCACCTGCTGAAAGGGCACCAGGATCTGTGTGATTTCCCATGCAGTGACCCACTGCGCCAGCTCAAACATCGCTGCCCGGGAATCTCCTGGCCTGGCTTACTGTTTAAGTCCCGTTTAATCAGATAAATGTGTTAAACTGCCTTCCCAAATCTCAAATTGCCAGTTTAACAGGACAACCAGACCAGTGTATTTTGTACGGAGTGCCGCTACACTGCGGCTCTGGCCGAAACGGCCACATGAGCCGAAACAGCTGTGCTGTCATCCCGTGGGGTTCCTACACCTGGGAATTTCCTGGTCTGTGGGCAATAAAGATCCGTCTGTAAATGTGGCGTCCACTCACCCTCTGCGCTTTCACTGAGAGCTGCAATCCTGAGTTGCTCCTATAGCGCCATCTTCCCCTTCAGGATCGTAATTTGCTATTTTACTTAATGAATTGAGAATCAGGTCAGACTCTATTGCAAAAATATATTATGATATAATAAATTTTTCTAAGGCAAAACTTGGGTATCAGTTCTAAGACCCTGTATTATGAATAAAAATATCAAAATAGTCTGTCTCTTGTATTATTAATAATATCAAAAGTATCTGTCTCTATAAAAGTATGGTTAAAAAACCAAACACAGTCTAATGTCCAAAAATTCTCATAATTATTGGAAAACTCATGTTCAGTGTTCTTTCTTCTCATATACTAGAAGATCAAATTTTTATGTAAAAATTTCTGTTCTGACTAGGACAATCACCATAATGAAATGTATTTGCTGGGTATGCATAACAGGTATAAAAGACCTGGTATATCAGATGGGAGGAATAAATACATGAAGGTTCTAATTTCCCTAATGAAGACCAAAGCCCTAACCTACCCAATTAATCTTGAAAAGTGAAAATACTTCCAATTAATACAAATTGAAAATATGAATGTATTAATTTATTCCTAGAGAATTTAAATTTGATCTAACAGGCACATATTATTTTTAAAACTGCTATAAACAAATAGCCTAATCTTTAGTAACCCAGCAATTTACTGCTGTTTCTCTTTGTTATTTTACTCACATGCATGCACACATTTACGTACATTTGAAATGTGAAGATATAATTGTTTAATATGTTTAAAATTTAAACAATTTTATTTTTCATCTTTTAGTCTTAATATTTATCATATAAAAATGAATTTTATTCCAGAGAATATCTTCAAGCATTTCAGAATTTTCTTTATCTTTCATATTTAGGTTACATTCCCTACTTCTTGCTATTAGAAGTAACACTGCAAATCCTCTTTCTTTCATCTGTATTTCTTGCTTAGGGTGAATTCTCAGAACTGGGACTATTAGATCAAAGGATGTTAATTTTTTTTTTATTCTTAGACAATCTTTGGCGAAGGTCTTCTGTCAGCATAAAGTTGCCTAATCAATCTTAGTTTATAGAAATGCTTTGGTATTTTTTTTTTGTTTTTTGATAATTAGCAAAGTTTATATAGAATAAAGTTGTATTTAACCTTAAAATTCCATAGTACTTTCAGTATCCATTTAAAGAAGCAAATTGTTAGAATTTCTTTGAAAACAATACTCTGTTAGCCTGATTATGAGGTTATTTATTAAATGATGATGTAATGATTGTCTTCTAGGGTTTATCTCTTCTCAGCTAAAGCAAAAATAAAAAAACACTCAGTTTAGCTCTTCTCCCATCTCACAGACATAAATCCAGTGTAAAAGGTCTGGCACATTCCTTCAGTAATTCCCTTAGGTGCTGGAGAATTTTACAACTTCTACAGCTGCAATTTTATTTAAACTTAGATGAGAGTGGAGAAGAGGGAAAGATTATTAAAGAAAAGATGACAGCCATCTGTATTCTCATTTATAATAAGGTAAAAAGAGAGGATATAGAGTTAAATTTCTTTTAGAAAAAAGTCCAGGATAAAAAAATATTTTGAAAGCAGTGTACTCAAAGAACACATCAATAGAAAACATTTTATCTTGGCCTAGTTTGCATCTTTAGGACCCAGTTTCATCTTATTCATATTCTATGAGATTAATAAAATGACTTATTTATATATCTTCTATTCTTTCATTCTTATCACCTCTTTAATACCAAAATCACCCTTATATGAGGGTAGTTACTAATGACTTGTGAGAACTTAGTACCCAAACTAGGACTAAAGTAGAGTCTCTCCCACAAATTTGATGTTGAAGAATGGACTTCTCTTAGTCCTAGCTCCTATTTCTGTAAAATGCAAGATAACTATCATTCTGTAAAATATCTGTAAAAGAAATATAAGACAGACTGAATGGTCTGTAAAATTATGGCTTAGTCTCAGAATCTTCATGCTAAGTCCATTAATTGTGGCACTGTAAGATACTATGCATATATAATATAAGAAAATAAGAGATATTAACCAATTAAGACAGACATTTCAACAGAAAATATACCATAGTTAAATTTGGACCCAATGAATCCCAAGCTTTTGTATAATTCTTTTTGTTAAAGTGTTTAGTTTGTAAAATGAGTTTATTATCTACAGAGAAAATTATGAATAAAATTCCTCTTGAATCTATTTGATGAAAAATCCCATGAAAGGCTAATATGAAAGTTTCTGGAAAGTTAATCCAGTAAAATTGTGTGTTTTACTGGATTAACCAGCAAGTTAAAGGACAGACTCAAACACTAGACCTGGTTTTAAAAAGTCATACATCTTTACAATTAATTTTGAAAGCTTTGGTCCACCTATCATCTTTTAATATGAATGGTTTTCAGATTGTTTTGAATAGCTCTGAAACATTTTTAAAAATCAAACTGAGCCAGGTGCAGTGATATGCACCTGTAGTATCAGCTACTCAGAAGCTTGAAGCGGCCGGGCACGGTGGCTCAAGCCTGTAATCCCAGCACTTTGGGAGGCCAAGGCGGGTGGATCACGAGGTCAAGAGATAGAGACCATCATGGTCAACATGGTGAAACCCCGTCTCTACTAAAAATACAAAAAATCAGCTGGGCATGGTGGCGCGTGCCTGTAATCCCAGCTACTCAGGAGGCTGAGGCAGGAGAATTGCCTGAACTCAGGAGGCGGAGGTTGCAGTGAGCTGAGATCGCGCCATTGCACTCCAGCCTGGTAACAAGCGAAACTCTGTCTCAGAAAAAAAAAAAAAAAAAAAGGAAAAAAGAAGGTTGAAGCTGGAGGATTGCTTGAGCAAGACCTTGTCCCGTAAAAAACAAACAATGAATAAAACTGAGCTGCTTGACACTGAGAAAAGTCAGTATAGAAACTATGAGAAATATATACTGGGAAAGAAGCATTTGAAGGTTCTTGCTTCCTTTTTGTAAATCGAGTGACTATTTAAAGAAATTGTCTCAAACTTTGAACCTATTTCTCTTTGGACTCTCTATTAAAAAATATGAGGATACGAACTTCAATAACGATTCCATCCATCCTTTCTCCTAAAAGAACCATCGTTATTAGAGGATGTTATTCACTATTGTGAGAATCACCAACTAGCAAACTATTAAGCTAGTCTGAGTCCATCAGTGATTCTATAAATATGACACAGCCAAGATATTAAAGTGACAAAACTTACATTTCCCAAAGAAGGTAAATTTTATGGAAATGAATCATGTAGCCTGTATATATAACCAAATGCCAGTTCAGTATATACACAAGAACTAGACTCAAAAGTTAAGTGGTAAATGTCTTAACATTCAAAATTTCGTATGGCTTCTTTATTACTGAGACCTTATTATGAAGAAAATCTATTTCTTCCTATAACCACTGGAAAGGTTTCTGGTACAGGTTTGATACAAAAGCATCCCTAATCAGGAAACCATTTTAAATGAATTTTTTAGACACTGAGGCTCAATAAGACTTTGACAGATTTAAAAGGAAAAAGAAAATTCAAAACTAAGTGAGACAAATTAGTCCAATTACTTATACGTCTCAAACTCGTCCTAACTAGGAGAGACTAATTAATAGAGACTGATGAGAACAGATTGAGTGGCATTGCTAGTCACAGCCTCTTAGCTGGATGAGACTGCATCGGTTGAGATTAGCATCACAGAAAAGAAGTGGTAGCTGTATTTGAAAATGACATGAATACCAATTGATGAAAGGAAATTGTTTTACAAACCAAATCAACTTCAAACTACAGATTAAATTAATAATGATTAAGATCTTGATAAATCAAGCATTCTACCATAAAACCTTCAAAGCACAAAGCCATAAAACCATTTTTATAAACTAATTTTGATCCATCAGTTGCTTCATAAAAAAGTTTCATTAAATATACCCACTGTTCTTTCTTAACATCTTATTCAAAAATAATTACAGTCACGGAAAGTTTCAAAGGCATGAACAGAGACATCCTATGTACCTTTCCTCCAGTGTCCAATGTTAACATCTCACACCACGATTGTATCAACAATTTGACTTCAATACTTCATAGAGCTTATTCAGATTTCACTGTCTGTTTGTCTGTCTATCTATCTATCGATCAATTGATCGAATGATTTATTTTTGAGACGGAGTTTCGCTCTGTTGCCCAGGCTGGAGTGCAGTAGCACCATCTTGGCTCACTGCAACCTCCACCTCCCTGGTTCAAGCGATTCTCCTGTCTTAGCCTCCCAAATAGCTGGGATTACAGGCATGTGCCACTAGGGGTTTCACCATGTTGGTTTGGCTGGTCTTTAACTCCTGACCTCAGGTGATCTGCCTGCTCAGCCTCTCAAAGTGCTAGGATTAGACGTATGAGCCATGGCGCCCAGCCTGATTTCACTAGTTACAAATGCACTTATTTGTGTAATTTTATCTCCGGTAGTCGTGTTACATGACCACCACTAACATCAAGATATTCAACTGTATTGCTCCCCATGTTACTCCTTTGTAACCACTAATCTTTTGTAAATACTAATCTTTTGTAAATAATTAATAAACAAAAAAGGTCAAACCGCCGTTCTATATTAGCCACAGTGTCAAAAGTAGATATATTAAAGATTAAGGAGTAGAAAATAACAGTGTATGAGCTTTCTTTTCATTTTGTTTTAAGTCCCAAATGAATCCGAGGTTAAGAAAACTAAACAAGTGACAGGAGGGAAGGTGACAGGCAGCTCAGAAGGTAGCAGTGTATTGACTATCAGCAAGAAAGGAACAGAAAAACATTTCAGTGGAGGTCGAGATAGCTGGTGTAGTCACTCCAACTCAAGCAGTGCAAGGCAGTCAATTTCCCAACAGATTCCTAAAAATACTAGATTAAATTAACTAAGGCCAAAATGGTGTTATGCAGGTAATCATAAAAAAAAAGCAATTAAACTGCTTTCATCTCACAGACCGGTCATACAGTATACTTAAAACATGTATTATTAAATTCAATGTATCATTTAACAGTAACATGGATTGCTTAGGCTTAAAATTGAACCATGCATTGAAATAGTTGGTATTATAGGAAAAAAGACTTTAAAACCAGAACATATGTGTATACATTTACTAAAGACATCTAAATGCCACCATAAATATGAGAAGCTTTTTCAAAATGCAGTGACTAACCAGAGGTAAGGAAACTAACATCAAGTTCCTTAATCACGGGCATCAATAACCACGAAAAATAAAATAATTCTAATTCATTTTGTAATTCTCTCAAATCCAACACTTACATTCAAATTTTAGAATCCAGCATCCATTGAGAATCCCAAGCATACACTTCAGGGTACTCTGAACTGCATCACCAGGAACAACAACATGAGTTACTAAAACAGAAAAAAAAGCAGTAAGAGAAACAAAGATATAAGCCAAAATACTTCTTTGGCCTGCTTTTTATAACTAATCTAGATTTTGTAAACTTATATCTGAATTTTCTTCCAAGGCAACAATTTTTACACTGAAGTGTATGTCTTCTTCTATTTGGTATCTAGTTCTATAACCTGTCCATCAATATGAAAAATCAGATCATAAACCATGTATCTTAAAGCCATATTAGCAAACAAATTTTTATTTAATTTTCAAATTATAGCTAAGGGATTATGACATTACATTGCACTACAATTTATCCGTCATTAGCAAAGTCATAAATTTGCTCTTCTCAAATACTGTCTTGTCCTAAAATATATGCAAACTTTAAACTTTACATTTCCTAACTACATTAAGTCTATAAGTAGTTTATTACTGAAAAAATTATTTTAGATTTTACAAGATGCAAAGTATACCACCATCTCCCAAGGGTTAAAATATATGTAAATTATCAAAGGTAGTTCTCCAAAGGGATCATCTATTTAACATTTTTTTCTACCCCCCAAAAATTCAAAATCCTCACCTGTACTGTCAAACTCAGTACGTTTTTTAGCCTTAAGAATTGCTGCAAGCTCACTGAGCATTTTCTGTTGTTCTGAAGAAAGCCCACTGCCTATAAGGACAAGAGGTCCATCCTTTCGCTGCCCAGTGTTCATCTGTTAACACAAAAGGAGATGCCAAGTGTTAAAAACATTAGAAGACTAGACAAAGACATTAAACAGACCTTTACTTGATATAAGCTTGAATTTCATTACTTTGCTTACTCTACTAATAATTCTCAATGATTTCCATTGAATCTATACCCAGAACCTTTTAAATAATTGTCTCTTTATTTTTCCCTCAAGAAAATGTCAATCGAGATAGCTTTCTATACCCAGGGCATCTTGTTTCTTCAATTTTAAATTGTGTCTCTCTAGGGTTTTACTTCATTCTGTCACCACTAAGTCTTTTTCTTTCCCCAAGTAACCAAAAATATCCACTTAAAATGAGCAATCCCCTATTCCACCTCCACTAACTTGTCCCAATAGAGTTAAACTCAAAAGGTCTGTTTAGTTTAAACTGAGATTATCTGAAAAATCAAAGAATGCCAAAGCTTCTAGAACAGTGCTGACCCCAAAGATAGAAAACAAATTTTTATCATCAAAATAGTAACCACCTCAAAACTAGGAAAAGATAAAAACAGACAAGTTAATTCAAAACTTAGGAGATCAGATCCATAAACAGTAAGAAGTCCATGCAGCTCATGACTAAGAAGTATTCTAACAAAGACTAATAGTTTCACTTTAAAATCTAGGCTTACAATTTATAGACGACAAAAAAGACAAAAATAATGAGAAGCAACAGTGGATAGCATTAAAGCTTAGAAGTGAAAGACTCAAGCAAACAATGTGTGTGTGTGTTTATGTATGAGTATATATATATTTCCATAAAAGTGTTTGCAAATGACAGAATTCAACACTTAAAAGTTCAGCTAATCTTTCCTGGTCACTAAATTGTAAGATGATATAACCACATCTAACTTAAATGCTATAAACACTCCTCACATGAAAATAAATAGTTCAGTGTATTTTATGGATTGTTCAATTACTCTTTAATATTGAAAAACACTACAGTATTTTAGAAATTCTTGTAAGTTACACAAATACCATAAAATAGCTCTAAATAGAACAAATTACTTCTCAATGTATATAACTCCACTTCAGCTAAATCAGTCCTCTGCACAAAACTTGAGAGTGAAAAAGATATCATTTCTAAATATAGCATATGATACTATCTCTATCAACTCAAGTAAAGCACTAAAGTGGGTCAAGTATTTTCCTATCATACTTTTTAAAATTTGTATACAAATAGAAATGGGCACTAATTTCTCATAGTTAAAGAATGCTATAATAAAACATAAAGCAAACAGCTGCCAAAGCTACATTTCTGATTTGGGGTGGCGTGGCATGGAGGCTGGGGATTTCACTTGAATAAGCATAGGTCTCACTCCTGTAAGGCTCAAAAGAGGTGCAGAACACACCCCAAGGGTTTAATACTCTGATTTTACAGAGATTAGATACTATGTTCATTAGCATTCAATAAATTCAAAGATTAAATAGAGTACTTTTTCTTAGATAAAATCATTAGTTTTTACTAAATAAGTTCATCAAAAATGGGGTTTAAAAATCTAGAGAAAAGTTAAAAAGATAAACATGCTGCTCAGAATGAATCATGAACAGAGAAGTCTCAAATGAATGACAAGGAGCTTTTTAAATTTTTGTAAGATTAGAGGTTGCTTTCCAACGTGGTTTTCCAATAGCTGCTACATTTTACTTAAAACACAAAAACTCTAAAGAGGAAGTAGAGAAATTAAAACCAATTCCCTTCTGCAAGATGCTCCCTAAAGCAGCTCATTGAACAACGCTGATTTACAGGATTCCAGACTAAGCTACCAAGCACTTGTGCTTGTTTCAGAGGCAAGATTGTATCATAAAGAACACTCTAATGCTCAGACATGTATTCAGCACACACTTACTGCACACTCAGTATGTGCCAAACACTGTTCTCAATGCTAGGGCTACTGAAGAAAACAAAAGAGCAAGTCCCTGTCCTCACACCATTTATATTCTAGTTGAAATGGGAAAGCAACACAATGTGAATGAAGAAAACAATTTATAGTTGCTGAGTATGGTGAGACTGAGTTGAATATTGACCTAAGGCTTAAGAAATGTGAGTTCTAACTGGTCCTTTAATAAAAAAAAAAACACAACCTTTTATTTTTAATGGCTGATTAACCCTGGGGAAACATAGCCTCTTATTTTTACAAATTTTCTCATTTGCAAAGTAAGGAAATTAAACTGCTGATTTCTAGCTTCTCTTCCAATTCATTACCAAAACTACAGTTTGGAATACCTTTACAAGGCTGAAGTCTAAAGCAGAGGACATGGGGCTTTCAAGATACGTAAGTAGCTAGCCCATGAAAGCATCTATGAGTATCAAATTGTAGCTACCTTAGGCTACCTCCTTATCTTAAACAATGGTATCTACCACTACTCTTATGAATGATCCTTGACCTCAGCTCATCCCTTTATGTTATTTTCCTCCATCTGAGCAGTACTGTGATATGGTGGGTCTAACAATTCTCTTGAAAACCCCTCTTCTTCTCTCCATCCCCATGTAACTACCATCTATAATTCCAGTCATCAGCATTTCAAACCCGGACTCCACTACTAGAGCCTCCCACCCAACCAGCCTTCAGTTTCTTCCCACTTCCAGCTATCCTGCCGACAGTCCTATTTCAGTCTAAAACACACTGAAGGTGCCCTATTAAGTCTAAACTTGTATCGGCGAATTTAAGGCCTTTCACTATCTGGTCCCAATCTAGCCCTGAATCCCTCTTTAACACACTACATGCTCCTGTACAGTAAACGCTATAGTTTCTCAAATTCCTTAGGTCCTTTATGCCTCCTTGTCTCTGAGCAGCTGTTTCTTAGATTTGAGCTGCCATTCTCACTTTGTACACCTGATTTCAGTGGGGAATGTTGGCTGTGCACTCAAAATCGATTGCTCATTTCCTCCACACTAACAGAAGGCCAGTTTTGTTCAGGTAGCCCCCCTTTCAAAGACTGACCCTATCTCCAGCCCCAGGGTATGTCACAACCAATTTCTGACCAGCTCTGACCACTAAGACACAGGGGAAGTCCATGGCAAGGCTTCTGTGAAAGACTTTAGTGTCTCTTTTTCAGTTGGCCACTGTTATATCAAGAATTGTGGTAATCATCATTCTATAACCACTAAATTAAGTTTCTTAGTGAGGACAAATCTACCAAACTGAGGATGGCAAGTAAAGAGATACAAAGAATTTGGTTCCTTGCTGCAACCACTAAGTGCTAAATTAAGCAAATGCAGAGCTATCCTACATTGGGATTAATTATATATAAGGTAATAAATTATCTTCAAGCATTTGAGAAAAGGTTTTCTGTTATTAGAAACAGGCAGCCAATAGCATTCTATTAGATACTTCGCTGAAGTGTTTACCCTGAAAGACTTAAGATACTTTTTCTATGAAATTCTGTTTTTATTTATTTTTTGAGACAGTCTTGTTTTGCCACCCAGGATGGAGTGCAGTGGCATGATCTCGGCTCACTGCAACCTTCATTTCCTGGGTTCAAGCAATTCTCCTGCCTCAGTCTCCCTAGCAGCTGGGACTACAGGCGCATGCCACCATGCTCGGTTATGTGTTTTATTTTTCATAGAGATGGGGTTTCAGCATTTTGGCCAGGCAGGTCTTGAACTCCTGACCTCAAGTGATCCGCCTGCAACAGCCTTCCAAAGTGCTGAGATTACAGGTGTGAGCCACCATACCTGGCCTTTCTGTGACATTTTTACAGACCTCTCCTGTAGTTTCTATTTAAGCTGATTCTACCGTATGCTTTTATAGCTGATTTTACAAATTTTTTACAATGTACAGTAAAAGTTTTTACATCTGAAATCCCTGCTAAGCTATGGGTTTCTAAGAAACAGGCATTCTTTCCACTTTATCTCTAGCTTGTACCTCTCTCCTAAGCTCCAGATCTCTTCGACATCTCCATTTGACGTTTTACAGACATCAAATCAGCACACAGAACTATTGATTTCCTCCTCCATGGCAACAAATGGCATTATCATCTACCCCACTGCTAAGGTCATACTAATTCCACTCTACTCCCACGCTTCATATGTAATCCATCTGAAAGTCCTATTTAGATGCTCACCAGTCTCCAGCAATAATAAACTTCTTTCTAACCATCCAACATACCAGCCTCATTCACTGCAGGGCCTATATATTTGTGTCCTCCAGAATCACCTGGCAGCTTCCTCACTTCAACATTCAGGTTTCAATTCAAATCAGTGCTTTAAGGCTCCTCCTCTGTGACCCTTGCTAAAGCAATGGCCTTGCAGAAGCCCACAAGCTCCATCCAACGACACTCTACAAAGCTTCGAAGCAATCACATCTAAGTTCCTGAAATTATTTTATTTATATTAGTCCACATATTTACATTTTGTCTCTTTCCTATCTCTCACCAGATGGTAAGCTCTTCTCTGAGAATAAGAGTTCTACCAGTCATATTCATTGTTTTATGACTGCTGCCTAAAATACAGAGGGCTCAATAAGTATTTCTAGATGGTCACACTCTGATTGTCTTTGAATCCACAGTAGCTAATACTCAGGAAGTGCTCAATAACTGTTTGTGAATGTAAGCAATTTGGCAACTGGAAATTTTTCTATTATGTTCCTTTCATAACCAGTTTGAATTAAATATATAAATGTTCCAAAGCTAAATCCATACTTACTACCGAGCAATGGCTGGTTGAGGATGATTCATTCTTCTCTGGGAGCAGCAATAGTGACTTCATATCTTCATCGTCTGTATAATCCACAGGCCGCAGACCAAATATGTTACTGGTAAAATAAGTGCCGATGTGTTTAAGTAAGTCAAATGTGTGACTTGATTCTTAACTACATGAATGCACCAGTAGAACAATTTTTCAACATCCTTAATAGTAAACAACTTTAACTAAAATAAATTACTCAGAACTCACATTAGGCAGAAAAATCTAGAATCAAAAGCTGCTGAACTCAAAGGAGAAATGATGCACAACTTCAGTTTGACATCAGATTATAGGGATTGTTTTTACTGGATATAGTATTATGAATTTTTCACAACTACATTCTGTATTCTTATATTAAAATATGGCTTCATAATCACTAATCACTATGAGTGACAGACTTTCAAATGTCAATAAAAATCATTTACTATAGCTATTATAGGCCCTATAGTCTATAAAAATCAATACAAAATTAGATAAATTCACAGGACAGGGATTTGGTTCTACTAGAAGGAAAATTATCCCATATAACAGTTTAATAATGTAGTTAACAGGGTACTTTAAAAATTAATTTAAACATATATGCATACAATAACCTATAATAATCACAACCACTGCAGAACAAACTATTATGAACCAGAGAGATACAACCTTCTAGCATGTACTAATTCACAAGTCACAGAATGTTACAATGAAAAAGATTTTAGAGATCAGTTTGATCCCGTTATTTTAAAGATAAGAAAACAAAGAGAGAAGAACAGGTTCCAATGGTTTAACTAAGGTCATATTCTCCTTGTTCAATTTCACTGAAATTAAATATTGCTCAGCCTTAATTTTTCAACTTTAAGTAGCTTGTTACAACTATAGAACTTCTTCTGTGTACTATTGTTTCCTTATATATGGTTTGAAAATATGATTTAAATATACTATTCTATGGCAGTAAGTTTTCAAAATGAGTAATTCTTTTATAGTCTTTTATGGTTTTTTAAAGATTATGCTATATTCATATAATGGCCATTGAAGTTCATGTGAAAATGCAATGTGGTAAATGGGATATAAAGTTATAAACATGGTATAATACCAATTCTGCAAATTGTATCAAATGTATAGAAAAAGATCTGGAAGGAAACAAAGAGAAACACTAGGGAAAGTGGGAGGCATAAAATGCCATTTTTGTTTGATGCTGCATAGAGGTCCTGTATATGAGGGATACAAGATCTACTGAGTTCACATACAAGGTCATTAATGACCTTGGTGAAAGCTGTTTTGATGGCAGAGTGGGAAAAGGAAGCTCATGGATTAGAATAAGAAATGAACCACAGCAAATGTTTCTCTAATGACTACAATTCCTGACTATCAGGTCCAGTTGCTATTTCTTCTTTGGACAGTCCTGGTAAACACTGACAGGTCTATATTCTGACTCCCCTTTATGTCCAAGTCCAACAACCTCCCCCTGGCAACAGTCTTTCTCCAGCCAAGATATAGCACGGTCGATTGCACTTCAGCTTTGTATTTTATTTTTTTATTTTTATTTTTATTTTTGAGATGGAGTTTAGCTCTTGTTACCCAGGCTGGAGTGCAATGGCGCGATCTCTGCTCACCGCAACCTCTGCCACCCGGGTTCAGGCAATTCTCCTGCCTCAGCCTCCTGAGTAGCTGGGATTACAGGCACGCGCCACCACGCCCAGCTAATTTTTTGTATTTTTAGTAGAGACGGGGTTTCACCATGTTGACCAGGATGGTCTCGATCTCTTGACCTCATGATCCACCTGCCTTGGCCTCCCAAAGTGCTGGGATTACAGGCGTGAGCCACTGTGCCCAGCCCCAGCTTTGTATTTTAAAACAAAGTGACACATGTCACTGTTTACATTTACAGCAGACAATCTCATGGTGTTTTAAAAGAAACTCATCTACTACTCTTGATACTTACTAATTCATTCTCTAAATTATTACGCTCATATACCAACTACTCAATCTCCTCACACACATACATGCTATGCATATGACAATCAAAAAACAGAAGAGAGTTGAAGAACCAATATTCTAGGTCTTAAACCAAGTACAAAAATGAATAAATATAACAAAAATATTATGTCATATTATACGCCATCAAAAAAAAAAAACAACAAAAAAAAACTTCGTAGTCATGATTGCACCACTGCACTCCAGCACGACCAAGAGACACTGTTTTGATGAAAACAATAAATGAGGGAAAAAAGAAAAATCAATGCACACACATGACTTTTAACAGAGACAAACATAGATCTTACACCTCAAAAAAATAAAAGAGCCTAATCAAGTGCACTTTAATGCAGAGCAACTGAATTACATTAGCATAGTTATTTTACACACATATGAATAAAAGTCCACTATGACAACATGAAAAACTGTTAGAGTGCTTCTCAAAGTACCACCTTCAGCTAAGGAGGAATTTAAACCAAAAATCAACCAATAACACATGTTCTAGGCCAGTAAGATGATTTTATAAAGTGACTACCTGGGTTCCAATTTACATTTAGGATCCTTACTATACAAAGTCTACTATCTCACACCGTCTTAAAACATGTGGTTTCTCTGCTTGGATTACTAATCGCTTCTGCTCACACACAATTCACTAAATTCTTAGCCCTCCTGTAATGCTAATGAACTGAATGGCACATTACAAGTGCTACATATTTGGAAAGATAATCAGTTAACCTCAGTCCTGTATCATGGGAGATAGAGCCTATTAAATCCAGTCATGTTGCTTCTGCTTTGTCATGAACCATTAAAATTTGGAAGCAGACGTAAGTTTACATGTGGGACCTTCAAAGACCATAGCAAGAGAAGATGGGGCATGTGTAAGATTTATTATTATTTGGGCACAATAATGTGTGCTTTCTTCTCACTGATACATTTGAACAGACTAATGCTTTAGAGAATTAGTGTGAAAAATCAATTTAAAATGCTCCGAGTTGTATTTCATTCCCTTTGTAAAACAAATAGGTACTACATAGAGGAAAAATTGCATGTTACAACATGTATCAGGAACTATTAATATGAGTTATTACTAAAAGAAGGCAGTGATAAATACATTATTCTTCATCACCACACAAAGGAGGAAGACTTTTAGATTTACTACATCATGGACTCAAAACAGACATCAATAACTTGATTTGCTATTTATTAGAAAGGGTTATCAGGGAAGCTTATAAATACAGGCTTTTTCTAATTATACTTAAATACAGTAAATTATCTCTTTTCTAGCATGATTCAACCTAAAGTCTTACCACTCAAACTAGGTGTTTTGGAGGGATATGTAAGACTTAGAAAACATTGTCCTTGCCTATAATCCTACTGAGGATAAACACTCATTCAACAAACAGGTATTGTAAACCCAAACAAATAATGAGGTGACATAGAAGATGGATTTAAATGGCCTTGAGCCTAGGACTAGAAACTGGAATATGGTGGTTAAATGTTAAGGGCCCATGCAGGAAATAAGCAATAAGATTATTGAAATGTATGGAACTGACGGAAGAAAGCTTCTATCAAACCTTCTAAGCACTGTGTGCTCATGTGCAGAAACGAAACACAGTATGAAAAACGAATGAAAGAATCAGGTATAAAACAATGAACATTAGAAACAGTGTATGTCGCTGTGAAAATGGAAAGGCACATGTGTCTACTACATAAATGATATGGATCAATGCAACACCAAAGTAATTAAAACTATTCTGGAATATATGAAAATGTCACGATCCTAACTGCTGAATTTACATCTAGTACATGACAGTATATTAATATCTTTTTACATGTACCACTTTTGACAGTCAATTATTTTAATGCCCTATCAAAGAGAGTCTCGAATTCAGTGAAATGCAAATGATTATATGTAGACACTATACTTTACCTATACTAACATGGTTTCAATTTGTGTCCCCACCCAAATCTCATGTCGAATTATAATTTCCAATGCTGGAGGAGGGGCCTGGAGGGAAGTGACGATCATGGGGGTGGATTTCCCCCTTGCTGTTCTTGTGACAATGATTGAATTCTCAACAGATCTGGTTGTATAAAAGGGTGTAGTACTAATGATCAGGGAAATGCAAATCAAAACCACAATGGATACCACCTTACTCCTGCAAGAATGGCCATAATTAAAAAATCAAAAAATAACAGACGTTGGCATGGATGTGGTAAACCAGGAACACCTCTACACTGCTGGTGGAAATGTAAACTAGTACAACCACTAAGGAAAATGTGGAGATTCCTTAAAGAACTAAAAGCAGAAGTACGATTTCATCCAGCAATCACACTACTGAGGAAAAGAAGTCATGATACATAAAAGATACTTGCACACACATGTTTATAGCAGCACAATTTGCAATTGCAAAAAAGGTGGAACCAACCCAAATGCCCATCAATCAACAAGTGGATAAAGAAACTGTGGTGTATTTATACAATGGAATACTACTCAGCCATAAAAAAGGAATAAATTAATGGCATTTGCAGCAACCTGGATGGGACTAGAGATTATTATTCTAAGTGAAGTAACTCAGTAATGAAAATCGAAAATTCTATGTTCTCACTCATAAGTGGGAGCTAAGCTATGAGGATGCAAAGGCGTAAGATCCCCCCGGGGGACTCGTGAAAAGGTGGGAAGGTGATGAGGGATAAAAGACTACAAATTGGGTTCAGTGTATACTGCTCGGGTGATTGGTTCACCAAAATCTCACAAATCACCACTAAAAAACTTACCGATGTAACCAAATACCACTTGTTCCCCAAAAACCTATGAAAATAACAAAATTATAAATAAATAAATATAAATGGTGTAGCACCTCCCCACCTCTTCCTCCTGCCCCGGCCATGTAAGACGTGCCTGCTTCCCCTTTGCCTTCCACCATGACTGTAAGTTTCCTGAGGCTCTTCCTGTACAACCTGGGGAACCATGAGCCAGTTAAACCTCTTTTCCTTATAAAGTACCCAGTCTCAGGTCTTTCTTCACAGCAGTATAGGAACGGACTAATACATATACTGAATTCTAAAAATTACAATGTCATTAATTTTTTTCTGTTCCTTGACAGCACAGTACACTGGCAGAGTTTTACCAGTTTTTCTTCCTCTAATGTATTCTTGCACTATTCCTTTACCTATAATTTTAAATTATAATGTGGAAAATATACTTCATATAAAATATTTAAAGATGTAACTGGAGGTTTTAAATTTTAAACTATTGAACAGACAATCCAGGGTTTATGTGTCATTGCTTCTTGTTATCTAGGATGTAGTATAAAATATTGGATGACTTGCTACTGATGTTGACAGTAGATTCTATGTAAAAATGGATTTATGAAAAAAATGGATTTATGTACTAATATACAAAATGCATGATATACATCATGCATATCTAAGAAGTAGCAATAATAATTTCTTTATTTAACACACATGGAATGAGTATATTTGTAAAAACATGTAGGGGAAAAGTCACAAACACTGTTTTATAATCAGTTTGGAAAATATTCATCATTCAACGAGTACTTAAAAAAAAAAGTACGAACAACTTTTGGCACTAAAGAAATAATGAGATAAAAGGCAGTTTCTGTCGTCACAGAGCTCAGGGGAGGAAATCAGAGAAGCACACAGAAAAGGTTTTGCAGTCTGGTAAAGCTCCTCAGACCTGAAAGGGTGAGGAAGAGAAGTAGGTGCATTAACAGAGTAAGATTATCCTAGCAGAGAGAAAAATGCGTGAAGGACTTTAAGTGAGATAGCACTTAGAACTTTTTAGAACTACCATTAAAACAAAAGAAAACAAAAAAAGCGCAGAAGAGGGATAGTGAAAGAAAGGGAAAGTGAGAGAAAGGGAGAGGCAATGTACCATAGGAATATGAGGTGCTCTCGAACTGTAAGCTATAGTCATAACAAATGGGAAGTGTTAAAGTACTGGCCTTCCTCCTAAGGGCAATAAGAAACCCCGAACAGCTTCTTAAACTTCAGCCCTGCCACTCAAAAGTCGTATGACTTTAATGAGTTACTTAAACCACTTGTGCCTGTTTCCTAATGGAGATAATAATACACCTATTTTACAGGACTGTTGCCAGGACCAAATGAATACACCAAAAGCATTTAAAACAGTACCTGGAATATGGTAATAGCTCAATAACTGCCATGGTATTACTGTATTAGATTTGCATCTTTAGAAGATACATACAGAATGAGGATAAGGAAACAAAGTAAGTTATGTCTGGAGCATTAATCTCTTATCTTCATTTTCCCCAATTTTATGATACAATTTATGCATGTTTTTCATGAAAATCTGGATGTTTATTTACTTAGGGAAAGTATAGAACCATGTCTTCTTAACAACACTCTATTTTCATTTTCCCATATGATACAATCTAAAGAGGATGAACGACATGACTCTGAAAATCCTTTCCTAACTAGGAATCTTTCTGATCCCAAAGATGAGGAAAAGGAAGTACTTATGACAGGGTTCAGTTTTGTCCCAAAGGCCGCATTCAGAATGCACTATAATCTTGTCATATCCTTTCCCTCAGTAATAGTAGAACAGACACCTGCCTACAATGGTGTCCTGAATTCCTTAAGAGAGAATAAGAGAACTAATAAGAGAGAGAAAGAAGAGATGGGCAAATTTAAACTTGTACTGGCATGTACTGATCATCTAAACTGCAAAAACATAAGCAAAAAGGCATTTTTACTGATGCTAAATCTATCACGCATGACAGGATACCAAGAGAGTTCATGAAGGAAATCCTCCATGAACAACTACAAAACTGCAAACACACATATTTAATTTTTCAGGTCACTTTGCTAGCTATGGAACAGGAAAAAGCAGGGTAATTCAAAAGAGCAACATGGGGTTTTAAAGCTATAAAACATAAATTATCTCTGTTGTAGGCAATTAATTATTTGAAATTAACCTAGGGCAGTGGGAAAATTAATAGGTCCAATGGTCCATAGGAATATTTCCTACTTCAGAATTCAACATTCTTCCAAGGAAAACTCTGTTAATGGCAGATCAAGTACCACATTCTAAAATCCTACATATCCATTAAAAAAAAAAAAGCATATGTTATTCTCCACACATTCAAAATGATTCTGGTGTGACCAACTGAAGCTAGAGCTGTAGTTCTAGCTTCATACTGGGATGTACAGAAGGCAGTGGGGAAGACAGATTACCAATGATGTTTCAAACAGTTATAAATATTCCCAGACAACAAATATTATCGACTATATAAACCTTTTTCTCATGATCTAAGGTTAAAACAGAACGGATTTTCTTTCTTAGATATTCTTTTTTTTTTTTTTTTGAGATGGAATTTCGCTCTTGTTACCCAGGCTGGGGTGCAATGGCACGATCTCAGCTCACTGCAACCTCCGCCTCCTGGGTTCAGGCAATTCTCCTGTCTCAGCCTCCTGAGTAGCTGGGATTACAGGCACGCGCCACCATGCCCAGCTAATTTTTTGTATCTTTAGTAGAGACAGGGTTTCACCATGTTGACCAGGATGGTCTCGGTATCTTGACCTCATGATCCACCAGCCTCGGCCTCCCAAAGTGCTGGGATTACAGGCTTGGGCCACCGCACCTGGCCTTCTTAGATATTCTTTTAGTTCCCAAAAGGTAAATTTTTAATGCAAAAAACAAAGAGTTAAATGAATTAATACTGTTACTTAAATGCAAGACACATTAAACAGTAAGGTGCCAGAATGTTCAAGTTAAATCAAAACAAAGAAGATATATGACTTTCCATTCTATATTCGAATCCTCCATAATTATAAAGATTTAGGGTCCAAAAACATTGTAGTATGAAAATTAATAGCTAAAAGAACATAGCCTTCATGGGAAAAAATAGGGTTGAGAGACTTCACTGGTGAACTATGAAAGCTCATTTATTTTTAAATAGTGAAGATGGCAAACAAAGAGTATCATCGACTTTAAAATATATTTTAAAATTTATTCTTCAGTAGCAATAGCTAATTTTCAAGGGTACAACAGTAGAGCTGGCTAGTGGCTACTCAATGTCCAGCACAGATATAAACATTTCCATCACCGCAGAAAGGTCTACTGGGCAGTGCTGAGCTACAGATATATCTAAATTTGCCACGTCACTAGGAAGGCCTACTTAAAACAACACTGAAGGCACCTGTGCCTTCACTCAATGTCTCATGCCCCTCCTTGTATATTAATAAGCCCTCTCAGTGCAGTGAAGAATCATGGTATACGAACCATAAGACAGGCTCTGTGTTTTGGCTCATTAATCCTCACTGTGCTCTGAAGAAATAGAAACGCAGCAGGCATCACCCATGTTTTATAGGTGAGGACACCAAGGCACAGAAATTAACCTGCCTGAAGCTATAAAGTCAAGAATGGAGTCACAAATAAAAGCTGGATTCCCTAACGCCCTAACCAGATCTCCATTCATTAAAGTAGTCATAGCTGATTTAAGAATCCTAGAATGAAAACTAACCAGTTTCACTTGACCTAGGCAATGATGTGCTTTACCAAATGGCTTGCTACAAATACAGGAGGGTTCTATCCGTTAGGTCCTTACAAAGAAATAGTTATCTCTGTTAGTCCCATGTATATAGACACACACACAAACACACACACACACACACACACACACACACACACACACACACACAGAGAAACATACACACACAAGAATATACATATCTTATAACCTGTGATGAGAGATAAAAGAAATTAGACACATTTACTGAAACTAACAGCACCAAGGTATGGTACATTCTTGCATTATTAATTTGGTTTTCAATTGTGTTAAATGGTTGCCAATAAAGATTACAACCTAGAAGCTCTGCATTTTGTAACTTATTTGCATCTGCCACCATTGAAAGCCTGATTTTTGTGTGCTCTTTTTAAACCAAAGAAGCAACAAGAGCACAGAGTGGCAATGACTGCATTTTCATTTCAACTACTTAATTAACTGAAAAGAATAAAATAATACATAGGGAGACATGAACCAAGTTACAGATTAAAGATACAAAATCTACATACAGCATTTACTGGTGACACTCTTGACAACAGCAATTTTAAAACCCACCTGCTGACATTCACTAATGCATCTCTGTGTCCTGCCACAAAGTTTACCCAGAACTGCATGTGAATGATGTGAAAAATCTAAGAAATAATTCAACTGCCCTTGCCCAATATTAAATTTTTATATGCTTTACCTGTTGTTATATTACACACACACAAAATGGGAATGAAATATTTAAAATAATTCCAAACCATTAGGAAGCATACAAAATAATTATTTCTATAATACTTATTAAAGAATAAATCAATCTATAGAATATAAACACTAAGTGAATTTTTCCATTAAATGAAAGCCTCCAAAATTAATTTGACAATTGTTTCTGAATTAAGAAAGTGAATCTCCTCCAAAGATGTCAGCACAGTCATCCCCATTGGTATCCATGGGGAATTGGTTCCACCACCCTTGTGATGTCAAAATATGCAGCTGCTCAAGTCTCTCATAAAAAATGGCACAGTACGTACTTATAAACTACACATATCCTCCCATATACTTTAAATCATCTTCAGATTACTTGTAATACCTAACAGTGTGAAATGCTGCATCTTTATACCATATTGCTTTACTTAGATTATTTTTTATTGTTTTTCCCTATTTATTTTTTTAAATTTTATTTTATTTTAGGTTTTTATTTAAGTTGTGAAGGTTATATAGGTAAACTTGTGTAATGGAGGAGTGCTGTACAGAAGATTATTTCACCGCCCAGGTATTGAACCTGGTAAGTAATAGGTATTTTTTCTGCTCCTCCCCTTTCTCCCACCCTCCTCTCAAGTAGACCCCAGTACCTGTGGTTCCCTCCTTTGCTTGTATTCATGAGTTCTCACCACTGAGCTCCCATTTATAAGTGAGAACAGATATAAATTGGTTGGTTATCTGTTCCTGCGTTAGTTTGCTAACGAAAATGGCCTGCAGCTCCATCCACATGCCCACGAAAGACATGATGTCATTCTTTATTGTGGCTGCATAGTATTTCATGGTGTATGTGTACCACATTTTCTTTATCCAATCTGTCATTAATATTTCCCCAATATTTTTGATCTGCAGTTTGCTGAATCTCAAATATGAAACCCAAGAATATGAAGAACCAATTGTATCATAAAGAAAAAGGGCATGAATGCTGATTATAAATGCAGAATCTGATGATCACATCTAATTTTAATTGTGAAAGAGAAGAAAGTCATCAACTTGAATATTAAAGTCTCTGCTTTATCACATACCTTGATTCAAGAATGTAAGCCAATTTTTAAAATAATTTTTAAGTTGAACCACTTACACAGCATTCCTGGAGGCTCCACAGGAAAGTAATAGCTTGACTATATCCATGTGCCCATTCTTGGCTGCATCGTGAAGTGGTGAGTCATTTTGATACCCAGTGGTATTCACCAATGCCTTATGCTGGAGCAATAATTCCACTATCTTTAGGTGCCCATGATTGCAAGCTTCATGCTAATTAAATTTTTGAAAAATAAGTGAAAGAAGTGATAAGAAAGAGTAATGAATGATATTATAATATCATACTTTAGAAAAATGTAAATGTCAGGACTCCAAGTTTGGGTCTCCTCCCATGATCTCCCTTCGTGGAAGCCGTCTCCCTTCCCACATAGTGGGAGCTCTCTTTCCCCTCCCAGATTTCCCCTCTGTGGTCCGCTTCCACCCAGTGTGGAGGCTGCTTTTCCTCTCCTAAACTCCATCTCTCTCTCTCAATTCCCTACCACTCAGACTGGAAGCTGTCTTTCCTATCCTGGATTCCATCTTCCTGGATTCTCTCACTCAGTGTGAGAGGAGCTTTTCTTCTCTGGTTTTCCCCCTCTGGGAACCCTTCTCACTCAGTGTGAGAGCGGCTTTTCTTTCTCTCACTCAGTGTGAAAGTTAACTGTTTCTTTCTCCTTCTCCTTTTTCTCCCTCTGCTTTAAATAAATCACTTTCTATAAAAAAAAAAAAAAAAGCAAAATGTAAATGTCAGGCAGTAAATTTACTGTTACCTAAATACTCATGAAGACTGTTAAGTTGTTGACAGAGTGAAAGTTACTATTAACTCATCGTTTTGATAAAGATCTGTGTAATTCATGAAATAAGAAAAGGCAATTCATTTGAGCCTTGGGTCCAGCACGTTTACATTTTTTTTGAGATGGAGTCTCCGCACTGTTGCCCTGGCTGGAGGGTAATGCTGCAATCTTGGCTCACCCCAACCTCTGTCTCCAGGGTTCATGTAATAATCCTGCCTCAGCCTCCTGAGTAGCTGGGATTACAGGCACACACTACCATATCTGGCTAATTTATTTTGTATTTTTAGTAGAGACAGGGTTTCACTATGTTGGCCAGACTGGTCTCAAACTTCTGACCTCATGATCTGCCTGCCTTGGCCTCCCAAAGCGCTGGGATTACAGGCATGAGTCACTGCGCCCGGCCCACCATTTTTTTTTTTTTTTTTTTAAGAAAATGTAGCTTGTGGGCCGGGCGCGGTGGCTCAAGCCTGTAATCCCAGCACTTTGGGAGGCCGAGGCGGGTGGATCACGAGGTCAACAGATCGAGACCATCCTGGTCAACATGGTGAAACCCCGTCTCTACTAAAAATTACAAAAAATTAGCTGGGCACGGTGGCGCATGCCTGTAATCCCAGCCACTCAGGAGGCTGAGGCAGGAGAATTGCCTGAACCCAGGGGGCGGAGGTTGCGGTGAGCCGAGATTGCGCCATTGCACTCCAGCCTGGGTAACAAGAGCGAAACTCCGTCTCAAAAAAAAAAAAAAAAAAAAAATGTAGCTTTAAACCAACTATAGCTCCTTGTTCTACAATAAATTTAAAACATTAAAAAAAGACTATGTATTTAATAACAAGATGATACAAAAAATCTGTACCAGTACATACACACATCATGCAACAAAGTATCTGTGGAGTACTTTGCTGAACCTACAGATAGCTGTATGACCACTGTCATTAATAAGAGAAATAACATGAGTAGGAATACAAAAAGAGCTTGCTGAATGACTGAACTGGTAAGAATGGAATGCTCAAAGATGCCTTAGGTACAAATCTTCCCTTATGTCTAATGAACTACTAACAATGTCGTATTCTACTAGATCTCTCGCGTTCTATACTTTTTAAGTACATCTATTTCAATTTATAATATGTGATACCACACTCAACATCTGTAGGTCTATTTTTAGGAGAAAGGAATCCTAATTAGGCATTAAACCCTCTACATCACTAACCAATCTTTACTACAACTTGTTAGTAGCTTTGAAGAAAAAAAATTAAGGTTTCTTTGAAAAGGTTAGCCAGCCAGTAGAGTCCAACCAGCAAAGTGACTGATCCAGACTAAATCGTCCCAGCTTTTTAATTTCCGGGCTGCATTTCTAGTTTACAGGATGAAGGCATCTACTTCATTTGCTGCCACTTCTGTGGCTGCATTCAAATCTCACATTTATTTTTCCTAATGTAATCAGCCTACATAGCAATTGTTTCCAAGTATTTGTGTCATTCTGTTTCCAGATTATGCTTCACACTTTTACTTTTAGTAATAATAAGCAAAGACTTTTAAAAACATTTAATGTAAGCAAAGATTTCTACTGTCTTATATCTCTGCAATTGGATAGGGTGTAAGTGAGGCTGAGATAGACCCTCAGTAAGAATTACTTCCTTGTGATCACTTTCCTATACTCAGTCCTCTGACCACTTTTTGTTCCAAGAAATTTGGTTCCAGTGACATGCAGTGCTACAGAATGGAGCCTGATGTCAGCTGTAGGTGTAATCTCCAGACATTAGCTAAATTCTGCAATATAGTACAAGTAGATTCCTAAATCTAGTCTGTCAAAAGGTAACCAATTTCTTGCCTGTCACAAATGAAAAGCTAGAAGGAAAATAATCATGTTCTCATACTTGATGAAAACATAAATTTTTCAGACTAAAAAGAGTATATGTGGCAGAGGATGAAACATAGACAACTACATAACTATAAACTATAAGAACTGTAAAACATAAAAAGAATGAGAATAAAAACCAGACAGATACCAATGGTGTCCATCCAGCATGGTCTTTAACATTTGGGTCACTTCCATTTTGTAAAAGGTATTCAACAGAAGGTATGTCGCCCTAGAAAAATGAACAAAATAGAAAGAAATTAAAAAGCATTAAGGAAAGAAAGGAAAACATTGAGATTTTTTAAATGTTATCTTCAAGATAAAGTAAAACTTAAATAGTTGTCTCTTAAGGCTACTGTTCATGAGTGAATAAAGAAATCATTAGGCCAGGTGTGGTGGCTCATGCCTGTAATCCCAGTACTTTGGGAGGCCAAGATGAGTGGATCACCTTAGGTCAGGAGTTTGAGACCAGCCTGGTTAACATGGTGAAAACCCATCTCTACTAAAAATACAAAAAATAGTTGGGCATGGTAGTGCCACCCCATAATCCCAGCTACTTGGGAGGCTGAGGCAGGAGAATCACTTGAGCCCGGTAGGCAGAGGTTGCAGTGGGTAGAGATCATGCCACTGTACTCCAGCCTGGACCACAGAGTGAGACTCTGTCTCAAAAAAACAAAAACAAAAACAAAACAAAACAAAAAAAAGAAATTATCTATGCATAAATTATTCTGAGATATCAAGAAATACGGTCATGCTTGAATACAGACTACAAAATCTATTAGCAAGCCATATTCAAAATTCATTTCACGGTAACAAATAAAGAACACTAGCTAAAGATCATCTGCTCATAATGAAGTTTTAAAAGCCATAATTTTATTTGTGAAAAAACATTTTTGAGTATATATGTAAATGGCTTCTGGGTATTGTTTAAAACAGACAAAACTGTTTAGCCCAGAAGACTGCTCAGTGAAACCAAAGTTAAAAAACAGCCAAATTTTTTTATTGGCAGTTACTCCATCCTAATACATTCATTTAGTTTATATTCACCTTATTTGTTCAACAACATTTTCTACGAAGCAACAATTGCTCTGTTTAAAATGGCAGAAAAGAGATTGGTAGCAACCTATTTGAATCAGCCCATGGAATTAGCATTACATTTTTATCCCCTGCCCCCCGCCCCGTTCAAGACTAAGATCACCACTCATTATCAACTAACTCTACAGGAAATAGAGCTTCTGTAAATCCATGATGTAGCCTTACAAATCTTTTCTAACAAATAGTTTTCAACCTCTCACTCTTTATTTCCCTATTCCAGTACTCTGGAGATCTACACAACAATGTTCTAACAGTAGCACACCAGTGCAGTGGAGAGAGAAGGAAGATGAAGGTACAGTAAGAAATACAGTAACTTCACTTTATAATTCAACACCTCTTTTTGAATGAAGAAAAAGATCTGGGAAATAAGTGAATTAAAATAAGGCACAAGGCAATGAAAATGAGGGCAGACAATATTAATTTGGCTTTTATAATATTAAGACATTATCAATTATTAAACAGCATTAAAATTAAAGTCTCCTTCCCAGTTTTGAACTTTCTGTGTTTTGTGTGTCATGATCCAACTAAATCCTACTACAAGTGAGTGGACCTTTAAGGTCACTTTAAAGCTGTCTTTTGAAGTAGGAAATAAAATAGCTTCCTTCTGCTGCCGGCCTCCAGTGAAGGTAGACTCTGGCAAAGGAGTTAAGTCTGAGGAACAGGTCTCAGGGAGTCTGCCCTCTTTCTCGCCTCTTTTTTATTCCTTTCCCTAGAAGTGAGACACAGAATTCTTAAGCTATCGAATACCAAGGTCTCTTAAATATTCCCCTTCGTGTAATGTGGGAAGATCTGACATCTCTCTTTTATATTTAATTACTTATTATGTTTTAAGTATCAGTTAACTCTTAAAAAGGCTTTTTAAAAATCTCTAGCTGTAAAATAAGAGATACTATCCCTTTGTAAAATAACGTCAGGTTACAGGAAGAAAGAGGCGTTTATGCCACGGGACGAAGGTAAAACTTTTCTTGAAATTACACTATTATCACCAGTCACTGCAAATGTAAGTAAACCAGTTCTTTTAGAATAACAGGAGAGGGTACGATAAGTCCATGAAGATAAGGCAAAAATAACTAGCAGAAGGTACTCTTAAAAAAGACTGAATAAAAAGCCATAGATGACAGAAGTTACATACATAACACTGTGTTCTGAGTTTTGTGAAGTGCTTCTTTAGTGAATAAATCTCTCCCCTCCCACCCCTACCCCTAATACTCTTTTCTAAAATGATTTTTTTCCTCTGTTGGTTTGACATTGCAGAAATCATTAATTCTCCTGACTTTTGATTTTTTTTCTTTTTAAAAAATTTTACTGGCTTGGGTGCACTGGCTCACGCCTATAATCCCAGCACTTTGGGAGGACAAGGCAGGTGGATCATGAGGTCAGGAGCTCAAGACTAGCCTGGCCAACATGGTGAAGACTCATCTCTACGAAAAATACAAAAATTAGCTTGGCCTGGTGGTGCACACCTGTAATTCCATCTACTCAGAAGGTTGAGGCAGGAGAATTCTTTGCACCTGGGAGGCAGAGATTGCAGTGAGCTGATATCATGCCACTGTACTCCAGCCTGGGTTAACAGAGTGAGACTGCATCTCAGAAAAAAAAAATGCTTTTTATTTCTAATTGTCTCTGTTTCCATGCTCTGGGCTGCTTCTCAAATACAGCAAATCTTCAGTTTTCTAAAAAAGTAAATCCACATGTAACATATATTTTTATATTCCTAAATTAACAAAATTACCATAAATGCTCGATGGGCCTAAAAAGATCATAGGTTTCAAATCAATTGACCCAGTTTCAAGGAAAAAAAATAAAAAAAGAAACATTTTATTCTACTTCTAGAGGAAGTTACCATGTATTTAGCAACTGGAGTGCAATGGCATAGCTCACTGTAACTTCAAGCTCCTGGGCCCAAGCAATTATCCTGCTTCAATCTCCTGAGTAGTAGGTGGGACTACAGGTATATACCACCAAGCTTGGCTTTTATTTTTTTTAGAGATGGGGGCCTGTGTTGCCCAAACTAATGGACCCAAGCAACCTCCTGCCTCAGCTATGTGAGCCCCTGCAACTTTTGCTTTATATTCATATCAGTTACAAACGAATGCAGGAATATCTGCCAAGATACAAATTTGATTTTTTTCAATAACAATCCTGTAAAAAGTGAGATCAACCACCAGAACCACGCACATTCCCTATGTTCAACATGAAAATACTCTCACACACAAAAACCTTCTCAAACATATTTCCCCTTTCTAATTCTACGTGGTAATGAAAAAACATAGTAAAGAAGATTAAAAAGGCCGGGCACGGTGGCTCAAGCCTGTAATCCCGGCACTTTGGGAGGCTGAGGTGGGTGGATCACGAGGTCAAGAGATCGAGACCATTCTGGTCAACATGGTGAAACCCCGTCTCTACTAAAAATCAAAAAATTAGCTGGGCATGGTGGCGCATGCCTGTAATCCCAGCTACTCAGGAGGCTGAGGCAAGAGAATTGCCTGAACCCAGGAGGCGGAGGTTGCAGTGAGCTGAGATCGCGCCATTGCACTCCAGCCTGGGTAACAAGAGCGAAACTCCGTCTCAAAGAAAAAAAAAAAAAAAAAAAGAAGATTAAAAAATAATACAAACACAATTGTGAAATGGAAGAGTCTCATGGAAATAGTCAAACAGAAACAGAGTGACAATTTAAAGAATAAACGTAGACTCTCTTTCAAGGTTGCTAGACCGTTGCTATTTTTCTTTCATGTCACCTCTTCATATTATCAAAGTGTCTTCTGTTAACATTCTACCCACCTCTTGAACTGTATAGCTGAATAGCAAACGGCCTGCTTTTTATAACCAATCTGCTTTCTCCTCTCTAGTACTTGAAAGTTTGTCATATTTTCATCTTTCTACTTCATGTAAATTTAATGTCATGCTCATAAATAAAATTATGATAATTAGATAGAGTCTACAGTAACTGGATAAGCTTGAACTGATATGAAGTAGCCAGGAAATAAATTGACTTTTGATTCTGGCTTCTTTAAATTAGTTTCAAGTACTCATTTTTGGGCTCCTCACAACTTGAAAGAATAATTAAACTTTTCTTAAACCATAGCAAAAAAAATTTATCTAAGGAAAGTATTTGCCAAGCCTTACTAAAAATGTTAAATGAATTTGGTATTTTCAAGTAATACACTGAAGGCTGAATATGAGGGTCTGTATGAGTGTGTCCCATTGAATCTTTTATTGCTAATTTTTCAAAGGAAAGATCCTTCACACATTTGTACATACTACAGATCCACGCATATTCCAGCAATATAAATTAACTTCCCAAAAACACACACACAAGAACAAAACTTTTTCCTTATGATAAAGGTTAGCTCTTCTAAAATACCAATAATAAACATATTATTAAAGACAATACAGAACATTACAAGTAAGTACAAGACAAATGACTTTCCCAGCATGGTTAAGCTTTTCCATGTAAATGAACCGACCAGGAACCTAAAACTTCCCTTCTTGGCAAAAGATGCCATTACAACAAACAAAAATTAACCATCTGGAATGAAGCTCTAAAAATGTTAAATATTTCTCTGGCTTCTTAGAATTTATTGAATAAAATACAGGCACACCTCGGAGATACTGTCAGTTCAGTTCCAGACCACTGCAATAAAGCAAATATTGCCATAAAGCAAGACACACGAATCTTTTGGTTTCCCAGTGCATATAAAAGGTATATGTACACTATACTGTAGTCTACTAAGTGTGCGATGGCATTATGTCTTAAAGAAAATGAACAGACCTTAATTTAAAATAACTATCGCTAAAAAATGGTGACAAACTTTTTGCTGGTGGATGGTCTTGCCCTGATGCTGCTGGCTGCTGACTAAGCAAGCAGGTGGTTGTTGAAGGTTGGGGTGGTTTTTACAGTTTTGTTTTGTTTTTTTAAAGATGGAGTCTCACTCTGTTGCCAGGCTGGAGTGCAGTTATGTAATCTCTGCTCACTGCAACCTCCAACTCCAGGGTCCAAGCGATTCTCCTGCCTTGGCCTCCAGTAGCTGAGATTACAGGCACATGCCACCACAACCAGCTAACTTTTGTATTTTTAGGTGAGAAGTAGTTTCACCATGTTGGCCAGGATGGTCTCAATCTCTACCTCGTGATCCACTCACCTCAGCCTCCCAAAGTGCTGGAATTACAAGCGTGAGTTGCCACGCCCAGCCAACAGTTTCTTAAAACAAGACAACAATAAAGTATGCCACATCAACTGACTTCATTTCATGAAAGATTTCTCTGTAGCATGTGATGCTGTTTGGTAGTATTTTATCCACGTAGAACTTCTCTCAAGATTGGAGCTAATCCTCTCAAATCCTGTTGCTGTTTTATCAACTAAGATTAAATAATTCTCTAAATGCTTTGTTGTCATTTTAACAATGTTCACAGCATCTTCACCAGAAGTAGATTCCATTTGAAGAAAAGAAACTACGTGCTTTCTCATCCATAAGAAACAATGTCTCATCCATGAGACTGCAGCAATTCAGTCACAACCTCAGGCTCCATTTCTAATTCTAGTTGTCTTGTTATTTCTACCACATCTATAGTAACTTTCCTCACTGAAGTCCTGAACCACTCAAAGTCATCCATGAAAACTGTAATTGACTCTTTTCCAAACTCCTGTTAATGTTGACATCTGGATATCCTCTCATGAATCACCAATGATAATGGCATCTAGAAAAGTGAATCATTTCCAGAACCATCAGTGGAAATCTCCATCTATAGCAGCTATAGCCTTACAAAATGTATTTTTTTTAAGTAATAAAACTTGAAAGTAAAAATTACTCCTTAATCCATGGGTTATAGAATTGATGTTTTATTGGCAGGCATGAAAACAGCATTAATTTTCTCATACATCTTTACCAGAACCCTTGAATGACTAGGTGCACTGTCAATTAGTAATATTTTCAATATCTTTCTTGAGCAGTAGGTCTCAACAGTGGGCTTAAATTATTTAGTAAACCATGCTGTCAAGATGTGCTCTCACCCAGGATTTGTTGTTCCAAATGGTAAATGAGCATTGGCTTCAACTTCAAGTCACCAGCTCCATCAGCCCCTGACAAGAAAGCCTTGTTCTTTGAGGTTCTGAAGCTAGGCATTGACTACTCCTTGCTAGCTATGAAAGACCAAGATGGAATATTCTTCCAATAGAAGGCTGTTTCAACTTCACTGAAATCTGTGGTTTAGTGTGCCACTTTCTCATTAATTATCTTGGCTAGATCTTCTGGATAGCCTGCTGCAGTTTCTCCATCAGCACTTGTTTCAACTTGCATTTTTATGTTATGGAGAAGGGTTGTTTCCTTCAACTTTATGAACCTAGCTAGCTTCCAACTTCTGTAGCTTTCTCATCTCTCTCAGCGTTCACAGAATTGAAGAGATTTAGGATCTTGCTCTGGAGTAAGGTTTGGCTTAAGGAAATACTGTGGTTGGTTCAATCATCTATCCGGACCATCCAGCTCTCCTCATGTTGGCAATAAGGTGGTTGTGCTTTCTTCTCATTTGTGTATTCACCAGGGTAGCACTTTTAATTTCCTTAAAGAACGTTTTCTTTGAATTCACATATTGGCTGTTTGGCAGGAGCCTAGCTTTTGGCCTATCTCAACTTTCAACATGCCTTCCTCAGTCTTCATTTCTAGCTTCTTATATAAAGGACAAGATGAGCGACTCTTCACTTAAAAACTTAAAGGCCATTGTAGGGTTGTTATTTGGCCTAAATTCAATATTGTTGTGTCCCAGGAAATAGGGATTCAAAGGAAGAGAGATGGGAGAATTACCAGTTAGTCAGAAAAGACAATATTTATCAGTTAAGTTTGCCGTGTTACATGGGCAGGGTTTGTGATGCCCCAATGCAATTACAACAGTAACCTCAAACATCACCGATCACAGATCACTGTAACAGATACAAGAGTAGTGAAAAGATTTGAAACACTGTGAGAATTACCAAAATGTGGCACAGAGACATACTGAGCATATGCTGTTAAAAAAACAAACAAAGAAACAAACAAAACCCAGCACAGGCAGACTTGCTTAATGCAGGATTGTCAAAAAACACAAAAACAAAACTGTATCTGTGAAGCACAAAAAAGGTGAAGTGCAATTAAAGAAGATATGCCTGTAATTTAACAGATAATTCTGATAACCTAGTTAATGGTACAATAAGTTACTGGTATTACTAAAGCAGACTTATACATATGTGGGGGATGACAGAGGGGAAAAAACAGATACTGACTCCAAGAGGTGTTTTAGAGATCAAACTCTTGAAAATATCATATATGCCAAGGCTGCTTTGTGTCCTTTGCTACCTTCTCATGAAGCTACCATGAAGCATACATAATAATTACACACACAATATAACATGACTGCATTACAGTATAATAAACTACAAAGTTAAACTCTGAATGAGACTTTTCACAAGGGATCTTCACCACCTTTGTTATGTTCTAAGCATACCATGCTTGTAAGTTGCCTTCAAAACATTACCTACTATGTCCACATCACTAATACATCATGACATGCCATCTTCAAGCCATTCTTCTATTCCACAGTAAGTCATTGCTGGGGCTTAAATGATGAGTGACCATTGGCATTTTAAGAATTTGTGCTAGAGAACTTGGTGGGGGGATGTGGGGGAGGAAAAGGGGAAGGTCAGTATGGCACAAATTCTCAAGCAAAGGTGACAAATAGAAAATAGAAAATTTTCTCTATGTCTTTAATATTTTGTTTTTTTCTTGGCTTGGTGCAAGAGTAACTGTGGTAATAAATCAGAAGAATAAATGATGAGTATTTATCTTAGTTTCTACTTAGGCACAATGCTTTCTCATAAAAATCTTCCATTCACAACAGTGTTTTCAATAGCAGTTTAACACAGATGATGCAGACATTCAAACAGGAACATGAGCTAAGAAGATATTCAAATAGGAAGAGGAATATAAAAACGAGTTATTGATTGGAGAGCAGAGAAATGACAATTTTGACTTCAGTCAGATTGCATATGTAACTCTGGCTGTTACATATACAACTGACTCCAGGAAATACAAAGGGAAATTCGTGCAAGAAATTAGAAAGCTACTTCAGTGCTGTGGTCAAAAAGTTATGATGTCCACACTAATAATCCCCAGAACCTGTGAATATGTTATTTTACATGGTGAAAGGGACAATGCAATGTAATTAAGGGTATGCACCGTGAGATGGGGAGATTATTCTGCATTTCTCAGGTAGCCCAATTTAATCATATGAATCCTTAAAAGCAGAGAGTCTTTCCTAGCTATGTCAGAAAGATGAGATGTGTGAAGGGCTCAGTCTGCAGCTGCTGGATATGAATATAAAGAAGAGAACCTCTGGCAGAAGATATTTCTTAGCAGTGGAAAAAAAAAAAGAAGTGGACCACAAACTAAGGAATGTGATAATCTCTAAAACCTGGAAACAACCCTCACATCTCATCTAAAAAGACTGGCTGGATGTGGTGGCTCATGCCTATAATCCCAGCACTTTGGGAGGCTGAGGTGGGCGGATCATCTGAGGTCAGGAGTTAGATATCAGCCTGGCCAACATGGAAAAACCCTGTCTCTACTAAAAATATAAAAATTAGCCAGGCGGTGTGGCAGGTGCCTGTAATCCCAGCTACTGAGGAGGCTGAGGCAGGAGAATTGCTTGAACCAAGTGGCAGAGGTTGCAATGAGCCAAGATCATGCCACTGCATTCCAGCTTGGGTGACAGAATGAGACTCTCTCAAAAAAAAAAAGAAAATATATATATACACACACACTAACAAATCTACTGATTTTAAGAATCTGTCTATTAAAATAAAGCTAAGGTCAGAGGCATATATGCAATTCAAAAAATTTTTAAAGGACACTATTAATTGGTGATTTAACAAACAATAAAAAAATCAATTAACTTTTAAAAAATTTACCGTAACATAATGACAAGTGGTGACAATAATTGCATTTAATAATTAAGTTCAAAGAAATAAAGATGGATTATTCTAATTCTGGCAAAACTCTAAGTAAACTGACAAAACTCATATGAAGCAATCTCGAACATATCAATAAAGAAAATTCACCAGGACAGGAGTATGCCATCATTTTTTCCTGATTTAATATTCTATTACGGATTCTTCCCATGCCTAGACCAAGAGTAGGCAAACTACCCAATTTTGTATGTAAAAAATTACTGGTTTGCATATTGTCTATGGCTACTTTTGCACTACGACAGCAGAGTTGAACAGCTATGATAGAGACTTCATGGCCTGCAAAGCTGAAAATGTTTACTCTAACTGCCCGTTTAAGAAAGAATTTACAAAATTCTGGCCTAGACCCTAGGGATCCTGATTAATAAAGATAAATTATTCTTACGGTTAGAAGAAAAAGTCTCCACCAATATAAGTAAATGCTTACCTGATGGTCTGAAAATTCCCAAAAAGCAAAATATATAAAGTATTATATATTAGTCAGAAAAATAAACAAAAATAATTACACTAGCTACTTACATTTATGAAGCATTAATAACTTCCTATTAAGATTAGAATAGCTTATATGTATGCATAATATGCATGTATATAACAAAGATGACACAGAAGTCTTATTTTGCAAGTCAAGGTTTGGAGAAATCAAATTAAAACACACCCAGAGACAAGTCCAAAAATTCAAGTTGTCCAAAGGTTATGTGGTCATATTGTAAGGTGCCTGCCTCACTGGTATCAGAAATAGAGTAGTCATGCCTCAGTATCTGTGAGGAATTGGTTCCAGAATCCCAGCAGATAACGAAAATCCACAGATTTCTCATATAAAATGACGTATTTGCAAATAACCTACACAGTCCTTCCAGTATACTTTAAATCATCTCTATATTACTTATATACCTAATATAATACAAATGCTATGTAAATAATTATGTATTTTAAAATTTGCATTACTTTTTATCACATATTGTTACTGATTTTTCCCCAAATATTTTTGATCTGCAGTTGGTTGAATCCATAAACACAGAACACACAGATACCCAAAGCTGACTATATTTCTCATTAATCTGTAAGAAAAGCAAGGAAAATGAACCAGCAGCAGTTGGGATAAGCTCATTTTGTACTATGCTCTTTCTCCAGACAGAAATACAGAAATCTTGAGACCACACTCAATGTCTACTCCTACTCCATGTTCTTCCCAAATGTTTAATGTTGCCCATAATGAGCCTTATATTTGTAGGCCTCCAAGTGGTTCCTCCTAGACATCCCAAAGTTCTCTACCCATCCAGAAGACCAAAGGATTTCTTGGGTGAATTTACTATGTAAAGTCACTGAGAGAGCATGAAAGCTATCCTAATTTAGTACTAAGGTCTACCATATCACACTTTCCTAACACTTGTATTAAATCACAGAGCAAAGCCTATAAAGCTACGGTGCTTACTGCTCTGTTTAATTTATAGTATTTGTGTCACTTTCAAAGATTAGCCACTGCCAAGTGTTCAGAAAACAGGCCAGGTTCCGAAAAAGGCTGCCACATCCCAGGTGTTGAGGCAATAATTAAAGAGAATTAACGTCAATGAATGGGTCAATAAAAAGGAATGGCTGATTGTAGGGCAAAAAGCAGCTCCTTTGTGGTGAACCAGAGTAGCCATTTCTAATAGTCAAATGTCCACGTCACTGGAGAAATGTACAGACCACATCTTTCCTTTTTTTTTTGAGACGGAGTTTCACTCTTGTTACCCAGGCTGGAGTGCAATGGCGCAATCTCGGCTCACCGCAACCTCCGCCTCCTGGGTTCAGGCAATTCTCCTGCCTCAGCCTCCTGAGTTGCTGGGATTACAGGCACGCGCCACCATGCCCAGCTAATTTTTTGTAGTTTTAGTAGAGATGGGGTTTCACCATGTTGACCAGGATGGTCTCGATCTCTTGACCTCGTGATCCATCCACCTCGGCCTCCCAAAGTGCTGGGATTACAGGTGTGAGCCACCACGACCGGCCCAGACCACGTCTTTCAACCTTCCAAATTCTAGTGGGCTCTTTATTACCTGTAATAACTTACCAATTGTCTACATTCATAAAGCATGAGACCAGGTAAACAAAATGATAAAAACTGAAGATAAAATAGACAAAAGCAAAAGCACTTGGCAAAGTAAAAGCTGAAATATTCAAATATCGTTTTTTTCCTACAAGATCATGCTGTCCAGACTCGGGCCACTGCTCAAAGTGAAGTAGAAATGCCTTCCCTGTGAAATTTGCTTCTCTGGTTCAGAGGAAGTATCACGCCTGTGAAAGGTTAATTATCCTAGTAATCTTACGCCCCTTTTCACAAACTGCAAAGAAACTGAATTATAGTTAGCCTCATTCTGAGATGGCATTTCAGAGTAAGCATCCTACCTTAATAGAAGCAATATGGAGTAAAGTCTCTCCTCTATGATTTCTTTTCACAGCCATATTGGGTAACAGCTTCATTGCTGAGGGACTAGATGTCACTCGTCTGTACCTTGAACTATTTAATGTAGAAGGTGGTGTACCTGGTGAAAGACTAATGAGTTCGTCTGACATATTACTGTTTTTCCTCCCCGATGTACCATGAACTTGACGTTTGCATGAAGGTGGCGAAGAACTTTCAGGTAATGGAATATCTTCTGAGGGCACCATCTGCTTAACAAAATCTCCACTGGTGCTCAGAACGCTGCTTCTACATCTCTTAGAAATGGGACTGGAACGTCTATTGTGTTGGCCACGTTTTCCATTATTTTCTAATGGCAAAGATTTCTTAGATGTAAGATAATTTTTGCAGACCTTCTCAGGAGTCACTATTTCATTCTTGCTCTTAGTGTCTGGAGAACTTTCAGGCAATGGAGTATTTTCTGAGAGCACTAGTTGCTTAACAAAATCTCCACTGGTGTTCAGATTGTTGCTTCTACATCTCTTAGAAACGGGAATGGAAAGTCTATTGTCTTGGCCACGTTTTCCATTATTTTCTAATGGCAAAGGTTTCTTACATGTAAGATAATTTTTGCAGACCTTTTCAGGAGTCACTACTTCATTCCTGCTCTTAGTGTCTGGAGACTCTATTTGCTCAGCCAATGGTAAAGAGACTTCAGTTAAACTTCCAAAACATTCAGATTCTGTCAAGGAGCCACTTGCTAGTAAGTCTATTTCACCATTTATCTCAGGGCTGGTGATAACGGATGGTTGGCTACAGAAGGATATCAGCTTTTGCTTCGATTCCTCTTTGGTGTCAAATTTGCCATCTTCTTTTACTGCCTGTAAATTCCATTTTTGGTTGATTTCAGCTAAAGTTTTCTTTTTTTGCTTTTTTAGAGATCTTGCAGAAGCCGTTTTAGCCTTCTCAGAAACATCTGCAGGAGGAGTTGTGGAAACAAATTCATACATGGAGTCTTGCTGAGCATTTACATCATTTTTTATTTTAGGCTGGGTCTGCACTGAAACTTTACGCACAACATATCTGACTTTCTTACTTCGAGGGCTAAACCACATTTTAATTGAATTCTTCTTGTTTTCTGCATCATTAAACAACCTTGTCCTAGATTTATCTTCTTTCAAATCTGATAGAAAAAAAGAAAAAGCAATCTGTTACATGAACTTTATTGCTCCCACCTGGAGCTCCCAAAAAATTTTTTTTTAATTGTTCCCTTAAATTGTACCATCTTTTAATTGTGTACTTCTTTCTCAGTTCCTAGAGTATGAACTCTTTGACAGCAGACAGATACTCATTCAATAGACTTTGCGCCGTATCTCAGAGACTGAAGATAGGGCAAAGAACAAAACATGAAACTTATGTTCCAAATACAGTACCAAAAAAAAAAACCCCATAAAATACTTAAGTACAAATCTACCAGAATATGTGTAAGTTCTATTTGCTAAAATTTACAAAATACTTATTAAAGAAATTCTACACAGATGGAGAGACACCGTGTTCATGAACTATAACAATATTGTTAAGATGCCAATTCCTCTGAACAGATTTACAGATATAACAAATCCCAATGTAAATTCTAGTGTGCTTGCTTGTAAAACTCAACAAGCAATTACAAAATTTACATGGAAAAAGGAAGGTACTAAAATTTGGAAAGGCAAAAGACTTAGAATGGCCAACATAATACTGAAGAACAAAGTTGGAGGACTCATACTATCTGATTTCAAGACGTATCTAGGACAAAATGAATCCTGGGATTGGAGACAATAGTCATGGTCCTTTAGGTACATCTTATATTTCAAGCTGTGTAACCAGAGATTAGTAAGAATGAATGAACAATAACTACATACTCAAACATAAACTCTTAAGCAAAAGAAGCTACATACACATTATATGTTTTCATTTACATCAAATATAAAACAGCCAAAACTAATTTAATGTGTTAAGTCAGAAGAGTAGTTGGTTATCCCTACAGGGAAAAGAAGCAGTGACTGGAAGGGAGCATAAGAGGGGCTTCCAGGGTATTGTTTTTGTTCTGGGTAAGTTCAGTTTGTGCAAATTCATTAAACTATACACTTAGAAAATATATATATACATTTTCTACATATATATAAAATACTTTCTAAACCCTTTTTAAAAATATAGAATTACAATCAAGAATTAAAACACAAAGATTCTATTAAGAGTAGACAGAATATACAAAGATTCAGTAGAGTTTTAAAAAAGAAAAAAACAGTTTGTCTCTATGTAGACAAAGTACCACCTTTTGTGAGAGATACTCCTCTTTATAATCATCTGCTACTTCAAGGAAAGCATTAAGAAGCTGATTTTTGAGCTGAGATGTAAATGATGAAAAGGAACAATGAGAACACATGGACACAGGGAGGGGAGCACTACACACTGGGGTCTGTTACGGGGAATAGGAGAGGGACAGCCAGGGGTGGGGAGCTGGGGAGAGAGAGCATGGGGAGAAATGCCAGATATAGGTGAAGAGGAGGAAGGCAGCAAATCACACTGCCACGTGTGTACCTATGCAACTATCTTGCATGTTCTTCACATGTACCCCAAAACCTAAAATGCAATTAAGAAAATAAATAAAAATAAAATTAAATTAAAAAATAAAAAAAGAATTCTGATGCAATTAAAAAAATAAAAAAAGGAAACAGTCCTGTGGATCTCATATACAATGCAGAAAAGGGATATCGTGTTTTATATTTTAGAATTATCACTCTGACTGCCATGTGGAGTAACTTTAGAAAGAAAAGAGTAGAAACAATAACAGATTATGTGGCTATCATCCAATAGGAAATAATATTGACCCCTACAAGTGTTGTAGCATTAGAAATGGTAAAAAGCATTCTAAAAGATCACAAGTTAACTAGACCAAGAGGCAAGAGGGAGATGATAAAACGCTGAAAGGCCCAATAGCATAGAGCATATACAGTCGTTCTTCTATATTACTGGGGATCTGGTTTGAAGACACCCTCAGATACCAAAATCCCCACACACTCAATTCCTGCACTCACTCCTGGAGAACCAGAGCATAGAAAATGCCAACCTTCCATATACTTGTGTTTTGCATGCCATGAATACTGTATTTTCCACCTGCATTTGACTGAAAAAATCTTTATGTAAGTGGACCTATGTAGCTCAAGCCTATTTGTTCAAGGGGCAACTGTAATAAATTTAAGGAACTAAAGGACGGCCAATACCCCTCACTTACAGAGATCAAGGAAGAAAGTGGTTTATAAAGAAAATGTGGTACATACATACCGTAGAATACTATGCAGCCATAAAAAAGAATCAGTTCATGTCCTTTGCAAGGACATGGATGAAGCTGGAAGACATCATTCTCAGTAAACTAAACAGGAAAGGAAAACCAAAAACCTCATGTTCTCACTTATAAGTGGGAGTTGAAAAATGAGAACACATGGACATAGGGAGGGGAATATCACACACTAGGACCTGCTGGGGGTGAAGGGCAAGGGGAGGGAGAGCATTAGCACAAATACCTAATGCATGATGGGATGATAGGTACAGCAAACAACCGTGGCACACGTATACTTATGTAATAAGTATACATTCTACACATGTATCCCAGAACTTAAATTCAAAAAAACTTAGGCAATAGATCATGCAAGGTCTTGCTGGTAATGTTAAGGAATTCCATACTCAAACTAAGAACAATGGAAAAACATAAAAGTGTTTTTATGTAAGTCAGCTGGCATTACTAGATGCTTAAGAAACAATATATAAATTTGTGGGGACCACTTAGACTTCCAGAGGTACTATGAAGATTATTTTAAACTAAAAATACATCTGAGATTAAATGAATAAAGACCAAAGACTTTTTAGACCTTTCTTAACTGACTGAAGACAGAAACTTCTGGGAGTTAAGGCTTCCAGACATCCCTTTTCATGGGAGATTTACTGGAAAAAAGACGGAGAAGACCACTCACATCTGCATAAACAAATATCATTATAAACTTTCTTATCTCCCAGGTTCCCCTAGAAAGCCATTTGTTCTAAATAAAAAAACATTCCATGCTCATGGATAGGAAGAATCAACATCATAAAAATGGCCACACTACCCAAAGTAATTTATAGATTCAATGCTATCCCCATCAAGCTACCATTGACTTTCTTCACAGATTTAGAAAAAACTACTTTAAATTTCATATGAAATCAAAAAAGGGCCCACATAACCAAGATAATACTAAGCAAAAAGAACAAAGCTGGAGGCATCACACTACCCGACTTCAAACTATACTACAAGGCTACGGTAACCAAAACAGCATGATACTGGTACCAAAACAGATATATAGACCAATGGAACAAATAGAGGCCTAAGAAATAACGCCACACATCTTCAACCATCTGATCTTTGACAAACCTGACAATAACTAGCAATGGGGAAAAGATTTACTATTTAATAAACGGTGTTGGGAAAACTGGCTAGCCATATGCAGAAAACAGAAACTGGACCGCTTCTTTATACCTTAAACAAAAATTAACTTAAGATGTATTAAAGAATTAAACATAAGACCTAAAACAATAAACACCCTTGCAGAAAACCTAGGCAATACCATTCAGGATATAGGCATGGGCAAAGACTTCATGACTAAAACACCAAAAGAAATGGCAACAAAAGCCAAAATTGACAAATGGGATCTAATTTAACTAAAGAGCTTCTGCACAGCAAAAGAAACTGTCATCAGAGTGAACAGGCAACCTACAGATGAGAGAATTTTTGTAATCTACCCATCAGACAAAGGGCTAATATCCAGAATCTACAAAGAACATAAACAAATTCATGAGAAAAAAACAAACAACCCCATCAAAAAGTAGGCAAAGGATATGAACAGACACTTCTCAAAAAAGACATTTGTGTGGCCAACAAAAGTTCATCATCACTGGTCATTAGAGAAATGCAAATCAAAACCCTAATGAGATACCATCTCACGCCAGTGAGAATGGTGATCATTAAAAAGTCAGAAAAGAAGAGGTCAGGCACGGTGGCTGAAGCCTATAATCCCAGCACTTTGGGAGGCCGAGGTGGGTGGATCACAAGGTCAAGAGATGGAGACCATCCTGGTCAACATGGTGAAACCCCTGTCTCTACTAAAAATACAAAAAATTAGCTGGGCATGGTGGCACGTGCCTGTAATCCCAGATACTCAGGAGGCTGAGGCAGGAGAACTGCCTGAACCCAGGAGGTGGAGGTTGCAGTGAGCCGAGATCGCACCATTGCACTCCAGCCTGGGTAACAAGAGTGAAACTCCGTCTCAAAAAAAAAGTCAGACAGATGGTGGAGAGGATGTGGAGAAATAGGAATGCTTTTACACTGTTGGTATGAGTGTAAGTTCAACCAATGTGGAAGACAGTGTGGGGATTCCTCAAGGATCTAGAACCAGAAATACCATATGACCCAGCAATCCTATTATTGGGTATATACTCAAAGGATTATAAATCATTCTACTATGAAGACACATGCACATGTATGTTTATTGTGGCATTGTTCACAATAGCAAAGACTTGGAACCAATCCAAATGACAGACTAGATAAACTATGGAATACTATGTAGCCGTAAAAAAGGAAGAGTTTATGTCCTTTGCAGGGACATGGATGAAGCTGGAAACCATCATTCTCAGCAAACTAACACAGGAACAGAAAAACACACAAAGCATGTTCTCCCACATAAGTGGGAGTTGAACAATGAGAACACATGGACACAGGGAGGGGAACATTACACATCGGGGCCTGTTGGGGATGGGGAATTAGGGGAAGAATGGCATTTGGAGAAATACCTAATATAGATGATGAGTTGACGGGTGCAGCAAACCACATGGCACATGTATGTGCCATGTAACAAACCTACATGTTCTGCACATGTATCTCAGAACTTAAAGTATAAAAAAAAAAAATACAAAGTCATTTGTTCTTTCCATCGAAGACTTTTCTTCCCTCTACCTATTCCCATTAAATTAGGTGTATAAACTCCCATTTCACCTGGAGAGTCACATTTTCTGTGAACTCACATGTACATTCATAAATAAAAACCTATCTTCTCTCTTGCTAATCTTTTTTACAGTTTAATTCATAGGCCCCCATACAATGAACCTAAGGGGGTATAGTTTTTCTTCACTAACAAATTATACAAGTCAACCACTTTTGTGATTTTGACAATCAACTCGCTTCGAGCTGTCTTATGTTGTTTATGTCTTTGGGTTATTCATTTTCTTCAAAGAAAAAAAACTATCCCTTATAATTCTCTCCTCCCACCCAATGTAAACATAGGCAAAATCAACCTAGGTCAGCCCAGCACAGGGGTGAGCTCATAGACAGTGCTCAGTAAGTACTAGTGAATAGATTATTTCATATTTTCCTACATCTTTACAAGTGTTTATGTAAGATATGTTAGGCCAGGCATGGTGGCTCACGCCTATAATCCCAGCACTTTGGGAGGCCGAGGCGGGTGGATCACGAGGTCAAGAGATTGAGACCATCCTGGTCAACAAGGTGAAACCCCGTCTCTGCTAAAAATACAAAAATTAGCTGGGCATGGTGGCACGCGCCTGTAGTCCCAGCTACTCGGGAGGCTGACGCAGGAGAATTGCTTGAACCCAGGAGGTGGAGGTTGCGGTGAGCCAAGATCGCGCCACTGCACTCCAGCCTGGTTAACAAGAGTGAAACCCCGTCTCAAAAAATAAAAATAAAAGATATGTTAGAATTAATTTTAAGAGCTAGAAGAAAACTTAAACATCATCGAGTCTAATTCTTTCATTTAACAATGAAGAACTAAAGTTAAAATGAAAAGAAAGGAGGGGTTCCCTAACTCCCAATCTGGTGCTCTATCTCTCTACACAAACTGGATTAGCAAAAGGCAATTTCAGGTCCAGAAAATGAAAAAAACAATAAAAAATAAAACATAAAAAAGGGAGGAAAGTTGAAAAAACAGCAAAAACCTGATAAGATTAACAACAATAATAATTAACGAATGATTTCATGCTGCCTGACAAACATTCTCCTGGTTAATATAGATAATCTCCTCTGACCAACCAGGCTTCTTACAATGTTTTGTTATTCCTATTATAAGAAAAAAGAGGAGAAAAAAAGAGAGAGAAAAAGAAACTACCCAAATTTGGTTTTCTTCCTTAGAAGTCACTCTTCGTTCAAATTGTAAAGAACTCTGCGTAAAACTTTACTTACATTACAGAATCAAAGAAAAATTTTAATGGAATGGAGTTCTAAACATAAGGTACTTTAAGAAGAACACTAGTGGCCACTAGACTTAATCCTAAGGGCTATAAATCCACCACATAGAAAATAAATATCTGATGTCACTAAGATGTTCAATAACATTTTACGATGGTGATTATTCTCAAGAACTTTTAATATTTAAGAGATACAACATTATTTTAATTTCATTTTCTTACTGTTTTGGGGAATAAATTTCTTTTCAACATTCTCATGCCTTTATTAGCAAAAGAAAAGTGCATCATCAATTATTTTTTATTTCCTTTTAGTCATTTTTTATTCACACACAACAGCTTGTTTTATTGTTTTATCAGCTTAAAATTAATATACCAGAAGATTGTTAATGATAATCTCAATTCTTTCAAGTTCAAAATTGCTTCTTTTGCCTATTCTTTCACCTTACATTTCTTGAGTACAAAAGACCTATCTTTAAAAAAAACCATCTACCAGGTTAAAGAACCTTAAACAGGTAAGAAGAAATGTGAAAACAGGCTTTGAAAACTAATTAGTATTTATCTCTAGAAATTTCAGACATGATCACTGCCTAGCAAAAGAGTAAAGATTTCTACTCCAAAGTACAGCCATCACTTCCTGCTGATGAGATGGAAGTACTACACTGAAAAGGAAGTAAACTGATAAACCTGCTGGAGGCAGGAGTATGTATCTGAATAAGGGCAGACTCTCCTACGCATACCCTATAAATGTCATAGCTGAACATGACCTGGTCCACAAAGTGTTACTAAGACAGGATCTTGCAAAGTATCTGAATGAGGTATCCATTCACACAGAGACTTTATGTCTAGATTCAACAAGGTCTTTTCTTTGCAAGTAAGTGATAAGCAGATTTCAAAACCAAGTCATTTCTGATATAATCTCAAGTCTATAGAAAAGGTCAAAATGAAATGTTACCAGGATTACTTTTCAAGAAAGGCTCAGGATTACAAAGACATAAAGGTTAATCCTCTGACAGTCTGTAATAACTTGTATTTGAATTTTTAAAAAATTATTTTAAACACAGATGACATTTTCAATTAAAACCATGTCAAACCCTGAGGTTCTCAATGTTTGAAAAACGTTTAAAATGTAGAACTGAGCTTTTAAAGGAAAGTTAAGGCTTATATACAACAGCAACATACTCAATTGACTAAAAAACCTAAATTTAAAAAGACACCAAATTTCATAATCAGGTGTACATATATCCTACCTTATAAATGAGTAAATGAAGATAACACATTCAATGTAATTGATATGAACACAATTTTATTATTCATCTTATAATACTTTTACTCAAGATTTTAATTATGTATCTTATATTACTAAAAAAGGAGCATAACAAGACAATTGTATATTCCAAATTTTATCAGATATTCTGAATATCTAAGACAATATCTAAGATAAGACTAAAAACCAAAACGCTACTGCTGACACATAAATCATGTTATTAACAACTACCAACAGTTTTTATGGGTGAATGCTTCTCAGCATGATAAATCATCATATTCATTTCGTGAAGAAAAATATTGGTCCTTGCTCTGCACGGTAAATTCCTTAATGATAGTATTTAAAAATTCTGTTCTCTGAATTTCAGAGTACATCACAAAATATTGAGGAACAGAGATGCACGTGTTACTATGGAGCTGCTTAGCCAAGTTTTTTCTTAAAATTTAATAATCAACTATAGAAAAAAGAAGCAATTAGAAAATGTGATTTAGCTATCATTAATCTACATCAAAGGATTATAATGATGTACATTGTGTGCCTTTATAATTATTTTCTATTATAGGTTTCACAACAGAAGTTGCGAAATCTCTTTGACGAACCAGTCCCTTATTAAAAAATCAAAGGAAAGTCCTTTGCTACCATCTGTGCAACATTAACGCCTTCACTGAAGAATGATTATTTTGTAACTTAGGAAGCATTTAGTTCTATTTAAAAACAAAACAATGGCAACACAGCTATTCAAACATTCATCTTCATCTATTACAAAGAAGTCAATGCATATATGAAACACTATGTAATTGTTACAGAAAGACCAGCATCTCTCTCTAAAGCAGAAACAGAATGGGAAATTGTAACACTATAAAAGCATAATCAAAGTGTGTTTTTTTAATGTTACCAACACCAACATGTTTCATAGAACCTGACCAGCACCTGCAAGGTCTGATTTAATATGACAGGGTTCAAGAGAAAATAAAAACTTTTAAGTTTAACTCCATTAGTAAAAAGAAGATTATGTAATAAAGGATAAGGTAAAATCATCCATAAATGGTTGTCAGCAAAATGTGACAATCTCCTTTTTAAAGTACACCGAACCGAGAAAAATCTGTTCAAGTATTTAGAAGCTCATTTTAGCAAGTATTACTATAAATCAGGCTTCTTTATCTCCAGCATACCATACACTATGTCCATGATTTGACAAATTCTTCCTAATTGCCCACCTTAATTAGAGTAATTACATATATTATAGTAAATGCAAGTAACAAGGTTCATTTAAAAGATAAATTGTGAACTACAGGGTTTTTAAAAGAGAAAATGTGAGAGACGTTCACCATTCCACTTAATTCATCATCATCTACACATGACCATTTAACAGAATCATACAATTTTGGAGGGACAGCTTAGGAATCACTTAATCTAATACTCTTATCTTAATGAGAACATTTTCCATTTATAAAGAAGACCAACTGTCATTTGTCCCCAACTATCAGTTCCGGGTATATGGTTTATCATCTAACATTTTAGTTCTAGAAGTACTTACTAGATAATCAACTACCACAAAGGTACTGCATAAAACACTGAACAGACAAACTATCAAAGAAGCGAAGAGAAATGTTCCAGAAAAAAAATCTCAAATGCCCTTCAAGGCTAGTTTGTTTTGGGAAGACTTTGGGATGAAAACTTGGTGACTATGCAACTTACATTAAGGTAGAAAAAACCCTGCCCCGTGGAACTTAAGAGATCTGGCAGAATGTTATAATTCAGTATGTTTACACTCGAAATTTATTGTAATTTTCTATCAAAGTAGCAAAGAAAGATATTACCATTATAATTTTTTAAGGCCTATGACTGCATAGATGTTACCATTATAAAATGAATTATTTAAACCAAATTCTAAAAATGTATTTTAAAATTATTTTAATTAGGTCAGGCACAATGGCTCATGCCTATAATCCCAGCACTTTGGGAGGCTGAGGTGGGAGGATCATTTGACGCCAGGAATTCAAGACCAGTCTAGGCAACACAGCAAGACCTTATCTCTTCTTCTTTTTTTTTTTTTTTTTTGAGACAGAGTTTCACTCTTGCTACCCAGGCTGGAGTGCAATGGTGCAATCTCGGCTCACTGCAACCTCCGCCTCCTAGGTTCAGGCTATTCTCCTGCCTCAGCCTCCCGAGTAGCTAAGACTACAGGCACGCGCCACCAGGCCCAGCTAATTTTTTGTATTTTTAGTAGAGACGGGGTTTCATCATGTTGACCAGGATGGTCTCTATATCTTGACCTTGTGATCCAACCGCCTCGGCCTCCCAAAGTGCCAGGATTACAGGCTTGAGCCACCGCATCTGGCCTAAGACCTTATCTCTTCTTAAAAAAAAAATTAATTGGCTGGGTGTGGTGGTGCATCCCTCTCATCCTAGCTTCTTGGGAGGCTGAAGTGGGAGGATCTCTTGAACCCAGGAGTTCAAGGCTGCAGTGAGCCATGATGGCCCCACTGCACTCCATCCTAGGCAACAGCAAGACACTGTCTGTCTCAAAATAAATAAATCATTTTAAGTTTAGTCTCTAGGATTTAAATTAGCATTGCCAATTTTTATCCAACTCAATTCAACAAACATAATGAATACCTACACTTCTAACAAAAAAGTTGTGCAAAATAGAAAAACAGTAAATAAGAAATTTACAATACAACTGCCCTGTGTAGCCTAGGTCCTCAGTTTCCTCACCTACAGAATAACGAAATTAAAGATGATCTTCTTGTTTCTAAATTTTGGATTATGTGTTATCTAAACAGTGAAATTCAACTCAGTTTAACGTAAATAATGTTGAAGGCAGCAGTGCTTAAGTCTGGTAAGAACTAAATTAATTATTCCTAATTATAATAAGGAAAACAAACACAAAACGGACTTTGGAAAATTAATCAGTAGAATGACCTCTCCAATCTCCAACTCTATGTAGATGAGAAAGACTACATTCTAAAAGGCCTCAGAAACTTGTTCTAAGCTCAGTTTTCCTAAATATCTTTAATGAATGATGAAATATGAAAGCATTTCATATTCCACAGTCCTCAAAATATAAATGATTCAAATATCACTAGCCAGAGTAAAATTTCCATCGAGTCTATCTTACTCTTCTTTGCACCATTGTGGTATGTCAGAACTGACAGCAGTAAATCCAGCAAGGGTTACCTTGCTCTCTGTTTATCACCATTAAAAATGTTATATTACTTGTTATAAATTGTGTTCCTCCTCTACCAAAATTTATTTGTTGAGGTCCTAACCCCCCAGTAACTTAGAGTGAGACTTTATTTGGAAATAAGTTCAGTGTAGATGTAACCAGTTAAAATTAAGCTATACTGGTATACAGTGGACTCCTAAGGCAATGACTCCTGTCTTTGTAGAAGGAGGAAATTTGATACAAACAAGAATACCATGTAAACATAAAGATGGCCATCTACAAGCCAAGGAGACTGGCCTGAAGCAGGTTTCCTCTCACGGTTCTTAACAGAGAACCAATCTTGCATACACTTTGATCTCAGACTTTGAGTATCTGGAATTGTGAGACAATAAATTTCTGTTATTTAAGCCATCCAGTTTGTGATACTTTGTTACAGCAGTTCTAGCAAATGAATGAATACATTATTACACAGCAAACGGTGAAGAACCAAATCAAAATATCATCATAGCCACAAATCCCAAAGTAGCACTCCAAATTTCAATGCAAAGCCAATAATCCTAACAGATCACACACGTCTAAGAATCTAACAAAAGTCACTTTCACACAAACATGAACAGTTTCCATACTGCACAATTAACTCAAGAGGCTCACTGATCCTGTACACACTTCAACTCTGAACACTGCCAAAGGTGCGTGGGCCCCTAATTAAAAAACCCCTGCACTGACCCATGGTATCTATGTGGGGAGAGAAAGCTAGATCACATCCCAATCTTTTAACTAGAAAAAAAAAAAAATTATCAGTATTATCTTTGAATAAGAAGAGTTTAGAGGAACTAATGACAATTTTTTTTCTTTGGTGTGTTCTTAAAACACTGTAGTTGTGTACTACAACTACAATATCATTTTTCAAAAAGGGCAACTTTTGGCCGGGCGCGGTGGCTCACGAGGTCAAGAGATCGAGACCATCCTGGTCAACATGGTGAAACTCTGTCTCTACTAAAAATACAAAAATTAGCTGGGCATGGTGGTGCGTGCCTGTAATCCCAGCTACTCAGGAGTCTGAGGTAGAAGGATTGCCTGAACCCAGGAGGCGGAGGTTGCAGTGAGCCGAGTTCGCGCCATTGCACTCCAGCCTGGGTAACAAGAGCGAAACTCCATCTCAAAAAAAAAAAAGAAAAGGGCAACTTTTAAAACTGTGTGTATGGTTACATCTGAAAGTAAGTAAAACTTCTGTACTACAGCACATTTTATCATAAAAGAATGGAGTCAAATACAGTGATGCAGATAACTAGCTGAAGGAAATTTTTCATAGTTATAGACTGATATGAGTTCTAATTCTTCAAAATACAGACCTGTTGTAAGACTCAAAGTTTTTGCCACATTTCTTTATTTTGTACACTCAACTTCATCTTTAGGAGATGACAATAAGACATCATGGCAAAATTCTAAGAACAAAAGATTTAAAAACAGGAATCTAACAATTTTACATGAGCATTATCAATCATCCGTGGCACCTTGCCAGTCAAGAACAGGCTCTTCTACAAACACACACTAAAATGGCATGATCTGGCCAATAAAAAGACAATTCCAATATCCAATTATGAAGATACAAAACATTTTACTTTCTTTCCACAGTTAATTAGTTCTCAGCAGAAAGCACAATGGAAAGATATATAGTTAATACACAGAGTCTAAGGACAATTTGAAAAACGTTAATCCCCACTTAAATAGAAAAGAAAATGAATATTAGATTTCTGCTCTTTCAAAATGTGCTAATCTAATTAATTCAGTCTAGAAAAGTGATCCATGGAAGAATGTTGTATTCTATCTTGGGAAAGTGTATTTAAGTGAGTTAAGTGCTATTAAGGCCAAAATCGCTATCTCACATATATTCTACAGAAGTTATCATAAATGTAAAAAGCAGGCAGTGTAAAAGCAGCAAAAAAGTTCCTGGATTTACAGTCAGAAATGGGCTCTATTTCTCCAGCTTCTGGTACTAACTACATATGTGGCTGTCAGCAAGCTTTTTTCACCTCTCTGGACCTTGATTTCTCAACAATAAAATAAGGGGATTAGACTTTCACTATCGCTACGATTTCTGTCATTTCTCAAAATGATCTCCTAAATATACCACGTGGTGTGGTGTCACATGCATGTACCCAGGAGGCTGAGGTGGGAGAATCCCTTGAGTGCAGGAATTCAAGTCTGGCTTGGACAACATAGAGAGACTCATGGCTATTTTTTTTTTTTAATTCCACATTTTAAAATCTGAAGTATGTCATTCAGAATTCCAGACACATGTTTTATGTACATATGACGAATATGAATTCATCAGTTTTTAACTAAGAGAGGCGGAAATATTTCTTACCTGAGAGCTTATTGTCATGTAGCAAATTTCGAAGCTTACTATAAAGTTGAATCATGCTGTCCAGTTGTCTATTAATCTTCACATCTTGTATCCAGGCTGGGGTGTAACACACCGGACATTCAGTTCCAATGCAGTCACTTACACAATTACTTAAAAAAAAAAAAAAAACAACAACAACCCATGTGGCAGAATCTAAATTCCAAAAATTAAACAGTTTGAACAGAAATAAATGGAGCAGAGGTTATTCTAACATACGATGGTCAATTGTAATACGCTTGCTAAATACTGTTTTAAAGAGTAAAATAAACACACACACATCAAATCTAAAATTGCTCATGTAATTTGCTATGAAGAGACTTAACGTAGCCTGACATTAGCCTGTATAATTTTTCCTGCAAATAAACCTGTAGCTTCTAAAGATTACAGACATGTAACAAAGATAGAATATCTAAGGTATAGTAGCCATGCATGCTAACTTATTCTATCTTAACATTCCATAAAAATAATTACCAAAACCTACTGCAGAGACTGGGGAAGACCTTTTGTTTCTGGACTAGTATCTCAAGGCTTTAAAGCAGCTTTTGAGAAAAGATCTTTGGTTCTTTCAGACAATTTTATAACCTATAGTCTCAATTACCTGGGGCATCTAAGCATTAATTTCATAGTTAGAAGGGTTTTCTAATTTTGGGGTTTACAAACCTTTTGCAAATCTGATGAAAACATGTATGTACTCATGTAAAAAGAAGGATTCAAAATCCGCCCCCCATATACACAAGCCCATTTGTGAATTCCAGAATAAGAATTCTATAAATTTAAATTTACTCCTTCATTGGCCTCATCAGATGGGTTCCAGCAAGACTGAGTAACGTAACAGTTGAAAAAGTCACATCTTCCCCAAGCACTACAGGACATTCCTTGTCACTGGACCCAATCATCTGTAGGCAGAGAGGATTCTTATAATATGAACTATCTTCAGACAAAACCTACGCCATTTCTAATTTTGGTATCCTTGGCTTCTAGCATGATTCCTGAAAGAATGGAACTCAAAAAAATGGTGTTAAATGAATCTGTAACCCATACCAGAGCTGGCAGAGACTTTTGTGACTATCTGACTCAAAAAATGTCACGGGGTCAATAAATGTTAACTTTAGCGAAGGATCTTCTATACATTTGTTTGCTAGTAGTTAAGAACTCTAACTTGGAACCCTAACACAAAAAAATATGTAAACCTGATTACTCAGGCAATTTAAATCATTTGTGCAAGACTTAATTATTAGTAAAACACAATCTGAAATCAACTGATCAAGAACCACCACCTCATTTTTGAAGAAAATGGGATCCAGTTAAAGTCACTTGCCCTGCACTGCACTCGTACTCAGTTATCTTACATATTCTGTAACATTTTATAAACTATTCCCAAATTATTTTATATACATTAATTCAGAATTCTGAAAATATATCATTTTCCAGTAGATCTGTATAGCTCCATGAGCGAATATTTCCCAAATGACGCATGTGTGATGTTCTAAAATCATGCTGAGTAAAGGATAAATTCCAAGTACTAGATAAACCAATGGAATTTCACATAACAGAATATAAAAATTTATTGATATAATTTGAGATTCCACACTCTGATGAACCCAAAGAAAACAGCACTTGTTGGCCAGGCATGGTGAGTCATGCCTGTAATTTCAGCACTTTGGGAGGCCAAGACAGGGGGTTCACTTGAGCTCAGGAGTTGAAGACCATCCTGGGCAACATGGCAAAACCCTGTCTCTAAAAGAAAAAAAAAAAAACACTACAAAAATTAGCCAGGCGTGGTCGGGCACACCTGTAGTCCCAGCAACTCAGGAAGTGAAATGGGATGATCACCTGAGCCCAGGAAGTTGAGGCTACAGTGAGCCACGATTGCTCCACTGCACTCCAGCCTGGGTGACAGAAACTCTTGTCTTCCAAAAAAAAAAAAAAAAGCACTTGTCAAGTTTTGGTGTAGTATTAAGGAATAGCCATAGTTATCTTCAAAAGCTATTGGAAAAAAAGAAAAAACGAAAAAAATAACCTGAATTGAATCTTAGAATAATGAAAGAAAAATTTAAAAAGTAAAAGCTATTGAAATACTTCCTCCAACTACAAATATGTATAAGGCCAGATTTTCTTCAATAAAAAGAACCTATCACAATAGACTGAATACATAAGCTGAGAATGTAGCTGTTTTCTATTCAGCAAGACAGAGATTTGCAAAAATGTAAAACAGTGCCACTCTATTTTTTTCTTTGACTTGTAAAATTATTTTTTCCTTAAAAAAGTGTTATTTATGTTTATATGTAATAGGTTTATCATTTTTAAATGAATTCTTTTTTTTTTGAAGTCTCAGTTTTGTATGATAAATACACACACAGGTATGCACACACAAAAGCTCTTACTGGTTCTCAACTTTGAAGAATGTGAAGTGGTCTGAGACCAAAGTATTTGAGCAATCCTGCACATGTCTTAAACAAACTGTATCTTAGAGAGTAGATGAATCTGCTTTTATCAGTTGGACTGAACTGTGTCAAAATCATTTTAAAATCTCATTGCTGAGCAGTTTTATTTTAACTCAAAATCTTCAAAGAATAAAAACAACTACCATAATTTTTGGCATTATATAATTGAAATACATCAAAACTCCACTGAATGAATTCTTTCCTATGTTCATGTCACATATACATAATCATTTTCTCTTTTAAGATGTTCTCATGTCTCAACCTTTTATTGGCTGTTTTAAGTCACAGAGCCCTTTAGAATCCCCTTTAGAATTTGATTAAAAAGTATGGATCCCCTACCCCACCACACACGCAAACCAGCTTTGCATAAAAATGTCATGGAGTTCATCATGCTCTAGAAGCTTTGTGACTGACCTATTGTACACAGTAAGCAAACCCATCGTCCGTCTGCTGAAACAAAATACATGTGCTTGCTACGGAGTGGAGAGAGGGAGTGGGCATCATTTCGTAAGCAAATCCATGGGAAGCGTTTTGGAGGCAGTGACATTTTAGCTGAAATATAACTGATAAAAAGTAAGCCTCACGGAAATCTGGCATAAGTACATTCTGCGTGGAAGAAATAGCAAGTGGCAAAGTCCTGGGCGGGAGTAAGTTTGGTGTATTTAATGAACTAAAAGGAGCAGTTCTGGAACAGTGAGAGGCAAAGGTAAATGATGTCTAAGAAGCAGACAGGGCCTAGGTCCCATATAGCATATTGCAGACCACAGGGCAGAATTTGGATTTTATTCTAATTGCACTAGGAAGACACTAAAGTTTAAGCAGGGTAATGATATGAACATTATTGAGATTTTTCAAAGATCACCGTCAAGAATGTAGAAAATGAGGAAGGGGTGATGATACCAGAAAGGGAAGATCAGTTATGAACCTATCACATTAGTATGAGCAGAGGTAATATAATGATGGCTTGGAACAAACTATAAACTGTAGCAAATTCAGAAAACAGGTAGAAAAATTCAAGATTCAGGACACATTTTGAGGCAGAATGAACAGAACTTAGTGATGTGGGATGAGCAACTTAGCAGTAAGTGGTACCCTTTACTGTGACGGGACTACCCAGGCAGGAAAAGGCTGAAGAGGAGGATGATCAAGAAATCAGCGCTGAACATACCAACTTTAAAATGCCTTTTCTTTCATCATCCAAACAGAGGTATCTGGTAGGCAACAGGTACCATCTCCTATCCCATCCTCCTGCTGGATATCTCTCATATAACAAATCTATTTTTTCAGAAACAAAAATTGGGACCCAAAACATAGCTGCCTCGCAGACAACCTTAGCCCATGAAGTAACACATAAGGTTATTTTCATATATGCTCAAATTTCCAAATGCAGTTTGTTCATGCCAGATAGTAACATAATCATAACTGGAAATAATTAAAAGATTAATTCAAAGGCTGTATTTACCCTGTCTCATAGGCAATTAAACAATTAAACTAAGATACTTAATCTCTCAACTGATTTCTCCTGAACAAGAAATAGGGGATAAAAATTTAATCTTCTGACCTACAAGCCATGGCCGTCACATGGATATAATTTCACAATAACTGTTATGCATTGAATTGTGCCCCCCAAAAAGATGCTTGAGTCTTCACCCCTCAGTAACTGTGAATATGACCTAATTTGGAAACAGGGACTCTAGATGATCAAATTAAGATGAGATCATTAGGGTGAGCCCTAATCAAATATAACTGGTATTCTTAAAAAAAGGGAAATGTGGCACAGAGAGAAGCATGCACTCAAGGAAGAATGCCAGGTATACATGAAAGCAAAGACCAGAGTGACGCATCTCAAAGTCAAGGAACAGCAAAGATTGCAAGGGGAAAGACACGGAGCAGATTCTCCCTTGAAGCCCACAGAAGGAACCAACGTTGCCATCATCTTGATCTTAGACACCTATCCTACAGAACTATAGAGAAAATACATTTCTGTTGTTCTAAGCCACCCAGTTTTTGGTTCTTTGCTATGGCAGTCTTAGGAAACTAATATAATAACTATAAGATCTATACTTTCATAATTTTGAGTCGACTCAAAACTTAGCTGGAAAATTTAAAAACACATATTATATAAAAGATATTAATTTTTTTCCTCAAACTTGGCAAAACTCTCTACTAAGCTTTGTAACTTTGGACAAGTCATCCTCTTGGAGCTCTGTTTTTCTTATTTATAAATTAAGACAGTTATAAATATCAAGATAATGTACAGTAGGTTACTTTGCATACTTTGAAAGTTACACAGACATGAAGTACTATAATTATCAACAAGACTACATGATTGTTATCTAGTAAAAAATACAGTTGTCCTATATACATCAAGCTATAATTACTTACCTACAGAAGATGTGCTCACATCCTCCTAAGCACACAGGCTCTCTCAGAACGTTAGTGCTGTTTGAAGAAATTAAAACAATCAAGATTTAAGTCATTGTTGAACATTTCCCACCAATCATTTCATCCAAGGCCCAACACTGCCATATTTCTCACTTTCTCAAAGTGTGACATGGTAAAAGCCCCATATAACTGCATACCTCAACCATACCTCGGCTTTCTATTGAAGCTGCTCTCTGTAACCCAAATGTAACAGGCAAGCAGTCCAAACCCATGCCATCCTGGCCCCTGCGACTTGTAATAAGTAATTAAGGACTGTAATTTCCACCCTACCCAGACAATGTGTAAACTAACACTTATCTTGACTTCTGTAACCCACTTAAGTAACAATCGGAGTGACAAAAGTCCCCTGGCCCTTGGAATGTCCAGAGCCACCCACCCTCATCTCCGCCCACCCTCATCTCCGCCCCAGAGGTGATTTACAGAATCCACTAGCCCTTGAATGTCTGAAGCCCCCATCCCCATCCCCGCTCCTCACTCTCACCCTCAAGGTGGTTTTAGGGGTATAAAAGGTCTTGACACCCTCCTTTCGAGGCCACGAGTTGGAGAAACACGAGTCCTCCGTGGCCGCTGGCAATAAAGACCCTGCAATTTGGCATACTTTTTTCTTCGTGTTGACTTTCTATGCTCCGGCCAGTACAACAAAAGCAGAAGGTATTAAGGATGTATTCATTTGAAAGGATGTATTCATTCTGTTCCTCCCTGGTTAAATATTATACCATAACATATCTGCTGATTTTAAATAGCAACTACCAAACTCAGTACAAGTTATAATACAGTTTAAAATGTATTTTCTAGAAAGTTGGAGAAAGGAACAAATTTGTTCAAGTATCTCTAAACCTCTGAAGGCAAAAACAACTACTGGCTTCTTCTTTCAACTATCAAGGTGTATGATTCACAGACCATATACCTCAAAATGTAACCACAAGTAGAATGACCATATAACATATTGTCCAAATGAGAAAACTTCTGAGAGTGAAGAGGAGTGATAATTGAATAGGATACTGGGACAATAGGAATAAGCCAGGACTGCCCCAGACACACCAGAGTATCTAGTCTCTTTGACCATAAAATCCATGGTTTCCAATTAGGAAAAAAAAAAAAGTGTTTCTTATTACGGTAAAGTAGCCATTTATTTTTCACAGATACATTGTGAAAAATGCAGCCATTCTTTTCAGTTCACAGAAAGTTTATTGTTCTTTAAGCAAATGCAAACAGAAATCATCAGGCTGGCAGTGTGTCTGCAGACAGAATGAAGTTCCCTGCGGTAAGCAAAGAGACACAGAAACAAAATATTCCTTATGCTGCCCATCAAAATACCTGCTACATTTGCTAATCCTAAGAAGGTAATGATACTAATAAATACACACCAAGCCATTACACTCAGTGGATGTAATGTACCCAGAGAAGTAAATCCTTTTAAAAGATGAGCACTTTTTGTGCATGGTTTATTATATTAACTCTAAAACCTTTAGGTCTTTACACTGTTATTATCAAATTACCTCTGTACACATACCACGTTATCAATAAAAACAATTTTCCACATTTCTTTAAAGATCTAAAGTATCACATTGCACATCTTAATGGATAGGAACAATTCAAGTGAAATTGAGCTTTTCGAAAAGACTGCTATAAACAGAGTACACACCCACAATGTTATTCTCAAGATACTAAAAATGGGGCTCACTGACATTACAAAACCTATTAGCTTTTAAAAACTCACCATGTCTGATTTTTGTATCACAGTATGTAGAACATACTGATAAAAATACGATTTGTGATTCTGGCAATTAACATGATCTCTTTTAACATTCATACTGCGCCTCTAATTTTTGTTATTTGACCTACCAAACCTAACATCCTCCCCGCCATCAAGTGTACTGAATTCCATTTCATGGCAAGCTCTGTCTTTAAGATCTCAAAAGTGGTGTTCTTTTACCTCCTAGTATCACAATATCCTTCCTCTCTTTTTTTTTTTTTTTTCTCCTTGAGATGGAGTTTTGCTCTTGTTACCCAGGCTGGAGTGCAATGGCGCAATCTCGGCTCACTGCTACCTCTGCCTCCTGGGTTCAGGCAATTCTCCTGCCTCAGCCTCCTGAGTAGCTGGGATTACAGGCACACGCCACCATGCCCAGCTAATTTTTTGTATTTTTAGTAGAGACGGGGTTTCACCATGTTGACCAGGATGGTCTCAATCTCTTGACCTCGTGATCCACCCGCCTCGGCCTCCCAAAGTGCTGGGATTACAGGCGTGAGCCACTGCGCCCAGCCCCTCTATCTCTTTTATTACATCACCCTGGCCAAACAAGGTTGCTTGCTACCTTCAAAGAATTCCATTCCTTTTCCTAACACCTTGGATTCCCTATCCAGCTCAGGCCACAGTTAACTATTTCCAAGTTGTTTTCACCATTATTGAATTCTGCTGACCTCTTAGACACTCATGAATGCCAATCTATAATGCTCGATAGGTCCCAGGGTCCACTTCTTTCCTGCCCACTCAGGCTGTAAATAACCACAATAAAAAGAAATAAAGATGTATAAGCTTCTGTCTACAAATTTATTTGGTAGCAGCTGGGAACTGCAGATCATGTCTGTAATCTTTGGGAGGCTGAGGTGAGATGATCACTTGAGGCAAAGAGCTCAAGACTGCCTGGGCAACATGGTGAAATCCTGTCTCTATTAAAAATACAAAAATTAGCCAGGTATGGTGGCACACACCTGTAATCCCAGCAACTTGGGAGGCTGAGGCACAAGAATCACATGAAACTGGGAGGTGGAGGCTGCAGTCAGCCAAGACTGTGCCACTGTACTCCAGCCTGGTGACAGAGCGAGATCCTGTCTCAAAAATAAATAAATAAGTTTTTAAAAATACAGAAATTAGCCAGGTGTGGTAGCGCGCACCTGTAATCCCAGCAACTTGGGAAGCTGAGGCACAAGAATTACTTGAACCCGGGAGGTGGAGATTGAGATGAGCCGAGATTACATCACTGCACTCCAGCATCGGTGACAGAGCCAGACTCTGTCTCAAAAAAAAAAAAAAAAAATAGGCATAAAACGTATTTGGTAGCTTCTTCATCTTTGTATCTCTAGCAAAGTGACGGACTGGATATTCTGTAAGTAAACAAACGAATAAATGGCTCTTCGAAACAATCACTATGCTTTCTTATCTTATTAACCTTACTGAAGCTTAATAGTGTGAGTTTTTTACCACGATTTTATCTTTTCATCAGAAATCTTAGGCTTCCTAGAGTCTCAGAGGAAAATTCAATCTCCTCTAATCACTCTTCGTAAAATGTGCTGCTCTATCTCGAGTTCTCATATCTTTTTGTCTCCCAAAGTACTGGATACTCAGAATTGCCTTCTCCCATTTGCATCTACACAAAAACAGGTAAGCTCTCCTTCAATGCAGAAAAAACACTTTCTTTTGATCATACCTCCCATTCTACCTTCTGCTCCAGCTTTTCCCTTTCTTGAAAAGATAAAAGTTCTTGAACCCAGTGCTCTAAACCAGCTACTTTATCTCCTCACCTTCCTCGCTTTAACTCCCTCCACCCTGCCGAAACTGTTCTCCAAAGCATTTTTGCTTCCCTTCTCCCTGACCACTCAGGAAAACAGCATTAATCTCATCTTCTTTACCAAAACCTTTCTTTCCACTGAATTTTAATATTTTTCTGCATATTTATCTGCCTATTTCAGCATTTCCTTAGCTGCTTTTCCTACCTCTCGATGTAGGCATACCCCCCAGGACGTAGTCCAAAGCCTGCCTTTCTCTGGCAATGCTTGACTCAATCCCTTGATTCTGTTTCTCGACCTTAAATTTCCTTCCTAAAATGACTGAACTCATTACCTATAGCTCTAACTCATCACTCCAGCAATAAGATGCGATCATGTTTTAGCAATGATTTAATATTTGGGGATAACTCATCAGTGGTACTAATTATTCTAATTAGCGAGCTAGAATATATATTTGTGTTGCTGTTAATAGACAAGGAAAGACACTGGAAATGTGAATGAGAAGTATGTGCACTTGTGTGTATTGAGGGACGGAACAAGGAAGGAAGTGTGTGAGCCAGGCTGAGAGAGGGGGAGTGCCAAATTCAAAAGAGTTTCAATGGAAGAGCTAAAAAGGTGAACTGAACTGATCCGTGCCAAAGTTAGATTTTGTGAGGATGGCTAGTGCTTAGCTGAGAAGATATACCGGAATACAAACATGTTTAGTCAAGTGCAGTAGCACAGGCCTGCAATCCCAGTTACTCAAGAGGCCAAGGCAAGAGGATCACTTGAGCCCAGGAGTTCAAGGCTATAGCGTGTCATGATCGTGCCTATGAAGAGCCACTGCACTCCAGCCTGGACAACATACCAAGAACATGTTATCTTTAGAAATTTTTTTTTTTTAATTATTGCAACTAGGAGATACCTGTCAAGAATATAAATGCATCCAACTTTAACTCAGCTATTCCACTGCCAGAAATTTAGCCTTCAGCACAACTAGATACTTGCAAAAATGAAACTTTCAAACATCAAAGCCATCTAGACAAGATTCTAAAAGCATCCAGAGATTAAAAAATAAAATTAAATGTCATATATATATTTTTAAAAGGAATCAGGATAGCATAAAACTTCTCAAGGATAGTAAGAGATGCTACAGAACTGTGAAATGAGGCCTTCAAAATAATTATTGAAAATTATGAGGCCGGGCGCGGTGGCTCATGAGGTCAAGAGATCAAGACCATCCTGGTCAACATGGTGAAACCCCATCTCTACTAAAAATACACCATGCTGGGCATGGTGGTGCGTGCCTGTAATCCCAGCTACTAAGGAGGCTGAGGCAGGAGAATTGCCTGAACCCAGAAGGCGGAGGTTGCGGTGAGCCAAGATCGCGCCATTGCACTCCAGCCTGGGTAACAAGAACGACACTCTGTCTCAAAAAACAAAAAATTATGTTGTACTTCGAATTCCATATCCACTTAACTTCCAGTGTCAAAGTTAACAGTAATAAGAAAATTCATTTTTGAGGGTAGTTAGGAAGTTAATAATGTCTAAAATGGAAAAAAAAAATGGCACAAGAAATAGGAATATAAACATATTTGGAAATGTAGAGGTACCTGCTTGTAAAACTGAAAAAAAAAAAGAAAAAAGATGAAAGATGTTTCTGGAGCATAGGATTCAGAGGTGATGAAGGATGAAGCAAAGAATGGTTTCATTAATAGTCTGTCCTATGGACTCTGTCAACAACTTTATTCAAAGACATTTTAAATGTAAAAAAACGGCATCAGTATCACTCCAGCACTGCTTGTTACAGCAAAAGACCACAAACGACCTCACTTTTTACCAATAAGGAAATGGTTAAATGAATCATGCAACAACTACATGATGTTTCATATCTGCTCATCTGAGGCAGTACAATGCTTTTATGAACATAGAACCTCTTTTTTTTTTTTTCTTTTTTGAGACGGAGTTTCACTCTTGTTACCCAGTCTGGAGTGCAATGGCGCGATCTCGGTTCACCGCAGCCTCTGCCTCCAGGGTTCAGGCAATTCTCCTGCCTCAGCCTCCTGAGTAGCTGGGATTACAGGCACGTGCCACCATGCCCAGCTAATTTTTTGTATTTTTAGTAGAGACAGGGTTTCACCATGTTGACCAGGATGGTCTCGATCTCTTGACCTCGTGATCCACCCGCCTAGGCCTCCCAAAGTGCTGGGATTACAGGCTTGAGCCACTGCGCCCGGCCAGAACCTCTTAAAGGATACACAAGACATTAATTACGATTTGCTGAAGAAGAGAATTCACTTTCCTGTCGTTCATTTAACAAATATTGAATGGCCATATACCGTGTTATTTTAATCCTTTTCACACACTGTTTACCATTTAAAAAGAAAATTAATATTGAAAAGTTCTTCACAATCTGTAACACCTAAGCCACACCACCTTTTCTCTCATTGCTCCTCAACAAAAACTGTGCTGTAGTCAGGCCAGTATCTGCTACAGCTAAAATTGCCTATGTACAACTCCAATCCCACGACTTCACGCAGGTCATGCTCCCCAGCCTGGAATACAGCCCCTTCTCTCCAACATCTACTCAAGCCATTATCCAAACGCTGTTCAGGATGATATAATAAACATGATACTAAGCCAGTTAGCATAGGAATTCTTGGATTTTAGTCTCCACGCCATCACTTCTGCAAAATCCATGCCATGTAACATCTAAAGAACAAAGTTGACCGTGTTCCACTCTTTTCTAAGGGACTTATAATCTGGTCGATTAATTATATAAACCAAATTAATATGATTTAAGAGATGTGCAACATGCTCTGAAGTTACAGAGAGACAGGATCTAGTTGGGGCTCTAGTATTCAATGTTGAAAACCAAGTATTTGGCCGGGAGTGGGGGGAAGATTGTTTTTGTGTTTTGAGACAAGATCTTGCTCTGTCACCCAGGCTGGAGTGCAGTGGCACAATCACAGCTCACTGAGATATGAACTCCTGAGCTGAAGCAATCATCCCACCTCAGCCTCCCACACAGGTGAAACTACAGGTGCATAGCACCACAAGGGCCTAATTTTTTAGAGGTGGGGTTTTGCCATGTTGCCCTGGCTTGAAAATTAAATATTTTGTATAGATGATCCCTGACTTACAATGGTTCGACTTATAATTTTTCAGTTTTATTATTCTGCAAAAGTAACACACATTCAATAGAAATCACACTTCGAACTTTGATCTTTTCCCAGGCTAGCAATATGCAGTACAATGCTGAGCCACAGCAGGAAGCCATTCTGTTTTTCACCTTCAGTATGGTATTCAATAATTTACATGAGATATTAAACACTTTATTATAAAACAGGCTTTGTGTTAGATGATTTAGCCCAACTGGGCTAATGTTAGTGTTCTGAGCATGTGTAAGGTAGGCTAGGCTACGCTATGATGTTGGTGGGTTAGGTATATTAAGTGTATTTTCAACATACATTATTTTTAACTAACAATGGGTTGATCCAGATGTAACCCCATCTTAAGTCCAGGAGCAGCTGTATTTTAACTTCCTGATTTTCTATTTTTCTTGGTTCCAACTAGACTGCAGCTCTACAGACAAGAGATCTTAACTTTCATTTTTACTGAGCTCCCCAACCCACCATTACCTACCTAGCATGGTGCTATGTGAACTGCAGAATTTCAGTAAGTTCTTAGTGAATGAACCAAGTGGAAGCCTATATGCAAAAATGCATTTGTATTAACAATTCCATTTATCCTCACCCTATTTTCTGTTTGATATACATAGATGTTACATAGAAAAAATCCATACAAATAAGAAAAGATATTTGCATGGTAACTGGATTTCTGTTCCTTGAAAATTCAGCTGCTCTGCTTTTTCCTGATCTACAGTCATACTTCTGTAACTTTACATGTAGTTGATTTAGAAAGATCAGTGTTGTCAGAGGATAACTTAGGGAAGAACTAAGTAGTGAGAACAATTTTTTTAAAGAAGTTCCTATTGATATAAAATATTCTTTGAAAAAAAAAAGGAAAGTAAATTCATCTGAGATTATAATAATGAGGCAGATCTATTTCTTAACAGAATGGCTCTCCTATGTTTCCATGAGCTATCACAGGTACTTAATATTAGGAAAGACAGCTCCCACAATGCTCTTACATTTTAAAGAATCCTCAAGGTATTTTTAACTTGTGGACCAACATGTTGAACATCAAAATGTGCAGGCTTAAACCAAGCCAATTAAACAATTTTTCTTGTGTTTATCTTTAGAGGAATAAAGTGTTTAACAAGTAAAGTATATGGATAATGACATGGAACCTATAGGGGATTCTTAGTGATTCATGTAAATTAACTAGGTATTTCTGGTATTACCACTTGCAAAGGCCCTTCAAATGTGGTCCTACCTTAAGTTCTTTCATACATTAATTTAACAAACACTAACAAACTATGTGTCTGGCACTGTGGCTAAAAATGTGAAGATTTACTAAATGTTTAGCATAATTGAAGGAGCCAGGCATCAACCAAAATACTCCATAAATAAATCTCACAAATAAATTCTAATTTGGAGGATATGATGTAAGCTGAACACCAATGATTTGTGCCTTTTCTGTATGTATGTTAAACTTCAGTGGATACAAATAATAATGACATCTGCAAACTGGAGGGAGCTTTACAAACCAGTGAGCCCATGTTCCTCATCTTACAGACTGTCTTTGACCCTGTCTTAACTCTGCCCACCTGACCCAGCCCCCCTTTATCCTGTACTTCTTTTTAGAATACTATTATTTGCTAATAAACACCTACAACCCCACACCTGGCTCCATTTTAAAAATCTGTTCACATCTCAATTCAAAAGCCCATGCATGAAGCTTCCTTCCACTGGCCCCACCCAAGTATCTTATCATCAGCACAATGTCAACCTGCATGACAATTTACCTGAACTGTGTGTATATTTTATCCCTTATAATTAAGCACACACTCCTTAAAGGTAGAAGTAGAAAATGCACCACCTTATAACCCCTTACACAGTGTCTCAGTGATTTCTTGTTATTCTAATAAATAACCAGAGCCAGGGAGCAATCATTGCATTTGGGGATCACTGCCCTGTGAGAATGCCTCTGAACATTCAAAACTCATGAAGAAAGGTAAAAGCTAAACCTGGATTCAGAAAACCTATCCTTTATTTTACAAATTTTATTCATGTAGTATTCACTATATAACAAACACTGCTCCAGGTATCTTATGAATATCAACTCATTTATTTTGCAGATGAAGACAAGGAAGCATAAAAAGCTAAAATAACCTAACCTAAATAACGGAGCCAGAATTTTAAGCCTGGGAATGTGACTCCAAATTTCATGCTCTTAACATCTACACTATGCCGCCTCCAAAGTATGAGAGAATACAAAATTAAACTTAATCACCTCCTAAACAAGAAGTTAATTCAGAAAAATAAAATCACCTATCAAAAGGTTAAAAGATTATTTTCTAACTTTTCATTAAAAGTTGATTAAAATGGCTCAAGTTACAATTGTCATAGATGTCTAATCCCACTCTTATCCTCAAAAATATGCCAAGAGGTACCTAATTAATTCACAATGTCATATGACACCTGGGGCTTCTACACTGTAGCTCCTATTATAATTTCCTGCTTCCTTTAGGAACACATTATTACTTTTCTTCCAGCCTCTCAAATGATATGGCCTTCCTGGCTCATTTTTCCAAATCCTTAAATAGCTTAAGTCTGGTTGTGAGGCTTGGTCCTAACACAAATGTCACATCTGGCCTCCTGAACACTTTCATCAGCTTCACCTTGAAGCCACATTCACGTTAAAGGTCAAGAAAGGGTGCCCTGTTCCATAGCAATTCACCCTCACCAGAAAGTAATGCATGCTGCAAAATAGATTCATGAGCAACACAAGACAGATGACAGCTGCAAGCTGAATGTGAGGGTAATCCGGGTAATCACTAGCCCACTGGGTTGAACTCTGAAACTCTGTAAAAGGACATACTGATATAACTTCAAATAATAAGACGCGGCTTTGAATGGAGGGTAGCAAATGTAAGAAGCATACCATTCTGAGTTGCTCCTTGCCAGAAATGTCAGGAGCCTACCAGGGCAAAGGCAGAGGTAGGAAGAATGTTTTTTCACCTTGGGTAAGGTGTAGCTGACCATGCTCTTTTCACTATGGATAGTGCCAAAGTTGCAGAGACATTAAGAGAGGAAAGCAAAATCATTTCTAAATATTAAAGCCATGTAAAGGCCAGGCATGGTGGATCACACCTGTAATCCCAGCACTTTGTGAGGCCCAAGTGGGCTGATCACTTGAGGTCAGGAGTTCGAGACCAGCCTGGCCAACATGGTAAAACCCCCAACTCTAGTAAAATTAGAAAAATTAGCTAGGCATGGTGGCATGTACCTGTAGTCCCAGCTACTCTAGAGGCTGAGGCAAGAGAATTGCTTGAACCTGGGGGCAGAGGTTGTAGTGAGCTGAAATTGTACCACTGCACTACAGCCTGGGTGACAGAGTGAGACATTGTCTCAAAAAAAAAAAAAGCCCATGTGATATAAAATTGTATACCAAAAAGGACTTTTAAACTTAAGACATTAAGTTTATTAATATTTTATCGACAGTTTAGCAACTATCACCTGTGGGCAAGGCAGCAGCCTGTTTTTGTATAGCCCTTTAGGAAAGAATGGTTTTTATATAAATTTTAAGAGAAGTAAAATAACAAGAACAAAAACTCTTTGTGGGCAGCATAGTGTAAAATATTATCCAACCCTTTATTGAAAAAATCTGCAGACCCCTAGGTGAAAACATGCATTCTAAGAGTTAAGATTTAGTTCAACCATAGAGGTTCAGATACAAAGTAATCAAAAAAAAAAAAATCATAGGAGTGCAATGGCATTCAATAGCATCCTCCAATCAAATGGGTGAGCCATGTTAAAAGTCTGGGCCTAGTTACTGATGTCTACTTACATTCCTTTGGTTCTTACTGTCCACTGCAGTTAGAAACTGGAAAAATATTTAGTAAGGAATAAAAGGGACAACATATAGATTACTCATATGTATTAACTATTTTGTCTCTCCCAAAACATGTAGCAAGCAAACACCACATTCTTTTGGATTAAGACACCTACTTATTTATGATTTATTCTATCACAACCACCAAACTCAACACTTCACATACATATAAAATTTCTCTTAGTTTCTTTCATGTAGCTCCCTAACGGCTGGGATTTATTGTCTGCTTTGTTCACTAACAAATCCCCAACATGGGTGCTCAACAAATTTATCATTATTAATGAATCCTCACAAGAGAGTGAGCCAATCTTTAGTATTACTCATATGTAGGAAATGAGGCTTAGCGAGAGGAATAACTTGGCCTATTCAATAGTGTCAAAGCTAGAACTTGAATTCTGGTATTCTGACTCTACAGTCTAAGTGAAGCCCTATGCTTCTATATAAACATGTGCCAACAGAATGTCTAACTTCCGTTGGACTATTAAGGTGTGAACTATAATGCTTCTGTTATTGCAACTAGCAGTGCCAGTTTTAAATTTCCTATTCTCAGACGACCCATGTGCTACAGCAAAACAAACACACAACTCAATGTCTTCATGTACTCACTCTAGCAAAAGTGTCACTTTTCTAACAAGTGCAATGTCATTTTGTCACAGACATTAAAAGTCTTTGTAAAATATAAGTGCAAAACTCTTGACATTTAAGTCCTTTCCGTTATTAAAGAAAAAGTTGTATTGCTTATACTTTGTGCAACTAAGTAACTTAAGTTCTGCAAGTTAGAAATTAAAGGGAAAAAAAAAAGTCCAAAAAAGAAATATGCTTGTGACTCTTACAAAGAAAACCTGCCAGTGATCTTCATACAGAAACTTAGCTGTACACACAGCAAGTGCTCAATAAATATGCTTTTTAGAAGAAACGAAAAGTGATACAAAGCCTTTGAGTACTTAGAGGACTCCCACAGTATGACAAAAGGAAGGAAAACAGTATAAACAGCATCACTAAAAGCTGCGACATCAGACATGATGCAAACTAAGGAAACGAGAAATTTCTGCCATTTCCAATCTATACCTAAGGTGGGTTCCCGATACTCCATCCTATCCCACCAGAAAAAGATGGCATGGAGAAAATATCAAAAAGGCCAATTTAACTTAGAGCGGCAGCTGCTTCTAATTTAGAGGGTCTCCGGGTCGGCCTGGCAGCCGAATGCGCCATAGCTCCTGGAAAGCAGCGAGGTAATCAGAAGCCTTAGCCCCACTCCAGACCTAGATTCAAACTCTGGAGGCGGGGCCAGGATGACTATTGGTTAGCCACACCTCCAGACGGTTCTTCAGCCCGCTGAAATTCAAAAACTACCGTTGCAGTTGGATTTAGGGCAAGGGGAGGCTGGGAAGACGCCCCGAAAGAAAGTGAATGAGAGACAAAAGTTGGTAACACTAGATCCCTGGGCAGATGCTAACTGAACGCCGACCCGACTGCAGCGCGGGAACGGAAGGAGGAAACAGAAGATTTGAAAAGATTCCCCCGTCCCCAGACTGGGCGACCGGTGCCCACGTAGCCACCCCCTTGAGGCTCCGTCTTTACCAACGCGAGCAACGCAGCAGCTTCTCCAGGCGGTCGAGCGCGGCTCGACTGTGGGCCCACGCCCCGCCACCGGCCGGATCCATGGCGGGCGCAGAGCAAGGCTCGTTCCCGGAGCGGACCGTCGGCTGCCGGTTCCTCGGCTGCGGGTTCCCCGGCATCGCCCCGCCTTGGTGTGAAAGGCTCCTCGGAGAGCCGGAGGCAAGGAGGTCTCGAGAAACCACAGGGAAGCTGCAGGCCAGCGACTCGACCCTTGCCGAGCTCTTCCCGCCTCTCCGACGGCGGGCCGGCCTGAGGGCGGGGCCGCGAGAGCCACCCACTGGCTGAGTGGGCGGGGTCTAGTGGTGGGGCTAGAGGCTGAAACTGGCCAAAGTCCCGGCGCACGGGACCCAGGGGCGGGGCCGGACTGCTGAAACTTGCCAAAGTCCTGGCGCGCGAGGCCTAGAGGCGGAGCCGCGAGAACTCGCCGCGGGACGGATGGGCGGGGCCTAGGTGCCTGGGGGCGGGACAGGACGGCTGAAACTGCAGGCCGGGCGGGTGGGGCCCAGGGGCGGGGCCTCGAGCGCGCGCCGCCGGACCGAAGGGGCGGGGCCGCAGTCGGGAGCCTGAAGTTGGCGGGAGAGCGGGCGGGGCCTGAAGCCGACCTGGGCCGCCGGAAAGGATGAAGTCCTGGTAGAAAGCCAGTCGCCGTTTCCCTGGAGCTACGACTCCAAGGACTCATCCGAACTTAACCGTTGGAATAAGCACAACTCAGAAACTTTTAGTTGAGTGTTACCTATAAAAAGCACTCTTTTCATAACTGTTGAACTTGGAAAAGCTTCGCCCGGGATACTGAAGGTACCACTCTCTTTTTTCCTAGGAGAGCAACCTTTTCGTCCCTCTCACCCCAGCTGTGGCGTATATAGTAACCGAGTAAAAATAAGGCAAGTTTGTATCTTATTCTAACTAGTTAAAAATAGCCCAAAGTCATGTCTGAAAAGATCTAGTTTACTTTTAAAATTGAGAAAAAACCTGTTTTTTTTGTTAGAGAGTGTGCCCAGCTTCTGCCTACGGATCTTTCACTGATCACCGTATTTTACACGTAAGACCTGCAGAGCAACCCGTAACGCCTCTCTGCCTTCCCCAGAGTTAATTTCCAAGTCCTTGCATTTTTCCCCCCTAACTTGTCTCCAATGCACCCATTTCTCTCCGTTTCTGCTCCACAACATCCCCAGTTGCCTCCTGCTCACCTGGTTTCCTGCCGTAGTTTTCTAGCTGGTATCCAAGGGTCTACCCAGGTCCCACCCAGTCCCGAGACCACGGTGTAACAGCCTAAAACATTTCCAAACACAAAACTCATGTTAGCACGTTCCTTTCTTAAAACTCTTTAACGTTTTCCGCTGCTCTTTGACTAGCCTCTTGTCAAAACCTCCTCTGGCCCTCAGGTTCCCAACCCCACAGGGCGTTCCCCCAGGTCATTAAAAGCCCCTGCACCTTGCTGCCTCGTGGCTTTTGCGGAGATTCCCTTTGGAAGCTGAAATTGTACTCTTCCCCATTCCTCATCCTTCAGATTGCAGCTCAAGTATCACTCCTTAAAGGTTTTTCTAATTCCTAGACTAGATTCTCTTAGGTGCATCATATCACCTGTGTGTGTAGAAGATACACACACATACAATTATGTCCGGGTCCCCTTCTAGTTCTAAACCTCCAAAAGTCCAGAGACTGGCTGCATGTGACTCGTTTTACTATATAGCTTCATGTGGCACGTGCAATGCTTGCCTCCAGGTAGGTGCTCAGTGTTTGTTGAATATGTGAACTACCTACAAGCCAGACCCGGCTTTAAGGACTTTCCTATATTAATTCCTGCCTTAAGCCTTATAGGGACCCTATGAAATGGGCATTAGTATCTCTTTTGTCACCCCCAAATTCACATGTTAAAAGCTCCAACCGCAACGTGATGGTATTTGGAGTCGACTTTGGGGAGTAATTAGATTTAGATGGGGTTATGAGGGCAGAGCCTCCATGATGAATCAATGTCCTTGTAAGAAGAGAAAGAGTTCTCAGTCTCCACCACTTGAGGACACAGCAAGAACACAGAGAAGAGGGCCCTCCCCCAAACCCAGTCCTGCTGGCACCCTAATCTCAGACTGCTAACCTCCAGAAATACGACAAATTTCTGTTGCTTAAGTCACCTAGATTATAGTATTTTATTCTAGCAACTAAGACAGTGCTCTTTGAAAGAGGAAGGTTTTTTTTTTTTTTTTTTTTTTTTTTGAGACGGAGTTTCGCTGTTGTTACCCAGACTGGAGTGCAATGGCACGATCTCGGCTTACCGCAGCCTCCGCCTTCTGGGTTCAAGCAATCTCCTGCCTCACCCTCCCGTTTAGCTGGTATTACAGGCACACGCCACCATGCCCAGCTAATTTTTGTATTTTTAGTAGAGACGGGGTTTCACCTCGTTGACCAGGATGGCCTTGATCTCTTGACCTCGTGATCCACCCACCTCGGCCTCCCAAAGTGCTGGGATTATAGGCGTGAGCCACTGCGCCCGGCCAAGGAAGCAGGTTGTGGCTCGGAGATCTTAATTTACTTGAAGAGGCTCAGCACATGCCTGTAGTCCCAGCTACTCCGGAGGCTGAGGCAGGAGGATCACTTCAGCCCCAGAGTAAATTATGTTTTTGGTCTTTTGTTTGCGGGGGAGGGGGAGGTTGAGACAAGGTTTCACTGTTGCCCAGGCTGGAGTACAGTGGTACCGTCTCAGCTCACTGCAGCTGTGAACTCCTGGGGTCAAGTGACCCTCCCACCTTAACCTCCAAAGTAGCTGGGACCTGTCCAGGCACACTCCACCATGCCTGGCTAATTTTTTTTTTTTTTTTTTTTAGAGGCACGGTCTCTCTATTTTGGCCAGGCTGCTCTAGAACTCCTGGCTTCAAACAATCCTTCCACCTCAGCCTCCCAAAATGCTGGGATTACAGGTGTGAACAATGTGCCTTGTAGTGCCACTAAATTATGAAAACTCAAATAATTTAAATGACTTGGCCAAAAATCACACAGTTGGTTAGTAAGAATGAGTACAACAAAATAAGGCTTTATTAGATGTTTTAACTAAAACTATGATAGCACACAAACCAATTTTTTTTTTTTTTTAACTTAGAGGCACCTAAGAAGTTAGTCCTTATTAATCCTGTTAAGCCATTGCTTACTCTTTATTGAGCCTGGGAGAAATCAAATTCTAGAAAACTTAAAAGGGGTCAAGCATGATGGCTCATGCTGGTAATCCCAGCACTTTGGGAGGCCAAGGCAGGTGAATCACCTGAGGTCAGGACTTCAAGGCCAGCCTAGCCAACATGGTGAAACCTGGTCTCTACTAAAAATACAGAAGTTATCCGGGTGTGGTGGCGTGTGCCTGTAATCCCAGTTACTGGGTAGGTAGGCTGAGGCAGGAAAATAGCTTGAACCCAGGAGGTGGAGGTTGCAGTGAGCTGAGATGACATCACTGCACTCCAGCCTGGGCAACAGAGTGAGACTGTCAGAAAGAAAGAAAGAGACTGGGGAGGGACGGAGGGAGGGAAGGCAGGGAAGGAAGGGAGGAAAGCTTAAAATGCTAAAACCTGGAGAGATATATTGTGGTGTTAATGGAGTCAGTTGAGGATTTCAGGAGACAGATTGTTCCACCTCTAATCCCACCTTCCCTAAATAATTGTGTGATTTAAACGAAGCCTTAAACTCTCTGAGTGTTAGTTTCCTTGTCTGCAAAATGGGGATAATATTTATCAGATAGATTTAGAGGACTATTAAATAAGATTAAATGTAAAATCACAGACACCATAAGTACTCAATAAATGGTAACTGTTGAGGATGATTATGTACAATCAGTACTGTCAGTGCTTTCTTTACTAAAGAATAACACTAAACATTTTTATCAATTATATTTTTTGACTAAGGGCACAATTTTTGGGGGGGCAGGGAGACGAGTCTTGCTCTGTCACCCAGGCTGGAGTGCAGTGGCACAGTCTCATCTCAGTATAACCTCTGCCTCCCAGGTTCAAGTGATTCTTGTGCCTCATCCTTCCAAGTAGCTGGGACTACAGGAATGCACCACCATACTTAGGGCACAATTTAACTGTGATCAGAGTAAATGAAAATTTCACATTTTGGTAAAACACTTTGGGACCAAACAGTTATAACTGGCCTATTCATGCCATGCTATTAAATTAATTATGAGGCAGATGAAATGAGTTCTTTCTACTGTTATTTTCCTTTCTTCTGCCATTGTCTGGTTCCCTCTTCCCAAGGGTCATGACATTCGGGGCAGCTCTTTGATAGTGGCCATAATTAAACTCATAAATAAGCAAGATTACTCTCCCATGTGCAACTTCCCATTCCATCTTCCTTGCTTTGCTACAGCTTAGCTTGCAGGTGCTTTGCTTTTAGTGGAGATGAGATGTTTGTTTTGAACAACTCTTCCTCTTAACCCTGGATCCTGAGTTTCAAGGGCAAATTCCTTCTCCCATGGGGTACATCAACAATGTGTAAAATCCTAGAATTCTTGTCTCAGAGAAAAAGTTCTGCAGGGGAATCTAGCCATCAGCAGGGTCTCAGTAAAGCTGTGGTTTAGGACATTAACAACATCATTTTCTCTCTTTAAAAAGGGCTAAACGGGCGGGTGCGGTGGTTTACGCCTGTAATCCCAGTACTTTGGGAGGCCCAGGCGGGCAAATTGCTAGGTCAGGAATTAAGACTAGCCTGACAAACATGGTGAAACCCCGTCTCTACTAAAAATGCGAAAATTAGCTGGGCATGGTGGCATGCGCCTGTAATCCCAGTGGGAGGCTGAGGGAGGAGAATCCCTTCAACCCAGGAGGCAGAGATTACAGTGAGGCGAGATTGCGCCACTGCACTCTAGTCTGGGTGACAGAGCGAGACTCCATCTCAAAAAAAGAAAAAAAAAAGGGCAAAGTGGTATCATTTCTTTTTCATTTTTTTCTTGCAGGGACTTCCTGTGTACATAAAGTTTAGTCTTGTTGCTCCATTTCACTCCTATTCTCTTCCTAGTAAGCAGTATTCCCAAGATCATCCTTCCCTCCCCCAGTGTAACACTCTAATCCTGCGGGGGGTGGGGGGCGGGGGGGGGGGGATTCCGAGGCACATGGATAAGCTTTCTTTAGTCTTATTTACCCATCCTCCTCTCTCCATGCCCACTTAACCCTCAACCCTCCGACTGTTTCAGTTACCCTCTGTACCCTACGAAGGCATCTCCAGCCTTGATCTGTTTTCTGATCTTCAGGCTTATATAATGATTTGTTGAAAACAGTCAAAATGCTGTTTTTTCTTCTTTTGTATTATGAAGTGTTTATTACGAAGTATATTATGAAGAGGTAAATCTTCCTCATATTCATTTAGATAAACATATATAAGAAGCAGATGGGATATGCATAATACCCAGACTCTACTCCCAAGGAGTGTAAAGATAACTCACAAATTCTTACCTTTATGTTAATTCTTCTCTGACTTTCACAGTATTGTGCACTGGAATTGGCCATTTCAACTTCCTGAGAGCATTCTTTTTGTCAGATGTAAATTTTGTTTGCAAGGAAAGCTTTGTGAAATGTAGTTCCACCCAAAAACAAATGCAGTTTGAAACATCTGATAAGGAGCAGTTGAATATGGTAGTTGCTGGAATGGAGCAGAGCGTCCCAGCATCTGGGACTGTGGTATATGCTCTGCACCTTTGACTGAGCTTGACTTTATGTGATGCTGTTAAGGTAAAGTCATATGCTTTGTGCTGTTTTTTTCTGAAATTTGGTGTGGTGTAGTGAGTAAGTGTACTGTGACCTGGAGTCAAGCAAAACAATTATAAACCTAGCCTTGCTATTTCCTGCAATTTTGTCCATTGTGTAACCCATCTTGGAACTTAGTGTAGTCTTTTGTAAATTTAGGATTAACATATGTCAATCTCACACTCAAAGGGTTGTGGTGAGAAAGGAATTACAGTTTATGAAACTGTCATAAACTGGAAGTGCAGCACAACCAATGGACATCCCTTTGCAATGAGCTGCCCTAAACTTTAATACATATATTAAAGCTTAAAACACGCTAAGAGCACAACATATTTTTCCGTTTTTAGGACTAGCCTGTTGAGTTGCATTAAGCCAGCTATGCTTGCTTATAAATTCTCTTATGAAAGAGTACATATTCAAGGAACCACTTATTCTGTGGCTGCTGGAACAGAGATACTTGCAGTAGCAATTCCTATGCAAATATAATGCAATAACCTTGAAAGGAAGCTTAAATCCTATTTACTGGTTATAATCTCTTTTAGTATCATCTCAGATAAAGTATCCACCAGATTCCTAAAACCATCTTTGGCATAATATTAGGACATGACAATGAAAATGTTTGTAATTTTGTTTTATTAACTTGAAGATCTTTTATTTACATCATTGTGCTGCTGCTTTAAGAGCAAAAAAAGCCTAAGCAATTAAAAACAGTAATTTTGTGCTATGTATTAGAGATTGCTTATATTGAATCAAACCACTCATGAATATCATCATGATTAATGTGTATCTTGGTCAGTTCAATTGTGTGTTTATGTATTGATCAAGTTATTGGCTGCAGTGTACTGCACTGAACCGTTTTAGCATGCCACAGTCTCTTTGACTAGTGCATATAGACTCAGTCCCTATGTTATGTGCTCTTTGGCATTTAGTTTAGAATCAAGTCTCTAGAAGAATCTAGGTGTTTTAAGACTGTTTTCGAAAGGATGTTAACTCCATTCTCATGGGCGCTTGCCAAATTTCTGTCACAGGCTTAAAAGTAACTAGTCTAAGGGCATAGTTACATTACTATGACCCCCACAGTAGTTGCTTTAAAGGATTTGTTATCTTCTGTACTTCCTGATCATTTATCAAATTCAGTCTGACATAGATATTTCACTGGTCATTGTTTTTGTTCAATAGACTTCAGAGTTCAGCCCATTCCACTGCCTTTTATTGCTTGCTATTTTTAAGGAGACACCTCAGTAGAAATCCCCTTTTTCTGTACAGTGTAATTACTGAAGCACATAAAGTGGTTATAACAGGAATTTATCACTTTCAGGTGGAAATACTCCCAGCCAAATAAAAGATAGAGTAGGAATGCCAGAAGCAATTTATAACAGGCTCACTGACATTTTGTGTTGAGAAGCTCTACCACTGAATAAGCATCAAGTCATAAATCTCTGTAAACGTGATTAAAGCAAGCAAGTTATACTTTGAGGGGATACTATAATAAAAGGATGCTGTGATGCAAAGCAGGAAAATTCTGTTGACAAAAATCACCAAAAACAGCTGTCAGTAAAATTTACAAACAGCTTGTTTTAAATTCTGCTGGATTCTAGCAGCTGTTTGTTTGCACATAAAATGTTCATTTAGGAAATGAGCATTGGCCCTAGTTTGGATTCCATTGTGTTTCAAAATTCTGTAATCAGTTTAATCAAAATTCATGCAATAATTTAAATTTCTTTCAAGCACAAGTGAGAAGTAACCAACGTATTTAAATATGCCTCATATACCATTTGTGCTCAATAAATATTGGAATAAAAAGGAATGACTATATACCATTATCTGTAAAAGCAATGATCAATTACAGCATGCATTTCAGCTTAATTTTTCTTCATCCATATATACTCTTTTAGAAATTATGCCTTGTTCGTGTTGGACTCATTTCACTCATATTGGTAATAATTTTTAACAGCCCTTTAGCAATATATTTAGAATTTAAAAGGCTGACTTAAAATTTAGTCACAATTATAAAGTCACTTTCTATGAGACATAGTTCATTAAATTTTGCTTATGCCTTTATTTAGTTACTTTTCTCACTATCTCCAAATATAGCTTACATATTTTTTCATGTGTAAAGTAGGGATAATTGAAAATACTTCATTGCTATTGTATGGATAAAATAAGCTAATACATTTCGCAAAGGGCTTGAAACATAGTAAGTTCCTAATAAATGCTAGCATTTACCACCATACAAACAACTCTAGATGTAAGAGTAATAAATTGAAAAGTTTTTTTAAGGTAATAACAGCATGGGTGTATATATGTGTATGTGTGTGTATTTGTGTGCGTGTGTGTGTGTGTGTGTGTATATATGTATATATATACGTGTATATATGTATATATATGTGTGTATATATATGATATGGTTTGGCTGTGTCCCCACCCAAATCTCACCTTGAATTGTGATAATATCCACGTATCAAAGGTGGGGACAGGTGGAGATAATTGAATCATGGGTGTGGTTTCTTCCATACTGTTCTTGTGATAGAGAATAAGTCTCATGAGATCTGAAGGTTTTATAAATAGACATTCCCCCGCACAGGCTCTGTTGCCTTCTGCCATGTAAGAAGTGGCCTTGTTCCTCATTCACCTCCTGTCATGATTGTGAGGCCTCCCCAGCCATGTAGAACTGTGAGTTAATTAGACCTCTTTCTATTATAAATTACCTAGTCTTGGGTATGTCTTTATTAACAGCTTGAGGGAAGACTAATACAGTGTATGTATGTATATACATGCACTATACACACATACCATTTTTAGGAATTAATTTGGGAGATTTGGAAGCTGAGTCAAACCAAAAATACTATCATAAAAATAACTATAATGTTGTGTTCTCTTTGTTCTTAAACCAGACAAACACCATGGTCATCTTTCCTTTCCCTGACTTTACTCAAATGTTTGAGAAAAATATATTCCTTTGGTTGTATTTTCTAGAAAAGAGTCTGTATAATCCAGATTCATCATATAATCCCAATAATCACCCTGTAGTATAGTCACCATTACCCCATTTGACAAAAGAGGAAAAAGGACTTCAAGCTATTTAGTGACTTCCCCAAAAACATACAGCTTACAGAGAGCGGAGCAAGGAAATAGATCCAGATTTGCCTGACTCCAAAGCCCAAGCACATACATACATACATACATACATACATAACCTAGTTTTAATTAACTTCAGCTTCAAAGGATGTTATTTAAATCCCAGTCAGTTGAAATACGAGTTCATACCCATTTTCAGCACAATTATACATTGTAAATTACAGAAAAAGTTTGTTATAGTCTCTCTTCTCAGAGAAAGTAGTGCCTAGTTATTGACAAGACTATGCAAGATACACTATAAATAATATGAAGCATTATAATTAAGTGTTCAATTTTGTGATCCACATAAAGTATCACAAAAGGTCATGGGAGATAATGCTTACAATTGCTTAATGAAGATAGGAATGACCATGGATATCTTTGTGGGACAGGTAAAAGTGGGAGTTAAGTCTTAGAGAGGTTTGAGTAGCAGAAGGGAAGAAGAAAATTATTTTAGATGGGCAAAATCATAGGAATGCAGACACACAAATGATGGGGAGTGTTGCTACCAGTTTGACTAGAGCAAAAGTATTGATTGGAGCATATAAAATTACTGGTTTTGTAGGTCAAAAATGATCAGACAACAGCAATTTCATCTGGCTCAACCTAATACCTATTATATAGTAGTGATTATAGTTAGTACATAGCTAAATGCAATAAGAAACTCCTAGATTTTTGGGAAAGGATCAGTGAAAAGTCACTTTCTGAGAGGGAAGCTAGCAGCTATCAATAAATAATGGCTGACATTTTTATCTGCTCATATATGTCACCCTAAGAGATTTGGAGATACAGTGCTTAGCTATTCAAAGAGAAGCCCCATTGCAATCAAAGCAAATAGAATAAAATTAAAGCACTGAAATATTTTTTTAAAAGCTTTCCTTTCAGGGCAACTTAGCCAGGGAGTAAATATTAAGTCACATTGTTAACAACAACCCACATTTATATAGCTTTGGCATGTACCAGTGGTGTGTCCTGGCTGGCATGTGTGGGTTCGCAAGCACCATTTCTTAAGTTTTTAGGACAGCTGTTTTGACAGCTGTTTGTTAAATGTTGCCATTATTTAAAATTATGGTGTGTGAACTTAGAATAATTTTTTAAAGGAAAAGTAATAAATATTCAAAATCACTTTCTAAATATTTTACTACATTACTTACACTACGCTCTTGAAGTTATTTACATTTTTTTCTATCCCTGTAGTGGAAATATAGTATGTGATGGTGTGCTTTTGCACATCTTATCAACTTCACATTCAGTGACGTCACTTAGGTAGCCTGAAATCAGCCATGGTGGGAGTATTTACACCAGGAATATCAGTATAAGGATTAATTAGGGCTTCATATATTCTTTCCTCGATTGTTTATTCTAGACATAGATGAATAAAGTGCAATAATACCGATTACATTTACTTCGATAGCTTGAAATCAGCCACAGTGAGAGGATTTACAACAGGAATATTGGTGTAAGGCTTAATTAAGGCTGAATATGTTCTTTCATTGATTGTTTATACTAGACAGAGATGGAAAAAAATGTAATAATACAGATTATTCTTCATTGTTTGTCATGTCTGCCATGGGAAAAGAAATATATCATGGACTTTGTGGACTCAGAGGAAGGATGGGAGTGGGGTGAGAGATAAAAGACTACATTGGGTAGAGTGTATACTGGTTGGGTGACAGGGGCACCCAAAACTCAAAAATTACCACCAAAGCATTTAGGTAACCAAAACTACCTGTTTACCAAAAACTATTGAAATAAAATACATTTCAAAATTTTTCAAAAATATGTCATGTCAGGTTGGGCGCGGTGGCTCACGCCTGTAATCCCAGCACTTTGGGAGGCCGAGGCGGGTGGATCAGGAGGTCAAGAGATAGAGACCATCCTGGTCAACATGGTGAAACCCCGTCTCTACTAGAAATACAAAAAATTAGCTGGACATGGTGGCGCGTGCCTGTAGTCCCAGCTACTCAGGAAGGCTGAGGGAGGAGAATTGCCCGAACCCAGGAGGCAGAGGTTGCGGTGAGCCGAGATCGCACCATTGCACTCCAGCCTGGGTAAAGAGCAAAACTGTCTCAAAAATAAATAAATAAATAAATAAATAAATAAAAATGGAAAAAATAAAAAGTATGTCATGTCTATAGCTGTTGTTTTGTGAAAAGGCACAAAAATTGGTTTTATATATATATATTTAAATTTATAAATGCATTTTAATACCTTGCTGATAAAATAGTAACAGTCCATCTTTGCAATCTGATATGGAATACAGGAAGATACTGGTAAAGGCTTTGATGTGTATGTCTATTATAACCAGGTAATCAGAACACACACAAACCATGTACTTTGGTGATACACCATACCAACTTCTCAGAAAGGCCAGCTTTAAGCTCTACTGGGTAGCTGAGTAAGTAGCATTCAGTGTTTAAAGACTGGAGAGCAGGGGAGAAAGATGAAAGGAGAAAGCAGCACACACTTCAAAGCCCATTTTAAGCACACGGCATTATGAATATTAAAAATAAAGGATAAAAACAAAAAAGGTACTTCAGCATTTTCAGAAGGAGCATATGGGAATATTGAACACATAAGGAGACTGTGCTTGGGGCCAACCACTCCCTCCAGCTTCTCAAAGTGTTCCCTGGCATTGCAAATGTTATCAGGGTGGCCGCAGAAGGGATCGACGGATCTGACATGACCACCATCACCTACGTGTTTGAGGTGAAGATATCCGTGAAAGCTGCGAAGTGGGAATTCCTAACTTCCATGCTCTGGAAGGAAGTGGCCAATTTACTGCAGCTCAGCTTGAACTGCTTGATGATGTTGCTGATCCCAAACCGGTGGTCGTTGTGCTGCTCTTTGCACCGGTAGTGGGAAATAACCAAGAACGCAGCTCTTTCAAACAGCAGAACTTCATCGGCCTCGATGATTTGGGCAAAATTCCTGAGGTTCATCTCCAGCTGCTGAACTTTGGGAATCAGCTGGTAGATGATGCTGGACCAGGCTTTGTAGAACGTCTCATCCCAGATGGGCGTTCGAAAACAAGCACCCTCCAGCAGGAGAGACAGATGCCTCAGGTCCTCTCGCTCTTTAAAAATCAGGTCACGCTGATCCTCCTGAACCAGATCCATTTTGTGCACCAGGCAGAAGATTTTGGCTTCAGGAGAGTTCTGGAGGATGGCCTCCAGACACGACTTGTAATAATGCATGTCCTTTTCCAGTTTGCAGCTCTCCATGTCAAACACGTAAATCAAAACTTCTACGTTACGGAAGATGTTGTCTTGCTGGCTGGTGAAGTAATTTTCCAAGAAGGTGTCCTGACCGCCACATCCCGCAGGTTCAGCCCCAGGTTCCCCAACAATCAGATGTGGGAGTGCTCCACGTCAATGGTGGCTCCCAGGCGTTGGGTGTCGTGAGCAATGTGATTGGCAAAGATAATCGACCTCATGCTGGTCTTCCCCATCAGCAGCACCTTTTCCTTCGCAGCTGTATTTGGCATCATCTGCCGGGACTGCTGCAGACTAGGCCTGAGGGTGTGGCCTACACACAGCGCCCAGGCGTCTTGCTCTGTCACCCAGGCTAGAGTGCAGTGGCACCATCCTCAGCTCCTTGCAACCTGTGCCTCCCAGGTTCAAGTGCCTCAGCTTCCCAAGTAATTGGGATTACAGCTGCCCGCCACCACGCCTAGCTAATTTTTGTATTTTAGTAGAGACAGAGTTTCACTGTGTTGGCCAGGTAGGTCTTGAACTCCTGCCCTCAAGTGATTCACCCACCTCAGCCTCCCCAAATGCTGGGATTACAGGCGGGAGCCACCACACACAGTCTAAAATTGGAGATCTATTCTTTCAGTATTCAACTGGGAAACAAGTCACATCATTGGTGAACTACATATGTCTGACTCTAATAGAAGTATCAACCAACATATGTTACAACTACAATCAGAATGCTCATTGTGCAGCATTTACCAGCATATCAGTGTATCTATCTATCATGTTGGTCTACCCTGCTTACCACCATGCGGAAATCTCAGGCTGTGTTTCACATTTAGTTGCAAACACAGTGCTGTTGGCACAACCTGGCATCCAGACTTTCCCTCCTCCCAGGATCTGTCACTGAGCTCCATAGCGATGTTTACTGCCTAGACTCAGAAACTTGACCCGCTGGCTGGGCGTGGCGGCTCATGCCTATAATCTCAGCACTTTGGGATGCTGAGGCGGGTGGATCACCTGAGATCAGGAGTTCGAGACCAGTCTGGCCAACATGATGAAATCCTGTCTCTACTAAAAATACAAAATTAGCCCAGGGTGGTGGCACGTTCCTGTAATCTTAGCTACTCTGGAGGCTGAGGCAGAAGAATCATTTGGACCCGGGAGGTAGAGGTTGCAGTGAGCCAAGATCATGTTACTGCACTCCAGCCTGCACAAAAAGTGAAACTCCTTCTCAAAGAAAAGAAAGAAAAGAAGCTCAAAGGTTGGCACATTCTGAGGTCATGAGCTCCAAGTTCTAGCTGTTGCCTTTACAAGGTACTCCATTTCCACACAGCTCTACTAAAATAGGGAGTGTGGCTCTTCCCTATTTTTTGTGTCTATGCCAATAATGTCGTGCTGCCAGTGCCTTCATTATTTCTCAGAAGTGTGCAAAACTGGCTCTTGTGGTTTTATTGTGCTTTTTCCATTCATAGCACAAATCCATGAGGGTCTGCTTTGGAGGAATACTTTCTACCCCACTTTTCCTTTTTTATGTGTTTCACCAACTCACACATTAGGTATTTAACTTTTGTGATGTATTATCTACATTTACTTTTTTTTTTGGAGACAGAGTCTCACTTCCTCTCCAGGCGCCAGGCTGGAGTACAGTGGCACAATCTCAGCTCACTGCAACCTCTGCCTTCTGGGTTCAAGCAATTCTCCTGTCTCAGCCTCTCGAGTAGCTGGGACTACAGGCGCGCGCCACCATGCCCAGCTAATTTTTGAATTTTTAGTAGAGATGGGGTTTCACCATGTTGGCCAGGATGGTCTCGATCTCTTGACCTCATGATCCGCCCACCTCAGCCTCACAAAGTGCTGGGATTACAGGAGTGAGCCACTGCACCTGGCCTATCTACATTTCTTAATAGAACACTTGCTTCAAGAAAGTATGAATTTTTCTGCACATTGCTATATCCCTAGTACCCAGGACAGCACCAGGGATGTGATAGGTATAGGAATAAATGAATGAGGACAGGGTGAAGTCACATGCTGTAGTCAAAATCAGCTTGGCCCTTAGATGCTAAGGCATTATTTCTAGACCAAAATTGCTCTTTTCTCTTAAGAGAAGGCTTCACCTAGAGATTTCCAAATTATTTGTGCCCTTTACATTGTCTAAAATGACTACATTTTTCTGGCTCTTTGTGAATATTACTTAGTTTTGTACAGGTGGAGAGAAAGCTTCCTCTCCACCTGCTGAAGTTTCACTGAAATAGATTAATAGTGAAGCAGGAAAGGCAGCGAAACAGACCTCTTGAACACCAAACGAGGAAGGAAGGTATGATTTATTTCACCTGGCCCTGAGCAAGGAGGCACAGCTGCCTAATAGTCAAGCTGGAGCTCACAGAGAAAGTCCCTGCCCTTTTAAAGGCTTACAACTCTAGAATTTACATGTAAAAGGGTCCTGGGCCATGGAGTAGGCGTGGGGTATAGTGACTTAGGTGGGGGTTTGATCTTGTTTAAGTAAAAACAATGCCTTCTGGAAAGATTCCTCCCTGCATAGGAGAGTGAGTAAGGTCACTTCTATTGAAATGCAGTGTGGAAGTCAAGGCGGGGATGGTCTTAGATGCTTAAAGGGTGATTAAGGGTCTCCTCCCTCTATAGGAGGAAAAGGCATACAAATGTATGTACCGTGCATAAACATGGGAACCATTTAAAAATGAGATTGAAGGAAGACCCAGATGGTTGATGCTACTACCCTCTTCAAAATAGACCGGGAAATATGAGGTATAGTCAATCATGAGGAGTAGTAAATGACTTTCAATGGAAATGGACCCCAGGAACAATGGCCTGACATGAAGTTTCTCAGAGCTCTAGGGGAGGTGGCAGGATGATGAGTGGATGAACTTAACTGTGAAAATATTCGAATAGTCTTGTAGGTAATCTGGAGCTGCCGCCAGAGAAGAGATTACAAATCTGGGCATGGTACTGACTCCCAGTCTGTTTTCTTCTCCAGTGGTTGATCTTTCCTGATCATTTGATGAGATTTGTAGGAAGCAAGTCTTAAGACAATTGGGTTTCTTTTGGAAAGAAGCTTTCCTAGTCATATAACAAAATCTTAGAATCTCTCCTGGTGCTTTGGGCAAGGAAAAGGTTCAGAGAGACAGATCTTGGTTCTGAGGCTTATTTCTGAGGCCTTTCAGTTTTCTTTATTCAAAGCACTCAGCTTGCCAGATGGGCATATTTGGGGATATGGTTTTCTGTGTCCCAACAGATTTAATCTACTTCTCCTCCCACTGTCTGAAGAAAAGTAAAACCGAGGAGTATATGAAATCAAAAGTTTAAAAAAATTTATTTTCCTTTTTTTTTTGAGACAGTCTTACATTGTCGTCTAGGCTGGATTGCAATGATGTGATCTTGGCTCACTGCAACTTATGCCTCCTGGATTCAAGAGATTCTTCTGCCTCAGCCTCTAGAGTAGCTGGGATTACAGGCACCTGCTACCACGCCTAGCTAATTTTTTTTATTTTTAGTAGAGATGGGGTTTCACCATGTTGGCCAAGCTAGTCTCGAACTCCAGACCTTGTGATTCGCCTGCTTCAGCCTTCCAAAGTGTTGGGATTACAGGCGTGAGCCACCACACCCAGCCAAAAAAATCATTTTCTTATCATGTCAGACCAGATTTCTTTTCGGGATGGTTTGGGAAAATTCTTGATAAGACGCTTGCCTAAAAGGGGAATTAGCAGAACCCAAAGCAACTAAGGCATGGGAAGGAGGAAGAGAGGAAAGAGAGTGGTAGGGCAGAGAGAGGAATCAATATATCATAATCACAAGACTGAGCTTGAATTGATTAAAAACAGCCAAAGAAAGTCCCAGGATCGGGGTGACTGAGAACTTTAAGAACAAGAGTCCTTAATTATGCAATGTTTTTAGCAGAATATAGGATTGCTGTGGAAACAAACCTGAAATCTATGGATTTATTGGAGTCCATAGATTCCCTGAAATCTATGGATTTATATGGCCCCTGGGAAAATGCCTTGTTAGCCATGTAACTGAGTATAAAGGTGAAGATGTTTCTTGCCCTACTGGGCGTCTTTTGTGCAAGTGAAGTAGCTGCACACATTATATATAGATCATCATGGTGTGATGAAAGAAACGAAAAGAAAGGAGGGAGGCAGGACCCAGCAATCCAGAACCTGGAAATAATTAGGAAAGTGATATTGCCAGCAAAGATGGTACCTGCTGAAAGCTCAGATTTATGAGAGTCAGGTTTGAAATAGAATCTTTTGTTTTATCCCAATAAGGCTGGTTAAAGAAAGGCTTCTATTTTTTTTTTACATTTTTTAATATCAGGAAAACAATACATCCTGCTCCCAAGGGGAAACGTTTTGCTCCCAAACAAGATGGGCAACATAGTTACGGTACCAGTTGTTTCAGGTTTCTATTTGCCTCACCCTCCAAACTGTCCAGCCAGCCTATGAAATGCATGCTTATCATTTCAGAGGCAAGAAATGACAGTCCTTATGGGTAAAACATATCACCTGAATTTTTTTCTGATCATATTATCCTCTCAATAGAGTTCTATTTTCACACTCAGTGACTTGATGTCAGAGATTTTCACGTTTCCAGCTTATTGCTTTAGGTGAAGGTGGATGCTGTGATAACAGTAATTATAAAAGCCAAGAACAGAAAAAGGAAATATAATCCTTGTTTTTCAACTATTTTTAATGTTAAGAGTATTTAAAAATAAAAGGAAAAATACATTTTAAAATGTATTTGTTTTTAAAAGAATTTATAAGCATTTTGGGGGGATAAAAGAGAAAAAAAGGGATGGGATAACTGCTAATGAACAGGAAAAAAAGAAAAATGAAGGCAGCAGTGTTCTTGGAGCTGTAACCTGTTTATTCAAGCACTGGCCCTCCCATTTACTTTTTTTTTTTTTTTTTTTTTTTTTTAGAAAATCATTAAAAGTTTTATCAGGTGTAGTGACCTTGGGAAGAAGAAAAAGTCTTCGCATTAAAGAGCCATTTAATGCTAAAATCTTTCCAATTAATCTCATGCATCAAATAGTTCCTGAGAGCTTATCATATGCCAGTTGCTATATTAGGTGCTGGAATTACAGGGGCGAATAAGACTGACCTGATCCTGTCCTCATAGAGTTCACAACCTGTGCTTCCCTTTTATTAACTTTAAAATGGAAAAAATAATAATTGCCTTTTCACAGTGTTGCTGTGAGGATCAAATGAGAATACCTATGTAAAAGCAGTCTGTAAAGTGTACATGTGAGAGGTTGTTATACTTCTCTTTGTCCAAACTCAAATAAGAGGTACTGAGCCAACCCCACATTTGTTAAAATTAAAACAAAATTATTAACTTCAATTGTTAGTGCACAATTGCCTCTGTAGAAAAAAAATACCTTCTTTAAAAAAACCTACCAAGGTTTCGTGTAATTCCCATTATAATCAATAGATAATGTGACTTGCTTTGAAATTTCTCCTCTATATTTCATTTCCAAGTAGGAATTAAATTTCCTTTCTTGAATTACAGGGTGCCAGAATAAATGGTGGAAGCATTGGGTGAGAACCACAAAATCTAGCTCAGTGTGTCCCAGTAGGTGAACTGCAGACAAAAAAAGAAATCCCTATAATTTAAACAAAGATATCCTAACACTTAAGATAAATGTTTTTTATTGGACATCAGTATGAGATAGTAAAAAATCTATACCTAAGGATAATTTATTAAAATATTGAAAATAACCATTTATCTGCCTATTCAAAGGATAATTTTAATATTGGATCCAACAGAATCATAGCTCTATGTCCCCTTCTAGTCTCATTTATATACTATGTGTCTTTAAATCAAATTATAACAGTGATATGTTCATAGATGCAACAATCTTGACAAGCTTAGCTCTGCTAAGTGTTTTATAATTATTCAAAAATTGTGAAGTACTGAGTATTTCTCATATGTCAAGTTTTACTTGTTGACAAGCCATACGAGTTGTGAAGTAGTGGTGATACCAGTTTAAAGGATATTTGATCCATTCATCTTCTAAATAAATTTTTCATTAACTTTTTAAAAATAAAGGATACCAATATAGACCTCTCAAGACAATAAAATAAACACCTCACCTTCTTTTCCACAAGCTGAAATGTTTGTAATTTTTATCCAAAAACCGGTACGTACATGCATTTCTCTGTTGTGCTTTACCTAAATTTAAAGTAAGCCTAGAACAAACCCACTATACATTCCAATTAAAATCATATATATATATTTATAATAGGACATACAAACGAATATATTATTATATTATGATATAAGTTAACTGACTTATTCTTAAATTTACAAGATTTAAGAGTCACAGACCGGGCACGGTGGCTCAAGCCTGTAATCCCAGCACTTTGAGAGGCCGAGGCAGGTGGATCACGAGGTCAAGAGATGGAGACCATCCTGGTCAACATCGTGAAACCCCGTCTCTACTAAAAATACAAAAAATTAGCTGGGCATGGTGGCGTGTGCCTGTAATCCCAGCTACTCAGGAGGCTGAGGCAGGAGAATTCCCTGAACCCAAGAGGCGGAGGTTGCAGTGAGCCGAGATCGCGCCATTGCACGATCTGGGTAACGAGCGAAACTCCGTCTCAAAATAAAATTAAAAAAAAAAAAAAAAAAAAAGATTAAAGAGTCACAGATTGTAGAAAAACAGGAGTTTTTCTGCAGTAAATAATTGCAGATCACTGGACAATCTGAAATGCAAACAACGTGGTCCATACAAGCATGAAAATAAACAGCTTACACTAAATTTGGTTTATGCAGTGTTTAAACACAAGTAATGCAGTTTTGTGCTTTGTAAGATAAGTGTATTTTAAAATCAATTTGTAGCATGACAAAGCTAGTAACATAGTTTTGGTGGTGATATGATATACTTTGATAGCTTACTTCTATGCAAACATGAATCAAGACCTTCATATTCTGTCAAAGCAACAAAAACCTCACCTTGCTGAGAGAGAAATATGAATTCCAAACAATACACTTCTTTTTCCCTGACTACAAAGTCTCAATAGAGACCAAACAATGCACTTCCTAAGGGAAAGACTGAAGGTGAAAAATGGCACCAAGCTTTATGGAAAAGAAGGGAAGTACAATGATATTCCAAGTACTTCCACAGCAGCCTCTAGGTTTTAAAGTAAGTCCATAGCTTATGTTCTCCGTGTGGTACTTACTATGTAAATAAATAAATGGTTTATTTATTAAAATATCTACAAGAGATTTGAAATAAATAGTACTCATTATTTTATGTTTTGACCTTTTTTAAATATAAAAGTTGAAAGTGTGAAAATTAATTTTACATAAGTTAAGTACAGAATGAATAACTTTAAAATTGTGTATTTGTTTTTAAAATGATAAACCTAGGCCAGATATGGTGGCTCATACCTGCAACCCTAACTTTGGGAGGCCAAGGCAGGGGGATGGGTTAAGGCCAGTTTGAGACCAACCTGGTCAACATTATAAGTCCCCATCTGTGCTAAAGAAAAATTTAAAAATTAGCTGGGCATAGTGGCAGGCACCTGTAGTCTCAGGCACGGGAGAGGCTAAGGTGGGAAGATCACTTGAGCTTGGGAGGTCAAGGCTGCCGTGAGCCATGATCGCACCATTGCACTTTAGCCTGGGCAACAGAGTAAGACACTGTCTCAAAAAAATAAAATGATAAACCATTTTTAAATTGCTTTCTGACATAACTTTAGAAAGAATAACAGCTCCTTTTCCATAATACATTACCCATATTCTGCATAAGTGAAATGAAGAATATCATGAAGCATTTGTTTTTAAACAAAGTTGATGAACCACATTTTACCTAATAACTATTTAAGTTAAATATAATAAAAAAATGCATAAGGCATGTTTTTGTAAAAAGTTATCATTTCATATTTGGAGCTATGTTACTGGTGAGATTTTCTTTAAAGTAGTCTATTAAGATCAACTGTAAAGTGCTGAAGATTACAGTTTCCAAAGTAGCTCCTTAAGATTCAAGCATAGCCTAAAATTTATGCCTAATATTCATGTCTATTATGCATGTATTCTAGAATCAGAGATGAACAAAAGATCAAGTACTAATTATTTATAGTTAATTAAAATGAACTGGGAATTTATGTACCAATATTTTTTATTCCTCACTTTTATGGAAGGCCTTGGCTGAATCATAATTAACAAGGCTGTGCAGTCATATAACCCTTTCACTCAAGCCAGGAAGAGACTGAAAATTTATTCAGGCAGTGGGGTTCTCTGATGCCTAGACTTTTTAAGAAATAATAATACATTGGATAGGGAAGAGATCAAGTTTCAAACCTAGAATAAAAGAGATTTGTTTTAATTCACCACAGAGTAGTAATACAATAAGAAATGACTTCTCCTGAGATTTTGTACGTCATACATGTTAGATTGGTTACAAAGGTGATTTTCATGGAGAAAATAGGATTTTGTTGTTGTTTTGATCATAAAGTATTTAGAAAGATCTCTAAAATGTACCTGTTTACCAGCTGATAAATAAGCAATTCAAAAGCATGATCCCTGAGTTCTAGGACATTTTAGGAAAAAGTATGCAGAAAAGGAAGGGCAAGCACTTCAGAAACACCTACTTCTATTTAGGAGATTGGATGGAGTAGCGTGATCACCTAAGAGATCATCCAAGAGATGTTGATATAAAAGATGAAAACAGAGTGATGGCTCACATCTGTAATTCTAGCACTTTGGGAGGCCACGGTGGGAGGACCACTGGAACACAGGAGTCCAAGACCAGGCTGAGCAACATAGCAAGACCCCATCTCTGTTAAAATAATAATAAAAAGAAAACAAAACTTTATTCAAGGATAAGCCATAGAAGGAATATTATTTAGGCTTGAAAACCCTCATTTTGAAGAAGTCTTGGGATTTTAGGTGAAGAAGATGGTGCAGGTAGAAATAGACTGAAAATTTTTACTGATTATATTTTTCTTTTTAGAAGACTTTCTCCTCTAGTGATAAGACAGCTTAGGGACTGAGAACTGAGAAAAGGCCACAGAATTTAGAGCAAGTATAATTATTTCTGTCCCAAAGGTGCCTTGCTCTTTCATCCTTTTCCAAATATTGAGATTCAAGATGGCTCTAGCTGATTCCTTTTTCTGATTTTTGCACAGAAGGTTCCCATGATCTGGCATTATTTGGTACTGGGAAAAGCTCAATTAAGGTGGACTGTCTTAACCACTGGGCCAAAATTTTATAACAAATACTGCAGAAGGTGAATGGGAAAAGAAGGAACAAGGGGAGAAGTAAGGACAGGAAGAGTTGAAAATATTTGATAGCTCTTTAGCTTGAAAAAGGAAATTAAAATTGTGAAAATAAATTACATTGAACAATATTTGGTTTATAACTGCAATTATATATTTTTAGAATGAATGAAAAATAAAATTTCATAGTTTGGGAGTGTAGCATTGCGAAACAATGTTTTTTATAGTAAGACATGGCATTCTTAATCCTCATTTTCTTAAGGGCCTCTCTTCATCTTTTGATATTCAAATTATTATCTTTTGAAGCTCCTAACTTGTCGTAGCTCCTCCTTTTCTCTTTAGCTGCTGAGTGGTTTAATTCTTATTTGTTTCTGATGCTAACAGTTCTCCATTATCACTTTCAATGACTTTAACATAGTTTGCATCTTCTGCAATATTTGTATTTTCACTTTGAATTTGATTCTCATTGTATTTTATAATATAATGTCCAGGTACTGATGCTTTAAGCAATGAGAAGTATAAAGGCTAATGTGAGGCAGAGAGGATTCTATGTTGTTTGATTGATGACTAATTTTGTAAGTAGCCTCTTTTGTATTATGCATTATAAGTCCAGGAATTCGATTATGAAAACTCAGAAGCAGGTCCACTCTGATCTCTGAATAGTCAAGAATGGCCTGTCTTTCCAAACATCCTATAAGTGACTAAATTTTTATACGAAAGGAATACAATCTTTTAGAAGTATGTTTTGATTTTACACCTAGAGGTTTGATCTTCCTTAACTTCATTGCATGTATATGTAGGGAAAACATAACTATAAATTAAGATAATTTAAAGTGTAATTATGACTTTATAATTATAGGAGACCAGAATATGACACCTCAAAATATACTCCGTTGACATAGGGTTTATTTTGAGCTGACAGCATTTGAGTAGAAGCAGATACAAGAAAACTTCTCTGCCTTTCCTTAATTTGCCTAAAAGCAAGACATAAATTTACAAAGACAAAGGGGTCCTCTTCCTTTCTCAATCAGGATTGATTAAAGTTGATCACTGAGACAACTTTATAATTCATTTATGTATAAATTATATATAACATACACACATATATAAACTTAGTATATAAAAATTACCTAGTGATTTAAAAGTTCCCAGGGGGAATTGAAAAATTGTATGTTACTGTGAGAGGTGCATGAAAAAGAAAGATCACGAAAATCCTGGACCAAAGTAACTGCCATGTCTTTCCTCTAGACACTCTTTATGGAGTGCAAGCAACGTCTGACATTTTTTTTTTTGAGAGAGGTTTAATAGGTAGAATAAAAGAGAAAGAAAAACAGCTTTCTCTTTGGAGGAAGGGGTTTCTGAGCTGAAAAGACCCCTCTGACATTTTACTCTACCTCTCTGAAGCTTCCAGATTCATGACCATAAAAATAACAGGCATCAGATTATAATGGAAAGAACCCTGACTTGTGGATATGGATTCTGGGGTTTCAAATTGGGCTCCCATTCGGAGAAGTCACCATACACATAAATTTAAGTTTCTATTGAATCTTCGCATCTGCTTTGCTCCAACTTAATTTATCTGCATAAATAAGACAAATTGCAACTTGGTCTTTCTTATGTGATTCTCTCACTTTTGATTCTGCATTTATTCCTACTCCCAGCCCTTTTACCCTCCTTTCTTCCCAAAGGGAAGAACCTTAACTCCTGCAAGAAAATCAATAGAGATTTAACAACTCATTGATAGTTTTCCTAAAGTCAACCTACCTTCTTCTTTACCCTAAGCACTTTGCAATTAGCCTTGTTGTATACAGCTGTAACTGATAATAAGATATAATGAATTTGGAGTATTCTCCTTTAGATTTACCATATCTCCTCAATTGTAATTATTTAGTGCCCTTATTATTCATAGGCTCATAGAGTCATAGAATCCATTCTCCTTTCACTGAAGAAATTACGCAATTAAACTTGCAATTAGACTACCTACCTCTGAGACACTGCTTACCAGGCCCAGAGCCTCTTTTTAAAAGGCACTTTTGTAGGAAAAGGCACTTTATGGATAACTAGACCTTCTGACTCTCATTCTGTAACTGTTAGAGACTATTAGCCATCTTGGGTGCCTGCTAATAATGTGATAATCTGAAAAATCAACTGATACAAACATATTATGGATCACTGGGATGGCTACCTTATAGCTGAGTGCCATCATACAATTTCATGCTGGGTCTATACAGTAGATCCTGTGTGCCTGTAGGTTCCATGTCTACCAACCACAGATTGATTCAAACAACCACAGAGTGAAAATATTCCAAAAAGTTTGCAATAATAATAATAATACAAACTAAAAAATAATATAATATAACTATTTACATAGCATTTACATTGTATTAGGTAATGTAAGTACTCTAGAGGTGATTCAAAGTATATGGGAGAATGTATGTAGGTTAGTAGCAAATATCATATCATTTTATATAAGTGACATGAGCATCTGAGGATTTTGGTGTCCACAGGGGTATACCAAGGGATGATTATATTTACATTTTTTGTTGTTCCAAGATAACACAATATAAATTCAAGAAATATGAGACAATGGACTATTAATAGATGGTGTTGATAGATGTCAGAAATATATACTCCATAATTTTGACTCATGTCTGAAAACTCAGCTGCTTTATCGCCCCCTCCAGGAAGTCTTTCTGTGCACTCAAGATCCCCTAATGGGCTCTTGCTTTATATTCTCATGTTACCTGTCCTTGCTATGCTATTTTGCCATTAAACAGTGGAGAGAGGTTGGGATTAGGGTTTGATTATTTTAGATCTAATCACTAACTCTATTGTCTCAAAGGCAAGCACTCCTTTCCTCCCCATATCAGCATGCCTAGTATATAGTAGGCATTCAGGGTTTGTTGAAATAATCTAGCTCCTGAAAGTGTCATATTCTGGCAGGAGGTGCGCTTTTAAAGAGGCAGTTTCTCAGGGGCAACTCAGAAAATGTCACACCTTTTGAACTGCTGCCTAGAAAAATCTGACACTGGTGACATTAACCTTTAGAAGCCATATTAGCATTTACTTGAAGGCCATGTTTTGCAATGAACAACAGGCTCCATCTAAGACTAATAACTTGTGCTCTAATAACACAGGTTTAATAAAAGTGTAAAATGGATTGAGAAATTATCAGAAACCACAAACTCCCAGATTATAACTGTATAGCAAAGAACATATTTTCTTGTTAATCTTCCACTTCCCAGTGGTCTGTGTTCACTTCATCGTCCCTAGAATCCAGTCATGTTAATTATAGCACTAGTTCTTATGGTTTCCAGACAGAAATATTATTCATCTGTGCAAATCCTGATGTTTACTTGTGGATCCAGGTTTCATTGCATCACTTGGTAAAAGTTTATTGAAAAAGTGACATTTTTAGAGAGATTTGCCTGTTTGAAAAAATAGACAAAATAGCAGACTTTGAATAACAAGCAGTACAATCAAACTTAATCCATGTCTATTCAGCCATTGTCTATACTCACCATTTTGCTAAACCTATAAAAGAGGGACAAGACACCAAACTTTCTGTAGAGTAAATGCGGTCATTGTACTCTGTAAGCTACGGCCCATTAAAGAACTTGTGCCTATTTGTTAGCCTTCTGTGCATTAAAAAAAGGTAATCTCTAGAAGAATCACATTTCTTTCCTGCTTAATTGTAGTTTAGCTAACACTGGTTGATATATTTTATTCTCCAACCTGATAGCTATATTATTCTGGTATGTTACTTTCTCTTTCCTGGGTTCCTACTTTTCATAAAATTTTTTATTTTCCATCAAAACTTATCACTCCCTTAGCGTTATCTCAGTAAATGACATGCTGCCAACACAGTGCCTCAGTTAAAAAAGTTTAGGAAATATCTTTGGTTTCTCTCTTTCCCTCATTCTGTCCTCAATTTTTAATATTTTGATAACTATTGGCTTTATCTTCAAATGTATCACAAATTCATTAACTTCTGTCTCTTCACCTCGCTCTTACACTGGTCCAAGCCACCAACATCTCCCTTGTATGTCATTGCAGTAACTTCACATTATTTTCCTATTTCCATCTTGCAGTTTTATAATTCAGTTTACACAGAGCAGCCAAAGTGATCTTGTAAATGTAAACAGACCCCGTAAGTCCACAGCTTGAGACTCCTGTGGCTGCTTCTCCTACTTGAAGGAAAAGCCAAACCCCTTACGTTGATCTTTATGAGCTTCATGATGTAGCCCTATTTCTGTCTCTAACTTTATGTCCTACCACTCTCACCTCCAATTACGAAGCTGCACACATGGTGTGATTGCCCAATGGGTTCTTCCTGCCTAATGTGCAGGTAGAGCCAATTTACTGAAATAGCAGTATTACAGTAGAGTAAGAGTTTTAAAGATGCAGAGCTAGCAAAGCAGAAGGATGAGTTTATTACTTAAATCAGCCTCCCTGAGAACTCAGAGGCTAACAGTTTTATGGATAATTTTACAGGTGTCGAGCTGGGAAAGGGGTGCTGCTGATTGGTAGGGAATGAAATCATAGTGATGTGGAAAACAATTCTCATGCACTGAGCCAGCCTCTGTGTGGAAGCCACAGGACCAGTTGAGTCATGAGTAACAGGTCTGGGTGGAGTCAGTCAGCAGAATACAGAAGTCTGAAAAATATCTCAAAAGACCTTAATTTCTATAATAGTGATGTTATCTTAGAAGCAGTTTGGAAGTTATGAATCTTGTGATCTCCAGCACAGTAAAATGATTATAGAAAGGAAAGCTATGTCTACATCTTAGCAGAAATCAGGCCTCTCCCGTAATCCTAATCTTATGGCTTTTCATTAGACTTAACAAAGGTGGTTTCCTTCCCCAGACAGAGAGTGTCAATTTTAGGGAGGGACTGTTATCATTCTGTCTTCAAAGTTAAACTTTCTTCAAAGTAAGTTCCCATCAGTAACAGAGTCAGCCATGCTAGACTAGACTTCTCCTACTGTTAGTCTTTGCAAGGTGACTTCACTGGCTTCTTGCAGAAATTCTAAGAAGGCCAAGCCTGTTCCTGCTTTGAGGATTATGTTTCTGTTCCATGGGTCAGGAACATTCCTTTTTTAGTTCTTTGTTTGGTAGGCTCTCTCTTATTCTTCAGATTTTCAGACAAATTTTACATACTCAGGAACTTCCTGGCCATCCAACATAAATTAGTCACCCTCTCTTCATGTGCCATTCAGTCTCCCTCATTAGCATGCTTCATGATTATCTTGTTTTGTATATTGTTTATTCTCTTCCCACTTGATTGTAATTTCCATGAAAGCAGGGAATGCTATTTCTTTTATTCACCTGAATGCTTAGTTCAGGCACTTGTTCATCCAAATGGGTGCCTGACACATGAATGGCCAAAAATATTTGTTGAATGAATGAATGAATGAATGAATAAATAACTGAGAAAAATGGCCAAGACTTTCAGAATCTAAATGTGCTGACTTATGACCTGTAGTTTACTTTCTGACAATCTGAGCTCTTTAGTACATAAAGGGTCTCTTGAGGTCAGTTGGTTGAGTTTGAAAAATGATTGTTTGTCCAAGCACAGTTGCTAATCCCAGCACTTTGGAAGGCTGAGGCAGGCAGATCACTTGAGGTCAGGAGTTCGAGACTATACTGGCCAGCATGGTGAAACTCTGTTTCTACTAAAAATACAAAAATTAGTTGGGCGTAGTGATGCACACCTGTAATTCCAGCCACTTGGGAGGCTAAGGCTAGGAGAATCACTTGAACCCCAGAGGTGGAGCTTGCAGTGAGCCAAAATCGTACCGCTACACTCTAGCCTGGGTGACAGTGAGACTTTGTCTCAAAAATAAACAACTAAAGAAATACAAATTTTAAAAAGAGAAAGAAAAATGATTGATTATGCTTAAGGATATCATTGTGAGAAAAATTCAGTGGCTTATTTGATTTGGGTTCAGAGGATATTGCCTAGCCATGTAAGCAGCCATACTCTTGCACAGTATATATCACTTTAGTAGAAAATACATTTACAGATTCTTGTATTTTTTTTTCTAGCGTAATGCACTGCCTACTTTTCAAAATTATGTTATGACTTCAGGGGAGAAGAGATCCACAAGAACCAGTAACAGGAAAGCTTAAGCTGCTTGGAAATCTTTAAATAAACTTTCAATATGGGTAAGCAGTGATCATTTTTAATCATCCAAATTCATAAGATTTGATCAAAGGAAAGATATAGTGCCTTGGTGATAGGCAGGAAATACTAAATGCATGCTACTAATGATTGAACAATACATCTTTGGTATTGCAGAAAAATGTAGTTTTATTTGTTTTGTTTTTGACTTAAAGTTTGTCAGTCTTAAATAATGAGATTCAGAAAAGATTATTGAGTATAGCATTTATTTCAGTGCAACGCTTAAGGATAGCCATCCAGGAGACACAACTCCAAACAAATAAGATTAGTGTTTTAAAGTGGGGAAGGTAAAGTTTCACTTACATAGGCAGAAAGGAAAGTTTATCAGATTGCACCTTCATAGGAAACCAGTGCATATGTTACAGTGATTTGATTGGTTATAGATTGCTACATTCTGAGGAAGATTATTTTATTCCTGAGCATGGGTAGACTGTGATCTGAGAGGCTCTAATCTCTGGCACTCTTTAGTCATAATTATTTACAGGAAAAAAAGAGTCAGAAGTTGCAGCTGCATGCCATGTGACTCTGACTGCATAGCCACATCTCTCATAGCTCAGAACAATTTTAAGTTCCAGCAACTTTAAGTTTGAATTTCATAATTTCACAGACTCTAGAGATTAGTGTAATTCAACTGTAAGAAATAATAAGTGAAATCTTTCCCCCTAATTAATTAAAAGATAGTGGTGGATCTAATTCGTTTTCATTAAAAATGAGGAAATGAGTTATTTTAATAAATAGCTCTTGGGGCAGAGAAAAAAATATTTTAACTTATATAGAAAAATAAAATGCTCTCTAGTGCAGAAACAAGAACGACATAGAAGATTCCCTCTGAGACAAAAGAGTTTGAAAAAGATTACAAGAAAAATTATTGCAAGACATAGGTATTTTATTGTTAAAGAAATATGCTTTCTTTATGAAACTAGTCAAACTCTCTCTAAATCTACATGGAATTATACAGAATGCAGCAACTGAGATCCAGGCATTATGAATAAAAGATCTCCAGATTTGTTTTGAATGCCAATGGATATTTAATTGGTAAAACTCACTAATAATAGCACTAGCATTTATGTAATACTTTATAGTTCATAGACATTTTCAGCTACATTATCTCATTTAGTTTCAAAAGTAATTATTGGGAAAATCAGAATACATGCAGCATTATTTTACTGATAGAGAGGGGTTAGGGCAGGCCCAAAGTCACTTAATTTAAACTGCAATAAGTAAAATCTTTCTTCCTGCAGCTTAACATCACTTTATTTGGGAACAAAGTCTTTCATTCCGTCAGAGCATCTTGGCTTAGTCTGAATACCCCAGGAGACTTAACACATCGATTTACATTTGTAGTAAGATGGAAATGAGCAATTAATGATCCTTTTCTGTGGGAAGACTTTGGGAAAGCGTGGGTCAGGAGCCCACAACCCTTGAAAAGGTGGATACCTTTAAGAAGAGGAGGTTGCGGCTAGACCTGGTGGCTCATGCCTGTAATCCCATCATTTTGGAAGGCCGAGGTGGGTGGATCACAAGGTCGGGAGTTCGAGACCAGCCTCCTGGCAAACACGGTAAATCCTCATCTCTTTAAAAAAAAAAGAATGTTGCAGGAAGGAAGTAGGAATCCCTGAAAGGACATCTTTCCTTACTCACAGGTCTTGGGAGGCCATTCTTTCCTTAATTTACTATGCTGGTGAATATATGAAAGTATATTTATGTTCTTGAAATTTTTAATCTTTGTTGATTCTTTGAAATAATGAATTAAGACATAGTTTAAATTTTCTAAGTTAGTAGGAGTTAGCCAGTTAAGGAGGAGGGGGAGGCAGCATATTCCAGGTAGAAGCAGCAGTACATGTGAAGGCGAGAGGCAAGAGATGATATGGCCCATTTTATTACTATGTTCCAGAATAATCCACTGAAATACGAATTTGTGTTGTGTTTGCACAGCTTAGGCATGTAAGAAATATAAGAGCTATTTTTTTCTCTCTCTCATACGCCTTTGTCTCAGTTGAGCTCTGGAGTGAATGAAAATCTGGGATTTGTCTTACAGAGTTAAGAAAAGTTCGTAAAAGAACACAGTCCAGCGGAGGGAGTGGGCTTTGGGACTCTAACATCAGGAACCAGACATGACAAAAACTGAAAGAGACTCCAGACCTTGAAGGGATGGTGATTAGAGATTCTGGAAGCAGCAAATTTGTACTCTCTCTCTTCATGGCATCGCAGGGAGGTATCAGGGGCTCCAACAAGAATGACTGGACCCAATTACCAAAGCTGCCACCATTCAAAAGGATGTCAGTGCATGTTACCAGCACAGGGGAAGCAAATTTACCTCTACCTATCTTGGGGTTTTTTGGTGTGTGTTTGTTGTTGGTGATGGTGGTTTTTTAGACAGAGTCTCTCTCTTTGTCACTCAGGCTGGAGTGCAGTGGTGCAATCTTGGCTCACTACAACCCCTGCCTCCTAGGTTCAAGCAATTCTCTTATCTCAGCCTGCCCGAGTAGCTGGGACTACAGGTGCACATCACCATGCCTGGCTAATTTTTGTTTTTGGTTTTTTGGTTTTTTTTTTAGTAGAGACTGGGTTTCAACATATTGGTCAAGCTGGTCTTGAACTCCTTACCCTTGGTGATCCACCTGCCTTGGCCTCCCAAAGTGCTGGGATTACAGGTGTGAGCCACCGTGCCCTGCCACCCATCTTGGGTTTCTAGCTGGGATTTATGAACAAAAAAGACAGATTAAGAAGAGAAAAACAGTTTACTATAATGCATGCAATGCACATCATACAGGAGAAACCTCAACTGAGTAACTCAAATCAGTGGCTCAGAACTCTGGCTTATGTAGCATCTTCAAACAAAGACCAACAAATTTGTCAAGAAATGACAGGACAAAGAAAAGTAGTTTTAGTCTTCCAAGGGTGGCTTGTAGGAAGGTAAAAATATGTGAGGAAATGAATGGAGTAAGATTTGTTTGCAGCTTTCTCTGGTGTTATCTCTAGGCTGATAAGTGTCTAGTGTTCTCTCTAGTAAAGGAGAATTTATATCCTGCCTTTAGGCAAGAAAGGGGGAGGGCAGAGAGAGCTTTTCCTGCATTTGCTGCTGCTTAATTGCCTTCAGCTCAAAATAATTTTTATGTAAATTAGGCATATTTTGGGGTGACATATTCTGGTTTCCTTCACCAGCAAAGCCTCCTTCCAAAGGAAATTAAGACTTGGAAAATAAACTATTCCCTGTGTGGGCCAAAGATAAGACCCAATGAATCTGAGAAAGACGGAGATGAGATTGGAAGGGAGATATATATTTTGTTTTTCTTACAAGTGTGCAATTGCTGTAAATACTCAAGCCTTCATCCATTTGTGTTGGCTATAAAAGAATACCTGAGGCTGGTACTTTATAAAGAAAAGAGGTTTATTTGGCTCATGGTTCTTCAGGCTGTACAAAAAGCATGGCACCAGCATCTGCTTTTGGCTGCTTCTGCTTATGGTGTGTAGAGATCATCTGTCAAGAGAGAAAGTGAGATAGAGAAGAGGAGGTGCCAGGCTCTTTTCAACAATCAGTTATTGCGGGAATTGAGAATGAGAACTCACTCAAGAATAGCACCAAGCGAGTCATGAGAGATCTGTGCCCATGATCCAGATACTTTCTGTCAGGCCCTAGCTGCAACATTGGGGATCAAATTTCAACATGAGACTTTCAACAAACTTTATCTATTCTATAACATTCCTCCCCTGGGCCCCCAAATCTTATGTCCTTCTCACATTGCAATCATTCTGTCCCAATGGTTCCCACAAGTGTTAACATGTTCCAGCACCAACCCAAAAGGCCAAAATCTCTTCTGAAACTCAAAGGAAGCTGTGAGTCTATAAAATTAAAATCAAGTTACTTACTCTCAAGATACAATAATACAACAGACATTATGTAAACATTCTCTTTCCAAAAGGAATAATTCAAACAAAAGAAAGGGGTAACAAGCCCCTTTCAGGTGAGTCTGAAACCCAGCAGGGCAGACATTAAATTTTAAAGACTCAAAACAATTGCCTTTGACTTTGTGTCCCAATAGCCACACTGGTTCAGTGGGTGGGCTTCCAAGGCCTTGGAGTTCCAAACTTTTATCTTCCTGTTTTCTGAGCCCTCCGACCTTTTCCACCCTGTGCTCATTACCCAGTTCCAAAGCCACTTCCACATTTTCAGGTATGTTTATAGAAAAACCCTACTCCTGGTACCAAATTTATATCTCAGTATGTTTGTCTTGCTGTAAAGGAATATCTAAGGCTGGCACATTATAAATAAAAATGTTTATTTGGCTTGTGATTTTTAGACTGTACAAAAAGTGTGATTCCAGTATCTGTTTCTGTTGTGGGCTTCAGGCTGTTCCTGAAGATTGTATGGCAAGAAAGGAAATGAGAGATAGGAGGAGGTACCAGGCTCTTTTCAACATCTTATTTTTTATTTTTTGAGACGGAGTTTCGCTGTTGTTACTCGAACTGGAGTGCAATGGCACAATCTCGGCCCACCACAACCTCCACCTTCTGGGTTCAAGCAATTCTCCTGCCTCAGCCTCCCAAGTAGCTGGGACTACAGGCACACACCACCATGCCCAGCTAATTTTTTTATTTTTAGTAGAGACGGGGTTTCACCTTGTTGACCAGGATGGTCTCGATCTCTTGATCTCATGATCCACCCGCCTCGGCCTCCCAAAGTGCTGGGATTATAGTTGTGAGCCACCATGCCCAGCTTTTCAACATCTTATTAAGGGATCTGTCCCTACAATCCAAATACTTCCTATCATGCCCCAGCTCCAGCACTAGGGATCAAATTTTAACATGAGACTTGGCAGAGCCAAGCAAAGCGTATCCAGACCATAGCAGCTCACTTGGTAGATGTCAGTTGCTTAGCTTACACTCAGATGTCCTAGGACTCTAAGGTCTGATCCAGGCCTTTAGAATGTGAATGGCTCATACTTACTCTCATCTCCAGAGTTTGTGGGATTTCTGAAAGTTTCAGGATTATTATCTTCTACATATGCATACATTTAGAATTAGAAGCATAGGCCAGTTGTGATGGCTTATATCTTTAATCCCAGCACTTTAGGAGGCTGAGGTGGTAGGGTCACTTGAACCCAGGAGTTTGAGAACAGTCTGGGTGATATGGTTCGGCTCTGTGTCCCCACCCAAATCTCATCTTTGGGCTGGGCATGGTGGCTCACACCTATAATCTCAGCACTTTGGTAGGCCAAGGCAAGTGAATGACAAGGTCAGGAGTTGGAGACCAAATCTCATCTCTAACTGTAATCCCCATATGTTGGGGGAGGGGCATGGTGGGAGGTATTTGAATCTTAGGGGTGAGCTTTCCCCTTGCTCTTCTCATGATAGTGAGTTGTCATGATATCTGGCTGTTTGTAAGTGTGTGGCACTTCCCCATTTATTCTCGCTCTCTCTCTCCTCCTCCACCATGGGAAGATGTGCCTCGCTTTTCTTTCGCTTTCCACCATGATCGTAAGTTTCCTGAAACCTCCCCGTTATGCTTCCTGTTAAGCTTGCAGAACTGTGAGTCAGTTAAACCTCTTTTCTTCATAAATTATCTAGTCTCAAGTAGTTCTTTATAACTGTGTGAAAATGAACTAAAACACTGGACAAGAACTATGTTTAGCAAGAACTTGTCTTTATTAAAAAATGAGCTAGACATGGTGGTGCATGACTGTAGTCCCAGCTACTCAGACTGAGTCAGGAGGATCCCCTGAGCTCAGGAGTTTGAGACTCCAATGAGCTATGATCACATCGCTGCACTTCAGTCTGGGCAAAAGAGCAAGATCCTACCTCAAAAAAAAAAAAAAAAAAAAGGAGAATATCTAACCAGTAGACCCTGACCCAGTGACGGATAAACAAATGTACTCAGACACAGATATCCAGTGAAAGAACAGGCTTCCTCACGGGCCACTTACAGCCCCGAGAAGGGTGCTGTAAGAGTCAGCAGCCACAGCCCTTACCAGCTGGTGCTACAGGCATTTATTCCATATAGATGTAATGACAGAGACTTTGAGTCAACACACTTGTGGAATGATTAAAGGCCACGTTTTGAGGCTTAAAGCAAACATCATTTGTGGGTAATAACACTGTTGACCTCTTCAAGTAGAGAGTAGTCATGTGCCCATGGATTTTCAAAGGTCAGACTTAGGACTACTTGAGTAAACCAGCTCTTTAGATAAACTTCTTTACATTTCTTTGTACTTACTTCTGCCTAATTGCCTCTGGGTAAGAACTGCCACCCTCAGCTTATTCCTTGCTGGGGGTCTTGCGAAAACCTCCCGGCCTTCCTATTTTTCTATAATTTTTCTCTTGTAATTTCTCCCACCACCCTGACTGAACCCCTACAGGAGAAGAAAAGAAACATAATTAGAAAAACTCATGCTCACAATGATTTGATAAGTTCCATATTTTTAATAGTCACAGGTAACAGACTCATGTAAAGATAAGCTATACAAACGTAAAACCTGATGGAGTTCAGGAAATACTACCCCTAAACATGACACCTTAGCATTTGAGAAATAAGCAGAAGGAAAAATCACCTTTACCTTCTGCTTACCCTTCTCTGCTGAAGCAGACCCTGAGAAAGTCACTCTCTTGACCTTCTTTAACTCTTCTCCCCTGAAGCGGTTCCTAAGACCCTCATTTATGAGGTACCCTTTCTATACTTTGAGCAAAGGAACATATTTACCTCTGAAGACACAGACATACAGAAAAGAATCTGCCCAAACAGTCCTAAGTTCTCACCAGTTTATTACCATTAGATCATACCCTTTTTTTTTTTTTTTTTTTTTTGAGACGGAGTTTCGCTCTTGTTACCCAGGCTGGAGTGCAATGGCACAATCTTGGCTCACCGCAACCTCCGCCTCCTGGGTTCAGGCAATTCTCCTGCCTCAGCCTCCCGAGTAGCTGGGATTACAGGCGTGCGCCACCATGCCCAGCTAATTTTTGTATTTTTAGTAGAGACAGGGTTTCACCATGTTGACCAGGATGGTCTCGATCTCTTGACCTCATGATCCACCCGCCTCGGCCTCCCAAAGTGCTGGGATTACAGGCTTGAGCCACCGCGCCCGGCCAGATCATACCCTTTTTTATTCCAATAATATTTGCCTATGACTGTACACTCATCATTAAACCTAAGTATAAAAATACACACATTTACCTGTTTCTTTGGGTCTTCATTTCCTTATAAAGTTTCCTGTGTCACATCATTTGTGTGTTTTTCTCTTGTTAATGTGTCTTATGTTATAGGACCCTCAGTCAGGAACCTAGCAATGGATGAGGAAAAGAAATCTTTTCTCCCCCTAAACGTTTACCATGTAAAATAAAAACAGGAGGTAACATTCACATGCAGAGCACAAGCTCTTTTCCAAGTACTATCCTGAGTGATTTAGCTAAAGTTTCATGATCTTTTTAACAACCCTATAGGTAGATACTATTTTTATAACAAGTACAACTGTTGGCAAGAGAAGGATAGTGGATGAAGAAATGCAAACACTAAGTAGGTAACATTTTCCATCAGAAGAGAAAATGACACTGATCACTGATGAAGTAAGCTAAAGGTAATGCCTAGACCGAAATCAAATGCTATCATAAGAGAAGAGAAAAAGCTATTATTTGTACCACAGTTAAAACTAGCCACAGAACAACTTTTTGCCAGCTAGAGAACATATGAAATGGACTTATTTTTGCCTCGTACCTTTCTGGGAGTCAGTTGCTTTTTGTGTATAAGGCTTTTTTGGCATTATCTCTCTTGGTCTCTCATGGAACAATTAGGGATTACTGACAGATGACTTTCAGCACTATTGTCAGGTGGCTGTACCAGCCTGAATCCAGCCATCATTTCCAGAGCATGTAGGGGCCTCCCATTGATTATAACAAGCCAAAAACACTCTGTAGTTGGAAATTCTAGGTACTGTTCTTCAATAGAATCTACTATCTAATTTATTTTACAGCAAAATTATCACAAAAAGCATTCAGTAAATTAACTGGTTTGATTGCCAGTAGATACTACTGTTATTGTATTTTTCCCACCAGGGCACCCAGGGGAGTTTGCTCATCAGTAATATGATGATGATGATGATGATGATGATGATGATGTTATTTCCAATGTTTTATTGCCAGTGTCATGGCTGACCTTAGGTAAAATTGCAAAGTATTCAAAGTTCATTGTAAGAGTTCTTCTTTTCATGCATAACTTCTTCTAACTTTTTGAGAAAGGCTGCATTGTATTCAGCCTCAGGAATGCTCAGATATTCATTGAACTTCATTGAACTAATGAAGTATACTTCATAATATCCTTGAACACCAAAAACATGTCCCCAGGCTTGAGCTGATTTTCCCATTGCTAAATCCATTCATAAAACCCAGCTCTTATTTGATTGATATATCAGCAAACATTTTGATACATGTGATTACATCCTTTTTGATGTACTGTATTTTTTGGTACCATTAGCCTCCTGGATATCCCATTTCCTGGGTTTTCTTCCTATCTCACTGATAGATTTTTAAAAAATCTCTTGTCTGCTCCTTCCCTTCTTTCGAGCTTTTAACATTGGAGGGGTCCAGTGCTCAGGCATTGTTTCTCTTCTTTTTCTCTCTACATTTACTTTTTTAGGTGATCTCATTTGGTCTCATTGCTTGAAATATCATCATATGCCAATGAATCCCAAATTTATATCTCTTGTGTGGGCCTTCCTCCTGAGCACTACTCATGTACCCAGACTGCCTACTTGAAAGCCTGTCTTGAATATTTACTAGGTATCTCAAACTTAACCTGAACAAAATTGAACTCCGTATCTTCCCCAGAAAATCTGTTCTTCCTGAAGTCTTTTTCTGTCTCACTTGAAAGAAACTTGATCATTCTAGTTAATTCAGGCAAAAGCTTTAGAGACATCCTGGACTCCTCCTTTCCCTCCTCACACATCCAACTTCACACCTCTGACTTCAAAATACATCCAAAATTCAATCACACTTGACCATATCCAGTTACCTCCACTGTGTTAAGAGACAAATATTGGCACGTTAAAACTTTTAAAAGTTTATTTGAACAGACAACAGTTCATGAATGAGGCAGCTCAAGACTGAAAGCAATTTGGGGCTCCAGTAAATGGGCATAAGGGGAAGGCTTTTAAAGGGTAAACGAGGAAGCAGGGCAAAAGAAATTGGTTAAAGTGATCAAATTAGAAGTCAGTTGGATGGTGGTTTCAGTTGGCTATGCATAAGTAATAGAATGTTCCTAGTTAGATGTTAGTAGATGGTTTCTGATTGGTTAAGAGCATTTACACTGAACTAGATTTGGTTTGCTTAAGTGGGAACCCAGGGTGCTGGAGCTGCCTCAGTCTAATGGCCTCCCAATTTATTAATAGGTGCTACCACCTTCACTGATAGATCATCATCTCCTGCCTGGATTATTGCAAAAACTTGCTAATTACTTTCCTTGCTTTTACCTTTATTCATTCTCTTGGTTTAGATTCCTCCAGTAGCAGACCCTGGGTAAGGATTTGCATGTAACTTATTTAGGAGGTGATATCAGGAGGCATTGTAGAAAGTAGTGCAGAGGTAGGAGTAAGGAGAAAAGCCCATTAAAGATTTAATGTTAATGAGGAGGTTTCTACTGCAGACAGCAGGGCGTAATCTTACTAGGGCCCCTCTGAGAGATTGAGTGGAACATTTCTCTGAATTGTGACACCAAGGGGCAAGAAACTTGAGATAGGGAGCCCAACTGATAGAATATCTCCCGTATCTGAGGACCACTAAAGCACTGTGCCTTTTTCTTTAATATAGCAGGTGCATGGTATAATAACTTGTCCTTTACATTGAAGGAATGTCCTAGTGTAGCAGGAGCGGCCGTGGGAAACGGATCTCTCTAACACAGAATAAAGGAGGGAAGAGTTTATTCGGCCAGGAGACCAGGCAGTAATTTGTCAAAAGCCCAGCTCATTTAACAAAGGAAGGTTCTGCCTTTATATAGGCTTACACTTTAGATGTTACACATGGAAGAATCTTAGGTTTATAGCTTTAGGAATCACATGTGAAAGGGTTCCGGTTTACAGTTTAGGACTCACATGCCAAAAGGTCTCGGTTTACAGTTTCAGGAATCACATGTGAAAGGGTTTCGATTTGCAGTTTTAGGACTCACATGTGAAAAGGTCTCTGATTTGATCTTGTTTTAAGTAAAAATAGTGTCTTCCGGAGAGCTTCCCCAAGACCAAGCATGTTATTTTCAGGAAGGAGATTCAGGAGGCACCACCTGGCATGCTCTCTCTTCTGTTGAGCTGCACAGTGGATGACAGAGGGGGAGGGAATCCCAGATGTCTGGGTCTCCTTCCTCACCAGCTTGCCTCAAAACATTGACTATAAAAATGTCACTGATGTACCCTAAATTTTCTTTTTCTTTTCTTTTCTTTTTTTTGAGACAGAGTCTCGCCCTTTTGCCCAGGCTAGAGTGAAGTGGAGAGATCTCCACTCACTGCAACCTCTCTCCTTCACCGGGTTCAAGTGATTCTCCTGCCTCGGCCTCCTAAGCAGCTGGGATTACAGGTGCCTGCCACCACACCCAGCTAATTTTTGTACTTTTAGTAGAGACAGGATTTCACCTTGTTGACCAGGATGGTCTTGACCTCTGAATCTTGTGATCCACCCTCCTCGATCTCCCAAAGTGCTGGGATTATAGCGTGAGCCACCGCACCCGGCCGAAGCTCAATTTTATAGCCATCTCCTCTCCTATCAACCCTGGTCTAGAGATTACATCTATTATCAGTCATTTTAAATGATTCCAGTACTCCCTTGTTAGTATGTTCTTTGTAGTTTTAGTGGAGTGTCTACCCAGGCTCTTCCAGGTAAGAATCAGCTAGTATGTTCTCAGGTCTTATGTAATGAGCCCATGTCTTTATGACCCCTTTCTCAATAATCTGCTAAGGCAGTACTGGCATCTCCACTGTAGACCATCCTTATTTCCAAGCTTCAAGGAGCCAGCCAGCAGTGTATTAGAACTGACCCTAGGCAACCTTGTCAATGTATTATCATTTAAGTATCAGGAGATTGTCCAATATCAATGAATTCCCTATATTTTGTTCCACCTCAACCCTCATTCCCCATTCAACACTCTCAGTATATATATCACATGTATTCTGCTGGTTCTTGCTAATACGCACTAGCCAGGTTCAGAGACTTTGGGGGTAAAGCATCTGTTTACCTAATTAACAGGCACAGTAATTCCCCACTTGAACCATACTGAGACCTGATCCCAGTCATTTGTCTAAAATCAACGAGCGGAAGTGAAGGGAGATCTTGAGGAGGGCAAACATTATTTTTGTGGAGCCTCAGGAGAGATTTTTCAGTAGTCCCCAGGTAATGGGATGCAATAGGGAGAGGGTTGCCTATGCCAGTCAGAGATGCTGGAGTTAATGCCAATAGTATTAATACAATTCTCATCAAGTAAGGGAAGGGGTTGCTTGGGACTAACCTCTTAATGGCACAATTCTGTGGTGTATTGTACACATTCTCTCAGAAGGGCCACAGCAACACTGACCTCTGTTTGCTGACAGTGGTTACCAGTTGCTAATTGTGCTGAATAAAAGATAAACATATGCATGGCATTTCGGGCACCTGTGCTAAACATTTTCTAAGAATCACTCCTTTTGTTCTCCCAAGGAAGGAAGGAAAGTCAATAAAAATTACCACCAGATCTTTGCTCCTAAACACAGAAAATGAAGATTATTTTAAAAATGACTTGGATTTATTTTTGAAAATAGTATTTCATAATCTTGTTTTTGCTTTTAATTTGAAGATTTAAGCTAGTCTGTGATCTCTTAAAATGCTGGGTCCTATGGATCCTTGTTTGTGCAACAGCTCGCCTTTAACCTGTTTCATTGTTTGAGGAACAAGATGTGGGAAGGTAGATATTAGAAAGGCAGAATGATTTCTTTCAAGTTACATGTGGAATTTTAAAATATTTTAATCAACCACATTAAAATTCTGTTATAAATAAAATATATGTTGTGCGTACTAGTATTTGAAAACTTACAAATTTGAAGATATTCGTTGATGATCTGCTGTTTTGCCCAAAGTGTGTTAGATACAAAATATTAATTCTTATAATCTATGCCAGTGGAATGTTCCAAGGTAGTTAATTCTGTTTCTGTTTTGTTTCTTTTTTTCTTTATAGCATCATTCTAATAGGGAAATTGTCCATTTTCAAGAGATTTCTAACAGGATCTTTCTAGAGAATTATCCCCATATCTGTGATAGAAGATCCAGAAATTGTGAAAGAAAAATAGCCTACTGAGAATTTTAGTTTTTCTTGTTGCATGTTCCTAAATTGTATTTTACCAGATGGTTGTCTCCCATGGTGCACCACTGAGTTACACAGGAGAGCATTGATATTTTCTACCTCTTTTCTCCACTAGCTGCAAAAAGTTGTCCCTTCACAGACTCCATGAGGGGAAAGACACCATGGAAAGAGACTGCATACTATTTTACTTTTCCTTCTTGGACCCTGAAAATCAAACTTCAGCAAAGTAAACTTACCAAAGACATAGTTAAGATAAATCACCATGTCCAGAGCAAATCAGAAAAGGGTGGAATATTGCTGATCAAATGCTTTAAAAGGAGTCCTTAGCTCTAACTTGTTTCTTGGTCTTGGTTGGCCCTGAGGTTGCCTTTCAGGAAGTGGTGTGCTGGAGACGGTTCTTACTTGCTCTTGTGGTTCACAGGCATCTCTTTGCAGCTCTACATTCAGTGACATCACAGTAGCTTGAAATTAGCCATAGATGAGAAGTATTTACACCATGGAAATCTGGCAAATGTTACAAACTCTGACCTTTTTTTCCAGTTCTTAGACATTTGCTAGCACACCACTGAGACCCATTATTTACCAAGTATGAGTGCTTTGGTCCCTTGAAACCAAAAACCTTACTGAAAAAAATCAAAGTTCTAGTTACTTATCATTTGGCCAAATTACTTATTCTCTGTGAAGCCCATTTCCTTATCTGCAAAAGAGAAAGGATAATACACTCTAGTTACTTACCTACATTATGTTATTGTGAAAAACCCAGTATATAATAATTTTATGAGAATATTTTAAAACTATAAGGCACCCTTAAAAATCTGATGAAATAGGGATTGACGGCTGTATTTCTGAAGCATTATATTTCTCATGGGGTATATTAGCCAGGCCTCTGTAGAAAAACAGAACTAATAGGAGAGAGAGAGAGAGAGAGAGAGAGAGTGAGAGAGAGAGAGAGAGAGAGAGAGAGAGAGAGAGAGAGAGAGAGAAAGAGAGAGAGAAAGAGAGAGAGAGAGAGATTTATTATGAAAAATCTGCTCATGTGGTTATGGAAGTTGAAAGGTCCTATAATCTGCCCTCTGCAAGCTGGAGGCCCAGAAAAGCTGGTGGCATGGTTCCAATCTAAGCCTGGGTGTCTGAGAACTAGGGGACCCAATGGTGTTAGTCTCAGTTCAAGTTTGAAAGGCTAGAAAACAAGGAATGCTGATGTCTAAGGGAAGGAGGAAACAGATATTCTAGCTCAAGCACAAAGTGAATTCTTTCTTCCTTCACTTCTTTGTTCTAGTTGAGCTGTCAAGGGATTGGATGATGCCCACTGGCATTGGTAAGGGCAATTTTCTTTACTTAATTGACTGATTCAAATGCTCATCTCTTCCAGAAACACCCTCACAGACACATCCAGAAAAATATTTTGACAGCTATCTGGACATCCCTTAGAGAAGTCAAGCTGACACATAAAATTAACCATCACATGGGGAACTCTACCTGGCAGACAACTTGTTCTGAGTTCCTCCCACAAACAAAAACAACAACAACAACAAAAAACAACCCCATGAAGGCATTAATTAGAAATGTAAGATTTAATATAACTTTTATGACAGAGTTGGAAGAATTTTACTTTATATGTTACTTAGCCAACAATTCAATAATACTGTCTTAGAAATTAATCTTTTCTCCGAAGCCTGTAAGATTGGGCTGTTTGTGGCAATTTGCCTCTCCCAGTTCCTAAGCTCTTCTCTGCCCTTCATATTATTTAAATTAGCTTCTTACCAATAAAACTTGGAGGCCAACAGAAAGCTTCTTTAGAATTTACTACTGACATCTCTCTAACAAATCTGTGTCTTTTCTTGTGAAAGGATTCTCCTAACAGCTACTGAAAACCATGTTCTCCGGTTACTATCTGTTACCTTGAGAAAGTATTGGCCATCCTGACAAATCAATTATATGAATTCTGTCCCTTTAGATTGAATGAATGGAAGAAAAACACAAGGCTTATATGTGTTTCTCAAGTCTTATTCAACTCAGGGCTCAGCCACTCTCCCTAGGATGGGCAAATATGTAGATACAGGAAATATTTTTGCCTCTTTGTTGGGCATCTTCCCTACCATGATCCACCCCAGTCTGGAGAATATGATATGCATAATAAGTTTTTATTGGTTCATCACAGGTGTCCCGGGACACAGAGTTGTCTGGGAGAGTAGGTGCAAAGCCTAGGCTGAATCTTCAATTACCCCACACCTGGGACTCTTGTCTCCATGATCCTTTCCTTCATCCCCATTTCCACTGTCTCTGAAGGTCATGTTCTTCTTATACCAACCCCTCCCTCAATTCCTGCAAGACTAGGGTAGAGTTTGCCTCACAGATGTACTCTACTTTAAGATGCCTTTCTTTCCCATAGTAGAAACAAATCTTGATGTTATTTTCAATGGAATTGCCAGCACTCCTTCATTTTTCTTGAAAAACCAGGTATTTTTGTCTCCCTAAAATTCATAATTTGATATCCTAACCTTTTACTTGATGATATTAGGACATGGAGCCTTTGGGAGGTGATTAGTCATGAATGAGACTAGTGCTTTTAAGAGAAGAGATATGACAGCTTATTCTCTGCTCTCTAACAAGTGAGGACACAGCAGGAAGATGGCCGTTTGCAAACCAGGAAGCAAACCCTCACTAGAACCGGATCTGTCAGCACCTTGACCTTGGACATTTCCGCCTTCAAAACTGTGAGGAATAAATGTTTGTTGTTTAAGCTACCCAGTCTATGGTAATTTGTTATAGCAACACAAGTTAAGATACCAGGAAATTGGTTCTCGGTAGTTACCTATCCTGTCAGTGAATAGCCAGGACTATACTACTTGTACCTTAGTGGGTAAAGTCAAACCAGGGTCTGAAGCTTTTTCTGTTCATCCTTCTGGGGCTTGTTTTTCCTCTCTTGCAGAAGTCTTATGGGAAACTGGATTGGAGCTAGGAGAATGAATTAAAATATGCAACCCTTGTTCCCCAAGTCTGAACAGTAATTCTCTATGCAAACTACTTCTTTGGTTTTAAAACAAACAAAAAAAAGCAGCCAAAACTCTTCCTTTCTCTTTGTCCTTCTAAATTACCTTAATTAATAGTGAAATTTTGGCAGACTTCTTTCCCACATTGCTTCTGCCTCTTAGGGAATCTGAGCTTCCTCAGAAAAATTTTACTGTGCTTCTGCAACTGCTGTCTTAGTCCATTTTGTGCTGTATGAAAGAGTACCTGAGACTTGGTCATATATAATAAACAGAAACTGGTTTTTTATTCTGAAGGCTGGGAAGGCCAAAATCAAGGAACTGCATCTGGTGAGGGCCTTCTTGCTCTACCATCCCATGGTGGAAGGGCCAAGAGAAGGTGAGACAGAGCCAGAGATCAAACTCACAGCTTCAAGCCCTTTCCTTTCTTTCTTTCTTCCTTTTTTTTTTTTTTTTTTTGAGACAGAGTTTTGCTCTTGTTACCCAGGTTGGAGTGCAATGGCGCAATCTCAGCTCACCGCAACCTCCGCCTCCTGGGTTCAAGCAATTCTCCTGCCTCAGCTTCCCAAGTAGCTGGGACTACAGGCTTGTGCCACCATGCCCAGCTAATTTTTGTATTTTTAGTAGAGACGGGGTTTCACCTTGTTGACCACGATGGTCTCGATCTCTTGACCTCATGATCCACCCACCTCGGCCTCCCAAAGTGCTGGGATAGGCATGAGTCACCGCACCCGGCTTTCAAGCCCTTTCATAATCAGCATTAATCCATTCATACAGGTGGAGCCCTCAAGACCTAAACACCTGCCATTAGGTTTCACATCCCAGAATTGTTGCATTAGGGTTTGAGTTTCCGCATCAGGGTTTTTGGAGAACACATTAAAATCATAGCAACTCTCCAAAGCGATTGGGATTATCTTTCTGACTTTGTCCCATAGCATCTGGGTTTGAATCCATATTGACACAGTCTCTCTAGTTCCAGTCCATGGGCTGAGGCCTTGTTTCCTTCCTCTATCTGCATAATTAGAATTGGCATGCCAGTCTTGAGAAATCTCTGTATTCCTGGATATCTGTATCCCCAGCTACCTGTTTGAAGCAGTAGGAGGCATTTTAGGCCTTGAGATCTTTAACAATTGTGAATGCCAGATCTTGAAATTCTTACTTTAATCAAAAAATCGTTCCTTCAGTCCCTGGTTCTGAGTGCCTTAAATATGCTTGTATTTTCAGTAACATGTAGCTTTGACTTAATAGATGATTGCTATATGGTCTAATTTCAGCTGCTGACAGAAAATATTAGATTACCAATCTCATGATCATTTCCATGATCATTATAGTTTCCAAATTGTGGAATTTGGAAGGGTGTTCTACGAACTGACAATCTCCTCGAACTCTTTATTGTGAAGAGTTTAGGGTTTACCTGGAGAGAGTACACTTCTGACTAATTTCCATAAAAATATCAGCTCTCATGGAATAGTCAGAGAAGAAAAGAACTCAGAAACAGAAACACTCCGTCCCAGCCTTAGCTTTATAACTAATTAAATGGTGTAACTAAAAACAAGCCACTTAACATTTTGTGCCTCATTTTCCTCATATATCAAAAGAGAAATAATAATAACTAGATTTGTTGTGAGACAAAATTCAATAAGGGAAAAGTGCTTTGAAAAATATAAAACTGTACCAGAGTAAGGTAATTTTATTATTTTATAGCCTAAGTTGCTTTGGTCTTCCAATTTTAGTTGAAATTATACAATTGAAGATGAAACATCAATTTCATAGAGGGAATATAGCAGAATGAACAGTAGTAGAAAGATCAATTTAATCTAGACTTCATATTTTTATGTGTAATCACTTAAAAAGCAAGAAAGAAAACATATTGCAGCAATTGCAAAGAACTGGGCCATTAATTTTATTAGATTTTGACATCATTTAAATGTGCTTCAAAAAAGGATATCTTTGTTTCATGCTACAGATATGATAAACTCAAATGATAACATCATATGAGCAAAATCTAAAAAGGGGAACCTCTCAAAAAATACAAGTACTGTTAAAAGATCTTCATAAATTTGCTTGTGATCTGTTACAACTTACAACAAGTAACAGTTTTTACACTTATAATTCATTATGATTAGAGAATTTTTAATTCAGTTTTGCATTTGCATAATTATACATTTCAACTGAATTTGTAACCTTTTCCCCTTTCTGGTTATTGCTGCAAGTTTGCAAGCCTGCAGTCGAGGTGATTCAGCAACTCCTTGCTTAAAATGATTTGAATTCCATTCACAATCCCCGGGGTGAACAATCACGGAATAAAGAAATCCCTAAACAATTTTGTTTTCAGGCAGCCTTCCCATCTTAATACCTCGTATCACTGGGATCAGAACACCTCTTCAGAGCAGACTGGGCATGTTGTGCTGCGCCAGAGGTTTTCTATCAGGCAGGTTATGGAAACAATCTGTTTTTCCAAGTGATATTTAAAGTTGTTTCCAAATTTGGTAGAAGAAAGAAGTGAATAAGAAAACTTAGTATGTTTGTACTTATGTCTTAAAAAATGAAGAAATTGGACCAGGCCCACTGGCTCATGCCTTTAATCCCAGCCCTTTGGGAGGCCGATGTGGGTGAATCATGAGGTCAGAAGTTTGAGACCAGCCTAGCCAATATGGTGAACCCCCATCTCTACTAAAAACACAAAAACTCAGTTGGGCGTAGTGGCAGATGCCTGTAATCCCAGCTCCTGGGGAGGCCGAGGTGGGAGAATTGCTTGAATCTGGGAGGCGGAGGTTGCAGATCGTTTTATTTAAGCTTTATTAGTAAAAAAAAACCACCTTTTGACACTGGTGTCCTCACATAATAATAACCATTGCAGCATTTCAAATACTTCTGACCTAAAAGCACACATACAACAAAGGGTGAGTGCTCATATATTTTTATAGATGGGGCCATAGTGCTTGTATATTTGGAGTTCATTTCTTTAGAGCATTAACTTTTATTTGACAAATGGTGAGAGTACATAGAAACCTACATTTCTAATTTCTCCCCTTTTTTCCCTTTCCTGTCATCAGGTTCTCAAAATTCAGTGGTTCAGCTTTGCATATGACATTTAGCAAAGCAAAAGGCCTGTAGTTAACTTACTCTACCCTCTTGAGGAAATAGTTCAGGGAGCATCTCATTCTTGCATTGTTGAAACCTCATACTCAGATCCAAATGGCAGAGCAAACTATTTTGTCTCCTCTTTGAGGGTTAGAAGATAGGGATTTGTCATCCTGCTGTTAATAAGATTTTTTTTTACATATGTTTGTTTGTAGTTGCCCCTGATTTGTGAACCAGCTGTTTGAATTTATACTTTTGTCAGGAAAGAAAAGTTTTCCTCTACTCTTTTATCTTCAGTGCCTGGGGCCCTGTAAATTTAACTGACAAAAGACAGATTTACAGAAGAAAAGGAATACAAATTTATTAATACTTTTACATGCATAATCATTTACAGAAAAGATGTGTAACTCAAAGAAGAAGTTACATTCAAGAACTTCCATACACTTCTTAACAAATGAAAGAATGTTGGGCTTCAAGTGATGATAAATTGTAGAGAATTGACTATAGGGAAAATACATGAGGAAACTAATGGAAGATAAGGATTATTTTAGTAAGATTTGTTTATACAGACTCATCTTGATGGCTGCTCTCTGCTCTCCTCAGGTGATGTGGGTCACTTTCCTCTTCCAGTTACAGGAGGGCAGGGAGAATTTATGCCATTTTCATAAAGGAAAATTTAGGCCCTGCTTTTAGGCAGATAAGAGGAGAGCACAGAACTCTTCATGTTTTTGTTTATGCTTAATTACCTCTAACTCCAAATAATCCTTAGACCAAAGAGGCATATTTTGGAGTGGCATATCTTGATCTTCTTCACTATCAATGTCTATACTGGATAAGCACATTTAGCTTCCAGGCAGACACTCTGGTCAAATGATCCACCAACATTTCCCCAACCCCTTTCTCTACTCTTCTTCCATATAAGGTGGTGAAAGCTTAATACTCTTTCCCAGGATTCCCCCTGACTCCCACTTTTTTTTTTTTTTTTTTTTTTTTAACAGAACACAAGATTACACAATAATTTATTTATTGAGAGCCTCCTCTCCGCCCTTGCAGTCTCTAGGTCACTTTTTCCGCTTGTAGATTTTGCGCGCAAGCCCCAGAAAGATAGCTGGGGGCAGGGGCGCTGCGTACTGTTCAATCAGAGCCATAATGTGGTTGTAACTGTCTTCCTCATACTTCGAGAACACAGCCAGCAGATCCAGCTCCTCATATAATGCCTTCACTCTGGCCACCTTCTCAGTCTCCTTCTGCCCGTAATTTTCCTTCAGGATCTGGCGCTGTTCCGGAGTGGACCGTTGCAGACACTGGACCACGAGCCAGCTGCATTTGTTGTCCTGGATGTCAGTGCCAACTTTGCCAGTCACACTGGGGTCCCCAAAGAGGTCAAGGTAATCATCCTGAATCTGAAAGAACTCTCCCATCTCCAGCAGGATCTTCTTGGCATTGGCATGCTCCTTCTCGCCATCAATTCCTGCCATGTACATGGCTGCAGCTACAGGAAGGTAGAAGGAGTAGAAAGCCGTCTTGTACTTGACAATGGATTTGTACCTCTTTTCAGTGAATCTGTCGAGATCCACATTGTCCTGAGGGGCTGTGATGAGGTCCAGGGTCTGCCCAATCTCAGTCTGATAGGAACTCTGCAGGAAGAGCTCGATCAGGTTCAGGTAATAGGGCTGCTCCCGGCAGTAGAGCTTCAGCAGGCGGTAGACACACGCTTCCAGAAGGACAGCGTCATTGATGGCATCCAGACCCACACCTGGCTTCTGATACCAGCAGATCTGTCCCCGGCGGGTGAGGGATGAATCCATGATGTCATCTGTCACCAGGAAGAAAGCTTGCAGCAGTTCCACACACCAGCCCACAGTCAGGGCCCGCTGGAGACTATCAGCATCCTGTTTCCTTGGCTCCGCCAGCTCCCGGAACGCTACTAGCACCGTCAGACCCCGGTGATACTTGCCTCCAATGGCGTTGTACTCCAGGACCTCCTTGAGCCGGGCAATAGCATCTCCTGTCTCTGGGTGCCCCATCTCATCCTCAGTCAGCACCCTAACGATCTGGGAGAAGTGCTGAACGAAATCCTGCTTTTCTTGGGCATAAACATCTGATTTCTGGTCTCCATTCATTCTGAGGGAGGAGCAAAGGGCTCTGTTCCTGATTGCGGGTTCCTGCTCAGTCCCACTTTTTTTTTTTGAGATGGAGTCTCACTCTGTCACCAGGCTAGAGTGAAGTGGCTCAATCTTGGCTCACTGCAACCTCTGCCTCCTGGGTTCAAGCCATTCTCCTGCCTCAGGCTTTCAAGTAGCTTGGATTACAGGAGTGCGACCCTATACCCAATTAGGTACAAATACACCTAATTTTTGTATTTTTAGTAGAGACAGGATTTCACCATATTGGCCAGGATGGTTTCAATCTCTTGACCTCATGATCCTCCCACCGTGACCTCCCAAAGTGCTGGGATTACAGGTGTGAGCCACTGTACCCGATTCCCTTAAAGCTGGAGCAGTCACATTTTTTATGGTAGGTAGTTTGTCAGATATGTGCAGGGCAGGAGAGGACCCCTCCCACCAGAGGGGTTTGGTGCCCATCAAGTGATGGTCAGGTGGTTGTTACACACTCTCTCTAAAATAATGTTAATAATTGGTCACAGCCAATGCCAGGGAGAGGCAGTCTCACAGTAGATAGAAACACCTGAAACTGGTGATCTGCAGCTTCCTGATAAGGTCTCAGGATTTGGGCTAGTGGGCCCAAGTATGTGCACCAAAAGGCAAAATGGCAGTTTAACTGGTAGTGACATTTCTCTGGGACCACTGAACTGATAAGGGAAAAATGCCTCAAGTGAGCATGTGCACAACTTCAGTAAACACACTGCGCCTGTGGTGCCTCTCAAGTGCTGGCAGACTGCTGTGCATGTGGATGGCCCACCCCAAGGGAAGAATCAAGGGAGAAGAGATGCCACCCCCCAAAAGCATGCCAGTGTGAAAGACCCCAAGTCAAAGATCAAACAGTGTACTTGAGTCTCTTATGTCACCTGCTTGATCTTCTTCCAAGTATATTTTACTTCCTTTCATTCCTGCTCTAAAGCATTTTAATAAACTTTCACTCCTGCTCCAATATTTGCCTCGGTCTCTCACTGCCTTTTGCGCCGCATATTCTTTCTTCTCAGGAAACAGGCACTGAGGCTGCTGCAGGCTCATACAGATTTGCCACTGCTAACAACATGACATGAACTGGGGTCAATAAGGCATATTAGAAATCTCTGGCTTTCATATTATGAGACAGAAATGACTTGCCATCTTTTCTTCTTCTTCTTATAATCAACATGGCTATACCATCAGAGGCAGCAACAGGCATCCTCACAACCATGAAACGCTAACGCTGCGAGAAAGGCCAAGAGAATTGTAGAGACACTTGTTCTGACATATCATCAAGTTTCTGGATCAATATCCAGTAACTTCTTTTCTCCAGAATTCTTATGAAAAAAAAAAAAAAAAAAAAAAACCCCTCTGTGAGTTGGATTTCTCTAGCATTTGAAACAAAATGTGTTTATTAATGATACAGCCTCTCCTTGAACAAGACAGCAATAGTTTGCTGTCAGATACAGCCTACATTCCTTTCTCATCATTTCCCATGGTCAAATTAGCTTTTAAAAATATTGTCCAATAACCATTCAGGTATCTTTTCCTACCTCTGTTAAATGGCATCATGTGTTTATTTTCTCTTGCTGGAATTTCTCTTTATTATTTCTTGCAGAAAAAACCTGTAGATAGTAACTTTTTGGAGGCTTGCATGTCTGAAAAAATGTCTTTATTTTGCTCTCTCACTAAATCCACTAAATATAGAATTCTAGATTTGAAATGACTTTCAGAACTCTGAAGTTATTGCTCAATTCTCTAGCTTTTATTGTTAGCAATGACAAGTCTGGCTGGGGTGCCATATTCTACAACTGCAGGAGGTACCATCTGTGTTGGTGTCTTGTTTGATTGGCCCCTTGACAGCACAGTGTGAATTGTGCATGATGGGGGTTGTAAAATTGTGGGGACCCTGAGTCTGACACTAACATGATTTTCATTCCTTCATAGATACATGTTTGTTTTCTTTCTGAAAATCAATGAATGCTTTCTTTTTATATTTAGACCTATTAGAGTCTTTGACATATTTATAGAATGTGTCTGTATGTGGGTTTTGTTTTGTTTTTTGTTTTTTGTTTTTTTTGGTAGACAGTCTTACTCTGTCACCCAGGCTGGAGTGCAGTGGCAAGATCTTGGCTCACTGCTACTTCCACCTTCCGTATTCAAGCAGTTCTCATGCCTCAGCCACCCAAGTAACTGGGACTACAGGCATATGCCACCATGCCTGGCTAATTTTTGTATTTTTAGTACAGACGGGGTTTCAGCATGTTGGCCAGGCTGTTTTCAAATGCCTGACCTCAAATGATCCACCCACCTCAGCCTCCCAAAGTGTTGAGATTACAGGCATGAGCTACTGTGCCCGGCCATGTGGGGATTTTTAAAATTCAGTCCTCAGATACATGGTGGACCTTTCACCTATGGAAAGTTACTTTTTCCTCCACCCTATCTCCTCCATTTTCTTACCTTTTTTCTCTTTGCTTTTCTTTTTTTCTTTCTTTTCCCTTCTCCTTTTAAATATAATTTTCTCTCATTTATTTCCTCTTCCTTCTCTTTCTGGGGTGCTGTGGGAACATATGAATTCTCCATTCTTAACGTTTCTATTGTACTTTCTGCCACTTCATCCTCCTGAACTTCATGAGAATCACATAGCTCAACTGGCCCCCTCAGTAAGTCAGTCTTTATTTGTCTCCATCTTCCTCTGGTAGGCTGCCACTCTAATGAATGTTTTATTTAAGGGATCATATTTTTCATTTCTATGATCTCTACTTATTCTCTGCATAGTCACTTAGTCTGGTTTTCTCTGTAAACTGTATCCTTGAATATCAGTTTTCTGTTGAGTCTTGAGCCTCTGTTACATGGTTTTTTTCCTTAAGTGTTTCGTAATTCTGTTTTTTTCTCCATGCTAATATTTGAAAATTCTTATTTTCCTTTTGATGACTATAGGTTCCATTTACAGAAGCTTGTCTCTGGTGATTTTAGGAAGGGGCAGTACCTGAAGTCAGTCTGGGCACATGGGGATGGTTTGGCATCAGAGCCTTTAAGTGTGCATTCCCTGCAGAGATCCTCAGTTACCAGGACTTTGGCTTCCTCCTCCATCTCTGGTACCCACTCTGTGCACCTCCTATTTGAATATTTCTACTTTAGAAAATAACACTAATAGTTGAGTTTGGACTAGGGAGAAGTCAAATTCTCCCTCACTTTTTCTTTAGTCCTGCTGTTCTTATAAAGGGGGCTATAGGTAACAGTCACGTCTGTATCTTTTTTTCAGCCTTAGCACTCATACTGAGAAAATGTCTGGGCATACACTTTGCAGTTTAGAAAGCAGTTATCAGAGTATTGCCTGGAGAGCAATATCTATTCTTTCCACTGCTGTTCCAGACACATTTAATTAGTACCCTGATGGTATTTCTATGCTTTCCGATGCTCTTTGTATTTGTTCACTTTAAGCTAGGAACATCTTTGACTTTGTCTTATCTCTACAGACATTTCCTCTTGAGCATTTTTTTTCAATCTTGTTCTCTGTCAACATGATCCTGTCTGTTTTCTATCACTCAGGACTTTCTGTCCCACTGATGGCATCCTTGTTTTCTAGCATTGTGAGGGAAATACTTTTTGTTGTTGTTGTTGTTGAGATGGAGTTTCGCTGTTGTTACCCAGACTGGAGTGCAATGGCATGATCTCGGCTCACCGCAACCTCCGCCTTCTGGGTTCAAGCAGTTCTCCTGCCTCAGCCTCCCAAGTAGCTGGGACTACAGGCACGTACCATCATGCCCAGCTAATTTTTGTATTTTTAGTAGTGATGGGGTTTCACCTTGTTGACCAGGATGGTCTCGATCTCTTGACCTCGTGATCCACCCACCTCAGCCTCCCACAGTGCTGGGATTATAGGCGTGAGCCACTGCGCCCAGCAGGAAATACTTTTGACAGTATGGTCATTTTCACAGTTTTGATTCTACCCATCCATGAACACGGATGTGTTACCGTTTGTTTGTGTTGTCTGTGATTTCTTTCAGCAGTGTTTGGTACTTTTCCTTGTAGAGGTCTTTTAGGTTTATTCCTAAGTATTTTATTAATTTTTGCAGTTATTGTAAAAGGGGTTGGGTTCCTGATTTGATTCTCAGTTTGGTTGCTATTGGTGTAGAGCAGTGCTACTGATTTGCGTACATTAATTTTGTTTCCTGAAACTTTGCTGAACTCATTTTTCAGTTCTAGGAGGTTTCTAGAGGAATGTTAGTGTTTTCTAGGATACAATCATATCATCAGCAAACAGCGACAGTTTGACTTCCTGTTTACTAATTTGGACAATGAAAAGGCTTCCAGCACAGAAAAGCCCAGAACCTGATAGTTTCACTGCTGAATTCTACCAAACATTTAAGGAAGAACTTATACCAGTTCTACTCAAACTATTCTGAAAAACAGGAGTGAATACTTCCAAATTTATTCTACAAGGCCAGTGTTTCTCTGATACCAAAGCCAGACAATGACACATAAAGAAAACTACAGACAAATATCACTAAGGAATAGTGATGCAAGAATCCTCAACAAAATACTAGCAAACATAATTCTATAACACATTAAAAAGATAACACATGATAACCAACTGGGATTTATCCCTGGGATGCAAGGATGGTTCAACATATGTGAATCAATCCATGTGATATCAACAGTTTGAATGATAAAGGTCATATGATCATTTCTACTGATGATGAAAAGCATTTGATAAAGTTCAACATCGCTTCATAATAACAAACCATCAAAAAAACTGCATATAGAAGGAACACACCTCAACGTAATAAACGCCGTGGAGGAGAGACCCATAGCTAGTATCATACTGAATGGGGAAAAACTGAAAGCCTTTTCCAGAAAGATCTGGAACATGTTGAGGATGTCCACTGTCTCCACTGTTATTCAACATAGCACTGAAAGTACTAGCTAGAGCAGTCAGACAAGGGAAATAAATAAAAAGCATCCAAATTGTAAAGGAAGAAGTAAAGTTATCCTTATTTGCAGACGATATAAACTTATATTTGGAAAAAGCCTCATGATTCCACCAAAAAAAAAAAAATTAGAACTGATGAACAAATTCAGTAAAGTTGCTGGATACACAATCAAGATACAAAAATCAGTAGTGTTTTTGTATGCTAGCAGTGAACAATGTGAAAAAGAAATCAAGAAATAAAGAGTTCAAACAACTCTATAGGGGAAAATCTAAGAATCTGATTAAAAATGGGCAAAAGATCTGAATAGACATTTCTTGAAGACATACAAATGGCAAACATATATGAAAAAGTACTCAGAGAAATGCAATCAGAAGTACAATGAGGTATCATCTCAACCCGTTAAAATGACTTTTGTCCAAAGTTAGGTAATAACAAATGCTGACAAGGATGTGGAGAAAAGAAAACCCTCATACACTGTTGGTGGGAATGAAAATTAGTACAACCACTATGGAGAACAGTTTAGAGGTTTCTCAAAAAACTAAAAATAGAGCTACCATACAACCCAGCATTCCCACTTGTAGGTATATACCCAAAAGAAAGGAAATCAGTCTACTGAAGAGATATCTGCACTCCCATGTTTATTGCAGCACTGTTCACAATAGTTAAGATTTGGAAGCAACTTAAGTGTCCATCAGCAGATGAATGGATAAAGAAAATGTGGTATATATACACTATAGAGTACTATTCGGCCATAATAAAGATTGAGATTCTGTCATTTGCAACAATGTGGATAGAACAGGAGTTCATTAAGTATAAGCCAAGCACAGAAAGACAAACATCACATGTTTTCACTTATCGTGGGAGCTAAAAATTAAAACAATTGAACTCATGGAGATAGAGAGTAGAAGGACAGTTACCAGAGGTTGAGAAGGGTAGCTGGGTGCTGGGGAAAGGAAAGGGAGGATGGTTAATGGTTACAAAAGTTTAATTAGAGTAAATAAGATTTAGTATTTGCTAGCACAATAGTGTGACTACGTGAAAAATAATTATTCATTTTGAAATAACTAAAAAAGTATAATTGTATTGTTGGAAATGCAAAGGATAAATGCTTGAGGTGATGGATATTTTATTTATTCTGATGTGGTTATTATGCATTGTTTACCTATATCAAAATATCTCCAATAGCCCATAAATGTATATAACTACTGTGTATCCACAAAAACTGAAAACAAAAAATTAAAAGAATATATATAACTACTAAGTAGAATAATAACACATGCTATCATAGAGATAAGCATGGACTTCTCTGGAAAGCACAGAGGACATCGACTTAGCCAAGATGATGGAAGAGCCATAAATAAAGGCTCTCTGGTGGCTATGTGGAGGAGGTGATATCACAAGTTTTGAATAGGACAGTTAACTCGGATAAAAGGACAGTGTTTGGATGATCTAGGCTTTCCAAGAAAGAACAAGAAATGGAAGGATTTGTAGCCCTCAATTAGATGGCAAAAAAGGAAAAGATCATGAAGAATTTGTATTATATGGTAATAAGGGTAAAGGTATGAATGCTGTACATAACTAGGCAGTTACTTTAATGAAGGGGGAATTACATCATCAGAACTGTGTTGTAGAAAATACAGTCTGTCATTTGTGTGAAGCATACATTGGAAGAGGCCAAAACTGGTAGTGATATGGTAATCTAGACGAGAAGGATGATGCAGTAGATGAGATAAACCACCCATTCCCTTCTACGGGATGGAAGAATTTGTTCCCGGGCTCCTGGGAGTGCTGCTGATAGGCAGCTCTCAGCTATCAGCCCTCTACGTAATTGCCTTAGCTAAACAGATTTGTCTCTCCTAAGGTTATTTCCTCTCTCATGACAGCCCATATCCAGTAACTGATTAATGCAAATGAATAAAAACCCTTCCCCTTTGTTCCTGTAGTAGGCAGAATTCCAAGATGGTCCCCAAGATTCCTGATCCCTGGTATGTACACACCTTCTCCCAGTTATTCAGTCAGATACTAATGTAAGAATTGCTGTGGGCAAGTTTGCAGGTATAATTAGGGCCTTAAATCAGTTGACCTAAGATAGATTATCTGGGTGCGTGTGGCCTATTTGAATGAACCTTTTAAAAGAAAGCTTTCTTTAGCTGGTTGATGTAGGGGAAGTCAGTGATTAAAAGAAAGAAAAGACTTGGACACAGAAAGATTGCTACCTTCAAAGGTGGAGGAGTCCACATGTCAAATAATGTAGTAGGCTTTTAGTTGCTGAGAGAGGCTCCAGGTTGGCAGCCAGCAAGAAAATGAAGATCAGGCTGGGTTCAGTGGCTCACTCCTGTAATCCTGGCACTTGGGGAGGCCGAGGCAGGCAGGTGATGAAGTCAGGAGTTTGAGACCAGCCCAGCCAACGTAGTGAAACTCTGTCTGTACTAAAACTACAAAAAATTAGCTGGAGTAGTGGCGGGCACCTGTAGTCCCAGCTACTTGGGAGGCTGAGGCATGAGAATCGCTTGATCCTGGGAGGCAGAGGTTGTAGTGAGCCAAGATCGTGCTACTGTACTCCAGCTGGGGTGACAGTGTGAGACTCTGTCTCAAAAAATAAATAAATAAATAAATAAATAAATAAAAATCAAAATAAGAGAAAATGACCCAAGTCCTACAACTTGAAGAAACTAAATTTTACCACTGTTAAGACTGAGCTTGGAAGCAGATTTCCCCCAAAACCCCCAGAAGAGAACCTAACCTGGCTCACACCTAGATTTCAGACTTGTTACACCCTAAGCAGAGAACCCACTCATGCAGTGCTGGACTTCTGACCTACACAACTGTGAGTTAAAAAATGGGTAGTGTTTTAAGCCATTAAGTTGGTAGAAATTTGTTTTACAGCAAATAGAAAACTAAACCCTCAAACTGCTGTAGGACTTACCAACACTATATCAACAGGAATTGGGGAGTACATGTAGGACTGGATTCTGAGACTGCTGGATTAAAGGGACAAAACATAAAGTTGTTTATTGATTTGACAAGTCTCTCCAATCTACAGGATTTAATACTGGGAAAAGACTCCAGAGTGTGGTGGTTTTTCCTAGAAGCATAGAAAAGTGATGACCCACAATAAATGAAGTATTAAATACCTGAATTGCCATAGTAAGCAATGGAAGAAAGGATTTAAGAGGCTCAGAGAATTGGACATGCTCTGAAACTGCTCCCTCCCCAGGCAATATAGTAAATCAAAAGCAATATTTCATCCTAAAGAAGTGGCACAAACCAATGTAACCCTTTAAGACCTAAAGAATGCAAGAGTGATGCTCCCCTTCATGTTGCCACTTAATTCACCAGTCTGGCTCCTGCAGAAACTAGACAGATTTTGGAGGAAGACAGTTGTCTACCACAAACTCCACTAAATAGTATTCCCAATTACAGCTTCTGTGTCAATGTGGAATGCTTTCTATGTATTGATGTGGCTTCAAGTAAGTTATATGTAGCTAACAAGCTGGTAAATGTATTTTTTCCACCCCTATCAAAAACAGAATTAGGGATAATCACTCTGTGGTTCTTCCCGTATATACATGTTAAATACATTTGTATGCCTTATTTCCTAACAAACAAACAAGCATAATAGAATCAGAAAACTTTTCATTCACTGCTGACAGACAAGTGTATACATTCACAGTCTTGCTCCAGGGCTGCATCAACTTGTCTTCCCTCTGTTTTAATATAGTCAGGACAAACCTGGACCAGCTGGACATCTTACAGAACATCACGCTCCTCCACCTAACAGTGATAGGTAACATCAGGAAGCCTTTGTGAGACATCAGCAAAATGACAGATTATTGCATTTTGAACTTCCTGCCTTGAAAAGGGATAACACAGAGCTTATTAGGCCCCTCTTTTTTGTCAGAAAATTTCCACAGCTAAGAATACTGCTCCAACCCATATACCAGGTGACAGGAAAAGCTACCAGTTTAGTGAAGAAAGTGGCTTTGTAGCGAGTCCGTGCTGTGGTGATAGTAGCCCTACCTCCTTGGCCATACAATCTTGCATTCCCTATGGTATTAGAGGTATCAGGGATGGGAAGAGATGCTCTGTGGTGTTCTGGGGTAGAGACCTATGCAAGTGGGCACTAAATGTGAAAATATTTGTATCACATGTATGCACTTAGACAGCATTCACCGTGGAGAAGGCATTAAGCAATCAGCTAGACCAACAACTCACCTAGTTGATATCAGCTGGTCTCCTCTTCATCTATACCAGTACTGTTACAATGGGCATATGAATGGGTGACCATGATGGCAAAGCTGGAGGCCAGGCATGGACAAAACAGCATAGACTCTCACTTATCAAAACTTAGGAAGCCACTGTTCCTATCAGATGTCCAGTCTTTCAGCAGCAGAAACGAATACTGAGTCTGTCAATGTGGCACCATCTCTCAACTCCTTACCCTCAATCAGTTACTTAATAATAAGTTGATTACATTAGCCCTCCTTCAGACCGCAAGGAGCAGCTATTTATTTTGATAGAAAGAGATAGATATTCAGGTATAGATTTGCCTTTCTTGCCTGCAGAGCCTCAACCAGCATTCTTACCTGAGGGTTTACGGCATTTTCTCATTTGTATGGCATTCTAACCTACATTGTGTTAGACTAAAGAACCACTTTGATGGCAAACAAAGTATAGGAGTGGGTGTATAACCATTGGACCCACTGGGCACATCACATACTGCACCCCCCAGAAGGCTGACAACCTTACAGAGCAATAAAATGGCCTATTAAGGGTATAGCTGAAATGTCAGCTCAGAGGCAATGCCTAGCAATGGTGGGACACCATCCTCCAGTATATTACTCCAATATGAACTTCAACCAATGGTTCTCAGCCAGGGGCAGTTTTGCCCCTGGAGAAATATTTGACAATGTCTGGAGACACATTTTTGTTGTCATAATGAGTGGAGTCGGGGGTCTTGGGGAAAGGAACTGGGGTAGGTTGTATTTTACTGGTATCTAGTGGATAGCGGGCAAAAGTACACTAAACATCTTACAATGCATAGAGCAGCCTCCACAAACAACAAATTATTCAGCTCAAAATATTAATAATGCCAAGGTTGAGAAACCCTGCTTTAAACCAGTGACCTTTACATGATGCTGTTTCCCTGTAGTTCAAATTCATTGATCTGGGACCCATGAGTTTTGTTGCAGTTGCTGTTTTGAGGCAGAGTCTTGCTCTGTCGCCTAGTCTGGATTGCAGTGGTGTGATATCGGCTCACTGCAACCTCCGCCTCCTGGGTTCAAGAGATTCTTCTGCCTCAGCCTCCTGAGTAGCTGGGATTATAGAAAAGCACCATCATGCTCATCTAATTTTTGTATTTTTAGTAGAGACGGGATTTCCCCATGTTGGTCGGGCTAGTCTAAAACTCCTGACCTGATGATCTGCCCACCTCGGCCTCCCAAAGTGCTGGGATTACAGGCGTGAGCCGCTGAGCCTGGCTGACCCATGAGTTAAAAGCCAAGGAGCCCCACTTACCATCACTACCATTGACCCTCTTCAGGAATGTTTTCTATTTCTACAACTCTGGGCTTCATGAGTTTAGAGGTTTAGTTTCCAAATACACAAGAGTCTCATTGGACTAAAAGCTACAGCTGTTTCCGGGGCACTTCAGGTTTATATTACCAAGGGAGAAGCAGGCAAGAGGAGGAGTGACTCTCTTGGCAGGTGTATCAACCCTAATTATCATGAGGACTTAGAACTGTTTTTACTTACTGGAGCAGAAAAATACACTTGACTTCTACAAGGACTTAGAGCTGTTTTTACTTCATGGGGCATGAAAAGTACACTTGAGCATCATCTCTTGGTAACCCCTTCCCCAATTTTGATGTTAGAAGGACAAAGGCAGTACTTGGGGCCTGAGGAAGGCACAGTTACTATGGGCTTAGACCTTTGAAGATGAGGGTCTCAGTCACACTACCAGGAAAAACATCAAGGCTAACAGAATGCTCCCTGAAGGTAAAAGGAATCTAGAATGCATAACAGAAGAGAGTCATGAGCATCAGTTGTGGTCTGGAGACCAGTTACAGAGGTAAAGATTATGTTTTGTTCCACTGACATTCCTCTTATAAAAGATGCCCATGGAATCCTGGAGGAGCTGCTTCTGGAAGTTATGATGAAGAGTGGATCTGAGCATTATACAGGACAAACTTTAATGGATGTTGTGATGTGCTACTCAGATGCCCCTTCAGAGCTGAAGAGTTTCTTCTCCCCTCTGGGAATGCTGCCAGCAGACAGCCTTTAGCTTCCAGACATCTTAGAAACTGCCTAGGCTGAAGAGCGTGGCCTCTCTTAAGGCCATACTTCTTTCCCAGACCATGTTTGATGACTTGTTGATGCAGAAGTATAAAGGCCTCATCCCTTTGCTCCAATGTAATATAATTCAGAATGGCCATCTCAACTATAGAATTCCTTGTGGGCTGGCTGTGGTGGCTCATGCCTGTAATTCTAGCTACTTGGGAGGCTGAAACAGGAGGATCGCTTGAAGCCAGGAGTTCCAGACCAGCCTGGGTAACCATTTCTTTAAAAAAAAAAAAAAAAAAAAAATTAGCTAGACAAACTACAGGCATGAACCTGTAGTCCTAGCTACTTAGGAAGTTGAGATGGAAGGATCACTTGATCCCAGGAGGTCTTAGCTGCAGTAAGCCATGATTGTACCACTGTTCTCCAACCTAGGTGACTGAGTGAGACCCTATCTCTTAAAACCAAACCAAAAAACCCCAACAAACCCCTTATAGAATCTACTGAAGCTTTTCTTGAGAGTGCATCACAGCCCAGCTTTTCCCTCTACTCAGTACTCCTTGATTCCCTTCCCTTCAACTTGTGACAATCTTAAGAACCTTCCTTCTGGCTATAATCTCTATCTCAGCCTGCTTCCTCAGGAACCCCATCTATGGCCTTTTACAAATTGAGCCAAGGCAGTAGCAATGGAGCCAGTGTAGAATTTTCAGGATATTTTAAGGAGAAATAGAGTTCATTACCAATTGGCTGTAAAAGGAGAGGAAGATGAAGACTTAATGATAACTTCCATGTTTACTTGACAACTGGGTAGTCAATGGTGCATTCAAAGAATATAAAAGTAGGAGCAGAGTTTTGGAGAGAAATGACCAATTTCTCATACATTTTCATCATGTATAGTAAGGAAAATGCAACAACATAATATGTGGAAAGTTATTAGATTTAACCATAAATTGCCACTTTTATGGGTCAAATTTGTTAAATATTGGCAATTTCAAGTGGGTTAAACTAATAATTATATATTAACTTCTACATAGGAAAATTTGCTATTTTTATTAAACTTTATGTAGGCCATATAAGATTTCAGAAAGGCAATATGTGTCAGATTGAAAAGATAATCTTTTAGATAATGTGTCATTTACATTTAAACTTCCAGGCAAGAATATAAGTCACAGATTGTTGCTTTAAGGCACGTTAGGGGATCTTGATGAAGATTGGGAACTTTGATTTACATCTATTTTCTTAGAAGTTGAGACATAATTGCCGTAAGTAGAGCTAGGAAAGGTCACAGATAACCTAATTTCTATGGTAAAGTTTTCTATAACATGCTATCATCTGTCTTAAATTAAAAAAAAAAAAAAAAACTAGGACACACTTGGATCCCATGGCATTTGTTGCCTTTCAGCAGGCTCATTGGCAGAACACAGAATGCCTACATGTAGTTTTTAGGTGAGTCACAGCTAAATCATACTGTGCCTTCACCTTTATGGGCTGAATAGTACACTCAATATACAAGTTCTTCTGAGGTTATAGCAGGTAGTACTGGGTGAATATGGGCATCCAAATATTACTGATATAACTGATTCAACGTGGTATTTTAGAGAGTAGAATTAAAAATAGGCTCTGTGGTGCTTTCTACTGTTCCAAGCCTCAGAATATTGTTTCCATTCCTTTATTTAGAGAAGTAACCCACTAAATATATATTAGTATGATTTTTTAAATACAGGTAAACATGTAATTTCTATTTACATTTTAAATACAGGTAATCACAGCTAATACTCTGTTAAAACTTTAGGTCCGTAGACCTGGAGAGATTAAAAAAAATTAGAATAGGTCCATGCAGAATGAAAAACAACCACCACCTTCTCTTAAAGATAAGGCATAGGTTCAAGGACAGAGGCAGTGACATCATTTGTCTGGTAGGATAGATAATAGAAGTGACAGAAGTGGAGAAAAGTAATAAGACATATATCAATCAGAATACCCTAGGTTATTCTGAAGTAACAAAAACCCTGAAAATCCTTATGGCTTAAAACCACCAAGTGTATTTTTTCCTCACATTATATGTTCATTGCAAGTTGGATGTGCCTTCCACTCCACATGGTTTTTACTACAGGATCCACATTGAACAAGATACCACTGCTTCTAACACTGCAAGTCATCCAAAGTGAACAGAGAATGTGATTCATTACATACTTTTAATGCTTGTGTCCAGAGTAACACACATCCCTTTTATTTACCTTCCACTAACACTTCGTTGTCTAAAGTAAGTTCAAGGCCACAGATAACTTCAAGAGACATGAGAAGGCATACTACTACAAATACAGATATTTGGTGAGTGGTACTAAAGACAAACTAATATTACCACTTTCTAATCTGTGGTTAGTTGAGATCAAAGGCAATGTTGGGGGGAGAGGCAGACATGAGAAATCTTGAACAGGGTGATGAAAATTTAGAGTAAAGATAGAACCATGCAGCTAGAATATATAGATCAGGCTTTGGGTTAGTTTCAGGTTTTTTCCCCCTTCTTTTTTGAGACAGGGTCTCACCCTGTCACTGAGGCTGGAGTGCAGTGGCTTGATCTCAGTTCAACTGCAGCCTCGACCTCCCAGGCTCAGAGCAGCATGCTGAAGGGTAAGTTCCTTGGTGATAAATATTAGTTTGTTTCCAAATTTTGCAAAAATAATGCCATAATGAATAACCTGTCAATTAGTCAGAGTACTGGCAGGAAGCAGCTGGCACACTCAGACTGGGTTATTGAGGAACAGCTAATAAAATTATTATTCATAGAGATGTAAAGAAGGGTCAAGGGAAACAAAAAATGTTAAGACAAATGCTAGTATCATTTGAGAGTCATTTCCCCTCCCCTCATTTGGCCTAAAATTATAAGAGCAGTTACCAAAATCTGGAAGACCACTGTCATTAAAGTGGTAGCTATAGCTGTTAGACAGGGCTGCCTGATAGAAGCAGGTTGAGGAATATTGACTTAGCCCAGAAGGAGGTGAGAAGTAAATACCCCGGACTTACTTTCCTCCTGCCTCTCAGTCTCTGACTGATGTCTTCTATGGGCCAAACCTAAGTGGAAACCAGAGGAATCTAGTTAAAGTAGTCCGAGGGTTAATGAACTATGGCCTGCAGGCCAAATCCTGTCCATGGCCTGCTTTTGTAAACAAGATTTATTGCAACACAGCTATGTTCATATGTTTATGTATTATCTGTGCCTGCTTTCACACCACAACAACAGTTTAGTAGTTAGAGACTATATGGCCCTCAGTTACTAAAATATATTCCCCCTGGCTCTTTATGGAAAATATTTGCTGACCCAAATTGATATAGGTCAAAAAGTTCAGTCTCAGTCTCTGAGCAGTGTGTAGAAAGGTGCATAAGAGATATGGAGTGGCAAACAAAAGGCTATTCAGCATAAATAGTAATTTCACATTATGACAGTATATATTAGAAATAGATTGCTAAAAGTGTGATTGCCGGATCAAAGGTAAATAGCTCTGTAAATTTCCTAGGTATCAGCGAGCTTGCCTTCATTGGTGTTATACCATTTGACATTGTCACCGGCAACATATGAGTGGTCCCATTTACCCACAGACTGTCTAACAGAATATATCCAACATGTATAGGCTCTTGCCTATCTGATAGGGAAGAAGTAGTATCATAATATATGGCTTAATTTGCATCTCAAATTATGAATAAAATTGAACAACTTTTTGGATATGCAAGGGACCTTTTCATTTCTTCTCTCTTCTCTAAGCTATTTGTTTATAGAAGATGTAATATTTTTTCATCGGAGTACAACATACTGTAAAGTTTACAACATGCGAAAATATATAATTCAATGAATCTTTTTTACAAAGTAAATATTCTGATGTAACAACCAGCTAGGTCAAATTATAAAGATTATATCTTTTTTTTTTTTTTTTTTGAGATGGAGTTTCGCTCTTGTTACCCAGGCTGGAGTGCAATGGCGTGATCTCGGCTCACCACAACCTCCACCTCTTGGGTTCAGGCAATTCTCCTGCCTCAGCCTGCCGAGTAGCCGGGATTACAGGCACGTGCCACCACGCACAGCTAATTTTTTGTATTTTTAGTAGAGATGGGGTTTCACCATGTTGACCAGGATGGTCTTGATCTCTTGACCTCGTGATCCACCCACCTCGGCCTCCCAAAGTGCTGGGATTACAGGCTTGAGCCACCGCGCCCGGCCCAACATTATATCTTTGAAAACTTCCTCATGCTTCCTCTATTTGTCCTCCTAAAATTAATCATTATTCTGTTTACCATTAATTAGTTTGAATTGTAACTTTCTGTAAACAAAATTGCATATATTTTTTGTCTGATTTCTTTCACTCATCATTATGTCTGTGAGCTTTATCTGTATTTTTGGTGAAATTTTCTCTTTTTTAATTTTAATATAACTAATTTTTGAAATATATAATTTAGTTAGTCATTATATTAATAGCCATTTGAATAATTCCTTTTTGGACTTAAGACTAGTACTGCTATAGACATTCATATACATGTACTTCGGTGCATATATGTGTACATTTCTATAGGTTATGTATCTAGCATTGAACTTGTAGATCATGAAGTATATGACTTTGGCTTTAGTCAGTACTGCCAAAGATTTTCCAAAGTTGTTATATCAATTTTCAGTCCTTTCAGTAGTATATTAGAGTTCCAGTTGCTACATGTTCTTGCTATAACTTGGTGTGGTCAGAATTTTACATTTAGGCCTATAAATTTTCATATCCATATGTGAAAAAATTAACTGTAGTCTCTAACACACTCCATTCACAAAAATTTATTACAAATGAATTATAGATATGTGTGCTTTTAAAACCCCTTCATGAGAAAGATTTATGGTCTATACCAGAGTAAGTTATGCCTTTCTTTATAATTCACTTCAGTACATTATGCATCACATCTCCCAATTTTCTCCTGTCTTGAACAGGAATGTCTGTATCTGTCATTTTATGTCTGCCTCACCATTTTTGTTGGGTAGCAGATAGCTTGTCTTCCTGGTTTCACGAGTTCACAGATATAGAAGAGCTGTGCTCCCAGAGCTATACTTAAGGAACTGTACTCAAGGAGACTCCTTCATATACTTGGACATGATTCAGATGAGGAGATACTGGACTTTCATCTGATACCATAATGGCCTGAGTTTTATAGAGACATAAGAGATAGTTCACATATTTTGTATGTGTAAGAAATGAGAATCATTGGGAGCCACAGGAAAGACAATGGTAGGCTGCTTATAAACTGAATCCCTGTCATCTCTACCTTCTTGTATTCAGTCCCATGTGTAACTCCTTCCTCTTGTGTAAGGGCTGGACTTAATTACTCTCTTCCAAACAACAGAACATGGCAAAAGTGATGGATGTCAATTCTGAAATAAGGTTATAAAAACCATGACTTCCCTCTTGCTGTTGACAGCTGATATGATACCTCGGTTCCTGTCTTCTTAAAATAATTTAAAGAAGAGACACCTAGCAAAGGGGTATAGTATAGAATAATTTATTTCAAAAAGAAAAAGAACTTTTTGAAAGTTAGGTGCAAAATAGGCAGGGGACATGGATGACAACACAGATAACTCCCTCTCCTAGCCAAGGGCTCAGATTCCCTTGGCTAGGAGAGGGAGCACCCCAATCACTTGTAGTTTCCAGGTAAAGCGACACCTCATCCTGCTTCAGCTCACCCTCTGTGAGCTGCACCCATTGTCCAATCAGTCCCAGTGAGATGAACCAGGTACCTCAGTTGGAAATGCAGAAATCACCCACAATAATAAATGTTGTTTAAGCCACTTAATTTTAGAATAATTTGTTGTGAAATCATAGATTACTAATATACAGCAAAGCATTGTACAGCTGAAGGGTTATCAATTCAAGACCCTTCCTTATTTGACAGTAGAGAAAAATGAATCCCCGTGATAATTAAGAACATAAAATATGCCAGAATTATGTTAGTATGATGAAGGGCTTTTTTTTTAAGATAAAAGAAGTTTCAATCACATAGAGATAGTGGGTTTTTTTAAAAAATAATTACTGAAACAATCATAAAGCCGGGAAGGAATTTAGAGATCAGTTAGTAGTATCCACTTATTTTATAGAGGAAGAAACTAAAATATACTTTTAAAAATTCCCTTTTGTGATTGCCTTCTAAAGTCGTTTATGAGCTACATGAGAAAACCAGGCTCATAACTTTGTAGTTCACCTTTTTTGAAACCCAAACATTACAATCCAATTTAACCAACTACTTTATTCACTACTCTTGACTTTCGGCAGGCTCTAAAAAAATCAAATCCTCTGTCAAAGGAAGAAGATTTGCCACTATTGAGGATAGTCAAAGAAATTAGCTTCAGGCTCTGAAAGCAATTTCAGGAGGAGTTCTAAAACTGTTTTAAGAAATGGCAGTACTGCTGGAATAAATGTATATCCTGTCAGGGCAGCTACTTTGAAAGGGACATAGTAATTTGGATCTGCAATTTCTGCATTGTTTCTTGAAGAGTAGAAACACATTCTTTAACAAGTGTGCAGAAAATGATGGCCATCCATTCCACAACAACTATAACAACAAAAGTTTAAATAAAAGGTTTCAAACAGTGCTTTAATCTTTGCTCAGCCATCTGCACCTGTAATATTGAATGTAACCTCTCTGCATTTTGTAGTTATTGACAATTTGGGTCTATGACATTCTTACCAGGAATTATTTACTATTGAATTATTTAATATTTTCCTTCAATATTATATCTGATAGCAGAACTAGATTTACAGTTATATAAACTATCTTCCCTTAGTCCTTTTCATCATTCCATATATTTCATACTTTCTTTCTGTGTGTGCATCTTGATTGATATTTAAAATGTTACTATTAGAGTTTTATGACATAGATTCTGAATTGCAAATAAGTTTTTAAGTGCCTTACTTTGTTCAGTTGTTTGTGGCAATCTGGAACGCCAATATTGAGGCAGATTCCGTGGCTTGATCTGGTATTAGTGGGAAATAAGCCCATGTTTTGTTATGTCTGCCATCATCACAGAGGAAGGGTAACCACATATATATTTGCTGATCCTTCTTAGGATAATTGCCTTGGCCCTTATTGCAATAAAAATATCTCTAGAGTGGATAATTTTTACTAGATTGTCATCCAATTATACCTTCGAAGTAATAGAAGTCTTCCTTGATGCAGAAGGGGAGACTATATTCAGCTGGTCTGTATTGGAAATGGGGGATTTCATTACAAGGGAAAATGAAACAGAATTGTTACAAAGATGGTCTAAGGACCCATACCTCACAGTTTTATCTTGGTTCATCCCTAATTACTTTTAAGTGTTTCTTCAATTTGGTATAATTATCTCTTCTCACCATTTAGGAATACTGCAGAAACCTGAAAGACTCATATTGTTACTATGGTTCTAAGGTCACTGATTTAATCTCAGCATATTGTGTCAAGAGTTGATTTTTCCAAGCTATGATTTGCCTGGAGGAAGGGCAGAATTTATTGTGGTCTTAGTACATGTCAGAAACCCTTGGGGGAAGTATTTTGTTGTGTTCCTGGAGAGTGAATACAGGAAGTAATCCTGTAGTTCTCTGTCCCACTCACATCTATGGTCAGTGTCCAGTATTGAATGCAGTCAATGCCCTGTGTTTGGTTTCTATTGTCCTTTCACCTATGCCTGGGTTTCAGAGATTATGAATTTGATAAAGCAAAACTCCTTTCTCTGTCTGTAGTAATAACTGAGTACAAAATAGTAAGCAATCAGAAAAGTTGAGGACAACTAACAGGGATAAACTTGGATTCTAAGAACCTGAATCAGTCCATGGTACTCTAGGTTTATCCTAGTATTTATTACCTGTATAGCTTCTTCTTTCCTACGTTCTCCTTTTCTTTCTCCTCTCAGTGGTCTGTGTCTCTAGCTAAACCTCCTATTGATGCTCCTTTCTTTCTCTTATTTTTCTACCTCGCTTTTCTGTAGTCATTCAGAACTAAATAGTGTCGACCTCTGAACCAATCTATAGTGTATTCTGTGACCTGAATCCCATTTTCTCAGCTACCAATAAATTGCAATTCATTCCTCACAGCTTCCTGACATAACCTCTGACTGGTTCATACTAAATCTTTACTATATCCCAGAAATGTAACCTGGTCTAGACTCTAGCTCACTTTTATGGTAACTCAGTATGCCTCTCTAGGAGGAGAGTTATCCTAGTTTTTTTTTTCCTTAATGTTTGAGATGGTATTTCAACATTTCGGAGGAAATATTAACTGTGGACAAAGACTTTTAAAAATACCTTCATTTTAATGTCATTGTAGCTTGAAGAAACATGATACTTTTTAATGGAATGACAACTTTACTTTCTTCCCATTCAATTAAGAAAAAAATGGAAAATTAACAATGTATACATATTTTCTGAAGTCAAGGCTTTGCTTTGGTGTATTGGGAACTTTTCTGAACTCTTTCTATGAGAATTAATTGGATGTAAGTATAAAATGAATTACACTTCACATCAGTGATTGGAAGCATACCAACTGGCTCATCTAAAAGTGTAACTAATTCACTACTGGTAAATTCTCAAAAATTCTTAACAATTCACCACTTTGGCAAATCTCAATTTGCCAAGTGAGGTAGAAAAAAAGTAATTACAGCCTTTTATTTCTGATTATGTAATGTAAGTGTATAGTTGAGTATCAGTGACATAATTCATTTATGCTTAACAGATGAGTGATCCAACACTACCAAACACTGCTTTGCAGCATGACTACCACCTGCCACTGCCAATGAGAAACACCACAGACTCACCATCTTTCATGGAATCCTTACCAAATGCAGAGTTTACTGTTAGTTGTATGTAATAATCCTGTTTCTAGTGTCTGTTATGGATCTTAGATAGAAGATAGGCTATAAATTATTTCAGTGGAGAATGGAAGAGAAAGATACATTGTGAACAGTTTATTCCTATAACATTGAAAGATAATCTTCATCTCCTAATTGTAGGAGTGATGCTTGCTATAGAGTGGTTAATTGGTAGCCATGCATGTCCATCCTCCGAGCAAGAGTAGAGTCCTGAGTTTACCTAAGGGCTACCTAGCTCCATTGGAAATGCTCTGCTCCCTTGTTCAACAGCTATTTTGTGTTTGGCTAGTCTCAATTAACGCACATTTAAAAGTAGTTGTATGGTCAGGAAAAGCTTTCCAAAAACTTCCAAAGTGGCATTTATATCTGTCTCAGAATAGAACATCAGTGACCAAAAGGATGCTTTGAAGTAAATGAAAGAAATAATTCTGAAAAAAGAGAATAAGGGGGCTAGAAAGCAAGGTATCTTTGAGCAAGTTGGTCTGTTGCTGTTGCTAAATGGTCACATCTCTTCCCATTATTACCAAGAATTAAAGCTACTGGAAGAAAGAACCAAAGAAAAAAACATAAAAGGTGCAGCTTGAGGGCGAATGTCAGCAAAAAGAGGGAAAGCCTGTGTTGGGGTCCGGCACGTCTGCCGGGGGGCTACCGACCTGCGGGAGTCCCTGAGACCGCCAACATAGATGTCTCGTTCAACCTGAGGGAGAGAGTGCATGGAAATGAAAGAAAAGAGAAAAGTGGAGTCTGGAGGGCTGGCTTAGGCTATGTCCAAGCAGCAATTTTATTTTTGCAATATGTTCCATTATATACTTTTCTGAAGTTAATGTTGTTTACGCCAGATCAACATACTTAAGTTACAGTAAGCAAGTTACACCCACTAAGTTACACCCAGTAAGTAAGTTAAGCCCAGTAAGTCAGTTACGCCCAGTAAGTTATGGTAAGTAAGTTACGTCCAGTAAGTAAGTTATGCCCAGTAAGTTACGGTAAGTAAGTTACGGTTACGCCCAGTAAGTTTTGGTAAGTAAGTTACAGTTATACCCAGTAAGTTATGGTAAGTAAGTTACCAAGTGTAAATACTTAAGTTAATATTTTACAATGAAGGTAACAAGGGTCCAAAATGAACACAATCAAGCAATAAACCATAAGGAGCTGAAAGTGGACACAATGCCTCTCAAGTCCTCATATCCATAAAGTAATGTCTGTTAATTATTTTGAATAGCATAGTCCCTCTCTCGGTTCCTGCTTTCCCTCAGCTCGACTCCCCCAACCAGGGATCTGTGTCCGGGCTCAAGCTCACCATATGGCGAGGCCCATTTCCTAGGGGCCTCACACGAGAGCAATCCCCACAGATCCCTCAAGCCTGCAGGGAGAATCAAAATCAGCATGGAAGAGATAGACTATAGGAAATAATAAATAAAAACATCCTTGAGTCACAGAATTAAAAGCATTAAGGCAATAAGTAGCAAAAAAAAATTTTTTTAGGAAGAAAAACTGAAAAGTAGGGCAAACTTACATGGATTTGTGGTCTAGAAAAAATGGTTCCATCTAGATTCAAGTTGCAGAAGGCATATTCTGTATTACCACAACAGGAATATGGATAGAGATAGAAACTTCTAAAGATGGTAGATGGGCAGCTCAAATACTAGAATGAATGAGGATATTTATTGAGAGAAGTAAAAGAAAAAAAGCTTACATGGAAGATAGAAGAGAAGTCTCACCCAAGATCCTTGCAAAAAATCCCCAGCAGAAGCTAAGAACCTGTTCACTGACATTTAACACAATTTTTCCTTAAGAGGACAGATTGAAGTAACAGATATTCAACCCAAAGAATCTCTTTTATCAAATATCTGCTGAATATTGGCCACAAGAGAATCTGAGTAACATCTATAACTCTTCTTCTTCTTCTATTTTTTTGAATTGGAGTTTCACTCTTGTTGCCCAGGCTGGAGTGCAATGGTGCAATCTCAGCTTATTGCAACCTATGCCTCCTGGGTTCAAGCAATTCCCTTGTCTCAGCCTCCCAAGTAGCTGGGATTATAGGCACATGCCACCACACCTGGCTAAATTTTGTATGTGTAGTAGAGACAGAGTTCATCATATTGGTCAGGCTAGTCTTGAACTCCTGACCTCAGGTGATCCACCTGCCTTGGCCTCCCAAAGTGCTAGGATTACAAGCATGAGCCACCATGCCCAGCCTATAACTTGTCTTAGAGTGCCTTTGTTAGGGAGTCTCTTTGATTACTCTGTTTATCTGTATGTCTGATAGATGAGACAGAACCTTTCTATTCTCAAATAAGGCAGGAAGAAGTTATAATTAGATTTTACCAAACTCACACTTTCTACCTTGAGGAAACTTTAAAGGCCCAAATCCCCTGTGCTGGGATGATTTTAGGTTACCCTAAAGGTTACCCCAACCCCTGTTTTGGGGATTGGATGGAGCTTCTGAGTAGAGGCAGATTTATCCTGAAGCTAATAATGAGAGAACTTTAGGGCCACCTCACTTGTATGACCTCAAAACAGAAGTTAATACTTTGAGTATGATCTGGGTTTTTTGTTCATATTTCAATGTTCTTTTTGATGTTAGAATAATCTCTATTAATTTTATCATTTTTATCCTTTTTGCTTCATACTCCATTACTCCATTATTTTTTGTCTGAACTTTCTTATTTCTTTAATAAATTTATTTCTATTATCTTAATAATAGAGATAAATCTATCTTTACTAATTTTATCATTCTTCATCCTTTTTGCTTTATACTCCATTATTTTTTATCTGAACTTTCTTAGTTCTTTAATAAATAAATGTATGTAAGACAAAGGAATCGTTTATACAGTCTAAGTCAGTGTGTATACTTTCCCATTTTTTTCACTGAAACATTTAAGAAGTGGTTATAGAATGGGTCTCTAAATATCCATAACAGGCCATTTCTTTCTGTCTTATAACAGGTTCTATGTGTGGACTTTATTGAGTTCTAAAGAATTCAGTCAATACTGCTGAGAACCCAGCTACAAATAACTCCCTTGCATATATTTTCTGGTTTCACCACTTGAGAGGTATATTAGTCAGGTTTCTCCAGAAAGATGAAACCAGCCGTCTAGGTATCCCTCAAACCAGTCAAGTTGACACCTAAAATTGACGATCATAAGACAGATTGCACCTCTTACCATATTCTCATTAAAGGAAAAAAAACTCAAGTAAGCATAATGTCCACTATTTATTTATTTATTTATTTATTTATTTATTTATTTAGAGATGGAGTTTTGCTCTTGTTGCTCAGGCTGGAGTGCAATGGCACCATCTTGGCTCACTGCAACCTTTGCCTCCTGGCTTCATGTGATCCTCCTGCCTCAGCCTCCCAAGTAGCTGTGATTACAGGCACCTGCCACCATGCCCAGCTCATTTTCTTTTGTATTTTTTGTATTTTTAGTAGAGACAGAATTTCACCATGTTGGCCAGGCTGGTCTCGACCTCCGGACCTCAGGTGATCCGTCCCCCTCGGCCTCACAAAGTGCTGGGATTACAAGCATGAACCACCACGCCTGGCCATGTCCACTCTTTTTAGAACACTTTGGACATAAGTTTATCTTGGTAAATGTGTATTCTTTTGCTTAAAGACCCTTAAGTTTTAAAAGTTTCAGTACCACAAGGCATACCTCAGCTCCCAGCTCAGATTTCAATCTCTCATTGCCCGCTCTTAAAGAGTTAAGCATTGTTAGCTTGAAGAATCAGAGCTGTTCAAATTATTTCAGAGGCTACCTTTAGCCAGGTGGCTGAAAGCTTTTTGGTTGTCATCTGGACATATATTGACATTGCAATTGATAGAGGATAAAGAGTGATTAATTATTGCAGACCCATCCTTTTTATATTGTTGTAATGAAAAGATTTAAAGTACTATACTGTCTAGACTAAGGAGTCTATCTAATCACATAATGTTCCGAGATCTGCCAATATTTGAGAAGAACAGGGAGTCTTCTCAAATATTGGCAGATCTCGGAACATTATGTGATTCAAATGTAGGGAATTACTGTCAGGTGGGACTGGGAGTTGGGGAGGGTGAAAGGGGGTAGAAATTCAATACAGTATTTGTTAACTTCTTATAGAATAAAAATAATTAATTTTGTTTGCTTATTTTAATTATCATTTCCAATCAGATGCTCATTAAATTATTTTCTGTTTAAAATCCCAAATTAAGAGCCTTTACCAGGCATTGCTTATGGCAGAAACACCTAGTACAGGGACCAATGAATGCCTGGTTAATACAGTATTGCTTAAGAAAGAATGAAAGGAGGTAGAGTTTCACTATTAACATAGTAGTGAAGATCGCACCTCGAAGCCTTTAAACTTTTGTGAAGAAAATAATTAGGCTGGGCAGAGTGGGTCAGACCTGTAATTTCAGCACTTTGGGAGGCAGAGGTGTGTGGATCCTGTCTCTGCAAAAAATTAGCCAGGCGTGGTGGCCAGCTCCTATAATCCCAGCTACTCAAGAGGCTGAGGCAGGAGAATTGCTTGAACCTGGGAGGTGGAGGTTGAAGTGAGCCGAGATCGTGCCATTGCACTCCAGCTGGGGTAACAAAAGCGAAACTCCATCTCAAAAAAAAAAAAAAAAAGAAAGAAAGAAAAAATAATTGGCAAACATTCTACTCTCCACCCTAGAGGGAATTTAGGAATTAATCCTATCTGGGAGTCACTCTAAGAAAAAAAAACAGAGTCAATATTAAAGGCTAATGTAATTAATTTCTTATTCAACTAGAACCTTCAGGCTGAAGAAGGAGGAAACTAAATGCTACTCGATATAATTACAGGGCTCAGAGAAAGAGAAGGTAGGGGTGTCTTGATAATTAAGAACATTACTTCCTCAATTTTTTTTCATCTGGTGGCCCCAATTCAGTGGATAGGTATATTTTCTTTGGCCTCGTCAGCATTCTAAAAATTGGACATTTCACATGTAATCTAGATTTCTGAAGAGAAGGAGAAAAATGTAGCAACACTGTCTGCATTCCTGCAAAACAGGATTTGTTGGGAGGCCTGTAACAACTGTGCCCTTTGCAAAGGCATGCAAGCTCATTCTGCTTTGCTTTGCCCTGATTCCGGTCTCTCCCTATTAATGACAGCAAATCCACTTCACTCATTTACATTACCTGCTTGAAGTCTGAATGCCTCAATTATGATTGTTAGTTCGGAATGCCCTATTACCCCCATCGTAATGAATTTTCTTGGATATGTGTTTCACTTAAAAGTTATTTAATTATAGGGATCTGCTCAACTGTATCACATACTGATGTAAATATTGGAAAAAAAATGCAGCTGGGCCCAGTGGCTCACACCTGTAATACCAGCACTTTGAGATGCCAAGGCAGGTAGATTGCTTGAGCTGAGGAGTTCAATACCAGCTTGGCAACATAGTGAGACCTCATCTCTCTTAAAATTCAAAAACATTAGCTGGGCGTGGGAGCGCATGATTTTAGTCCTGGCTACTCAAGGGTTCTGAGGCAGGAAGATGACTTGAGCTTGAGCAGTTGAGGCTGCAGTGAGCCCTGATCATACCACTGCACTCCAGCCTTGGTGACAGAACAAGACTGTCTCAAAAAAAAAAAAAATTCCAAAAGAGCTTCCTTCTTCTCCATTAACAATGGCTCAGAGCTGTTACTCCTCACCTGTTCTATAAGATGTGGGTATTCACCTGCTTCACTGAATATCTTGTCAAACCCTGGGGCTGCTTTTCTCTTTCAAGCCTGGGACTTGGGTGTTTATGTTAAAGAAGGAGGGAGAATGGATTCAGGAGAGGTGGGGTGTTCTAGGTAGGTGTAGGAATTTAGGCAGATGACTAGAAGATAGGGATGCTTGGAGGAGTGCATGTGTGTACCCAAAGACATGGGAACTGTGTGAAATGCAAAGAAACCCTGGAGGTGAGCTCTTTTGCAGGGCCCAATTCTTAGGTGCCTTTTCTTTCATTACTTAAGTACAACCTTTCCCCATCTATGTTATATATCTCTCCTGAAATTGCCCTAGCCTTTTAGTAGAGAAATTTGCACTTGGCTAAATATCTAGTATGGTAGCCTCGAGACTAAAATGATGAGTTAATGAAAGCAAAGCAGGCTTTTTTATTCTGTGAATCTTTGGCACCAGTGAAGGGCAGCAGTTCTGGCTAGGTCTTGCTACATAACAACCACCTCCAAAACTTAAAGCTGTAAAATAACAACCATACGATTATGCTCGCAACTCTGCTAATTGGGCAGAGTCTTTACAGGGATGCTCAAATGGCTGAAGGGTAGGGCAGCCAACCATGTATATGTCTCTCTTATGTGGTCTCAGGGCTGTTCCACACCGTCTTCTCATGCAGTCTTTCCAGCAAGGCAGCCTCAAGGAAGTCAGGGTTTTTACACAGCAGCTGAGGACTTCAAGAGCGAGTGCAGTGCTCACTTTGGCAGCATCAACTAAAATTGGAAAGATACAGAAAAGATTAGCATGGCCCCTGCCCGAGGATGACATGCAAATTCGTGAAGCGTTCCATATTTTTTATGTTTATTGAGGCACTGTTTACAATAGCAAAGACCTGGAACCAACCCAAATGCCCATCAATGATAGACTGGACAAAGAAAATGTGGCATATATACATCATGGAATACTATGCAGCCATAAAAAAACAATGAATTCGTGTCCTTTGTAGGGACATGGATGAATCTGGAAACCATCATTCTCAGCAAACTGACACAAGAACAGAAAATCAAACACCGCATGTTCTCACTCATAGGCGGGTGTTAATGAGAACACATGGGCACGGGGAGGGGAACATCACACACTGGGGTATGTTCAGGAGGGACAGCGGGGGGCGGGGAGGTTGGGGAGGGAGAGCACAGGGAGAAATGCCTGATGTAGGTGACGGGGGGGATGGAGACAGCAAACCACCATGGCATGTGTTTACCTATTGCAACAATCCTGCAAGATCTGCACATGTACCCCAGAACTTAAAGGACAAAAAAGAAAAAAAAAGAGTGAGTGCAAAGCTTTTTGTGCCCTCACCTTAGAAATTGTAAAATGCCACATTTCATTGCTCAAGTAAGTCTGATGGATTTAAGATCAGAGGAGTTAAACAATGCCTCTCAATGAGAGAAGCAGCAAAAAAATTCATAGACGTACTCAAACTACCACTATGACCTTTTAAGCTTACTGAGTGCACTATAACATAGGTTTCTGGCATTTATGTTTTTGCCATTACAGATGGGTAATCCAGACCTGAGTTGGGAATTAGGGGGGATGATTCACAACACTACAGGAGAACTCTGTTGGGGAACCCACCTGACAGAGACAGTAAGATCAAACCTTCGCATTATTCCTGAGAGGGAAAGAGTGCTACCGTTAGAAAGGGAAACGGAGTCAGGCAGAATCATTTCTGTGAAACTTTTTAGTAGAAAGCAATGAATGCACTGAAATAATGTCAACATCTCACTTATTTTGCTAATACACTGGTTATTTTAAACATATGATAAAATGCTGAACTAAAAAGATTTCAGAGAAGACAAAGCAGTAGTATGAGGTCTAGATGCGAATGTGTATTTACTTATTCATAAGAGGACTCTTCCAGGTCTCATTTAGAGAGCTTGTTCACTCTTACTTTACTCACAATTAGAGTAAATAGATAAATACAGTTTTTTGGTACTTTAGTGGATGATAAAGTAGCTTAGTAGATTGGTGGAGAGAGATGGGTAATACTGTCAGAGGTAAGTTCCCTGACAGAAACAAGAAATTACTCAGCTGTTAAATAGCTTCCAAATCCCAGGATCTTTCCCCTCTTTTCCATACTCTGTACCTTACCATACAAAACTCTGGGGCCAGCTGGTCTTCCTGTATGGGCTCGTCTTCATTCGCAATTCCTAGATCAATGGAAACTTAAATACTTAAGGAACCACTTTTGGAAGCTCAGCATTTAGTCATCTCTGGTGTGGATCTGGCCCTGAAGTCTTGTCTCTGTTGTAATAACTGGGAATCCTTATTCCTGAGTCCCCTTTTCCCAATTCTCTTAATGGGGCTTCATCCTGGAGTCCTGTTTTCAGGTGGTTATTTGATACCTGATGTCTCAATTCCTCCTAGATTATGGTCCTTCCCATTCAGCAGTTAGCCACAGCACAGGAATGAACCCCTTGTTTAGTCAGTAGAGCTGTTTCACTTGGTGAAGGACATTTCTAGTGCCAGCCTCCTGGAAACTACTAGATTACTAAGGTTCCCTAATCCAAGACCCCTTTTCAGTTTTTACTCATGTTAGGAAACCCTGACTCTTCATCATGAATCCCTATGGCTAACTGTCCAGGCTGAAGAACTGAGGGAATGGCTAAGTGTTGACCCTACCTTTTTCACCATCTCAACATCTAGCGTTGGCACTGTCTGCTGGCTGAGCAGGTTGAATGCTGACGATGTAGATGCTGTTCCTCTGCCTGTCTGCCCCATCCTGGTTGGCTAATGGCCATGCCTTCATGATACTCTAGATATGACCTCAACATCCTTAAATTAAAAGAGCAGAAGAAAAAAAAAAAGAATGTTCATTGAACAAACACAACATCAAAATAAAGTGTGGAACTATTTTGTGAACGACTAAAAACCTTGAGAATAATGGTAATAGTAATGTACATTTATCAGCACATTTCTAAGCCTTTTACATATATGAAATAATTTCATCCTCACAACAGCTTGGTGAGCCAGTACTATTATTATTCTCATTTTATGGATGAGGACACCAGAGTGCACGTAACAAGTCTAGGTATACTCACTAGAGTTAGTGGGAGGGCTCTTTTAAACCTGGCCATCTTGCCCCAGAATCCTTACTTTTACCCATTTTTTCTGAGATACCTATAGATGTCAGTGCGTCCTAGACCAGTATAATAACCCTAGCCTACAATGATAGTTTTGAGACACCAAAAATACACAATTCTGTTCCAGAGGACAGAAATAATTCTCTTAAAACCTAATGGGGGCTGGTTGGTGGGAGAGCATCAGGAAAAATAGCTAAGGGATGCTGGGCTTTCTAACTAGGTGATGGATTGATCTGTGCAGCAAACTACCATGGCACTCTTACCTATGCAACAAACTTGCACATCCTGCACATGTACCCCAAACTTAAAAGCTGAAAAAAATTAATTATGAAAAAAAAAATGATACTTTAAGGGGCCAGCTTCTGTTATCCAGAAAATTAACTTATATAGGGCACTGTAACAGTGTTGTTACTGTTCTATGGCCTTTCACTTTTCCATGAGGTTTATTGAGTACCCAAGTCATTCCACATCTTTAATTTAGACCCCAATTTTTCTTTTTTTGAGAAAGAAACTCACTTTGTTGCCCAGGCTGGAGTGCAGTGGCGCAATCTTGGCCCACTGCAGCCTCTGCCTCCCTGGTTCAAGTGATTCTCCTGCCTCAGTCTCCTGAGTAGCTGGGATTACAAGTACAGGCCACCATGCCTGGCTGATTTTTGTATTTTAGTAGAGACAGGGTTTCACCATGTTGGTCAGGCTGGCCTTGAACTCCTGACCTCGTGATCTGCCTGCCTTGGCCTCCCAAAGTGCTGGGATTTCAGATGTGAGCCACTGTGCCTGGCCTACACCTAAATTTTTATAAGCCACATTTACTAATATATGAGAGGACTTGTTCATGGAAAATGGAATGAAAAGATTAAAAACAAAAAAAGAATAGATTATTTCTCAACATGGGCTTCATCAACTACAAGATACCTTTCTAAACAATACCAGCCATTTAGTCCATCCCTAAAGAACTCAGGGTCCTGGGAATTTAACCATGTCAGTGCAGTCTTTTTTTACATTACTAACTAAAATAAATAAATAAAAAAATTTTAAAAAGATGTCCTTTAAAGATTTTCTAAGATTAAGGCAGGGGGGAAGTCAGAAGGAACTAAATCAATACCATAAAGTACATGTCTGATGATTTCCTATATAAACTCTCACAAACTTGCCCTCATTTGATGAGGGGAACAAGTAGGAACATTGTTGTGGTGGACAAGGAGTCTTTGGTGATGCTTTTCTGGGTATTTTCTGCTAAATCTTTAGCTAACTTTCTCAAAACTCTCTCATAGTAAGCAGATGTTTTCATTCATTGACCCTCCAGAAAGTCACCAAGCCAAATACCTTAAGCACCCCAAAAAAATTGTTGCCATAACGTTTGCTCTTGACCAGGCTATTTCTACTTTGACTGAACCACTTCTACCTCTTGGTAGCCTTGTTTTGATTATGCTTTGTCTTCAGGACCATACTGGTAAAGCATTGTTTCATCACCTGTTCCAATTCTTCAAAGAAATGCTTCAGGGTATATATATATCTAGATATAGATATAGAGATATATAATATATGTATGTATGTATGTTTGTTTGTCTGCCAAGGTGAACCAATGCTTCAGGATCTTGATCCCAGTTGTTTAATATTTGCATTGAATGTTCTTTCTGCAGCTGAACAGGGCACAATGCTTTGGCACTCATTGAGTGGAAAGTTTGTTCAAGTTTAATTTTTTAGTCAGAATTGTGTGATCTGAACCAACTGAGATGTCTGTGGTGTTATTGTTTCTGCTGTTAATCATCAATCCTCTTCAATTAGGGAACAAATGATTAATTTTTCCTCATGAAATGATGTGATGGTCTGCTGCTGTGGGCTTCGTCTTCAACATCATCTCACTTTTTTTTGGAGATAGACTCTCACTCAATCACCCAGGCTGGAATGCAATGACATGAGCTTGGCTCACTGCAACCTCTGCCTGCTACAGGAGTGCACCACCATGCCTGGCTAATTTTTGTATTTATAGTAGAGATGGCGTTTCACCATGTGGGCCAGGCTGATCTTGAACTCCTGACTTAAGGTGATCCACCTGCCTTGGCCTCCCAAAGTGCTGGGATTACAAGCATGAGCCACATACCTGGCCAGAGGTTTTTTTTTTTATATAATTTTTATTTTCCATGAATTTTTTGAAGACCCCCTTTCTATTTCTGGAGTATGCCAGAAACAATTTTATGTGTGGCTTAACACATTTTGATGCTATGTAATTTTTGTATTACGTAGCCTTTTAAAGTTTTTGATCAAGAATGATCAAAGTGGTATATTAGCTTCATATTTAGAGCCCCAAACTGAAAATGAATTATCAATATTTTCCCCTGTAACACATCTGTAGAATTAACATGATAACTATCAATTCCATTTTTCTGAAAGTTTGGACAGGTAATTAAAATCAACTTTGTTTTTTCCACTGTATTTTTCAAAAAAAGAAATTTCAATTACCTCACAATTAAGGCACAGTTTGTTACAGGTCATGACTTAATTGCCTCAATCTGGAGTTTACAGCCACATTATCTCATGAGCATTCAGAGCCTTTAGGCCACTGAAAGTCTAACTAAACAAAACATGCTGTCTTAAATATTTTCTGAGAAAGGGCAGTTAGGGGTAGATGGTTTCTTAGAAAAGAAACCATCCAGGACATTTAACCATTTCTTCTTAAGAAAGTCCGAAGATTGATGATGGTTGAAAGGTAAGCTAATGCATGGTGGACATGTCTTTTTTCTGGCCTCAGAAGAATTATCACAGTGAAACCTTTTAACAAATAGTTGGGCTCTAGCCCAGCTGATTAAATTAGAAGCTCAAGACCCTGGACATTGTGTATTTAAAATTTCCCTAGTGAATTCCGAAAAGCTTGAAAACACCAATCTAAGCCAGGGGTCAGCAAACTGGCTGCTGACCTGGCCACTATGTAAATAAAGTTTTATTGAAACACAGCCACATTCATTCAGATTATCTGAGGCTACTTTTGGTCTACAAGGGCAGAGTTGAGTAGTTGTGACAGAAACCATGTAGCCCTAAAAAGCTACAATGCTATCTGACACTTTAAGAAAAAGTTTGTTAACCTCTGCCGTAGGTTAATGTATTGATAATATTGCATTTGGGTGGTAGTATTCACATGTATTAAATTTGCTCAGAAGAACAAAGGAAAGAATTATATGAAGAATTGAAGAATTAAATGATTTCTTCCCTTAATTATTCTTCCAGAAAGTTGAACACATTGTCTCTGCTTATATCTCATTGGTTGAAACTGAGTCACACAGCCCTATCTAGCAGCAAGAGAGACTAGGAAATGTAGTCCTTATTCTAATGGCCATGTGCTCAGCTAAAATTCAAAGATTATTATTATACTAAAGGAAAACGAGAACACAAATATTGTGCAACTGAAAGAAGTCTCTTTCACATTGGTCTGTTTCATATTTAAACACCCAAAGTGCTGCAACAGGAACAGGAAGAAACATACCCTGAATGGGAAAACAAATAAAGAACAGGTTAAGATTCCATTTGCCGTTATCTCTTGTGTTAAAACAGTCAATCACTCAACTTCTTGGGGTGATTTGCTCACTTAGTAGTCTCTGATGCAGCACAGAAAATATTTTTCAGCCAGAAATCTCTCTGTATCAGGTATATGTTTGATCCAGATATCCAGAACGAATTGAACAGAGTCACCTAACGTTTGCTGCCTTATTGCTGGCTGGGGTGAGCATGTAATTTATGTACAAGGTAGACAGTTGAGAGCAAAAGAGGTGTTAATAGTTACCTGGACAACAGGTAAAATCTGGGAAACTGAGACAATAGTCATTCTAATTTTGATTAACTATGTGGGCATTTTAAAATCTAGGATAAAAAGAGAGAGAGAGAGAGAGAGGAAAAAAAAAAACTCAATGTGGAAGCTAGACCTTTGTGCCAGACAGATGTTATTACTTTAGTTGAAAGATATCAAAAAAAAATCCCCCTCGATGATATAAATATTCTTTAATTACTTTAAATTTCAAAAGAGTATGTTTTATCATTGAAAAGCTTATCTTTAAGTTGACCTAAAATGTGTGGTCTTTGTGGAGCCAGACAGCATCAAGGTAGTTCATAGATACCAAAAACTTGAGAAACAGTGTCTAAAAGAAAAAATTATTTTGAGAGTTTAAGAATTTAAAATCTCAGTATAGGTTAACAAAAGGCATGTCAATAAGTCTTGGCAACTCTTAACTCTTAATATTTCAGAATCTCCTTCCTTCTCTCACGCTACTTCCCTGTTGTCATTATTATAATTGGATTCCTTTTCTCTGATGTATTTGTCCCCCAAATCCATGGACCACCATATTCCCAGAGCAAGATTTCTAAAGCACAAACTCAGTCATGTGATTTTCCTTTCTGGTATCTTTCTATGATTCCCCATGCTCCCCATTGTCCTTCAGGGTCAAGTCCAGACAGGGTTACATACAAACAAAAATGTGGGGCTCCTTGTTCAAAGCAGGAGTAATTGTGCCGTTTAAGGTAGTAAAATAGAAAAGATTTTTTTTCTTTCTTCTCTGATATGCCTTTCAATTTTTCATGGTATTTTTATTTTCTATTTAATGTTCTAAGTTTAAACACTAAAAATTTAAATTATTGGAACAAAATTTACCATTCTTTTTTACACTGTGAAATGCCAACTTTAAATATAAATATGAAAGCATTTACCTTAAATGCAAAATCACTAAAATTACACAGTTGTGTTTTATGTATGCGTCTGTGAAAATGGTGCACAAAACCAGCTCAACTGTTTGTATTTCACTTCTTGGTTTGTGCACATCCCACTAACACTCTCTAGTGGTTATCCCACTTTTCCTTTCTTTCTGTGTCATCATTTTCTACATAATACAGGGAAGTAATGTAGGAAAAGGTATGATTGGGCTCCTTAGTCGTTCCTGTTCTTATGAAGCAGCTGTGGTGTGAACAGAAAGCCTGGCTTCTCAGAGTAGTCAGTGTTCCACTTTCTTAGCTGTACATATTATGCACTTACCTTGTACATCCTTGCAGTCATGTCATGTTCCCATGCACTGTGGGTCTGTTTACCTGAATTCTGTGCTCATGGGGCATCAGGTATGCTAAATGTGAATGGGACAGCAAGAAACAACATATACACACAGTCTGTAGTCTTTCATGACCATTTCCTTCTTCATATCATCATGCTTTTGAGATTCACACGTAGTATATCAATAGCTCATTCCTTTTCACTGACGAGTGGAATTCCATTGTATGGATATACCACAATTTGTTTAATCCATTCAAGAGTTGAGCATTTGCCTTGTTTCCAGTTGTTAGCTATTATAAATAGCTACTATGAACATTTGAATATGAGTCTTTACAGATATGTTTTCATTTCCTTGAGTAATTATCTAGCAGTGGAATGGTTATTTTGTAGGTGTATTTTTAACCTTTAAATAAACTTTCGAGTGGTTTTCCAAAGTGTTGTACTATTTCACATTTCCCCCTGAGGTGTTTGAGGGTTAATAATTACTCCATGTTCTCACCTACATGTGGTATTTTCAGTTATTAATTTCTAGTGACTCATGATATTCACTGTAGTTTTAATTTGCATTTCTCTGATATCGAGTTGAATTATTTCCTAATGCCTTTCAATACTTTCAGAACGTCTATCTTCCCTCCCTGACAGAGGCTGCATATTTCTTTTATCTTTTTTTTAAAATTTTTGGATCTCTGTGTGTTTATTCATTAAAAACATTTTAATGGGGTATTTCAAAGCTAAGTAAAGCTAGTGAGTAACAAACCCTTATGGACTCACCCTCATATGTAAGAATCATCAAAACGAGCCCCTCATTTTTCATCTATTAACACCTTTCAAATTCACCATAACCCTACCCACCCCCACACTAAATAATAATAATAATAATAATAATATTTGAGATGGAGTTGCACTCTTGTTCCCCAGACTGGAGTGCAGTGGCAAAATCTCGGCTTACCACAACCTCCGCCTCCTGGGTTCAAGCGATTCTCCTACCTTAGCTTCTTGAATAACTGGGATTATAGGCATGTACCACCATGCCTGGCTAATTTTGTATTTTTAGTAGTAGAGACAAGGTTTCTCCATGTTGGTGAGGCTGGTCTTGAACTCCTGACCTCAGGTGATCCGCCTGTCTCAGCCTCTCAAAGTGCTGGGATTACAGGCTTGAGCCACCGCACCTGGCAACATTGAATTATTTTAAAGAAAATCTGGGACAGCATCTTTCTTGTGTTTGTCTAGTGTTTAGAGAAATACCCAAAAAGAGGGAGACACCCAAAATTTATATGACCAAATATTCTGTTTATATTTACCCTACTTTATATTATGATCTTTCCTTAAAGACAGACCATTACTTTGAGGCAGCTAATTAATGGCATAAATGGTAAATTTAAACAGGAATATCATGAGCTTCTTTCCAAAACTACCAAATTGGCATCTGGTCTCTGTTGTCAGAGGGATGGTTGAAGTTGAGAAATATTAAAGTTTTCTTTGAGCTGATCAGCATCTTGATTACTTGCCAAGATTTTTTAGTTATGAAGCAGTGTCTTTGGATAAATCAGCCATGAAAATGAGCTTTAGCTATGGCAGATTTCTAGCCCTTAGAAGTTGTTTATGAAACTCTGTATTAGGGTGAATACTGAATAGTCCATCACACCAATAATGGGGCTAGAACAAAATTGCTTGACTCTGGTTCGATGCTACTTTAATACCCTAAGTTGTAAAACTGGCTGTCAGAATGGAATAAACAATCAGAGGAGCCTGCAGCAGAAAATATTCTGGCCTTGATGATTGGGCTAAAGTAAAGCAGATATAAGTCACATTTCTGGAGCTTGCTTTTTTTCTGAGGCATAATTCACAATGTAAAAATTCTCCAAGAAAACGGCTCTTCTGCTGGTTAAGAGGTAAATAAGACTGCTTGAGATGTCAGGTAAATATATCTTTCATATTACTCTGGTGTCCTCCTACAATTAACCCTGGAACAAAATACTTCTGAATCTTCTAGAACGTTTTGAAAAAAACAAACAAATGCCTAAAAGGAAGGACATGCTTTCAAAACCGTAAATTATGTGTGATAGCCACAGCTTTGTTTTCCCAAAGAATAGCAATTGGATCACTCCAAAAGCTTAATTAACAGCTTATATCGCTTCGTGACTTCCAGTTTGTTTCTGTTTTTTCCTCTCTAAGGTGAATCAGCCAAGGTAAGGTGTGCGCATTATTTGAAACAATTCTTTTACATAGTTGGCTTTTCATGCCATGGGCTGTGGAATATGTGACACAAAAAATATCACATTTTTAAAGTGGCAGTGTAACAATTTCTGTTAATCCTTATGTTGTGGTTAGATGCCAATAGCTCCATGAAGGCTGCAGTTTAAAATAGCAATTATTTTAAAGTATGTCTCTTTTGTACGCTGCTAGGAAATTGGATTATGTTTTCTGAGCCTCCTAGGAGCATTAGCCAAAGCATATCTAAAGCTTTTCCAGTATTATAAATCATCTTGGTAGGCTCACAGATATTGTATAATAAAGGTTGGGATTTCCCTAATCTTTTTAATGTGAAATTCATGTTTCTTTTTCTCCATTAATCCCTATCCCATTTCTGTGACTTCACTCACACATTAAATTTATCTAGGCTATCAGCCAAAGTGAAGTGCTTGTTTACCTTCTTCCTAAAGCCACTCTCTTCATCCAGATTACCCATGGTAGATTAGAACTCTGTTTTGACTTTGCTGCAAGAAAGCAGGTAGCTCAGTTATTGTGGATCATGTGTAGATGATAGGCTTATAAATTATCCACTTGTTTTGTTGGTATTAATTTTTAAAAGGAAGCTTTTCTTTGAAGAAACATATGTTAAGAGTTGTGAGAAAAATAAGGACCAGGCACAGTGACTCAGGCCTGCAATCTCAGGACTTAGGGAGGCCAACGTGGGCAGATCACCTGAGGTCAGGAGTTCAAGACCAGCCTGGTCAACATGGCAAAACCCGTCTCTAGTAAAACTACGAAATTAGCCAGACATGATGGCTCACACCTGTAATCACAGCTACTCAGGCTGGGGCAGGAGAATCATTTGAACCCAGGAGGTGGAGGTTGTGATGAGCTGAGATTGTACCATTGCACTCCAGCCTGGGCAAAAAGCAGAACTCCTCCATCTCAAAAAAAAAAAAGGCCGGGTGCGGTGGCTCACGCCTGTAATCCCAGCACTTTGGGAGGCCGAGGCGGGTGGATCACAAGGTCAAAAGATCGAGACCATCCTGATGAACATGGTGAAACCCCGTCTCTACTAAAAATACAAAAAATTAGCTGGGCATGGTGACGCGTGCCTGTAATCCCAGCTACTCAGGAGACTCAGGCAGGAGAATTGCCTGAACCCAGGAGGCTGAGGTTGCGGTGAGCCGAGATCGCTCCATTGCACTCCAGCCTGGGTAACAAGAGCGAAACTCCGTCTCAAAAAAAAAAAAGAGTTGTGAGAAAAGTAAGGTAAAGTAAGACTTCTTTATATACTCAAAATGAATCAGACTGTTAGGACACATTTAAAAAACTGCTTATCATGGGGAATTTGTAGTTTTCACTGTGGGATGTATGCTTATACAATTATCTAGTATCTAATTTAAAAAATAGATGTCAGTGTATTTAAAATCTGAGTTCTATTTGACTTTGTGGAAACTCTCCCTGAACCTTATCCCAAAGTAAAAACCAAAAATAAGCAAATAAATAAATAAACTAAAACCACTCTAAAAAGAGCCTCAGCTGAATTACCAACACCATGTTTAAGGGGGAGAAATATTGTAGGACTAAAATCCATTTAAAAGTGATTTTTAGTACAAAATTAGAAAAGTAATTGTTATTCAAGAAGTTTGTTTTAATTTAGTAAGAGAATAGAATAGACACCATTTCAATAAATGTAATTTAGGTTTTTAGTTACATATTATTTGGTACAGATACAGCTTTGCATTGCATAAAAATAATCAAATTTCCTATCAGTTAATGTGGTGATTTTCTATTATATACTTTTGGCTATAAGTAATAGAATACCCAATTTAAAAGGCTTAACCAAAGTAAGTGGCAAAGTGCTTTCAGGATTGGTTTAACAAATCAGTAATATTAAGAGTTCATATCTTTCCATATTTCAGCTTTCCATCCTCAGAATATTGTTTTGGACCTTAGGCCTATTTAAATCTCTTGAATGTAAGAGTGTAGCTGTAGTTTAGGTATCACATGTAGAGACAACATGATCTGTCATAAAAGATGGATGCTTTCTTCCCACGTATCTTTTTAATAGGAAGGAAAACTTTTCTCAGAAGCTCCCTGGCAGACTTTCCTTTGGGTCATTTCTGCAGGGTTGGTTCACAAGCCCATAACCTAGCTGCAAAGAAATTTAATGAAAATGATGTGTGACATTTTAAGACTCTGTCACTGAATGGCATCTTGGCCAGGAAGGAAGAAATGGGAAGGAGGAATATGATGGTTAGAAAGACAACAGTCGTCTATCAGTAATTTATACCACATTTTATTGCTGTTTTGGTAAAATAATTAATAAGAATTAAGTGTAATTTATTTAAAGTAAACTTTTGTTTGCTTTTGTGAAGGAATTTGTAGCAATAAATTACAGATACTTTTTATGGGAGATTTATAAATTACTTCTAACTAAACCTCTTTACTTTCTCTCACATCAATTTTAGAAGTCTTTTTAAAACATTCTTAGAAAAAGAAAAGAAATCTTACTGTGACATTATAGTCCCAAGTCATAAAAAACAATAAGATGTGATGAATTTAGAAACCAAATCACAGATTCAATGGAATGTGGCGAAGACCGACTGGCTAGTGAAATGACTCAGAAACAAGGCCCTGAGCATAGACAAAGACACAATGGAAACCAATCAGATTAAACAAGCATCATTGCTATAATTAGATTCTGAAGCAGATGTAGAACTGAAAACACCAGGGCACCTGTTTTGTTCAAACCGAAGCTAGATTTTATAAACACTGAGAGGCAGAGGACAACAAGAAGTCATTTCTCTTCGTGGTCTTGATTCACATGGGAGACAGCTAGATTTTCCAAGAGTAGGGTTCCATTCAGAAAAAAGTAGCAGTGATAAAGACACAACAAAAACAACAACAAAACAAAAATTTTACCTTCTTTTGAATGTGCCTATTATGAAATATTCTGAAAACATATTTTTCTTTTCCCAGTTTTTTAGTTTTATCTAGAAAGAAAACAGACCCTCCCTCCAAAGCAGACTTTGCAAAATATTACTCAAGTTCACTGCATCAACAGGGATTTATTCATTCTCATAATGATTGATTTCTTGTTTCCTTCTTTTGACAGAAAAGAAAACAGCTGAGAGGTGGGTTGTGTAGTAAGATGGCTTGTGTAGTAAATCCCTAACTAAAGGAGCAGAGTCTAAGGCCTCTTATATTTTCACCAAAGACAAAGGAGAACTTCAAAGTTTATAATAAGTACCAAAATGAAAATAATTCTGGCTGCATTTAATTGGGGATTAACAGAGAATGCAGAAATTATAACACATTATTAAGGAGCTCTTCCACCTTCTGAAAGATAACGTGCTTTTCTTATAAGAACAAGCATAGTACATTGAAATTTACTTTAAAAAATAAAGCAACTCATCCTAATAAAAATAGAGAAATGTTTTTTCATTAATCTATTAATTTTTCAGAATAAAGGCTTTTTATATTCTTCATTACTCTAAAAGTCAAAATCTCCATTTCAATAGAGCATTTTTAAGAGGAGGTGGAGGGAGGTTCTAATGAATATTTATGCCCAAATCCACCCAGATTTGCTTGGTGATGGGACATAGAGCCTTTTAACGTGCTTTTAAAAGTCTATATGGAGCCCAATGTGAAAAACAAGATTGGCATGACAGTCAAATTGCTAGAGTTGAATGTACCCTAGCAAGACGCTTCAAGGGTCTTAAAATCATTGTGTTCCACAGGAACAAATAGCTTTTCCTCCAAAACACAATACAACAAAACCGGTAGTCATTTAATTGCAGCCTAATGGACCTGAAGGTGTTAGGTTTAAGCCTATGAAGTATTGAGTCAGCAGCAGCCATTGAATTTATGCCTAGTGTCCCATTATTGGAATGCTAAGCATGTGGGAGTTGTTTATATCGTACTGCTCAAGGTCATCACCAAGGTCTGATGGCAAAAATTCAAAAAATTGCAACCTCAGGCATAAATGAGTTAAGAATCTGTATCTACTGTCTGATTATCTGTTCTGTCAGTATGTCAGCAAATTAAACGCCTAGTGTATTAATTTGATGGATATTGGGGATATAGCAGTAAACAGATCATAGGTTTAGCCCTCAGCTTCCAGTTTTCTCTCTCTCTTTTGTGTTTTTCTTTAGGGTCCAGTGGAGAATTTTGAAACCTGTTTTTCAAGAGATTCTCCAATGATGTTAATGAATCCAGTAAAAGATAAGCACCCATGGAGATTATATATATGTATATATATATTTCCCCCTTCAGGTTCAGCTTAAGCATAAATTTATATACAAAACCTTTCTAGATCCCCTAGAAACAATCACCTTAATCAAATTAAGTCAAATTATTATGGATTTCAATATGTTAACATATATTTCCTTCCTTTTTAAGTGTTGAGCTGATTTTGTATAAAGAGTGAGACAAGGGTTTACTTTCATTCTTTTGCTTGTGCTTGTGGATATCCAAGTTTCCCAACACAATTTATTGAAGAGACCATCCTTTCTTTCCCCATTGTGTGTTCTTGGCACTTCTGTTGAAAATTGATTGAATGCATATGTGTGGGTTCATTTCTGGGCTCTCTATTGTGTTCCATTTGTTGATATGTCTGTTTTTATTCTCCATACCATGCTATTTTGATTACTATAGTTTTGTATTATATTTTCAAATCAGATAGTATGATACATCCAGCTTTGTTCTTTTTGCTCAAGATTGTCTTGGCTCTTTGGGGTCTTTTGTGGTTCCATATGGATTTTAAGATTGTTTTTCTATTTCTGTAAAAAATGACAGGAATTTTGATAGAAATTGAATCTATAAGTTACTTTGGGTGGTATGGATTTTAACAATGTTAATTCTCCTAATCCATGAATATGGAATTCCTTCCTATTCTTTAACTTCTTTCATCAGTGTTATATCATTTTCAGTATACATATTTTTTTACCCTGTTGGTTAAATTTATTTCTAAGTATTTTACATTTTTCAAAGACTCAAAACCATAAAACTACTATAAGAAAACATAGGGGAGGAAGCTTCACAGCATTGGTCTGGGCAATGACTTTTAAAGTTTAACCCCAAAAGCACAGGAAACAAAAGCAAAAATAGACAAATGAGATTGCATCAAAGTAAAAAGCTTCTGCACAGCAGTGGAAATAGCAGAGTGAAGAGACAGTCTGCTGATTGGGAGAAAATGTTTGAAAATCATATATTTGTCAATATAAAAAATATATAAAGAATTCAAACAACTCAATAGCGAGAAAACGAGAAACCAGATTTAAAAATGGGCAAAGGACCCGAATAGACATTTCTTAAAAGAAGACATACAAATGGCCAGCAGGTATATAAAAAAATGCTCAGTATTATTAATCATTAGGGAAATACAAATTAAAACCACAGTGAGCTATCACTTTATATCCGTTAGAGCAGCTATTATCAAAACCATAAAAGATAAAGGTTGGCAAGGATATGGAGAAAGGGGAACCCTTGTACACCATTGGTGAGAATGTAAATAAGTACAATCATTCTGAAAAATTGTATTCAGTTTCCTCAAAAAACTAAAAATAGAATTACCATATGATCCAGAAATCCCACTTCTGGGTAAATATACAAAGGATTTGAAATCACTATGTACAAGAAATATCTGTCTTCCCGTGTTTGTTGCAACACTATTCACAGTAGTCCAGTCGTGGAATCAACCAAGTGCCATCAGCAGATGAATAGATAAAGGAAGTATTGCATATATATATATATATATATATATATATATATATATATGCAATGAAATACTACTTAGCCTTAAAACAGAAGGAAATTCTGTCATATGTGACAACATGGATTAACCTGGAGGACATTATGGTAAGTGAAACAAGTCAGGCATAGAAAGATAAATACCGCAAGATCTGATTTATACATGGAATCTGAAAAGGTCAAACTCAGAAATAGAGAGTAGACTAGTGATTACCAGAGGCTGGGAGTGGAGGTAGGGAGCAATGGAGAGATGTTGGTCAAAAAGTACAAAGTTTCACTTAGGAAGAATAAATTTTTGAGGTCTATTGCATAGCATGGTGACTATGGCTAATAATAATATATTTCAAAATTGCTAAGGTAAATTTCAAATGTTTTTGCCAGAAAAAAATAAGTATGTGAGGTAACAAATATGTCAATTAGATTGATTTAATTGTTTCACATTGTGTACATATATCAAAATATTCCACAATATTCCACAAATATATACAATTAAGATTTGTCAAAGAAACAAAAATAAATGAAAAAAATGTTTTCTTGCTTTCATTTAAACCAGAGGAAAGATCATGACTGGGAAATTAATAGTTGTAAATATGCCTCTAGTGGTCCATACTAAAATCTCTGAATGATCTTAAAAGTCATGTTAATTACCATCAGTTTAGGTCCCATTGTTTTTATATTGTGGGTAGTGAAGTGACCAGATACAAATAGACCAGAAGCTCTGTTGAATGTTTATTTCTTAGAATGTAACTTCTTGCCTCAAGTCCTTTACGTAAGGGCATGCACATACAGAGAAATATTTCTCTGCTCTGTGAAAACAATAACGCAGTCATGGTGATAACAAATAGTTATTGTCATCTAACAAATAGATATAGTTATATGCCAAGTGGTATTCTAGGCACTGGGAATACTTGTAATAAGACAGGGGAGATCTCTGCTAGCTTGGAACTTCAGTTCTAGTACAGGTGGAATTAAAGAATAAACAAGTAAACAAGGGGACAAGTAAGGTTCTTTCAGAGAATGATAAGTATATTTGGGAAAAGAGAAAAGAGTAAAACTGTAACCAACAAAAGGGTCCAGCTACCTGCAGCTTGTGAAAAGAAGTCACAATAATAACGAGTTATCATAAGAAGAAGTGATATTTCTTTATTATTCATGCCAGCAAGGTGAAGAGTAGAAAGGAATTCCACTCTTTAACTTGTGGAGGGAACACAGGGGTTTTTAAAGAAAGGGTTTGGAATGCAGAAGAGGTAAGGAGGGGGCTACGAGGTGCCAGGTGGCCTGACTTGCTCCCATGGCTCACCATGAATTATTGTTCCATTTGGTGAAGGAGCTGGTGCTATCGTGGGTCCTGCCATGTTATAAAGTAATTGGTCAATTCTGTAATCACTCTTCAGCAGGAAGTGGCTTCTGGCCTTGAAGTAATCTTTTGTTGGAGAGAGAATTCTGGAGGTGTCTATCAAGATCTGACCTATCAGATCAGATAGGGACCTATCTGGTTCCTATCAAGATCTGATCCGACACTTCTAAGGAAATAGGTGACCAGTTAAGAGAGCATGGTGTGTGCTTAACAAGCATCTAGATAAATAAACATGCACAAGGCATGGGAATATAATAACGGAAAAGGAAAGGGAGTCAAGGTTCATAGCACATTCCAAGGCTGTATTTCAAGATGAAAGTTAACACACATGCAGTTTGTCTTTAAGTTACATCTGTAGATTGGGAGGGGGAAGAGAAACGGGAAAAGAAAAAAAAATTTTAATGCAGTCTGAGGCTAAACTGCTGTACTTTTCAGTTACAAAATGGGGTAGAGTCACCAAATTTAGAGAGGGATGAGTTTCAATGGTCAGGAAAGGCCTCTTAATGGTGTCAGACATTTAGCCTCAAGGTTTTGAGAAACTCCGGAATGGAGGCAACGGTGAAGAAGGAGAGTCTGTGTTTCATTTGAAACAAGCACTGCCATTGGATTCCTGTAGACTATTTCCACTTGGCAATGGGGAGAGACAGGCAATGTTGCCATATCTGGCTTTTCAAGAAAAGTCCAAAATTTAGATTTCAAAAAGAAATTGCCTTTTTATATGTTGGTACCTAAGATATAGGACATTTGCCAACCAACACTATATCACTGGTAACCAAATACAAGGGAGGTCTAGATCAGGGTGGAGGGACCCTTGAATCTCTAGATTGTGCCTTGAATCTCTAGAACTATCTTCTAGTCTAGATTATTTAAGGCTAATCTAATAAAATGATGTGGTTTGATGTTAGTGCAGACGATGGCTTAATGTATATATCTTCCATAGATGATACAAGTTAACCAGGACTTTCCACCAGTTGTGAACAATCAAGCATGCTGGAAGGAGAGACTGCTAAGAGTGGTCTGGCTCACAGTCCCTTGGATCACAACTAGGGGCCTCGGCATACTTTTCCCCTTGTAATGCTCCTTCTATGTGTAGATAAGTAAAAACAATGGGAACTAAACTGATGGCAGTGAGCATGATAATTTAAATTACTCAGATATTTTATTATGGGGTACTATAGGTATATTTCCAAATGTATTAATTTCCCGGTCATAGTCTTTCCTCTGGTTTAAATGAAAAGAAGTGGAAAGAAAGAAAATGAAAATTATACACATTTGTTCTTTGATTTAATAAGGGAATTGTATGTAGATATTATTAATGCTTTATAAAATTAAAATGCATCTTTTGTGGCAAGAAGCAAATGACATTTAGTTCTAGCATTTTCAGTTATGCTCCTTTTTTAGGTTTACTTGGAATCATTTCCCATTGCCTTTTTATCTAACTCCTTCTTCACATCCCAGCATAAATGTCAGAACTTGGCTATGATTCATGGAAAAATTGTGCCACAATAGTGTTAATGCCTCCCCATTTCTAACTAGAGCCTTTATTTACCAGCCATGATTTTTAAAGGAAAAAATTAGCTGTCTCCCAGGTATTCATATAATTAAGTACAGATTTTTTCCATTTTTTTTTAATATAATCAGATGATGATTTCTTAAATACTTGACCAACTTTTATCTTTCTTTTAATTCTGAAACATTTCAGATTCATAAAAACTGATGAAAATAAATTAGATTCTACAGTATACTAAATGCTGGATTCTTTAAGAATTACTTAAATTAATTTTTGGAAAACAAATTATTTACATTAAAAATATACTTGAAAATAACTGCACTATTTAGGTTTTATAACTTACTGAAAAAAGAAGAGAAAAGGGTATTAAACGTTTTAAAGGAAATCTTTCTTTACTGGGAACCTAATCAGGAAGGACAGAGGACATTGGGAAAATGTAATGGGATCTTCTGTAATGCTGATGACAGCAGTGAGGGTGGTGATGGGGATAGGGGTTAAAATCTTCCCTGTGGTTAGGAAGCTAAGATGTGAACCAACTCATTTTAAATTAAAAATTAGAACTGGCCTTGTGCAGTGGCTCACGCCTGTAATCCCAGCACATTGGGAGGCCAAAGCTGGTGGATCACAAAGTCAGAAGATCGAGACCATCCTGGCCAACATGGTGAAACCACATATCTACTAAAATATAAAAAATTAGCCGGGCATGGTGGTGGGCATCTGTAGTCCCAGCTTCTTGGGAAGCTTGGCCAGGAGAATCACTTGAACCTGGGAGGCGGAGGTTACAATGAGCCAAGATCACGCCACTGCACTCCAACCTGGTGACAGCAAAACTCCGTCTCAAAAAGAATCCCCAAAATTAGAGCTATCTACTCTGAGACTTAAACACAGGAAAATCACACCAACTCAATAGCCTTAATTGCTTTTAATATCTTTGTTCTAGTTCATGGTCTTTCTTTCACTTTCCTGTAGTCTCAATCTGAGGACAGGTGCATGCTGTTTTAGTTAGCATCTTCACACCTTGAATGCAACCTCTTAGAAATTACCTGCAGTCACAAAGAATGCCTCCATGGTAAAAAAACAAAACAAAAAACAAACAAAAAATTAATTACCTACAGTATGTCCCTTTTTTTCTTTTGAAAATCTTAGTGAATGTGATGTACTTTGAAGAGGTTAAAACCTTAATTATCGATCCAGGGAGAAAAGTACTTTCTGGATAGGCTTTGCTTTCCAAGAAACCGAAGGAAACTTTGTTCTTGAAGAATGCCATTTGGCCTTTCTGTTATATTGTCTATTTAGAAATATAATAGACTACAAGCTGTTCTTTCTACAAAATGAACTTGTTTTGAAGTTAGATCATAGTTCAAAGAGAGATTTTGTACAGACTATTTCAAGAAGCAGGGGCTCTGGACGGGAGCCATAGGTGTGGACTTCATTGCACGATGGGTGGAGTTGCCAGGTGAGTTTAGATCTTGGCTAGGGAAGCAGATATCGCACTACCTATACTCTTTCCAGTTTGGCTGCCGAGAACATGGTTTGGTTTTTTACAAGTCACTTACAGAAAGTAAGCAAATAGCTTACCTCTTTTTTAGCTCCCAGATGTCCTGCGTACAGTCCTGTAAACTCTCTGAAAACCTCCCTCAAATCCCAATATTTAAACTACAAGGTATATTAGTCTGTTCTCATGTTGCAATAAGGAAATACATGAGATTGGGAAATTATAAAAAAGAGAGGTTTAATGGACTCACAGTTCCACATGGCTGGGGAGGCCTCCGGAACTTAATGGCAAAAGGCACCTTTTTACAGGGCGGCAGGAGAAAGAATGAGTGACAGCAGGGGAAATGCCACGTACTTATAAAACCATCAGCTCTTGTGAAAACTTACTATCGTGAGAACAGCCTGGGGGAAAACGCCCCATGATTCAATTACCTTCCACAGTGGTATCAGTGAAATATCAGTGATACCAGATCTTGCCATTTTCAGAGTCAAATATTTGAATTTCAAGTCAAATATCTAGAATGTAACATACTGACTTCTTATTCTTTTCCATAAAACGTATAAATCATGTGAAATATATCTTTGTATAGAATCTGGGTTTTGGACTACACATTTGTGCCTTCTGCACTTATTCTAATTTCATTAATTAAAATTTTAGGGTAAATTAGTTCTTTTCCGATAAATAACGCTGGGAGTATTAACCTCCTTCATTCTCAATTTAGAAATAATGAGTTTTACTGCAAAACCTCTGCACCTATGAGCTTCACAAACTGGGAGATTAGATGGTGGGATGAGCAGGGACTTACTTAACTTTTCTGACTTGAAGAGTGGATCTTTTCCTTCTGTTTTTTTAGAGATGGAATCATGCTATGTTGCTCAGGCCAAAGTGCAGTGGCTATTCACAAGCACAATCATTGAGCACTATAGCTTCAAAATTCTAGGCTCAAGTAATCCTCTTAGCCTCCCAAGCACAAGCAATACAGGTGCATGCCACAGTGCCTTGCTTGTATCTTTTTCTTTGACATCTCCCTCCTGTACATGACAAAATTATTTTTAAGGATTATGAAATAAAACTAATCACAGTAGCCAGGAAAGTGATGAAAACAGTGACGATTTATCTTTTATTGAATTTCATATATATCAATTAAAAATTAATAAATTTAGAGACTAAAATAAATACCTTCAACAAAGGGAAACATAATGAATTGATATTTAATTAATGCATTTTTTTTAAAAAAAGGAAAAATTAACATCTGCATAATGATCTGTCACTAAATGAATAATATTATAGTTTCTATGTTCAAGCCCTCTGTCAATGGCTTCAGCAAAATAAATATTTGCATATTTAAGTTTATTAGCAAGTATAGACAGATTGCTGAATCTGTCTTCACTCTTAATTGATCAAAGGTTACTTTTTATTTTTACTTTGAAATGTTTCTCTGACATAATGCAACAGTTATACAAATAGTTAGAAAAGCCTTTAAGGATAGTTTGGCAGAGATTTTTATAAAAATCTTCTTTCACAGTAAATTCCATTACTCTCCATGTCTTTCTTTGGGATTGGTTCTAGAGCTTTCAAATATCCCTGCAGTCAAAATATTTTAAACATACAAATTCCAGGTGGCTACATAGAATGACAGAATTGAAATAACAAGTTCTGTTTCTTCATCTATACAATCACAATACTATCACTGCTTCTTTAAACCCTACTAGTTAGCAGGCATGTGGCTCACACCTGTAATTTCAGCACTTTGGAAGGCTGAGGCGGGAGGATCACTTGAGGCCAGGAATTTGAGACCTGCCTGGGCAACAAAGTGAGGCCCCATCTTTATAAAAACATAAAAATAAAAATAGCCTGGTGCAGTGGCTCAAGCTTGTAATCCCAGCTACTCTAGGGGCTCAGGTAGGAGAATCGCTTTGAGTCCAGGAGGTTGAGACTACAGTGAACTATGTTTGTACCACTACACTTCAGCCTGGGGGACAGAGCAAGACTAAGACCCTGTCTCTACAAAGCGAAACAAATAAAACAAATCTATCAGTTAAATGCAGAAACATATAGCTTCAGAGGTGTTGGAGGTAGAAATTGCCCCCCAAGCTAGCTAGAAAGATTCTTAACCGTCTTCAACTTAGAATTCCTGTGATGAGTTCCCTGCTTTCCAGTTTAAGTGTATAACTGGGAGTTCTCCTAGTTTTTCTTCATGAAGAATACAATGTTTATCAAAGGATAAGTAATTTTTTGAAAGCTCAAATTTGAAATTTAGCAATATGTCATTAAAATTCAGTAGCACCAGGCGCAGTTGCTCACGTGCGTAGTTCCAGCACTTTGGGAGGCTGAGGTGGGTAGATCACCTGAGGTCAGGAGTTTGAGACCAACTTGACCAACATGGAGAAACCCTGTCTCTACTAAAAATACAAAAACAAAATTAGCTGGGTGTAGAGGCACATGCCTGTAATCCCAGCTACTCAGGAGGCTGAGGCAGGAGAATCGCCTGAACCCAGGAGGCAGAGGTTGTGGTGTTGAGATCACGCCATTGCACTCTAGTCTGGGCAACAAGAGCAAAACTCCATCTTAAAAAAAAAAAAATCAGTAGCCACCAAATCACTTCTTTAAAATTTACCTTAATGAAACATTTGGGGTTTTGTTGATAGGAATATTTGATCACCGTATTAGTCCGTTTTCACACTTCTGATAAAGATATACCTAGACTGGCAATATACAAAAGAAAGAGTTTCATTGGACTTATAGTTCCACATAGCTAAGGTGGCCTCATAATCATGGCAAAAGGTGAAAGGCATGTCTTACATGGCAGCAGACAAGAAGAACTTGGGCAGGAAAACTCCTCTTTTAAAAACTATCAGATCTCGTGAGACTTATTCACTATTACCTGAACAGCACAGGAAAGACCTGCCCCATGATTCAATTACTTCCCACCGGGTACCTCCCACTGGGTACCTCCCACCGGGTCCCTCCCACAACATGAGAATTCAGGATGAGATTTGAGTGGGGACACAACCAAACCATATCAATCACTGACTTTGTTTAGAAGTGCCTTTGCTAGAGCTTGGTGAAAATAAGTTGATCATGTTATTAGTTGTAAATTCTCTGCAGATATTGTACCCCAATTTTGTCTGCACCAGGGCAGACAAATCCATTTACACACCTTTCTTGAGATACCACAGGAAAGGAGTTGCAAACAGAGGGAAAAACACAGATTGAGGAAGAGTGTGTAATATTCTCTGCATCCACATAACCCATCCCATACACCTCCCTGCCCCAATTGCATGAGAGATATTTGCAAATTGTCTTATATTTGCCCTCTGAATCAGATTTCCTATATGTGCTAACATAAATCATTGTTTTAATTTGAAGAAGAGAAGATTCACTGAGGATGCATGAGTAAATGAGCTCTGGCACCCTGTATCTCATTTGGGTGAGGTTTTAGTCCTCTCATTTATTTATTGGCTGAATTGCCCACCACCACTGTCTGCTGTTAGATCCAGAGTTTTATAGCAACCTGTGGCTCTTATTTCAGCTCTGTCTCTGGTCCATGGGCCTGTTTATCTTGTTGTTATTGTTGGTTTTGGAGACAGAGACTCACTCTGTCCTGCAGGCTAGAGTGCAATTGTGTGATCTTAACTCACTGAAACTTCTGCTTCTTGGATTCAAACAATTCTCCTGCTTCAGCCTCCTGAATAGCCGGCACTGCAACTCATGCCATCACACCACACCTGGCTGATTTTTTGTATTTTTAGTAGAGATGGGGTTTCACCATGTTAGCCAGGCTAGTTTCGCCTGCCTCGGTCTCCCAAAGTGCTGGGATTACAGGCGTGAGCCACCACACCCTGCCCCTGTTTATCTTGTTTTAAAGTCCAGTTATGGTTTTGTTTTCACTCCTACATTTTATCTGCCATTGTTCTGTTTTCACAGTAAGGATGGGGCCAGCAGACGTTGGATTTAGAGCCAGCTGCTCTGCTTTCTATTGGCATGTACCTGTGAATGTACATTAATGAAACAAAACATAATGAAAATGAGGGGAGCATTTTATAAATACCTACTGGTTTATTCTGTTTAGCTTTTTACTTAGAAGCATGATTTTTATGTCTGTTAAATCTGAATCATGTATTTATGAGATATTTCTTTAATGGAGTTTTAACATACAAATATATCATTGCACTTCTTTGTTTAAAAGATGCTTAAATTATAAAAGTTGGGAAAGCATTCAAAGTATAATTTTCTGAGATATTGTAAGGAGATGCATACTTTTCCATTGCTAAAGTCTACAGAAATAGAAGTCTACTTCTGTGGTTGCCATTTCTTAAGTTGTCAATTTACTAAGAAAACTCATTTCTCTGTGGTAGTTTCTTACTCACTGATACATAACATAATGCCTTAATGCCTTAATTGGGTTGTTAGGTGGGACTTAAATGATTCACATATGATGTTGAACATGATTCATATTCTGTGCTATATTTTAAGACAACAAGAAAGAATAGAGCAACAACTACAAAAGCAGATGGGACAAATGCATTAGAAGCTGTTTCAATACCTATAAGTATTGTAGAACCACCTGGCTAAAAGGCAAAAGGATGCCCATCATAATAGTTTTATATAGCATAGTTTCTGAGAACTTCTTTCTGAAAATAACAACCCCAAACAGGCTCAGCTGTTTCTTCCTCTTGTATATGGCAGTTGGGCACATATCTTACTTTTCTTTATAGCTGCATTTGTTTTTAAATATGATTTTAAAGAAAAAAGGGTAGAGCATAACTTGATTTTCACATCATTTAAAAGCATTATTTGATCGCTCAAAGACTCTTCTTTCCGATTCTAATTATGCTGGAATGATTATAATACAAGTTTTCAAGGGGCATTAGTACCTGGGATCTATACTGAAGCAATACAATTTATAATTCTATCTATGGAACCAAAGTCTAATATAAATTCAGTAAGACTTTAAAGAGTTATACACTGTTTTTGAATTTACTTCTTCAGTGAGATATCAATTATCCATAGGAGATAGGACTGTGGATCCCAACCTTGGCTGCCATTAAAAACACCAGGGGAACGTCTAAGACTACCAGTGGCCACACCACATCCTAAACTAATTATATTAGATTTTTCAGGGGAGGGTAAAACCCTGGGAGCAGTATAATTTCCCCAGGTAATTGCAATGTGCAGCCCAAATTGAGAATCACTGAATTAGAAAGTACGTAATAGAGAAGTATGTCTAAAATCATTGTCTTCTCCTGCTAAAATGCTATATTATAAAGCTCAGTCTTAGATTTTGTTGAGAGAGGAAAGTTAAAAGGATTTTTAGGAATTATTACATTTATTTCTTCATTTATCCATCCATCTATTTATACATCTAGGAGCATTTATTAATTTCCAGTGTGTGCCAAATTGGGCTGAGTTTATAATCTTAAGTTATGGAAAATATATTTTAGAAGACAAGTTGATCCTTTCTTTTGAGAATTTAACCTTAAGAGATAAAGCAAAGGAACAGTTTTGTAACAACTGGGGTTCAGCCTAAAGTGAAAATAATTTTGTCAACTGGTGAGCTTGTTAACACAAGACTCTTTTCTGTTTGAGTAGAGACATTAAGGGGAATGTGTTTAATGAAACCCAGTTAAGGTGATTCCTGGAATCAACAAAATGCAGAAACTTCATCTTCCCACTGTTGGGTAAAAATAGTCATCATATTCTTTATAGAAATTTTTGCTTTGAGAATTTTTGTTTTAGAAGACATACCTATGAGCAACAAAGTCTTTAAATCTGCATTAATTACTGGTTCTGCCAGCTGAATCCAAGCCATGGCACCAAAATGTTAATGAGATCTGTTATTTATGCAGAATTTACCAGGGGCACCCTGCTAAGTACTTTTAACATCCATATAATCTTCATAACAATCTTGTGAGGAAGATATTAGCATTATCCCCATTTTAAAAACAAGGAAACTGAATATATAGAGAGGTTAAGTAAAACATACAAGGTCACTGTATTAGTCCATTTTCCCCACTGCTGATAAAGACATACCCAAAACTGGGTAATTTATTTAATGGACTCACAGTTCCACATGACTGGGGATGCCTCACAATCATGGTGGATGGCAAAAGGCACATCTTCCTTGGCAGCAGACAAGAGAAATAATCTAGTGAAAGGGGTTTCACCTTATAAAACTATCAGATCTTGTGAGACGTATTCACCTTATAAAACTGTCAGATCTTGTGAGACTTATTCATTACCATGAGAACGGAATGGGGGAAACAGCCCCCATGATTCAATTATTCCCTGCTGGGTCCCTCCCATAACAGGTGTGAATTATGGGAGCTGCAGTTGAAGAGGAGATTTGCTTGGGGACACAGCCAAACCACATCTGTCACCTCACAAGGGCAACTAACTGGGTGTGAACCTCAAAACTAGGGGTGAACTTCAAAACTGGGATTTGAACCAAGGCAGTTGGTACTTAAGTTTAAGAAGCAATTATTTAAATCCCTGTGTTATGCTCCCTCAGACCTGATGTGAGTGATTTTGTCATTATTATGATTTTTTTTTTTTATTGAGACAGAGTCTCCTCTGTCACCCAGGCTAGAGTGCAGTAGTATGATCTCAGCTCACTGCAACCTCCACCTCCTGGGTTCAAGCCATTCTCCTGCCTCAGCCTCCCAAGTAGCTGAGATTACAGATGCCCACTGCCATGCTCAGATAATTTTTTGTATCTTTAATAAAGACGAGATTTCACCATGTTGACCAGGCTTGTCTCAAACTCCTGACCTCTACTGGCCTACCTCAGCCTCCCAAAGTGCTGGGATTACAGGCATGAGACACTGTGCCCAGTCTGATTTTATGAGGGCTTATATAAGTATAGAGATAATTAGTGTAAATGTTGTGAGTATATATGGTCCATAGTGAAAGCTTAGTGAAGAGGATTGAAATAAGGTACATTAGATTGTTCTCCAAATTTCTCTGAATATAAAAATCCCCTGGGTACCTATTAACACTATTATTTATTCCCCAGTCACTGACTCCCTGAATTAGAATCTCCAAGGGAAGAGCCTGGGAATCTGTATATTTCCAACAGTGAGCCTAAGTGATTTCTATTATAAGGGAAGTTTGGAAACATTGCTTTGAGTTAAACATTATAATCAATAAATAATGAAGGCACAAAATCTTTATACCTGAAAAGATATCTTGATATAAAGTGCTAGATTATCATGTCTAAAGAAATAAGGATCCATTAAAAAGGAGTTGGTTGGCCAAAGAAGCATTGAAGAAAGAGCTTCTGAAGGACAGAGGATGGTAGACCTCAAGACCCATTCAGCTCTGATGAGGGAGGAAGGTTTCCAGAGTCAAGGATGTATCTTTTGAAGGTGTATCTTACTATGGAGAGGAATGCTTCAGGCTCAAGAAGCCCGATGACATTAAACATTGAAATCACATAATTATCTCAACTTGCCCTGAGTCTCTCTGCTCAGCAAGCAACCCTCTGATTAAAGCATGACTTCCTATGTAGTGTGTTTGAGGGGAGAGGAAATGTGTTGGCTGGGGGATAGGAATGTTCCATTAAAGTTCTCATTTTAATCAGTAATCTGACACTCAGCTTTTAGCCATCAGTGTTTTGAACTTTAATGCAAGTCCACTCATCAGAGCTATATTCCCTTATGATTCTGAGGCTACAGAGATGAGGTCTGGTGAAACGTTTGCTATTCTGCGTGAGAATCAAGACCTGCCTGGATAGACCTGCCATTATAAACTCTCTCCTTAGAAGGTTTTTTTCATTTGCCTTTCTGATTTCTATGACTGTGCCCTGTAGTTCAAGGTGTTTATCAGCTGGAGGGTAGGAGTGGGGGTTATGTTGGTGGAGAGGGAGGCAGGAGGAGTTAGGGTATTGGAAAAGTTCCAAAAAAATATGGTGGGAAAGGCCAAGGTAACATTCAGTTTATGACAAAGAAAATAGGAGTATAGAGCAGAACAATAACTCTGAAAGCCATAGTATGGTTTTAAGAATGGATTTGCTAACTTTCCTCCCTCCACCCTTTCTAGTAGATTAACAGTCTAGCCTGGAAAACTAGAGAATGAGTTTAAGATCACATAATTCTCTTATTTAAAAAAAGACACTCTTTGTCTTAAGTTTGTTGTTCATTTGTAGAAGTAAGATCAGATGTAAAGAAAGCATATCTTTCTATCCTTAGGATTTAAGGGAAAAAGAGAGGAGAGAAAGAATGTAAGAGGAGAGAGGGGTGAACACAGTGCTGATTTTCTACCTTAGGGTTTTGACCTGGAAGCAAGTGTATCTATTATATGAGCTTAATGTGGAAGGTGGAAGGCAAGGTATTTTAAGTTTTCATTAAATGAGTTTAACATGGAAGGCGAGCTGCTGTAGATCTGTCTGGTATATGCCATGTCAAAGTAAAGCAGCCTGCACACAATGGTGCAGTAAAGGAGACATTGGGTTCCAGATTGGTCATCTTCAGTTGAGTGTGGCACGGTCACTGACTTGAGAGCAGTGTTCTGTCATGGATCCCACTCTGGTGAAGAGGGTGACCTCTGAGCTCAGTGTGAGCTGCTGTGCCTGTAGGAGAAATGGAAGATGTAACAGACACCTAAGGGTGAAAGTGAGTTTGCCCAGCACTACCATATTGTGATTAAGTCAAGAATGAGACCAGATCACAAATTATGTCAGCCCCTAATCCTGACACAGAAAACATTACCCAGGGAAGAGGGAACATGGTCCCCCCTAGAGACTGTCAAAGGTATAGGACGCTACCCTTGGCAAACTTGACCCTTTTCTGCCCCCGCTAGAATATATGAAATCTGTCTTACGATGTAACTAGGAATTCTCCTCCTGCTACCACCCATTTCTCTGCTCCCCTTTCCCAATCTCCCTGCTTTCTCTCTTATTTTTTATTCAATTAATTCATGAGGTTTTCTTGCTGTCATTCCCCAGAAACTTTTTTATCAAAGTCACCCATAAATATGTCAAATCCAGCTGTCAATTTTCAGTCCTTATTTTAATCTAACTAGCAGCTGCCTGGGCAAGGTCGGCCACTTTCTCCTTTTTAGAAACAATTTCTTTTCTTGGCTTGCATGTTACACATTATTTCTGGATGCTCCTGCTCTACCTCAAAAATACTGTACTGCCTTAGGATACTCTCTTTAGATTGCTTCACTGATCCAGCCACACTTATCTGCCTGCATAATCTCATTCAGACTTCCGGCTTGAATTTCCATCTGTATGCCAGTGCCTTCCACATTATTTTTTTCTCCAGCAGACATCTTTTACCAAACTCCAGACACAGATCTACAGTTTAGTCAAAATTTCCTCTAGAATGTCTGACATCTCAAATATAATGCATCTTAAACCCAGCTCTTTATTTCATCACCTTAAACTGCCTTTGTGTCTCCAATTTTCTCATTTCCCAATAAATGACAATTTGATTTATCCAGTTATTCAGGCTAAAACCGTTGGATTCATTTTTACTCTCTTTATCTTACATATTGTTCATTAATCTGGCAGCAATATCCATCAGCTTTTCCTCAAAAATGTACCCAGAATTAGGCCAGTCCTGGTGGCTGACACCTGTAATCTCAGCACTTTGGAAGGCTGAGGCAGGCAGATCACAAGGTCAGGAGTTCAAAACCAGCGTGGCCAACATGATGAAACTCTGTCTTTAGTAAAAATACAAAAACTAGCCGGGTGTGGTGGCACACACCTGTAATCCCAGCTACTCAGGAGGCTGAAGCAGGAGAATTGCTTGAACCCAGGAGGCAGAGGTTGCAGTGAGCTGAGATCACACCATTGCACTCCAGCCTGGGCAACAGAACGAGACTCTGTCTCAAAAAAAAAAAAAAAAACACAAAGAAAATTAGTGGGGTATGGTGGTGCGCGCCTGTAATCCCAGCTACTTGGGAGACTGAAGCACAAGAACCGCTTGAGCCTGGGAGGTGGAGCCGAGATTATGCCATTGCACTCCATCCTGGGTGACAGAGTGAGACCCTGTCTCAAAAAAAGAAAAGAAAAGAAAAAAGACTAGGAAAGAATTTAGGGCAGATTAAAAAAAATAGCTTAATACCATAATTTATCATCTTTTTGCTATAAGTCAATTATTTAATCCCTCTGATTCTTGTTTCCATCTGGGGGAATAATACTGCACAGGGTTGCTATGGGGTTCAAATGATTTTATACATGTAAAGTTTTTTCGTAAAGAGTGAAATTTTATACTTACGTAATTGTTAGCTATTGTTAAATCTAGATTTGTTCATCAGTGGCTGGCAAAAGGTGAGCAGATACAGAAGCTGACCTTCTGAAGCAATAGCATAGACATAGACAATCACACACTTTCACCACTGCTACTCAGCATGGTACTGGAAATTCTAGCTGGAGCAATTAGGCTAGGGGAAGAAAAGGTTTGCAAATTAGAAAAGAAGAAGTAAAATTTCCTCTGCTTGCAGATGATATTATATGTAGAAAATCTTAAAGGTTTCACATTAAAAAAATCCTGTTAGAACTAGTAAGTGAGTTCCGCAAAGTAGCGGGATGCAAAGTAAACACAAAAATAAGTTACATTTCAGTACACTAGTAATGAACAATTTGGAAAAGAAATTAAGAAAACAGTTGTAGGCTGAGAATGTTGGTTCATGCCTGTAATCCCAGTACTTTGGGTGGCTGAGGTGGGAGGAACACTTGAGGTTAGGAGTTTGAGACTAGCCTGGCCAACATGGTGAAATCCTGTCTCTATTAAAAATACAAAAATTAGCTGGCCGTGGTGGCAGGTGCCTTTAATCCCAGCTACTTAGGAGGCTGAGGCAGAAGAATCTCTTGAACCCAGGAGGTGGAGTTTGCAGGGAGCTGAGATGGAACCACTGCACTCTAGCCTGGGTGACAAGAGCAAAACTCTGTCTCAAAAAAAAAAAAAGAAAAGAAAAAGAAAATCAAACAGTTCTACTAACAGCATATACTAGGATCTGAATGTTCACGTCCCTCCGAAATTTATATGTTGAAACTTACTGACCAGTGCAGTGGAGCTGAGAGGTGGGACATCTGGGAGGTGATTAAGTCATAAAGGCTAAGCCCTCATAAGTGGGATTAATGTCTTTGTAGAAGAGGCCTAGGGGGAGCTTATTTATCTTCTCTGCCTATGGAAAGACTAGCAAGAAAGTGTCACCTATGAAGCATAGGCTCTCAACAGATACCTTTGAATCTGCTGGCACCTTGATCTTTGACTTCCCAGCTTCTAGAACTCTGAGCAATACATTTCTATTGTTTATAAATTATTTAGTCTGAAATATCTTGTTATGGAAGCCCAAAGGGACTAAGATAGAATCAAAAAGAATAAAATACTTAGAAACCAACTTAACCAAGATGGAGAAAGACTTGTGCAATAAAAATTCTAAAGCAGTGCTGAAGAAGTAAAGATACAGGTAACTGAAAGCACATCTCATGTTCTTAGATTGGAAAACTTACTATTGTATCTATGGATTCAATGCAATTCCAATCAAAATCCCAATGACATTTTTTGCAGAAATAAAAAACACCAATCTAAAATTTATACAGAATCTTAAGGGTCCCAGATAGCCAAACAGTCTTGAAAAAGACACATGAAACTGGAGGACGCACACTTCCTGGTTTCAAAACTTACTACAAAGCTACAGTAATCAAACTGATACATAGACCAATGTGTGATATAGCTGGCCTAGAGTTAGAACCTGTACAATGCCATTTTATAAAGAACAAAACTGTTTCCATTCTCCTCACAATGACTGCTAACCTTGGCTTCTGTAAATTGCTAGATCATTTGCAGGATGCAAATGGAGGTAAAGCTGCATACCTTCTCTTATCTGTAAATGCCAGAATTGCTGGCCTTTGTTTACCAGAGTAAGCACCCCCAGATAATTCCATCCTGGCGCCAAGTAAATAAATATCTATGGATCCCATCCCTACCCAGACGATGTGTAAACGAATGTTAATGTCAGCATCTGTGAACCCCTTAAATAACAATCAGAATGTCAAATAGTCCCCTCACCCTCGAAATGTCCAGAACCCCCTCACCCTCATCTCCGCCCAGAAGGTGATTTGAATCCACTGGCCCTCGGAATGTCTGAAGCCCCTAACCCCATCCTCTCCCCTCACCCCCAAGGTGATTTTACGGGAATAAAAGGTCTTGTCACCCTCTTTTACAGGGCCACGGGTTGGAGAGACGTGAGTCCTCCGTGGTCACCAGCAATAAACCCTGCAATTTGGCATACTTTTGTCCTGGTGTTGACTTTCTGTGCTCAGTCCGATATAACAAATGGATATAAAGACAGATATATAGACCAATGGAATAAAGTAGAGAACCTAGAACTTATCTGATCTCTTCCTAGGTAGAGCTTCAAAAGTACTCCTCTATTATAAAGGTCTTCCTAAAACTGTTCCTTGATAATGAAATTAAACTATAAATTATCTTATTAAATAATTTATCTTTATTAAAGCGACAGCTTATATCCTTACAAGTGTGACCTATTTAGCATTTGAGATCCCTCCAGGAATCTGAGATCCCTCCAGAATGATCTGTAACATAATTTACATACATAAAGCATATCACTTATTGAAAACAGAGTTGAGCAAATTGAGTTTTTTTCAATTATTCTTTTTGTAGTGTACTAAGGAGAGAAAATAGGTGATTAAAGTGTCATGGACACTCTACAGTGACTCCCAATTGTTCCTACATCCTGGTACTGATGTTCTGTAGTGAAAAATTCTCCCTCCTTGAGTATGAGCAGAACCTTGAGTGTGACTTGCTTCTGACCAACAGAATATAGCAAAAATGATTATGGTACACAAGATTGTACCATCTGTCTTGCTATAGGCTCTCTCCCTTCCTGGCTTTAATGAAGTAAGAGGCCATGTTAGGAGGTCTTCTTGGCAAGAAATGGCAGTCAGTCTCTGGTCAACAACTGCCAAGAAACTACAGATGGCCTCCAGCTGAGATAAGTTCCTTTTTCTTTTTTTTCACATACATACCTGTATAATCTTCATTTAGATTTAGTTCTGCAGACAAATACATGTTTAATGCTCAAAACTAGTCTTTATGTCAGTGTTATTCCATTTTGTTGTCTGAAAATTGTTTTTTGGTGGGTTCCTCACGAAAGCACTTTGAAATATTTTCTGAATTCTCATATCTTCAAAATAACTGCCTAAAACCTTTATAATTCAATTTCACTGCTTTGATTAAAGTTAGTTCCTAGGTAGTTTCTTTTATTTATAGCTATTATAAATGGAATTATTTTCTTGCCTTTTTATTTCCTATTGTCTGCTGTTGGCATGTGGAAATGCTACTGATTTTTGTTTGTTGATTGTGTATCCTGGAACTTTACTAAATTTATCGGTTCTAGCAGTTCTTTTTTTATGGTGCCTTTAGGGTTTTTCCAAATAAAAGATAATATCATCTGCAAACAAGAATAATTTGACTTCTTTCTGATTTGGTTGACTTTTATCCCTTTCTCTTGTCTGATTGCTCTAGCTAGGACTTCCAGTACTGTGTTGAATAACAGTGGTGACAGTGGGCATTCTTGTTTGTTCCAGATCTTAGAAGAAAAGTTTTCAGTTTTCCCATATTCAATATGATACTGGCTATGGGTCTGTCCTATATTGCTTTTATTGTGTTGAGGTGTATTCCTTCTATGCCCAGTTTTTTGAGGGTTGTTTTATCATGAAGGGATATTGAGGTTTATCAGATGCTTTTTAGCATCAGTAGAAGTGATCATATGGTATTTGAACTTCATTCTTTTGACATGATGTGTCACATTGATTGATTTTAATACGTTAAACCATCCTTGCATCCCTGAGGTAAATCCCACTTGGTTATGATGAATGATGTTTTCAATGTGTTGTTGAATTTGGTTTTGTTAAAGCAAACTATATATGGCCTGAGAAGGACTCCATACTTCTATATTTGAGTCGTTCTGGACAAACTGCAACCTAACTTAATAGGTAGACAAGATAGAAAATCTATCTTAGGATATGCTCCTGTAACAATCACTGAGTCTTGGCCAATCCCTGCAGCCATACTTCAACCACTCACATACAGCCAAGTGTTCAAACTATGTTCAAATAAGGCAAACATGGAGCGGTAACCAATCCAGCTGTTTCTGAATCTCACTTCCCACTTCTGTGCATCACTACTTTTTTTTTTGTCTATAAATTTGTTCTGACCATGAGGCACCGCGGAGTCTCTCTCAATCTGCTGTGATTCTGGGGGCTGCCTAATTCACGAATTGTTCATTGTTCAATTAAACTCCTTTAAATTTAATTTGGCTGAAGTTTTTCTTTTAACAGTTTGCCAGTATTTTTTTGAGGATTTTTTTCATCATTTTAAATTAGGGATATTGACTTGTAGTTTTCTTTTTTTTTTAAATGTATCTTAGAAAAATTTTTTAAACAGATTAGTATAAAAAGAAAATTTCCTAGCTTAATTAATATATGTTTATACATTTCACCAAAGAATCTGAGAGAAAGTTTCAGGATTTTTCTGGGGCTATATCTGGTTTGCATTTATTTCATTTTTAAATGATATATGTATTGATTGGAGCATCTTGCCTACAGTTTTTTAGCTCAAATTATTTAATAAATGAATATCTTCATTTAGTGACTAGACTGCTTTAAGTAAAAGAAAGTAAAACTTCTCTGATAATAACTAAATATTTCTTTGGGGCTGATTAGTGAAGCTTTTGTCTTTGAGACGAATTTGGTTTGCAATTCTATTGAGTTGCTAAGAGCAGCAAGTTAATTGAAGGATTTTCCTCTTCCACTAGAAACTTTCAGAGGATCCCAGGCAATAAGAACTAAAAATCTGTTTTGAGGGCTGAAAGAGCCATCTTGGGCATAACCTGTTTAGGGCGTAGACCATTTCACAGTGTGGGCTTCCTTACAGTGGGAATTACAGCTTCCATTTGAATGCAATAAAAATGAAAATAGATATAAACTGAGAAAAGAAATAAAACTGAGTAACAAAATTATCTGCTATATTGAGAACAGCAACAAAATCACAGTAAGTATAAACCACAACTCTTTTGAGTTAAAATAAATGGAAATTATTAGTAAATCTTTGCATATCTAATGACATTGTTGGTTTTCTCTGTGAGATATTTCAGTGTGGGGGTGAGGGCAAGAGGTGGGAAGGTGAAAGAAGAGGATCATTCCTTAGGATTTCTAGGGGAAGAAGATAGACAGGAATAGAGTCGTCTTGTTTGTGCTAAAATGGTACTAGAGATAGCTGCGGTAGTTAAGGGAGCAGTTTTCCGGGCCCACAGGACCGGTGATTCTCTTGCCACATCAGCACAGACATAAATACAGCTCATCACTCAATTGTGAATGGATTGTAAGTATGTAAGTTAACATAGTCAAGTCTTTTCTTTTGTTAGGGAGGGGTCTATATCAGAATAAAGTCTGGCATCAAATTGATTCTTTGGCTCTGATTCTGGGACAGATAGTTGCCTTTTTTCTAACCTTCAGTTTCCACATTAATAAAAAGGCACTAATAAGAAATGTGACAAACTTGACTTGTACCTTACAGATAAAACATTATGAATAAATGGTAGGTAGCTCTTGCTATTTTAATTATAACTGTTTCTTTTCCTTTTTCTTTTCTTTTCTGGACAGGTCTCACGCTGTTGTTCAGGCTGGAGTGAATTGGTGCAATCATGACATACTGAAGCCTTGACCTTAAGGCTCAACCAATCCTCCACCTCATTCTCCCAAGAACCTAGGACTACAGATGCACACCACTGTAGTCTGCTAACTTTTTTTTTTTTTTTTTTTTGATATGGAGTCTTGCTCTGAAGCCAGGCTGGAGTGCAGTGGCGCCATCTTGGCTTGCTGCAACCTCTGTCTCCCAGGTTCAAGTGATTCTCCTTCCTTTGCCTCTCAATTAGCTGGGTCTACTGGCATGCACCACCATGCCAAGCTAATTTTTGTATTTTTAGTAGAGATGGGGTTTCACCATGTTGGCCAGCATGGTCTCGATCTCTTGACCTCATGATCTGCTCACCTTGGCCTCCCAAAGTGCTGGGATTACAGATGTGAGCCACTGTGCCCAACCAATACCCAGCCAATTGTAAAATTTTACATAGTGGCAGGGTCTTGCTATGTACTCAGGCTGGTCTTGAACTTCTGGCTTCAAGGGATTCGCCTGCCTCGCCCTCCCAAAGTGCAGGGATTACAAGCATGAGACACCACATTTAGCCAGCCTAACTACAAACGTTCATACCTAGTTTGTTCACTTGCACAACGAGAGTGATTAAGTATAACTCTATGTTAGTGAAAGTATTTGATTTAAATAGCATTTTTATTTTCAGTGTCCTTGGGCAGATGCCATAATAGGCAGTAGTGTTGCTAAAATAACTGTATGTCTAATAATTGGCATTTTAATGAAATGCAACTTTATGCAGAATCAACATTTTAACTTAAAATGTTGGTTATCTGCACATTCTCCCCCAGCAATTAACTTTAAAACTGAAACAAATATGATTACAAAAAGTTAAAGCAAAAATCCTAAAAGCATTTCTAAGTTGAAATAGACCTCTTGGTTCTTCAAAAATTTATGAAGCAACAACAGTATGTTGATATTTTGCCACATATGGGAGATAACAATGATGAAGAAAAAGAGATCACTTTTCTTAAGGAACTTAGAATCAGGGAAGAAAGAGATATGTACAGAGATGGTTTATAATGTGAGATGAAAATACTTCTGCAGAGGCATGCATAAAAATGCTTTTGTAACAAAGGATAGAACAATTAACTCTGCCTGAGGCTCTCTTGGAAGTCTTCGGTAAAGAGAAGGCCTAAGAGAAGGGTAATGAAGATGAACAGGAGATTCTGGATAAAAGCTGAGTAGGGAGCGAGAAGAGGTCTTCCAAGAGAAAAGAGCAGAGTGAACAAAGTTGCACAGAACTGAGGGAGTCTCTGACATAAATAGGAAATAACAAGAAATTTATTATAATAAGAACATAAACTACATGAGGAAGAGAGATTGAAGTATTGGAGCCAGATTATTAAATACTTTGAAGATCAGTTAAGGAGTTTGTATTTTATCCTGCAGATTATGGAAAACCAATCTGGATTTATAAGAAAGGGAGTGATAAGATTAACCTTGTAACAAATAATGCCAAAGGAAATAATACTCATTTCTTTGTAGCTTGTTGTCTTCTTGTGTTGAGGAGCTTAGGTTAATGAGACAGGCAGACTTCCGGGGTCAGCTGAATGTAAGAGGATGGAAGTCTAGTTCATCATTCCCTTCTTCACCTAGGTCAGCATTTGCTGTTTGTCTAAAAGTGGATCAGTAAGAAAGACAGCATATTTGCAGAAGGGCTGTACAGATCATTTTTCTTTCAATTTTTTGAGATAGGGTCTCACTCTGTCATCCAGGCTAGAGTGCAGTGGCATGATCAAGGCACACTGCAGTCTCAACCTCCTGGGCTCAGGTGATCTTCCCACTGCAGCCTCTTGAGAAGCTGGGACTACAGACATGTACCACAATTCTCAGCTAATTTTTTTGCCAAGATTTTTGGATTTTGCCATGTTACCCAGGCTGGTGTCAAACTCCTGGACTCAGGCGATCCACCCACTTCAGCCTCCCAAAGTCTTGGGATTGCAAGTATGAGCCACTCTACCCAGTTATCATTTTTCCATTCTTATAATGGTATACCTACTGTATTAATATTATGAAATTTGGGTTTTATAGATGAAGTGAAAATTGCCACTATCCTCAGAGGTAATTCAGGTAACTTACATTAAGAAAAGTCGATTCTGGGCCAGGTGTGATAGCTCCTACCCACCTTCCTCAGTTCAAGCAATGGAGGATTCAACCACCACATCTCCATCAAAAATAAAAAATAATTAGTCAGCCTTAGAGGTGCACACCTGTAGTCCCAGCTACTCAGGAGGATGAGGTGGGAGGATCACTTAAGCCTGGGAGATTGAGGTTGCAGTGAGCTGTGATTGCTCCACTGCACTCCAGCCTGGGTAACAGAGCAAGACCTTGTCTAAAAGAAAGGAAAAAAAAAAAAAAGCAAGCAGATTCTGTAGGTGTTATCAAGAGTGGAGGTAGTGTTCTGGGAAATGGGAATTCTCTAAATATTTCCTCTACTGTAGAGAAGCCCAAAGGGATATATGGGTTCAAATATTTGTTCATATATCTTCCTTTATTACATATAAAAATGTGCCATAAAACTGTTTTTTTGAGACAGAGTCTCACTCTTCTGCCAGGCTGGAGTGCAGTGGCTCAATCTCAGCTCACTGCAACCTCTGCCTCCTGGGTTCAAGTGATTCACCTGCCTCAGCCTCCTGAGTACCTGGAACTACAGGTGCACACCACCATGCCCAACTAATTTTTTGTATTTTAGTAGAGACAGGGCTTCACCATGTTGGCCAGGATGGTCTCGATCTGCAGACCTCATGATCCACTTGCCTCCGCCTCCCAAAGTGCTGGGATTACAGGTGTGAGCCACCATGCCTGGCCTGAAACTATTAAATAGTATATCCTAACAGAAAAAAAAAGAGAAAGAAGAAATAAATGTGCAAAAATTTATAAAAACAAAACGTTAGCATTCTAATTCTAAAGATGATAACAAAATCCTTCCATTGCAGTAAGGCCGGGCACAGTGACTCATACCTGTAATCCCAGCACTTTGGGAGGCTGAGGTGGATGGATCATGAGGTCAGGAGTTCAAGACCAGCCTGGCCAACATAGTGAAACCCTGTCTTTACTAAAAATACAAAAAAATTAGCCAGGTGTGGTGGCGGGCACCTATAATCCCAGCTACTTGGGAGGCTGAGGCAGGAGAATCCCTTGAACCCAGGAGGCGGAGGTTGCAGTGAGCCAAGATCCTGCCATTGCACTCCAGCTTGGGCAACAGTGCAAACTCCATCTCAAAAAAAATAAAAATGAAATAAAAAATGTTAGGTGTAATATCCATAATATAGGACCATGCATCATCTTTGTCTTTTATTCTCCTAGAATAAACTGCCTTATGGGAAACCTCAGCGTATTTCAGAAATTTAAACAGGATCAGATTGCTTGGTTTTCATATCAACCATGCCAGCCTCTCTTTTGTTTCTCCTTCATTTATTTATTCATTTAACTAACAAATATTTATCAAGTGCCATAAATATTTATTGTGTATATAGGTACCAGTTTGAGAGCCAGGAAGATCAAAATAGATCTCTGTCCTCACGGAGTTTCAAGTTTAGTAAGGGAGAGAAATACTAATCACTCAAATAATGGTGCAACTACCATTGTCCAGAAACCAGCGGGGGCTTCCCTGCCCACTGAAAAGGTAGATAAGATTGTTTGGAGTCCCTGATCCATGTCCTATGGTCAGAAGCTCTGTTGTACACGTCCTGGCATCTCTGTCTCATGGTCTGACAGCTTCTGGAATGATGTCACCGTACTGCACCTCTTTCAAAAAAGAAATGAACATATCTTCATCCCAATCTCCACGAGACAGTCACATAAAGAAGTATTTGTAAGTGTGTCTGACTGCAGTGAAGATACGGTGGACAGTAATAAGGACCGTCCACAGCATGGCTGCACAGTGAGTGAATATGCAAAAAGGACTTGAGTACTCATAATTTTAAATGTCATTCAACCACTTCTCTTTCTCACTGGGCTTCCATCTGTTTCAGTACTTAGCTTTCTGCCATCTCACTGGTTCCGCATTTCACTGTGTCCCTTCTCTCCTTTTCTTTTTCTTTTTTTTTAAATATTTTATTGCGTTTTAGGTTTTGGGGTACATGTGAAGAACATGCAGAATTGTTGCATAGGTACATACATGGCAATGTTGTTTGCTGCCTTCCTCCCCATCACCTATATCTGGCATTTCTCCCCATGTTATCCCTCCCCAACTCCCCATCCCCACTGTCCCTTCCCTGGTACCCCTCCACAGACCTCAGTGTGTGATGATCCCCTCCCTGTGTCCATGTGTTCTCATTGTTCAACACCCCCTATCAGTGAGGACATGTGGTGTTTGATTTTCTGTTCTTGTATCAGTTTGCTGAGAATGGTGGTTTCCAGGTTCATCCATGTCCCTACAAAGGACACAAACTCATCATTTTTTATGGCTGCATAGTATTCCATGGTATATATGTGCCACATCTTCCCTGTCCAGTCTATCATCGATGGGCATTTGGGTTGGTTCCAAGTCTTTGCTATTGTAAACAGTGCTGCAATGAACATTCGTGTGCATGTGTCCTTATAATAGAATGATTTATAATCCTTTGGATATATACCCAGCAATGGGATTGCTGGGTCAAATGGAATTTCTATTTCTAGGTCCTTGAGGAATCACCACACTCTTTCACAATGGTTGAACTAGTTTACACTCCCACCAACAGTGTAAAAGTGTTCCTTTTTCTCCACATCGTCTCCAGCATCTGTTGTCTCCAGATTTTTTAATGATCGCCATTCTAACTCGCGTGAGATGGTATCTCAATGTGTTTTTGATTTGCATTTCTCTAATGATCAGTGATGAGCATTTTTTCATACATTTGTTGGCCTCATATATGTCTTCTTTTGAAAAGTGTCTGTTCATATCCTTGGCCAACTTTTGAATGGGTTTTTTTGTTTGTTTGTTTTTTCTTGTGAATCTGTTTTAGTTCTTTATAGATTCTGGATATTAGCCCCTTGTCAGGTGGGTGGATTACATAATTTTTTTCCCATTCTGTTGGTTGCCAGTTCACTCTAATGATTGTTTCTTTTGCTGTGCAGAAGCCCTGGAGTTTAATTAGATCCCATTTGTCTATTTTAGCTTTTGTTGCCAATGCTTTTGGTGTTTTAGTCATGAAGTCCTTGCCTATGCCTATGTCCTGAATGATTTTGCCTAGGTGTTCTTCTAGGGTTTTTGTGGTGTTAGGTCTTACGTTTAAGTCTTTAATCCATCTGGAGTTACTAAAATTAACTCCAGATTAATCTCTCCTTTTCTTTTTCTTCCTTTCCTACCATTGCTCAGAAACAAGCAAACAACCAGCCAACCACAATGAAGACAATGAACAGCAAACAGATTCCTTTTATGCTTTCATGGAGCTTGGTGATCTATTTTGTCAGTTGGGCTCCTGGAGATACCCACGCTCTCAGAGTTTTACCTTCTAATCCAAAAGGCATATCTACGTATTATATTCAGCAAAGACATTTTCCAACCTGAAAGAAATTGTGTTGCCATCTGTTAATATACATATATAGTTAGTTAGTTAGTCTGGATGTATTACAAATGATGCATGCTCTGACAGAAAAGTAGGAGGTTGGGAGGAACAACAGAGTATATAGTATTATTAGAACAGGGGACCAGATTTAATGAGAAAGCCAGGCAGTCTGGCTTCTCTGAGAAAGTATGACATTTCTGAAGACTGTTAGCCAGGTAAAAAGTGTGGGGGGAAGAGCATTCCCAGCAGAACAGCATGTGCAAAGGTCTGGAGATGTGAAGGACTGTGGAGCACTGGAAAAACTGGGAAGTGGCAGCATGGCCAGATCCCAAAGGGCCAAAGAGAAAGATGGGGATGAGGGTGGAGAGGCCAGCGGGGGCCAGATCAAGTGAAACTTTGTGGGCCACATGACTCTCATTTTTAGGTTCCTTTGTCTTCCCTAACAAATGAAATAACAACATGAATGAGTTTTTCTAAACGTTGAGTTTATTGGTTTTTGAAACAGTCATGCCAAAGCTGACAAGCTTGTACAGACACACATCCACACATACACCCAACTGTGCACGCGCGCACACACACGCACACACACACACACACGGTACATAAAGCACCTTTCCCCAGGGCCATGCTACTTGACATTATTAAGCAGTCTATCCGAGGCCAGGTACCGTGGCTCACACTTGTAATCCCAGCACTTTGGGAGGCTGAGGCAGGAAGATCACGAGGTCAGGAGATTGAGACCAGCCTGGCCAACATGGTGAAACCCCGTCTCTACTAAAAATACAAAAATTAGCTGGGTGTGGTGGCACGTGCCTGTATTCCCAGCTACTTGAGAGACTGAGGCAGAAGAATTGATTGAACCTGGGAGGCAGAAGTTGCAGTGAGCCAAGATGAGATGGCGCCACTCCACTCCAGCCTGGGTAACAGAGTGAGTCTGTTTGCTTCAAAAAAAAAAAAGTCTATCCTATAGCCATACACATGATTCTGGGTCAGCCAGATAATTAAGCTGAAAATTATCTTCATATTCATTTTCCCTCCACAGGAATGTTTCCTGAGGAGAAACCCAAAATATGAGGGTTTCTGAAAGAGCTTTAAAAAATGTTGTCTGCCAGCAGTACATGGATTCTCTTTTCAGGGTTTGTAGCTACCCAGCTGACACACCCATTCTCCCCTCCTCCCCACCACAGAGCAAGTGACTTCTTGCTCCACCCTGCAGCTTACTATTGGCAAGGCATGGCAGGAGTGAATCTAGCTTCTGTTTACCACCAGGGTAAACTGCCCTCTCTTGCATCCTTGACAGTTTTTTGGGTTCAGTATGTCCCCACACACTCACAGGTGCTGAAAGTGACATACACATACATTGTAAACATTGTGCCCACTGCTCTGCAAATGTTCATTTGGCCCTTAGCAGTTTACACATCACAGCAGAGTCATGTATTCATGATGATGTTCATTCTGGTAGTTTCTGGCAATAAATTATTTTGTTTGTTTGCTGGTTGGTACCTGCCAGAAACCACCTGACTTTTCTTTTCCACTCTTATTTTTCAACTGCTAATATCCATGCCTTTTAAGCTGTCTTTTTATTGCAAGTAATAAATTAAGATAGGTATCTGAGGTGGCTTCAGCTTTGCATAAGAATCACTAGCATATACACTAGCATGCTCACAGTGTTGAGTATACAGGAATTCGTTTCAGTAGCAACAACACTCACTGACCTTAGAAGAAAACATTTCCTTTTATAATTACTTGTTAGTCTTACACAATTGTAACTTTACATACATTATAATACTTTAAAATGCAGATATCTTGTGGAAGTGTATCTTCTGTGGCTTTTCTTCAAAATGAAGCCGTTGGTCATATGCTGAGATTGAGTTTGCTGGAAGTGTTAAGACTCCATCTGGTCATCTTGTGAGTCAACACTTATAGTGGAACCTTGGCTGCTGGTATCAGCAGTTTCATAGGACTTTTGGTCTTTGGCAAAGTTGATGAAAACCTGATTTTTCAGGGAAAATAAAGCCATTAGTGCCTGCTAAGCCAAAGGAAGAAATGAAGTTAATAATGAATTATTTCCTTCCCTCCTTCCCTTTCTCCCTCCCTCCTCTGCCCCACTCTTTACTCTCTCTCTTCTCTCTCTCTCTCTCTCTCTCTCTCTCTCTCTCTCTCTCTCTCTCTCTCTCGCCCCCCACCCCCGGTCTGCTCTCTCCCCTCGCTCCTCTCTCCTAGTTCAAGCCTGTATATTTCTGTGTGGTCAGGACCTTATAAAATCCAAATCCTATAAATCTAGAGTTTATAGGGGCCTGCCTACACATATATACACTCTTGCACTAGGAGTCCTTTCAGAAAATCAAATCACCTACAATTTGAAAACAGCACCTATGTCTATGACCATATTTATGACTGTGACTTTATAATCATAATGTCAATCTGAAGCCATAGTTGACTATTTCTGTAGCCACATTTCTGCATTCATATGATCTACATTGATATTTCTATGAGATAGATATGGCTCCTATGATAAAGAAGGAGCCCAGTCCTATGCCCTTATTGAATGATTATGTAGAAATGTTGAGAGAAATTTCACTAGTTTCAAGAGTTAATGCACTAAGATAAAATTTCAGTAAGCCAATTACTTAACAGGCAGATCTTTTCACTTTGTTTAAAGTCATTAAAACTATTAGTCATAGTTTCATCCAGAATGTATCAAGAATCTATTTTTTGCCACAGTGCTGGTTGTTGGTCATAAGTCAAAGACTAAGTCTTCATTTTTGGCAAAGTCATGATTGTCTAAACCCCCATTAAAATGCCTAAAGCTCCACAAGAAAAGTTGTGCATCAAATGCAGCACTATATGCTGACCCCTAACAGCCTTATTTTCAGACCCAGTCCAATGACAGATATAATCCAACTTACTATATGTCATGTTGGTTGAGCTGTGCAAAATTAAGTCAGTACAAAGGTGATAAAGGATGACCTAATAAGTCTCTAGTTATTGAATGCAAATGTAATTAAGACAGATGATGTAAGTGAATGGAAAGGATTCCTCATTTACCGCTTTAATTGCCTGAATTTAACAGATCTAAAGGTCTGGCACCAAATTCTAATTACCCTATCCAACTCTAATTCAGGAAGCCAATCAATAGAAATATTCTTTATGAACTCCACCATGGAAGAAGGAAGGGAAGTGTTAATAGCTGTTTGTTATGTATGTGAAAATAGTGGTGTTTTGGTTTTATCTTTCTGCTTTATGTATACATATAACTAACTTCATACATATAGATGTCTCATCAAATGGAAAAGTGAACGTCTTTCACATCTTTTTTTTAATATCCCCAAATTAAGTTATTAATTAGGCTCTTTGCTAAGTTTTTCAGGTGCAAGATTAGATATTAATTCAATTAAAAACAAATTGAATGTTATTAAAAAGAAATAACCAGAATGCATCATATTAATATGTGATATTGTGCACATCGATTATGGTATGTATATATCTTACCTCTTCCAGAGTAGTCTGACTCACTAAGAAATTTGTAATATTTAAAGCAGTCTTATTGGTTTCTAGCAGATCAAAAATGTTTGCGACTCCTCCTGCTGTGACTGGTACATGATACTCAAGCATGCTGAGGTGCTGATCCTATGGGAACCAAAGGAAAAAAATTTATTTTGCAATGTCTGGTAATATTGACGTGGCTAGACATAACTGTACCCAGGAGTTCAGGAAAATATTGACATTTATTCCACTGAAAATGATGCTACAGTATAAATAATGAGTATATATTGAAACTAACAGCTTGCAAAGATGAGATGAAAGTTTTGTGAATGTCAAAGAGAAAACAAATTTAGAAGTTAATGACAACTCCAAAGCATTTATTCACGTGACGTTATAAGGTCATTATAATCTTGCTTGGGAAAGAATCTGTGGAATGGTATTTCACATGTCACATTATGCTCATCTCACATACGCTTTCTCAGTGCTCAATTTTAAGACATTTCATTTTTGTGTTAGAATTGTTCTAAAAGGGTAAAAATTAGCAGTTCCATTTATATTGGCTAAAGACAGTAGACTTCAAAAGCATTGAACGTTCTTCAAATGACAGCTCATACTTTTCCCAATTCACCCTAAAATTCTTTTCAATCTGTATTTTGGTCACTAGCATCACCATCTACTTAGTATAAACCACTTTTATTGCCTTGGGGTATCTTTAGCAATTTGCTTTTCAGGATATTTAATCAGTTACCAGATCTTATTTTTCCTTTAAAATACCTCTCAAATATCACCTTTCCTCTCTATTTGTACCACCAATATTATTAACTTGATGTTCATTACTCCACGTCTTAGTTACTGCAACAGCCTCTTCAGAAGCCAAGAAACTCTGTGTACACTTACTTCCCGGTACGAAGCAGCTGGAATAATCTTGGCTAATACTAGTTGGATCAGGACATTTTCTTATTCCACAATCTATCCCTGTGACCCCAATGAATCAGATCAAGACCATGTATTTCAGTCTTGATGGGAATGTCTTGCTGGGAATCATATGGGCAGTCTGGATTTAAGACCATTCTCCTTTGTGCATTGCTTAGCATCTTCCATCCACACGTAGTTGAATTATATCTGTTACTACAATCGGGCCATCTTGCCTACCTTTGCTCTCAGATTGTTGTTTTGGCTATTTTCTTTCTAGACATCTAGAAACCTCCAAAGATTTGTAAAGAATGGTCTGCTTAGGGACAAATCAGACTTTTTATTATCACTGTATTTGCCTTGTATAGCCCTGGTCCCATGAGGAACAGACCAGGGAGAATGTAATTTCATCACTCAGTGAAACAACACAGATTTCAACGCAGAAATCCACTAAAAGAAAAAGCTTACTACCAATACAATTTGTGCAAGAAAGATATCATTTTACTTTTAAATTTGATTTAAATTTAATCATAGAAAATAAGCTTTGATAAGAATCGTGAAAGCTAGGCCAAATGCGGTGAGTCACACCTGTAATCCCAGGGCTTTGGGAGGCCAAGGCAGAAAGATTGCTTGAGGCCAGGAGTTCAAGACCAGTCTAGGCAACACAGTGAGATTCTGTCTCTACAAAAAATACAAAACTTAGCGGGGCATGGTGGCACATGCCTATATGCTTATTTCTGGAGAGGCAGAGGAGAAAAGATTCCTTGAGCCCAGGAATTCAAGGCTGCAGTGAGCTATGATCATGCTACTGCACTCTAGCCTGGGCAACAGAGCAAGACCCTGTGTCTTAAAAGAAATTCTTTTTAAGGCAGAAGTTTTATGAAGATAAAATAATTCTTTTTTAAAATGCAGTTCATTTTCTCTAAAATCACTTCAAATTAACATTGTGCCTTATAATTTAAGGAGTATCTTGAGTATACTTTATCATTTACTTCTTACATCAGTTTTGTGAAGTAAATGTTATTATAGTAGTGCTCTCTTATTTCAGATTCCTGTTATCAACCAAGTTTCAAAATTATTAAATGGAAAAACACAAAAATAATTCATAAGTTTTAAATTGCATGCCTGAGTAGTGTGATCTAATCTTGCACTACTCCATTTGGCACATGAATCATTCCTTTGTCCAGCGTATCTATGTTGTATAAGCTACCTGCCTGTTTCTGTATAAGAAAAAGCATAGTGTGTACCAGATTTCATACTATCTATAGTTTCAGGCATCCACTGGAAGTCTTGGAATGTATCACCCATGGATACAGGGGCACTCCTGTATTCCTATTTACAAATGAGAAAAATGAGGCTCAGAGACTTTAAATGTCTTGCTGGAAATCACATGGGTACAACTGGGCCTCAGCCCTAGTCTTTCCAATTTATTTTTATCATTCCATATCTGATAATATCCTTTCACATCTAGTTTCCTTTCAAAAACAATCATTTGCCATCATCATCTTCTATAAATTGCCTGTATATCAAAGATGTGATAATGATAACTTTTCCGGTCAAGTACATTTAATTATGTGCTATGTTAGGTATCTATACGTATATCCATGTGTGTTAATCCCATACGTATGCATATGTGAGATGAAATCAATTAAACAATTTTTCATCTAGTCCAGAACTTGATTTCTGCTCAGTCCTGCTCCAACTTTTGTGGGCTTATATTTCAAATGAGGAGGGCAAAGAAGATCATCATTCTGGAATTTTATAGGCTTTTTTTTCTAGGAAGAAATGCCCTTGGTCATATAATACCTATCATACCTCAGTTCCCTAATGTATATAATGAGTAGACTAGCAAGGTATATAACTTAAAAACTAATACAATATGATCATAAATCCTTTGAGAAGAAGAAACAAAAATACATGTATGTGAAAGGATTATGTTAACTTTAAATAGCTACAAAAATATATAATTAATTGAAGATACTATTTTTTCATACTAAGTATGCTTTTGCATATCTTATGCATCTTGAACTAATAAACATATTAAGATTAATAGTAAAGCTGTAATCACTTGGAAATCACAAACATTGCTTTGATATTAGATTATTACTATCAAAATTAGTCAAGATCAAAAGGCAAGACAATCACTTACATCGTTGTTGTTGTTTTTTTTTTTTTTTTCTTTTTTGAGGCAGAGTCTCACTCTGTTACCCAGGCTAGAGTACAGTGGCATGATCTCAGCTCACTGCAACCTTTGCCTCCCAGGTTCAAGCAATTCTCCTGCCTCAGCCTCCTGAGTAGCTGGGATTACAGGCGTGTGCCATCATGCCCAGCTAATTTGTATTTTTTGTAGAGATGGGGTTTCACCACGTTGGCCAAGCTGGTCTCGAACTCCTGACCTGAAGTGATTGCCCGCCATGGTCTCCCAAAGTGCTGGGATTACAGGTATGAGCCACTGCACCCAGCCATCAATCACTTACTTTTAAATATGTTTTTGGAAAGTGCAGCTGCATGAACTTCGTGAGGGTCTCCATGCTCACTTTGGTATTCTTCAAGTGAACCTTGACAGTAAATCCTCGTCCAAACCTAGAAACAAAAGTGCAAAATATGATATGAGTTACATTTTGCTGAAATAGCTCCCCTGGAATTCTAGATAATGAAACAGGACCCAAGCCAACCATAACAGCCCCTTTTCTTTATATAAAGACTGTCATTTTGCCGTAAAAGTTCAGGGCATGTTGCAAACTGGAAATAGTGCACTGCTATGATTTTTTATTTTTTTCTATCTCTATATAAAATCAGAGTCTTTGGGCAAAAATTGTGTTAAAAAGAAAACATAAAATCTTGGCTTTCTATGACATTCATGAATTGGCAATGGATGTCAATTTCTGCAGTTAGATAACTTTTTAGTTTAAAGTAAGCAAGGTCTTGAGAAGCAGGTCACTGGAGATTTGGTGTCAACAGTAAAAATTAGAGTTATTGGGTTTTAAAAATAACTATTAAATCAATGTGCTAGCTAACTGTTTGCACCAAGAATAGAGTTTGTAAAGAAGTCACAACAGACTGTAAGAGCAACATAATGCCTCTTTCATTTTTTTTTTCCTCGTTTTGGTTCATACTATCTTGCAAGAAACTCAGCTTGTTATAGAGAAAAGTATAAAATATTCTGAAGTTTGGAGATTAACACGGATATGTATAAATGCATGTACACTCTGATGTATATCAACTATTAATTTAAATTTGATAGTAATATGATATTTATGCTCATTTCTACAATGTATTCTTGATTAAAAGGTTTTAAATGTGGTACGAATGTTAAGTAGCCTACTGAAAGCCTGTGCAAATGGCAAATGAACAGGCAGAGATTTAATCTATGCCTTCATTTACTTGTCAAGATCTAATTTATTATTGGGTAAATGCTAGAACTTCCACCTGAGAGTATTTTGGTTGTGAATTATTTATTATTTACTTATTTTTTCAGCTTTGGCCTTCTAAATTTATGAGTTAACTAAAATATATTTATGAGTTAAACTTATGCATTAAATAAATTTTTGAGTTAACTAAAATATTTAAGTAAAAATGCATCAAATCCCCAATAAAATAATTTAAATTTAAGATGAGTTAATGACTAGCTTCCAAAGATTAGCTTCTCCATTGTAATTTTACTACTCAGACTGCTGAGATAGTCCTTGAACCTGAGTAGAGCACCATTAGATTGATGATCTAACACCATCTGTTAAACAATGGCATTTGTTAGTCACCTGCTCTTTATGTGCTGCAAAGATCCAATACATTGGAACCTTCCATTCACCATAATGGCAAGCCTGGTACAGAGAGCTTCACATTCTTCCATGCTAAAAGACAGAGAATGGTCATATTAGCATTCAGGGAACAGAAAACTTGGTTTGAAGTTCATGAGCATAAACATAATTGTTTCATTATGGCACTTGGAAATACTATTTTAGTTCCTTTCTTTTCTTTCTTGTATTTTTTGAGATAGAGTCTTACTCGTGCCCAGGCTAGAGTGCAGTAGCTTGAACATGGCTCACTATAGCCTTGACCTCCTTTGCTCCAATGATTCTCCTGTTTCAGCCTCCTGAGTAGCTGGGACGACAGACATGCACCACCATATCTGGCTAATATTTTAATTTTAATTTTTAATTTTTTTGTAGAGATGGGGGTCTTGCCATGTTGCCCAGGGCAGTCTTGAACTCCTGGGGTCAAGCATTCCTCCTGCCTTGGCCCTCCAAGGTGCTGGGATTACAGGCATAAGCCACCGTGCCTGGCCTAGTTTCTTGATTCTCTTTTAGTTTTTAGTTCTCTTAAAGTAGAACAAAAAACAATCTTTTAAAATATACATTAAATTTTTTCAGATAAGGTTTATGACTGTTTCTTCTAAAACTCAAGGCCATCTCTCTTTCACCTGGAATGCCCCCTCCATCAAACCTAATATTTCTTTCAAGCTTTGATTCAAGGCCTACATTTTCTCAGAAATGTTTTCAAAATAACGCTAAGCTTTTTTCATTATGCCTCAAACCTCATATTCTGTTGGCCTTCCTATTTTTGGATTTATAACTAGTTAGCCTGTACTTGATTACACAATCTCTAATTTCATGGTCTATTATAATTGGAGGTAATTTTAGGTATTACCCTGTCCAGTTCATACAAAAGTTAATGTAAATTAAATGATTGGCTCCAGTGTACTGGGGCAAAGCTACAATACAAACAAGTTTCTTGATAATAAGCAAATTGAAGACTTTTTCTACTATATGACAATTACAATACAAACATAAATTTAATACAAATTATAAGACAAGGCCATCCTCATAAGAGAAGCACAGATCAAATGATTTAGTGTCTCTTATACTTAGCTGATTGGAAGTGTCTGCTTCATGGAGGAGAGGCATGTGAGCTGGTCTGGAAGGACTGGTAAGATTAGAACTTGGAGAGATTTTGTGAAAAGACCATTTCAGGCCAGGCACGGTGGCTCACGCCTGTAATCCCAGCACTTTGGAAGGTCGTGGTGGATGTATCATTTGAGGTCAGGAATTGGAGACCAGCCTGGCCAACATGGTGAAACCCCACCTCTACTAAAAATATAAAAATAATCCAGGCATGGTAGTGGGTACTTGTAGTCCCAGCTACATGGGAGGCTGAGGCAGGAGAATCACTTAAACCTGGGAGGTGGAGGTTGCAGTGAGTGGATATTGTGCCACTGCACTACAGCCTGAGTGACAGAGTGAGACTCTGTCTTTAAAAAAAAAAAAGAAAAAAAAGACCATTTCAAGTAGAAAACACAGCCAGAGAAGGGGCCTGGAGATAGGAAGAATACAGAACCAGGAGTCATTCAGATTGACTGATAGGAGAGGGTAGGCAGGGGAAAAGACAGCATTTAAGATGAGGCCAGAGAATAGAGGGCCTCACATGTTGAGCCTAAGGATTCTGAACTTTGACAGGCAATAGGGAGCCATAGATAATTTAGAGGGCCATAAGTCATGAGAAATTTGATGTTAAGAAGACTGCATAGACCTTAGACTCTGTCCTACCACAGGAATTGTATTCTCACCATGAAACCTGCCTGAATTGCTTCTATGACTATAAACATAAAATAGTTTGATACAATTGTGGGCATTCATCATCTGTTATACAGGATTACCTTTTCCCATCTGTCATCCTAAGATTGTGTGAATTCACTTTAAAGATTCCACTCAGTTTACCTGTGAGACGTGAGGATGACGGAACATTTGTTCTGTACTTCTTCCGAAATGATCTTCCAGAGGTGCCGTTTCGACTTCGGATCCATCCCAGAGCTCGGCTCATCCTTAATAGAAAGTTACAAGAAGAATTTATCAAATTAATTAAATTTTGATGAAGTTCTTTACATGAATTACTACATTTCACTTCCCTAGAACAGAAATCACTTTTCGAGGTCCCGTCACTAACTTGTTTTATACTTAATAGGCTCCTTTCTGCTGCTGTCGAAAAACTCAAAATTAATCATTTTAAATTGTCAATCTGTTTTAAAAAGTGTCTCTGTGAAGTTGACATCCTGTTTACTTGTCTCTTACGTTTCTTTGGAAAAAAATTCCACTTCAATTACTGGCAAAGTAGAGTTTTTACATTTAATTCTACCTGGCCACATATATATAAGCCATATCAACAAGATTACCACCCTGCTTCTAATAGCAGAATTGTGGCTATGAGTGATAATATGCTATGTGAAGCAGAAAGAACATAATTTGATATTTCAGTTAATTTGTTTGAGGTATCTTTTTAGTTTTCTGTTATTAATTGAAATTTAACACTTCTTGGGAAATAAAAACAAGATTTGCAGAAATTGCCAGGTAGAAAGATATACATTATTTTTCAAAGTAAATAATTTTATGAAAAATCATTCAGACATAAAATTAGATAATCTAAACACAATAACAGATTTTGACAGATGGTTAAGAAAACAAATTATAGGTCAAGATTAGGTAAAAATTTAAAAATATACTTGTAACAAAAATATGTACATAACTAGAGGCTTGTTTTTACAGAAAGGTGTTAAATTTGAAAGGAATGGGTTATGTGGAAGCTAATACAGTTGAGCTCATAGAAGTAAAGAGTAGAATAGTGATTACTGGAGGCTAGAGGGGTAGCGGGGAAAGGAGGATAGAGGTTAATGAATACAGAATTACAGCTAGACAGGAGGAATAAGTTTTAGTGAACTGTAGCACTGTAGGTTGACTATATTTAACAATAATTTATTGTATATTTTCAAATAATTAGAAGAAAGGATTTTGAATGTTCCCAACACAGGGAAAGGATACTTGTTTCAGGTGAGAGATAAGTTAATTACTCTGATTTGATCATTACATATTGTATATAGGAATCAAAATATCACACTGTAATTATTATGTGTCAATTAAAATAGTAGTTAAGTATTTTTTTAAAAATAAAGAAATCAGTGTTACTTTGGCAAAACAAAGAATACATTGTCATTGCTTCTATTTTTGAAGAAGACAGCATATTAAGTAGATGCATATAGAAGAAAACTAGGTATCTTTCATAGTCTATATTTCAGTTTGGTTCATTAATACATAATGTTTATATAAAACTTTTAACATTTTAAAGTACTTTACATCTGTTATTTCACAGAAGTGCCTAAGGATTGTTTTGTTCAATTTAAGGAACATTTACACAATAGAATTCCATTATAAGCATTGATTGGCAGAGATATAATGCATTATAAGCTTCTGGTATTATAGAAAGATGGGCTGTACATCATTCTATCTGGCAGTTTAAATGATTTGATCCACTCTATGACTTAATCCCTGAAATAATGTGGTGATTTATAACTGCATTATGATTCCTTATAGTTAAGGTTCTTTATGAGTTTGGAGGTCCCTGAATGATGGGGATTTTCCAAAATAAGGGCAAGTGTATTTCTCTGAAATAAACACTCTTCCACAAAGTTAGACTTGGGGTACAGAATATTACATCACTACTAGGTGTAATTTATATTTCCAGGTGATCAATCAAATTCTCCAGCTCTTAAGAAAAATGTAAATGTGGAATGCATTTCTTCCCCACCCTACCCATCCCCCAGTTCAGAAAGAGAATGGTATTCACCACATCCTAAGCTAGATAACTCATATTTTTAAGTAACAAGCAAATAAAATTTTTAGCACAACACATTGTCCTAAAATGTGCCTGTCCTCCATAGTAGAAGCTGGAAAATGTGAGTTCACCTACTGAGTTCCTAATAGAAAAAGAGAGATGATTTCTTCAATAGGTGGGAATCAAATTCTACCATGTCCCATAACTTTACCTACTTATATGAGTATCCCGAATTAGTTTCACTTACCATTTCCATGCCAGTGTTTTCTCTGAAATGCACTAAGCCATTGCTTTCAGTTAAAACATTTTGAGGGCATATTGTTATGGTAACTAATTATTTACTGATATAAATTCCTTTATTGAAATAGTACACATAAAGTGCTTTCTATAATAGCTAACACATAGTGAGACCTCAATAAATGTTGACTGCAGTGATGATGATGAAATGTTAACATGCACTGTCAGATATGTTGTTCTAATTATGGAGTAGCCTTTTTAAATAATTATTCTCTTACCAGCAGTAGAATGGAAGGTTTTCCTATCAAGGCCAGTGCAGTGGATAATTTTCTTTTTGTGCCATAACTGCACATAGAGGTAGCTCTGTCCTTGAAGGGCATCAGGTGAAGTCTCCTAAGGAGTTTATGAACAATCTGTGGGCGATAAAAGAGGAGCTAGGTTGACCTTCCTGTGCCAAAACCCTTGAAGCACTAAATGGAAAAAAAGATGCTCATGGAAAGAAAATTTTATCATGGAGAATATATGTGGAAAAAATGAAAACACTTAAATTCAACATAGATTTTATTTTTATTTTCAAAGAATTACTTAAGGATTAATAGTTTATTTAAAGAGATTCTTTAGAGGCTTATTTTCAGATGGGATTCCCTTCCCCACCAAATGGGTACCTGTGTTTACAATTGCAGATTGAACTTTCTGCTGCGTGACCACAAGATTCTCTAGTAAGGCTTAATAGAGCTAAAACAGAATTCACAAGGCAGGGTTCTCACCGACTGTTATCACTGCTTCCTCTTTCTTCTTATTGATGGGTGAGTTGTCACAAAGGCTTTAAGTCTATTTAAAACTGACCCAGTATCAAAACTTTAGCACATTAGGAAGCATGAGTTCTTGTAGTTATTTCTATAGTTAAATAGTCCTGGCAAATAATGAAATCCTAGTTGAACTTAAACAACAGGTCCTCAGGATTGCAAAAGTAGAAGAAACTGCCCTAAGGGTTAGCCATCTCATTAAAATGGCAAACAGTTGCAGGGAGATATAAAGCCACAGATCAAAAACCAAAGTGGAAACTAATCTATTTTACTTGGGCATTTTGCCATTAATGCTATGTGTCAGTGTTAATCCAAACACTAAAAGATGTACAGGCATCACCAACCAATGCTCAGCCCAGAGCCTAATGCAAGTGTGATTCTCTATTTGATAGTTTTTCTAAGGGTAACTGAACAAACACCGGCCAAGGAGTTTCTAAAGCTAATTTCATAGGTGCATATGTAATACACCCAACCAAACTAAGAGGGACTCACTGACTTTGCCACTGCCAGAAAGAAGATGACATAGTTTTCCAGTTGGTTTTGTGGGGAATGGTGGGGCAAGGAGGATGACTGCAGAAATAATAAATAATGGTTTCAAATTAACTAGTTTTTCACACTTGTACTCACTTCTTTAATATCCTTTTCTGGAATTCCATGTACCCTGGCATAGAAATACAAATGTTCTTCCACAGTTACCAGGTCATCTAAGGCATCTTCCTGAGGACAATAGCCAACTAATGAGCTGTGAGAATCAACGTGACCCAGAGATCTGAATTGAGAGAATCAAAAACACAGATGAATTTCAGAAGATTCATCCCTCCTGGTTCCCAAATGCTGGGAAGGTAGCTCTATTTAGGTCATGGTGGTCAGTGACTGATAAAAAGGGATAAAATAACCCCACTATCAGATTCACACTTAAACGTTTAAACATTTCCACCCACCTTAATAGCTTTTTTCTCCTCTAAGGATTGAAAAATATAACCACAAAATAACATAAATGTTCATTTCAATTATTTTTCTCATTTAATTACATTGTACCCAGTAAATGGAAGCATTAGCTTTTCATACCCAGTCTTATTTCTGATCAGAATGTTTCCACTTGAAGGAATTATGTCTCCTGTCAGCATCTTGAATATAGTGGTCTTTCCGGCTCCATTCACTCCAAGAAGGCCAAAACACTGGTTTGAGGGAGGAAAAAAAGATGTAAACCTTAGTCCAAACCCATGACATATTGCTTTTGTATCTCTTTCTCTCTTCTCCCTGGGTGAAATAAATTACCGAGAAAAATAAATCACTGGAATTATTCATGGATAGTGTAGTGCTTTTGATAAAACCTTCTCTTCTAAAACAAATGGATACTATGTATCCTTTTTCCTTTAACCATCTGAACATTTATATATATATACACACACACACACATAGGACCTATTTTACATATTTATGTTATATCATCCCTCTCTGTGACATAATCAAATACCCCACAAATAAGATCTGCTAACCCAACAAAGTAATTTTATTTATAGATTTCACATTATTCACACAAAATCACAACTTTACTGAATAAGCTATTGAGGCAATAGTTTTTTCATATTGTCAAATAAATTTGATGCGTGTAGTTTGCAGCTCTGCTTGGAAAACCAAGTGGCACAGCCATATTTGCTTTCTCTTTCCAATGCTGCCTTACTTAATATTGCTTCTGTGAAAATGGCAAGAATATAAATAAATAGATGCAGTTACAGGACCTCGCTTCTGAAAACAGATGTCTTTATGATGTTTTTTGAGGAGGAATGGAAATGAAAGGCTGAAGACAGCACCCTGAACGGGGTTCCTGACCAAAGTCTACCCCAGAGCAAGTGGACAGTAGTTTAGGAAGGGGCCCAGGACTTGCTGTGAGGTAGGACTTGTTGAATTCCTTCTGCCTACTGGGAAGTCTCATAGGGTAAATAATATTAACCAACTTTTGCACCAACTTCATACCTGACGTGTACAATATATATACAGTCAGCCCTCCTTATCCCTGGGTTTCTAATCTTTAGATCTAACCAAGTATGGATTGAAAATATTCAGGGGGAAAAATAGCATCTGGACTGAACATGTACAGACTTCCTGTGTTCTTATTCCCTAAACAATACGCTACAACTATTTACATAGTATTTGCATTGCACTGGGTATTATAAGTAACCTAAAGATGATTTAAAGTATACAGTGGGATGTGCATAGATTATATGCAATACTACATTATTTTATATCAGTAACTTGAGCATCTATGGATTTCTATAGATTTTGATATCCTTGGAACCAATAGCCCATGGATACAGAGGGATGACTGTATATGTATACGCATATATCTGTGTATGTATATATATATGTGGGTGTATGTATATATATGCATGTTTATTTTTTCCCATGGAAATATTCAGATTAACTTCTTTATTTCTTGAAAAAAACTGTGGGAAAATAATTAAGATTTTTTTCTTTTTTTGAGATAGAATCACTCTGTTGCCTAGCCTGGAGTGCAGTGGTGCGATCTTGGCTCACTGCAGCCTCCACATCCCAGGTTCAAGCAATTCTCCTGCCTCAGCCTCCTGACTAGCTGGAACTACAGATGTGCGCCACCATGCCTAGCTAAGTTTTGTATTTTTAGTAGAGACACAGTTTCACCGTGTTGGCCAGGCTGATCTCAAACTGCTGACCTCAAGTGATCTGCCCACCTCAGCCTCCCAAAGTGCTGAGATTTACAGGTGTGAGCCACCGTGCCCAGGCAATAATTAAGATTTTTAACTTGTCACATAGTATGCCAATGAAAAGGACAGTTAGACAAAACACAGTTTTTTACCTCTCCAGCAGGTATCCCAATGCTGATATTGTTTACGGCTATAATCTTTTTGTGGATAAGTTGGTAGGTCTTTGTGAGACGATAAAGTTGGACCAAGTCAAATTCAGCTGCACCACTCTCAACTCTTAACCTCTCAGCCCGCACGTCTTCATCCTCATCTATTGCCTCCCTTACAGGTGAAGAATTAAATTTTCTGAGGAAGAGCCTAAAAATGGACCCAGTGATTTTACGTCATTAATTTTGAAATGACACCACTCAATTCTGACAGGTTTTAATAGGTTTTCATGTCACTAACAGCATACTAGTCATCATTAGACATCTTTTACATTTGTAATCAATTATGCTACTCAGATAACGTAAGAAATCAGTATAGACTCTCTTCACTGTATTCACTATGATATTTGGGAAACAGCTTTTGTTCTCCATGCCTTAAATGTTTATAGGTCCACTGTTAAGATTTATAATTCTAATTTCAGTAATAAGGAAGTGAGTATGTGTTTGAAGGTTAATTCCTAAAAGAGGAACTAAGGAACTCCACAGTCAATAGGAAACTCATCACCTACAAACCTAAGACCAATGATCACCTTTGTAAAAAATCCTCTCAGCTGGGTGCAGTGGCTCACAACAATAATCTCAGCACTTTGGGAGGCTGAGGCAGGCAGATCACCTGCAGTCAGAAGTTCGGGACAAGCCAGGCCAACATGGCAAAACTCTATCTCTGCTAAAAATACAAAAATTAGCCAGGCATAGTAGCACATGCCTATAGTCCCAGCTGCTTGGAAGGCTGAGGCAGGAGAATTGCTTGAACCCGGGAGGCAGAGGTTGCAGTGAGCCGGGTTCACACTACAGCACCTCAGCCCGGGCAACAGAGCACGACTCTGTCTTAAAAAAGAAATTGTTTTTAAATCAAATTTTAAAAGCCTCTCTACTTATTAAAAAAATTTTAGAAACAGCATAAGATCTGCCCTTTTAGCAAAATTTTAAGTGCACAATACAGTATTGTTAAGTATAGGCACAATATTATACAGCAGATATATCTACATTTATAATCATCACTACCATGAATATTACTGTTATTCTGTACTTGTTTTACTGTTAATGTCTTATGTAGGATCTAGCCAGTATTTTTAGGTTATCAGCCCTGCAAAGTCATTAAGTCCCAAACCCACCTCAATATCTTGGCTAACAAATACCAAAAAAAAAAAAAGAAGTTAAATTAATCTAGGCTTTCTTCCCAATGTCCCTGTTTCTTCTGATGACAACCCCAAAGATCCAAGCTGTAATGTTTTGTTCAAATCTTCTTTATTCTAAAATCATATAGTCAGTCTCCAAAGACTGGAAATGCCTTTTTCTTTTTTTTTGAGACAGTCTTGCTCTGTCACCCAGGCTGCAGTGCAGTGGTATAATCTTGGCTCACTGCAACCTCTGCCTCCGGGGTTCAAGTGATTCCTGTGCCTCAGCCTCCTGAGTAGCTAGTATTACAGGCACGCACCATCACGCCCAGCTAAGTTTTATATTTTCAGTAGAAATGGGGATATCACCATGTTGGCCAGGTTGGTCTCTAACTCCTGACCTCAGGTGAGTGCTGGCCTCCCAAAGTGCTGGGATTACAGGCGCGAGCCACCGTGCCTTATAACACCCTATCATGGATTATTCTCTGCCTAGTCCTAAATTGTAGGCTTTTACTTCTCATCTAGATTTCTCCAGGAGCCTAAAACTGCTCCAGGGTCTCTAACTCTTCCATTTCAATCTGCACTACATCTACAAAATTATACTTCTTCAAGTACAACTTCATCATGTTTCTGTTTAAAAACTCTTATGAATGTCATTTTTTTGTTGAATAAAGCCCAAACCATATCTCTTTACCAAGCATTTAAGAGATTCCATAATCTCCCAACTGCATTTTAAACTGTAACTTCTACTTTTTCATTACATATGTTCTAATTCAATTGTAATACTTCTTTCTTAAATATGCTCTATTTCTCTATATCTGCTTTTTTATTTCCACTCATTATTATTATTTACTTAAAATTTTATTTGTCAACAGATGATACATATACATGGCATTAAAATTTAAATGGTACCGAAGAATATATAGTGAAAAGTGGTCATCTTCAACAATATGTAACTCTTCACATCAGAGGCACTCACAGAGATAGTCTATGGATATATCTGCATTAATATTTCTTTTCTTTTTAACTTGAATGGCAATATATTTACACATAGTTCTGAACCTTGCATTTTTAAATTAATAAATATTAAAGACACTTCCAAATGTTACATAGAGAACTGTATCATTATTTTGAATGGCTGCTTAATGTTCTATTAGTGCACATTTTAATTAATATATGTAATTTAACTAGTACCTAAGTAAAGGACATTTATATTGTTTCTATTCTTTCACTATTAGAAATGGTTACTATGATGAATAACTTTAAATATACATAATTCTGTGTATCTGTGAGCCTCTGTGTTAACATTCCAGAAATGGAATTGCTGGGTCAATGGCAGGTATATTTTTTCTCACTTATGATTCTGTCTTCACTTTTTCTTAGTCTTCCTCTCCCAACCTTATTGCCAACATGCTCCACACTCAATCCTCTTTCCCCACTTCTGCCTTGAAAGTGTTTTCCATTTTTTCAAACTCAACTCAAAGACTACATCTTTTGTTCATGTTCATATTTTCACTTCACTACTGTATCTTAATCTCTTGAAGGTTAACAACTGTGCTTCTTTAATTTTATTCCCTCACTCAACAGCCATACTTGCAGTCACATATGAAGTTTAGATAACTATTTACTAGAATAAAATGGTGAATTATGCTAGAATTTTTTAAAGTTTTTGAGCCAAACAAACATTTCCATGTCACGAATGGAAAAGCTGGGACTATTGACTTTTTTCTCAATAGCTTGAACTGAGTTCTGTTTGGATGTCAAATGTTAGGTTTTCATTATATTTACCTGAGTTTCTTTATCAGGGATTCATTGATTAAGAGTCTCAAGAAAAAAAACATGGTTCCCTGAGAAACCAAAGCCACAAACATTGCACCTAGTTTATTCATCTCAAACGTTTCATTTGGGTATTCCACTCCATATGCTTTTAAGAAGTCCAGGACCGACTGTTGTTGAGAAAGTTCAATCAAACCATAGCCAAAACAGAATTGTGGGAAAATCAGAAAAATGCGCTTCAGGGTTTCAGAAATAAGTTCTAAAGTCTGAAATAAGAGAAATAAAAAGAAAACTCAGTGTTAAGCTTCCAGTTAGCTGACAAGAATTTAAAACTAGAGGTAGACAAACAGTGAAACCTGAAAAGCTTATCTAGATTGGCAATTATTTTCCACAGAGGCTGAATTTGCATACACATATTTAGTATACTAAATGGTGGATGTTTATCACTGAAATATAAACAGACAAGCATTATATGAGGCAACCTATAATGTTGGACCTAATCCTGGAGGCAAAATTATTTCTCTTCTTTTTTTTTTTTGAGACAGAGTCTTGCTCTGTTACCCAGGCTGGAGTGCAGTGGCGCAATCTCGGCTCACTGCAACCGGGGTTCAAGCAATTCTCCTGCCTCAGCCTCTCGAGTAGTTGGGGCTACAGGTGCATGCCACAACACTTGACTAATTTTTTGTATTTGTAGTAAAGATGGGTTTCACTGTGTTAGACAGGATGGTCTTCATCTTCTGACCTCATGATCTGCCCACTTCAGCCTCCCAAAGTGCTGGGATTACAGGCTTGAGCCACCGCATCTGGCTGGCAAAATTGTTTCTAGACCTGCCTTTGATCCCAGGAATGTAGGGCTAGCCAGCGTGTTGGGGTCTGATACAGGGCATCATTATGTGCCTAAGGGAGGGAGGTACTTGGTACAGTCAAGTTTTGGAACCCATAGTGATCCCTACTTGGACAGGGAATAAAATGGTGAAATGAAGTAGAAGAGCCAATATGTCTCCAAGAGGGGCAGGTAGCTCATTTTCACATTATTCACACATGGGCCAACTACTTCCACTTCATGAATTTTCTTCCTTCTTCCAGAGTGTGCTTGTCTAGTCCTCACTTCACTTCATTTCCTCTCTATTCTTTTCTGTTCAATTGCTTGACACTGTTAGTGCTTCTCTTCTCACTAATCATAATTGTCAGCAATGAATGGAAAGTGATGCTTACAATGAAGTAGTCTCCAATACGTGATTGAAAGGGAATGAATTAGGTTTTTTTCTCTATGAATGTTCAAATGAATCCTAGCTCATAGTCATATAACTAAGTCATTGTTCTTGTCACCACCATACCATAAGGATTTGCTGATGTTTAGCTACCAATAGTTGTATGATTTATGTAGTGTCATACAATACATCTGATTTCACCTTTGCCACCCCACTCAAGCCCTATCAGATGTCAATAGTTTTGACACTCAGTAAATACAATGATAGGCATTAACCTACATGAGGCCCAAAAAGAATTTTAAAAGCTGTAGTTTCTCCTCTCCCAAATTTAATAGAATCAAATGATATTCTTCTTTTCTGCAGAATAAAGAAAATCTTTCCACCTGGACTTGTTGAAGCTTTTGATAAATTCACTGAAATTTAGCAGAGTAATAAAGAACCTTACCGGATCATTAGGCTTTTCCTTGGAAAGAAAGTATACCACAGACAGGGAAACGATGGAATTAATGCCAAAAAACAAGTTGACACACACGTAAGTGATGAAGGCCATTCCTGTTTCATGGAAGAGCCCAGCCAGCAAGTACATCCAAGAAAATGTTGCATACCTGCAGGTAAAAACACAAAAAAATTACAGTTATGCCTTGGCCAGGTATGGTGGCTCACACCTGTAATCCTAACATTTTAGGAGGCCGAGGCAGGTGGATCACTTGAGCCCAGGAGTTTGAGACCAGCCTGGGCAACTTGGCAAATCCTGTCTCTACAAAAAAAAAAATTATGAAAATCAGCCAGGCATGGTGGCATGCACCTGTAGTCCTGGTTATTTGGGAGGCTGAGGTGGGAGGGTCACCTAAGTCCAGGAGGTCAAGGCTCTGGTGAGCTGTGATCATGCCACTACACTCCAGTCTGGGTGACAGAGTGAGATTCTGTCTCCAAAAAAAAAAAAGTCTTAATTATTTGATTTTACAAAAAATAAAAGTTTAGATGGGCTTCCAAAGTAAAAATAACGATTAACGATGAGTTTCAAGCCTTGCAACTAGATCTCTCTTTCATTCCTTTTTGACAAAAAATCCAAAGAGCGTTTTTTAAGGACAGTAAAAAGCTTCTTTTGAGAAAAATAGTTCTACATCATTAAAACTACAAATTAATCCCCCTGAATATGGTATCATCCTGCTAGGCAAGACTTTTTGGTTGCTCAGACATAGGAGTTTAATCAGTATAAATCTTGTAAAGTTGAGAAAAAATGAAGTTTTTTTCTGTTGAAGTCTAGCTGAACAGAAAGAGTATGCTTAGAAGCTGGCTGGCCTGTTTTGAGCAAAAACTTGAGCAATTTTAGGGGCAATTAAATAGATCTAGAGACAGAGTTCCTCCATCAGCTACAATTGCTAATTAAGGGTTACTACTATGTGTTCAAGGCAGAGAGATTTGTTATGCTAAGCATTGATTATATCAACCTGTATTACCTGTATTAGCTTAACAATATTACGTGTGTGTCCTTAGACATTTATAAAAAGATAAATACAAATAAGTATACATGAATGTTTATACACTTTAAATGCTATATATCCTCATATAATTAGTCAATACATAAATTCATACATGTACACACATTTTTCTAGTCCTTCTAAAGCTTTCATTTTTATGTCAATGAGATCACATATGTAAATGAGAAAGCATGACACTTGGTACCCAATAAATGCTTATTAATTTTAGGTATTACTACTAATAATAATACTAATTTTCAAAAGTATTATACTTTACAGACTATGGACTAGCAAGTGCAATGTATTGTTAGTTGTCACTCACGTCAAATGAAACCCCAAGACAATTGTAATTCAGCGAATGAGATTTAGTGCTATTTGTGTCTACCGGCATTCAATTCTGTTAATTCTTCTTTCATTGCTTAATCAGCAGCTTACCCAAACAGGAGAAGTAGGAGAGACACAGCGCCTAAATTGTTTTCACTGTAGAATGCGGGTAACTTGAATATTGCAATGATACCGATTGAAAATGCTACAGGCACCAAGTAGAAAACCTATGGAAATATTTAAAGCAATGTTTAATATGTCACAAGTATTTTTCAAAAAAATATTTTTAATATGTCACAAGTATTTTTCAAAAATCAATAACCCATCTAGTTTAAAACTGCAAGTTGACCTAGAAAATGTGAAGAAATGAATTTTTATTTATGTTCCCATTGCTTGTAACATTCAGCTTATTTTACATTGATTTCACTTCAGAAATTGTCTCCTGCAATATGAGGTTAAGCCAATCTCCATCTTTACAGATATACAAGGAGTCCCTGGTGTTCCTGCCTCCAGGCTTTGAGGCGTGGGACGGTTCAGTGACAGAGGTTCAGTGAGAAAGATAAGACAGCCAGGTATCTTGGTATTGCATTCGGTACTAAAAGTATTGATTTCGTTCTGAATGCTGGAACTCTGTCAGATGGTTGATTTCTAAAGCTTGGTTATCAGTGCGAACCACTCTGCAAAACAGCAGGGCAGTGGGTCCCACCTATTCTTATAATCACAGGTATATGAACAAAGAACTTAGCATTTTGTTGCCAAGTAGAAATATCATGTTAAATGCTGAGAAGTTGGCCAGAAGATGCACACAATGAAGGTGGTGGTAATTTAATTTGCAAGGCAGGGAGGAATCTCCTAAATTGGAATAAGCTCCAGATATAAGACAACAACAGAATCCTAAAGTACTAAGTAGACCTTCACAGAAGTATGTACTTGAAATTTTCTTAACATTGAATCTCTTATTAAGTCCTGAGCAGTCATTACTATTCTTTTAGATTTGACTTCTACAGCAAATACATTTTAGACCTCACTGGATACATTAACAAAATAGATATGCAGTTAATTACTCTCCAACCCTTTAAGCCAGTGATCTTGACAGCAACTCTGACAATTTCACCATAATCACCAGGCACATGCGTACCCATCCTGGGCTTTTGGCCAACATTGGTATGTTTGGAGTCTAGAACAACCATCTGAACTTGGGACCATTTTATGCAAATGAGGGAGCTATCAATGAAATACATCCCTTCTTTTTCCTACCAATCTTCTCTAATGTGTCATTAGCAGGAGCTACTACTTCACATTTTTCACTATTAGTTGATTAAATTTTTATAAGCTTGATTGTTTGGTACAATTAGGTAAGGATATTTTGCTGCTAAGCTTCTGTTCTCCACAGTACTAGCTGTCAGACTTCAGTGTGCTTAAAATCACCTGGGGAATCTTGTTAAAAATGCATATTCTCCATGCTTCATTCCTAAGATCTGGAGTGGGGCCCAGGAATCTGTATTTTAAGTGCCCTAGGGAAACTGATATGGTCCACAGAGATGAGGGCAAGTAGTTATCTTTCCTCCAACCCTTGGATGAAGATAAGTCTGACTCAAGTCATTTTCTTTACATCCCGACTTTGTGACAATAATTTGAACAAACTAGAGTAAATAACTCTTGAATAGAAAACTGATGTCTTCTATCCAAATTAATCTGTTATTTCCTGCAGTGAATGACCTAAGTTACTCACCATGTCATAAATGAAGTTTGTAACCCAGTAGCAGGTCACACCAATGCCTGAAATGTGCTGCAACTGTTTAGCTTTGGTTTGATGTTCTCTTACAACATAGGTGACAAAGCTGGCGGTGGTGACAGAGTAGCCCATCAAGATAGACAGTGCCACTAAAATATCAATTAAACTGCTGATTCTAGAGTGAGCAATAGGGAGAGAAAAACACATAAGTTTTTGGAACTCTTTTCCTTGCAGAAAGATTCATAACTAAAACCATCAACAGAACGGTACAAGAGTTGGCTATGACACAAATAAGGCATCCTACAAGGCAGCAGATAATATCTCCAACATGACTCTGCTGTGACCCTATAGAATAAATGTAGTTCTAGTGCATCTGAATTGTCTAGGGATATTTGATAGAAAAACCTCCGTCTCCAAGGGTTACACAGTTGATGCAAGGGATATATCATTCTTGAGCATAGAAACCTACTTAATTGCCATGCAGGGAAGTTGAAACGATGCAGCACTTAGCACTTGACTTATAAAAGCAGCAAGCGCTGTGAATCTGGAGTCAACAAGCTCTACTTGGCAAGCCTACTCTACACTCTTTCAGAAACTTCCTTTTATCCCAGTCAGTGACATATTACCAGCCCTTCCAGATTGACATTCATTCAGATACAACTGTGATTTCCAATTACAGCACTTTATACAGAGGCTCGGCTATGTCAAAAGAAAGTAGTCATGCTAGAGATGTCTGCTTACGTGGCTTGTTCTTGGTCTTGCACTCCTGGATAAGGATGGCTATACATGATGATGCCTTAAAGAAGAAACAGTTCTTCTATTAGTGGGTATTCAGTTAATCAGAAATACCAATTTTTAGATGAATAATATTCAATACTTTCCTCTTTATGTTATTATCTAAACAATTTTATTTGGGGGACCTTTTTATAAAGGAAAATTATTTTCTTCTAATCCCATTAATACCATGCAATTGGTGGCACTCAAAAAGTTTTTCACATTGTGTTTAGAACCTTTGGGAAGGGAACAAGAATTTATTTCTTATATTGCATTTCCCTCTAGTCTATTATATTTAAATAATTGTGTTCCATTTTCTTCCTTCTCTCTGGTCATATATATGTTTGTATTTCAACAACACTTCAGAAACATATTACATTTAAATAAGCAATTCAAAGGGGGACCAATTATTTACATGAGGATCCCTTAAAAAGCAGCCAGTTCCTTCCTCCATCCCTCCTTAGTACAGTGTCTGTGGTGGGGAAATATGGTAGCATGAGTGGACTTTTCCTTCCTCTTTATTGCTTCTAAGATGCCTGTCGTTCTAGAGTTCTTCCAGAGAGGGCATGAGAACTTCAGCCATACCCAAGGCCTTTTCATGGAGACATAAATGTCTAAGAGGATTCAGAGACATTAGCTGACTTCAGAAAAGTGATTACTTAATCCCATTACAGTCCCAAATTGTTGGGATCTCCCAGTGTTGCTTATACTTGAGTAAAAAGAAGGCTCTTTTCTTCCTTTCTTTAGGGGACCTTGGTTAACCAAAGTCACAAATGGGCTGTCAACAGTTTCCCAAAGGAAAACAATGTGAAGGTAAAGTCTGTACTGTCTCAGCAACTGTGGAAAAGAATGGTAGGGATGACATTCAAGATAGCTCCTAAATACTTGTTCCTATAGTGTCGTAAACTAAGTGAGAACTTTCTCACTTACTGTTCATACAGTATTTGCTCATTGTGTCAGGATGCTAAGGCCCTTGCATAGCACTGTATGTTACAGATGATTCTAAAGGCAGATTCTATCAAGTTACATTTATAATTTTCATTAAGTAGAATGTGACATCTTTCTGAGTTCTGCAACTGTTTTATGTTAAAGAAAAAATACATAGTTAAATTTGCAAAACAAAGAAACTAACAACAAAAACCAAGTTGATTTATAATATTAATCACATCATTGGAGGGATATACTTTTCTTATCTTTTGTATAAATTAATTAGCCTTTTTTTAAAAAATTGAGATTCAGTTTTCCTAGGGGCTCTACTTAAACCCTAAATTATACAGGCAAGGGATAACTGTTATTTCTGCTTTGTATTTCAGAATCAAGAAATAATCTTTCACCAGAGGAATCCTTGCAAATGCATATTACTCCACTATGCAAAATCCTGTGGAACCAGTTTTTTATACATATTTTTAGCTGAAAGATCAAGGAAATGTGTCACAGTTGGGGACCTATATTATAATTATCCCTGTAGGTTATACAGCATCCAGCATGATGTCCAAAGTAGAGGGAGTGGTCAATAAATGCTTTTAAATGAACTCAAATCCTAAAATTTCAATTCATATTGCTAATTAGATGCTTCCCATGGACCACTGCCTCTAATGCAACAAAGTAAGAATAAACACTGGAGTCCAAGAGAAAATGTGTTAGTATTCTTGAAAAAGAGGCTAGTTGTATAACATTTGTTAAGGAAAACAAGCAAATCTGTATTTTTTTTTAGAAGAAAGAACAGAATTTTTATGCTGTATTAACCACTAGAGGGAACCACATGAATATAATAGGTAATGGTATTGCAAAGGAAAGCTAATTAAAAGATTTTTATTAGCATGTTAGAATTCAAAGAAAATCAATTTTACAGTTAAAGTAAAATCCAAATTCATGCAAAATCTAACAAAGATGCTTTCAAACAAGTAGTGTGTTAGAGGGAGGCAGCGGGAGAATAATTGGGTTGATTTTTAAAACCAATAATTTTTTTACAATGGTAGACCTCATACATGCATTAAGAAACAATAAAAGTACGTTAGGATGATGTAGATTTCTTCTTTGAAGGGGATCGGGTTCCTTCCAAAGAGAGTGGAAACTTATGATGTCTATAAGTTTATTTAAGAAAAATTATTAGAGGGTAGAAGACATGTTATTACTAATTTCTATATAACTCAAGCTAAATCTTATATTAGTTTTAATTAAAGTAAACTTCAGTTTAGGGTCAAAATAAACTTTATGTTCTAGAATTCTTTATACTCTGTAACTTAAAATGTAATGTTAGGTGCTACAACAAGCCTACTAGAGTCTAGAGTGACTCAGATTGCCTTGGTCAGAATAAAGAGCACTAATTATAAAGGAAGCCAGAATACAGGTTTTAAAAAGCTGACCCTTCAAAAGTAGCAGGGGTCTCTTGTTCTCTTTATTTTTGCTACATTTTCCCTGTTATTTCTGTCGTTCTTATACTTTCATTATCTGTCTCAACAATAAATGTTTTTGCTCTGAATAAAACACCCTACTGAAAGTACAGTGTCCAGTAGTGTTTCATACCAGGTTACACTAGACCCAACTCACTTTAGTCATCATTTAATTTCATTTACCACTTTTGACTTTTATCTTTATTGATGCTCTAGATCTCAGGACTATCAATCTTGTTATTTGCTTCTTGGTTTCTTCTGCTAGGAAAATGCCAAAGCAATTGGAAAAAAAAAATACCATTTTATCTGAAATGAAGAACCCTCAAGATCCTGTTGCTGTGATCAGTATTGGACTCTTCAGTCTACTTCTGCAGTCACCATCTGGCACACACTATGATGCCCAACAGTAGGGAGGGGAAAAAAAGTAGCTGTTGGCATTTTGGCATTTCCAAAAGATATGTTTTACAGTTTTTTCTACTTAATAGACTATTTATCAAGCTATAAATCTCAATCTTGGCAAGCAAATGTGTTCTCCAGCTTTTCTTCATTTTTTAAAAATTTTATTTAGTATTAGAATGGAAAAATAATTTGAGCAAAGCTCAAGAAGATGAGACAGTCTAATAAATGTAGTTGACATACATATATTTTTTTAAAGATTTCAAACCTTATTTTTAAAACTATGTGAAAACCTCTTGTGAAACCCAAATTAAGTAGGCATGGCTGAGTCCAGAGGAACAGTGTGGAAGATTAGAAAAATGAACAGGCGGGAGACAGACAACTCTGGATTCAAATCCCACTTCTAAGCCTTACAGAAATAATACTAGGGGATAGTAATATTCACCTTGAAGAGTGCTGTAATGATTATCAATATTTCACTTACTTTAAAATTGATCACATAATCAGAAGTAAAACACTCCTCAGCAAAGGCAAAAGAACTGAAATCATAACAAACTGCCTCTCAGACCACAATGACGTTAAATTAGAACTCAAGATTAGGAAATTCACTCAAAACCACACAACTACATGGAAATTGAACAACATTCTCCAGAATGACTCTTGTGCAAATAATGAAATTGAGGCAGAAATCAAGAAGTTCTTTGAAAGTAATGAGAAAAAGAGAGAATGTACCAGAATCTCTGGGACACAGCTAAAGCAGTGTTAAGAGGGGAATTTATAGCACTAAATGCCCACATCGAACAGCTAGAAAGATCTCACGTTAACAACCTAACATCTTAACTAAAAGAACTTAGAGAACCAAGAGCAAATGAACCCCAAAGCTAGCAGAAGACAAGAAATAACCAAGACCAGAGATGAACTGAAGGAGATAGAGACACAAAAAATCCTTCAAAAATCAATGAACCAGGAACTGGTTTTTTGGAAAATTTAACAAAATAAACAATTAGCTAGACTAATAAACAAGAAAAGAAAGAAGAATCAAATAAATACAATCAGAAATGATAAGGAGGATATTACTACTGACCCCACAGAAATACAACTATCAGAGAATACTATAAACATCTCTATGCAAATAAACTAGAAAGTCTAGAAAAAATGGATAAATTTCTGGACACATATACCCTCTCAAGACTGAAACAGGAAGAAATTGAATCCCTGAATAGACCAATAATGAGTTCTGAAATTGAGGCAGTAATAAAAAGCCTACCAACCAAAAAGAGTCCAGGACCAGATGGATTCACAGCTGAATTCTACCAGAGGAATAAAGGAGAGTGATATAATTTCTACTGAAATTATTCCAAACAATTGAAAAGGAGAGACTCCTTCCTAATTCTATGAGGCCAGCATCATCCTGATGCAAAAACCTGGCAGAAATACAAAAAAAAGAAAATTTTAGGCCAGCATCCTTGGATGAATATTGATGCAAAAATCCTCAATAAAACAGTGGCAAACTGCATCCAGCAGCACATCAAAAAGCTTATCCACCACAATCAAGTTGGCTTTCATTCCATGGATGCAAGATTGCTTCAACATGTACAAATCAATAAATGTGATTTATCACATAAACAGAACTAAAGACAAAAACTGCATGATTATCTCTGTAGATGCAGAGAAGGCCTTTGATAAAATTCAGCTTCCCGGTCCAGGCACAGTGGCTCACACCTGTAATCCCAGCACTTTCGGAGGCCAAGGTGGGCAGATCACAAGGTCATGAGATTGAGGCCACCCTGGCCAACATGGTGAGACCCTGTCTCTACTAAAAATACAAAAAATTAGCTGGGTGTGGTGGCATGTGCCTGTAGTCCCAGCTACCTGGGAGGCTGAGGCAGAAGAATCGCTGGAGCCCACTGGAGGCAGAGGTTAGAGTGAGCCAAAATTGTGCCACTCCACTCCAGCCTGGCGACAGAGTGAGACTCCATCTCAAAAAAAAAAAAAAAAAAATCCCTTTATGTTAAAAACTCAACAAACTAGGTACTGAAGGAACATAACTCAAAATAATAAGAAGCATATATGGCAAACTAATAGCCAAAATCATACTGAATGGGCAAAAGCTGGAAGCATTCCCCTTAAAAATTGGCACAAGACAAGGATATGCTCTCTCACCACTCCTATTCAACACAGTATTGGAAGTTTTGACCAGGGCAATCAGGCAAGAGAAAGAAATAGAGGTATTCGAATAGGAAGAAAGACAGTCAAATTATCTTTGTTTGCAGATGACATGATCCTCTATCTAAAAAACCTCATTGTCACAGCCTAAAAGCTTCTTAAGCTAGGATAAGCAACTTCAGCAAAGTCTCTGGAGACAAAATCAATGTACAAAAATTGCTAGCATTCCTATACACAAACAATAGGCCAGCAGAGAGCCAAATCATGAATGAACGCCCATTTACAACTGCTACAAAAATGAATAAAATACCTAGAAATACAGCTAACAAGGGAAGTGAAGGACTTCTTCATGAGAACTACAAAGTACTGCTCAATGAAATCAGGGAGAACACAAACAAATGGAAAAATATTCCATGCTCATGGATAGGAAGAATCAATATCATGAAAATGGCAGTACTGCCCAAGTAATTTACATATTCAATGCTATTCCCATTAAACTACCATTGATCATTCTTCACAGAATTAGAAAAAAAAAATTAAAATTCATTTGGAACCAAAAAAGAGACTGAATAGCTAAGAATAATCCTAAGGAAAAAGAACAAAGCTGGAGGCATCATACTACCCAACTTCAAACTATACTACAAGTCTACAATAATCAAAAAAGCATAATACTGGTACAAGAACAGATATATAGACCAATGGAACAGAATAGAGAACTCAGAAATAAGACCATCACACCTACAACCATCTGATCTATGACAAACCTGACAAAAACAAGCAATTGGGAAAAAGGCTCCCTATTTAATAAATTATGCTGGGAGAACTGGCTAGCCATATGTAGAAACTTGAAACTGGACCCCTTTCATACAACATATACAAAAATTAACTCGAGATGGATTAAAGACTTATAAAAATCCTAGAAGAAAATATAGGCAATGTCATTTAGGACATAGGCACAAGCAAAAATTTCATGATGAATATGCCAAAAACAAAGCAATTGCAACAAAAAGCAAAAAATGACAAATGGGATCTAGTTAAACTAAAGAGCTTCTGCACAGCAAAGGAAACTATCATCAGAGTGAACAGGCAGCCTACAGAATGGGAGAAAAAATGTACAGTGTATCCATCTGACAAAGGTCTAATATCCAGAATCTATAAAGAACTTAAACAAATTTACTGTGGAAAAAAAACATTAAAAAGTGGGCAAAGGACATGAACACACACTTCTAAAATGAAGACATACATGCAGCCAACAAATCTATGAAAAAAAGCCCAAAGGGACTGATCTTTAGAGAAATGTAAATAAAAACCACAATGAGATCCATCTTAAAATAGTCAGAATGGCTATTAGTAAAAAGTCAAAAAACAATAGGTGCTGGTGAGGTTGCGGAGAAAAAGGAGCACTTTTACAGTGTTGGTGGGAATGTAGTTCAACCATTGTGGAAGAGAGTGTGGTGATTCCTCAGAGATCTAGAAGCAGAAATACCATTTCACTCAGCAATCTTATTACTACGTATATACCCAAAGGAATATAAATCATTTTGTTATAAAGATACATACACACACGGCTGGGTGCAGTGGCTCACATCTGTAATCCCAGCACTTTGGGAGCCAAGGCAGGTGGATCATGAGGTCGGGAGTTTGAGACTAGCCTGGCCAAAATAGTGAAACCCCATCTCTACTAAAAATACAAAAAATTAGCCAGGTGTGGTGGTGGGCACCTGTAACCCCAGCTACTTGGGAGGCTGAGACAGGGGAATTGCTTGAACCTGGGAGGTGGAGGTTGCAGTGAGCCCAGATTGTGCCATTGCACTACAGCCAGGGTAACAGTGTGAGACTCTCAAAAAAAAGAAAGATACATGCACACATATGTTCACTGCAGCACTATTCACAATAGCAAAGACATGGAATCAACCTGAATGTCCATCAGTGATAGACTGGATAAAGAAAATGTGGTACATTTACACCATGGAATACTATGCAGCCATAAAAAGGAACAAGATCATGTCCTTTGCAGGGCGATGGATGGAGCCAGAAGCCATTATCCTCAGCAAACTAATATAGGAACAGAAAACCAAATGCCACATGTTCTCACTTATAAATGGGAGCTGAATGATGAGATCACATGGACACATGGTGGGGAACAACACACACTGAGGCCTGTCAGAGGGCAGGGGATGGAAGGAAGGAGAGCATCAGGAAGAATAGCGAATGGATTCTTGGTTTAGCGCCTAGGTGATGGGTTGATCTGTGCAGCAAACCACCATGGCACATGCTTACCTATGTAATAAACCTGTACATCTGGCACATGTACCCCTGAACTTAAAATAAAAGTTGAATAATAATAATAATAAAATTAAAAAGTAACCACCAACCTAAGTAAAAAAAAGAAAAGAGTTTTGTCATATTTAGATTTGTGAACAATATTTATAAACATTGTTTTTAAAAATCATTTAGCCTATAGACAAGCACATTGTTTAAAAACATTTTTCGGTGAGCTGTAACTACTTGGTTGACAGCATAGATGCACTGAAGTCAGCATTATTATCCTGATTTGATAAATGAGAAAACTAAATTAACCTGAAGGGGATTATCCAGAATGTTCCATCTGGCGGTAGTTACTACTTCAAAACTCCGTTTAAAGACCTGTGATTTAGATACCACAAAATACCTGCCACTTTGAGGAAACAGGATATAAAGTGCATTTTTATGTGGGGAGTAACAAAAGTTGTGGTACAATATACTTTTGTGTTAGTAACTTTACCATGTCGGGCAGCATCGTATTTTGACATGTTAACTCGCAGGAGGAAATTATTCAGGCTGTTGAGGTAAGCTGGAAGGGAGTGATAGCCTTCTGGATCATACCATACCTATTACATTCCAAAAGAAGACAAGATCAATATTGCATTCAAATAAATTAGGCTGTCTTAACATCTGACAGGCTACCTTATTTATATTTAAAAGCATCAATTTTCCAATAATTTATTTTATCTTGGAAGATTATCCACTATTCTTTAGTGTTGACCATAGGCCTATAAATCTCCAATTTAGAAGCAGGCAGAAATTGGGAAGACAGTTGTTCTGTGGATGGCACGAAGTTATTAGTTATTCAGGATCTCTTCTAGGCAAAGCTTGAAATAAACTGGAGAAATCATTATCTACATCCCTGTGGCAGATCCATGGGATCCTGAGACTAGAACTAAGGTATTCTGGCTGTCAATAATGGTAATAAAAACTAATGGAATAGACCAAGCTGGAGAAAGAAATAAAATACTCTTACAAGCATTGTGTCCTTAGCAACAAGGTTGAAAACTTGAAATTCCTCCACTAATTTTTGATTCCTAATTATAAGCTACAAGACAGGGCATGATTTTACCTTCTGTGTCAAAAACAGAGAGATTTAGTATGCTAGTGAACCTCAAATTCAAGAAACCCAATTAATACTTCAAAAACGGCAAAGTTGATTTGGAGAGAAATGATTTTTATATTAGAAATTTCCATGTTTATGCAAGAATATTTATTGTGTGTATGGAGAGAGGAAGGAGAGGAAGAAAAGGAAGGCAGTGAAATCCCCAGCACCACTATTTACTTTCTACATGATTTACTGTAAAAATCAACTAAAATACGTTCAGTAATATCTATCACACAGGGATGTTGTGGAAGAAAATCAGGTAGTTTATTTAAAAGATGATACTAATAGTTGGCATATAATAGTCATTAAATGGACGTTAGTTTCCCTGCTTCCCCAAATACTGTATATGTCTCTTACTATCAAATGAGAAATATGTGAAGACAATTTAAAGTCCCTAAAACTGCCACTGATCATATGGGTAAGAATATGTGTCTGATCCCATTACTCTAGCTCACTTTAGGTATAATCAAAAAGGAAAAATAAGTGAGCAGAATTATTTATCTCCATCAAATTCGGTTAAGTTTCCAGGTTCGGTTAAGTTTCCAGGTTCTTTAAGAAGTAAGGCTAAACATGCACGTTTTCATTCTCTAAATAGTTATGACAGCCACATAAAGAAAAGTTCATGTCATAAATGTGTACTGTTACAAAAACAAAAATTCTGAAGGAATTCTTATTTCTCAACCTGTGTGATCCCTTAAAGCATCATACAGAATTGCCAGCCTCCAGAACACCTTTTCTCTGACCCTCCATGTCCTTCCAAATCACAATACCCTCCCTTTCCCGTAAACAGTATGGTTGAGTTTTGCCTACAAACTCTGAAAGCTTACAGTAAATGTAATCATAGTCAATGTATTCCCTTTTGTCTTTTCTTTTCCTTATTAATCATGTCTGGGAGACTTAATTTGCTTGTTATATGGAGCTGAGTTCTTTCATTTACATTGTTGAAAGTTTTATTGAATGAATATGAAACAATTTATTTCTGTATTCTGCATATGGGCATTTTGGGTTGTATTTTTGCTATTATGAGAAATACTACTATGTATACACATTTGTACATGTGCCCTGGTGCTAATATATACATGTTTTCCCAGGGTATACACACAGAATTGGAACCGCTGTGCTATGGGTTATGCACAATGTCAAATCCATTGTACCAATATTTTGTTTTCACTTCATGAAAATGCTTGAACATACCAATTTCACCTTCTCATTTGTACAATATTCTAGAAGAAAGAACAAAATTTACCTTGGCAAGTGTTCTATTGGCAGGAACTCCTGTTATATCAAAACGAAGGTCTGTCGTCAAAGGCAGCCCAAAACTCCAACCTCCATATCTACAGAGAGTAATAAAAATGTATCTTTGGTTTAGTGGAGAAAATCTTCTTAAATAGCTCTAAAATACTTAACGAGGAGCTCAACTTTTGTTTTCTATTAGGAACACATTTACAGTGTAAAATGAATACTGCCGGACAAACATTTTACGTTTTTATCAATCCCCTTTATCATATTTCAGTCTCAAATCCACATTATAACTAGAGGCAATAAGTCCTTCTAAACAATTGCATATGTGTGGTCATCCTGAAAATGAGTGGCATATAACGTATCAATCTCTCCATCTTAACTGACGCATGTGCCATCTCAAATGTCTTAATATTTTAGTACTCTAACATTCCTTTTAGGTCATTAATACTGAAGTGATATAATATCAGTTCATATCTTTTTTCAAATGGCTCAATTTCTTCTAAATAACAAATTTTCCCCTATTCTGTCCCCAGGTATTATACATTTTTTTCTTCCTGGATATTTGAGGGCAAGTTAGGTCTATTTAACTTTTTGTCAATTCATGGTATAAAAATGAAAAGTTGATTTTTAAAGTCCAAGTAGTAATTTTAAGAGTAGATATTTAGCTGTCTACCAAATTAAGGTCAGATTAAATAAATAATGGTATAGTCGCGCTGGAATAATCTCGTGACTGTCATCCTAAATGTAGTACTATAGAGCTGTGTATTTTTGACATGCAAATAACATCATAGTAGGTCATTCACTTTTTTTAAAGGCAGATTTTAAGACTTCATAATAAAACCCATTTTGTCAAAAATATTTATATGTATATCTGTGACAAGAAAACTTCTGGAAGGATATACACCAAAATATCAGTAGTGCTTATATCTGTGTGGAGAAATAATATTCTTTTTCTTCTTTTGGCTTATCTGTAGCTTCTAATTATTTTTTACAATGAATGTTAATCATGTATGTACACTGAGAACAAAGGAGGGAAGAGATGGAGGAAAGAAGAAAATGGGAGCAATTGAAGGCCTACCAACTTTGTGTCTATGATATATGCTTACATGGCTTAAGTCCAAGCCCATTTCCTTGCTACACATGAACAACTGTTTTGTCCATATGCAGATCTCACACTCTAAGTTTTGAGATATTCATGTTGGAATGAAGGCCAATTGTCATCAAAAGTCATGCCTTAAACCTCTCCAAGCTGATATAAGCCAGTCAATAACTTCTCTTTGGCTTCAAGGAAAAAAAAAAATAAGTACAAATTTAACATTATATTTTTGATGACAAAAATAACCAATTTTGCACAAATAAATCTTAATTTAGAGTCATTACTTACCTTTCAATATATAAGGCTGTTTAAATAAAACTGAGAATTTGTTTGGGCATGGTGGCTTATGCTGTAATCCCAGCACTTTGGGAGACCAAAGCTGGTAGATCACCTGAGATCAGGAGTTCAAGACCAGTCTGACCAACATGGTGAAACCACCGTCTCTACTAAAAATACAAAATTAGCCAGGTGTGGTCGCACATGCCTGTAATCCCAGCTACTCAGGAGGCTGAGGCAGGAGAATTGCTTGAATGTGGGAGGCAGAGGTTGCAGTGAGCTGAGATTGCTCCATTGCACTCCAGCCTGGGCAACAAGAGTGAAACTCTGTCTCATAAATAAATAAATAAACAAACAAACAGAGACTTTAACCATGTAAAAGGTAAACAACAGAAATTTGTAACTATTGTCTCTAGAAGGCAGCTACCATTAAAATTAGAAAGCACCTAAGTATGTTATAAACAGAGTATTTTACCTTTTTTGGACAAATTCATTTGCAGTTGTTATAAGATAATTTTCCACTCGGTGCCCAGTGAGGTTATAAATTACTTGGGATGAGTAAGTTCTTCTGTGAGGTGGGGAATAGTTAAATTTAGGACATTCCTGGAAAATAAAGTTAAAAATGAAATTTTTTTCTAGCCAGTGTTGTGCCAGTTAAGTAGACAATGTCAAGGAGCTTCAGTCTCATGATTTGTCCATTACTGCAACTGGAAGAGTGTGATAAGACTGTCCTTTGACTCTAAAGAGCTTTGAAAAAGAAGTCATCTTGGCTATGCAAAGAAATTAGAACAAATAGTTATTATTCATGTGGAGCAAATCCATATGTTTAGGACTCACTTGAAGGCCCAAAAGAACACAAGTTAATAAATATGTGATATTTCCTTCACTGTGCTGAGACTTAATATGTCTGGACAATAATGTTAAACATTGAGGTGACAAAATTCCCCAGTAATTCTCAGGGAAGAAAAAAAGCGCCACAAATTGAAAATTAATACTTTTCAAGGATCAATAGCAGTGGATGAAAAGTTTATGATACAATAGTTTCAGTTATGTTACCTAAGAGTCAGAGCTTAGTTATATGTATTAGTTATTATTAGTTATATGTATTATTTATAGATATATAAATAGTATAAATGTGTTATCTTGTGTCTGGCTCATTTCACTCATGTGTATATATATTCATAATATACATTTATATCACATATATTACAAAATGATATAAATGTATATATTATAAATATTACATATGTACATTTATACTATATGTATACATATAGTATAAATGTTATCTTGTGTCTGACTCTTCACTCATGAATATATTGGTTAATATATATATGTATTAGTATGTACGTTAGTTTTATATATATAAGCTTTTTGTTCGGAATTATTTTAGATTTACAGAAAGGCACAAAGCCAGTGGAGAGTTCCTGTATATCCCTGGTTACTTTCCCCTGTGGGTACTTAAGATTACCAAGTACATTTGTTTAGAGCTTAGTTTAACCATTTATATTTATGCTTGTAACTTTCTGTACTTCCTGACAACTTAATTTTCAGTGTAGTGTCTCAAGTGAAGTTTAATTTGGGAAAAGTCTAGCACTTTTCCATATCTACCACCTGTATATTTCAAGAACATCAGGTTCCAGGTTGCTCTGAAAAATCAGTGCCGGATTTTACCTTATATCAATCAAGTTATATCAACATGAAGCTCACATTCCAGAGTGACATTGCTTTTGCAAATAATTAAAAGAAGATGCTCTGATAAATTTGGTGCAATTTTTAAATTATACTATACATAGAGAAATGCACATATAATGCCTGATGAATTTTGACAACCTGACACACCTGTTTACCAACAACCAAGTCAAGATACAGAATAGGACCAATACCCCAGAAGCCCCTCATCAAACTCCCTTCAACTCACTATGACTCCCTAAGTAACAGACACAGATTAGTTTTGCCTATGTTTATATTTTATATTAATGGAATAGTATAAATGTGTTATCTTGTGTCTGGCTCTTTTCACTCATTATTACAATTATGAGAATCTTCCATATGTTTTGTGTAATTGTAGATCAGTCATTCTCATTTTGTTTATATAATACTGTGGAAATATATTATATTTGACTTTACCTATTCTGTTAGTGGGCGTTATTCACATTTCTGATAGGTATATAGTGGAATTGCCGGTCCCACAGATATGCAAATTTTTAGCATTAGGATATGTTGCCAAGTAGTTTCAAAAAGTATTTGCACCAAAATAAATTCCCAGAGCAGAGTTTGAGAGTTCTGGCTGCTGAATATTTTTGTTAACACTTAGATTTTTTCCTCTTCTTCATTTTAGCCATTTTGGTGACTGTTAAGTGGTATTGCTTTGTGGCTTAAATTTGTGTTGCTCTGATGACTACCTTTTAATATAGTTATTGGCAATTTGGATATGTTCTTTGTACAGTGTCTCATGTTTGTTGCTAATTATTGTCTTATTTCTCTTCTTCTCATCAATTTGCAGTTCTTTATACACACATTCTGGATATGAGTCCTTTGTTGTATATTGTGAATATTGTTCTCCACTCTGTGGATTTCCTTTTTATTCCTTAATCTTTTGATGTATATGCAGTGTTTTTTTTTTCTCTCTCGCTCAAAAAACTTTGTACTTTGTCCATATTGTGTGTCTGATGTACAGAGCATCCATTATGCAAAATGACCTCATTGTTATTAAATAGTTGGAAATAGACTTGGGGATGTTAATTATGTGACAAAATTGGTTGGAAAAAATTGAAGATCTACTGGATATTCCATTTATTTTGATTTATTTGTTTTGAGACAGGGGCGTCTCTCTGTGTCACTCAGCCTGGAGTGCTGTGGTGCAATCACAGCACTCAAGCCTGAGTTGAGTACTGACCTCAAGTCATCCTACCACTTTAGCCCCACCAAATGGCTGGGACTACAGATGCACACCACTACAGCCGGCTAATTTTTTTAAGTTTTTGTAGAGATGAGGTCTCACTATGTTGCCCAGCTGGTCTCGAGCTCCTGGGCTAAAGCAGTCCTCCCACCTCCAAAAGTACTGGGATTACAGGCATGAGCCACTGAACCTGGCCTAGATTTTTTTAGATTAATAAAAATTATGCAGATTTCAATTTTACATCTTAAGTTAGGTAACTTTTACTGTGAACTAAAGAAACACATAAAAAACTTCTGAAGTTAGCTAAATTAGATAAGGGATTTTAAAACTTTTAATATTGGGTTAAGACTAATTTTTTTTTCACCCAGGCTGGAGTGCAGTGGTACAGCCTTGATTTCCGAAGGCTCAAGCAATCCTCTCACCTCAGCCTCCTGAGTAGCTGCGATCACAGATGCATGCCACCGTGCCAAGCTAATTTTATTTTATTTTCCGATTTTTTGGTAGAGATGGGGTTTCACCATGTTGCCCAGGCTTGTCTCAGACTTCTGAGCTCAAGAAATCCAACTGCCTTTGCCTCTCAACGTATTGGGATTACAGGCTTGAGCCAGCACACCTGATCAAGAGTAACTTTTTTTTTTTTTTTTTTTTGAGACCAAGTCTCACTTCATTACTAGACTCGAGTGCAGTAGCACGATCTTGGCTCACTGCAACATCTGCCTCCCAGATTCAAGCAATTCTCCTGCCTCAGCCTCCCAAGTAGCTGGGACTACAGGCATGCACCACCACGCCCAGCTAATTTTTGTATTTTTAGTAGAGATGGGGTTTCACCATATCAGGCATCATGGTCCGGATCTCTTGACCTCGTGATCCACCTGCCTCGGCCTCCCAAAGAATTCCAAAAGATTCTTATTGGGCCCCAACTCTTATTATTAGTAACTATTTTGCATAAAACACCAAAATGGGTGGCATTCACTGAAGATATTTTCATTACAAAATATTAAAGCAAGACGGTTGAGTGTACAACCAAATGTCACTCTGAAGAAATGATTGCAAGAAATTTAGCTGGCAATATAGTAACTATTAGAAACTAAAGTGGCCTTTTTTCTTCAACAATCTTGAACTTCTCTAATGAATCTAGTTCTCTTAAAAGTGTGGTGAACTGATAGGCTTAGAAAACTAAGGTCTGTATCTATAGAATACAGACAGAGTAGTGATGATTAATGTTTTTCTGTTTTGTGTTTTTTTTTCCAGGAAATGACTTCTTCCTGAAGCCTAGAGGTGTTACTTAGAGACTCATGGAGTTCTGTTCTACACTTACACATTACTGACTTCCCAGCTGACCACTACAGTGGCAGTGTTGCTATATTTCAATATGACAGTTATGGTCACATTATTTTCATGTGAAACATAGAGCTTTCTAGTTAGTTCTAAACTGAGACCAAAAATTCATTTTCAGTTGGTTTCCACAAAGACCATCATAGAATTACCTACCTTTGGAAATCTGTACTGAGATGGACTTAAAACAGTGAACTGATGTTCAAAGTCAGTATTTTTTGAGCACCCAGATCCATATTTCTGAGCTACTAGCTTCCATAAAATGAATTTAATACTGATTCTTTGGTAACCTAGATAGATCTTTCAAGCTTTGATATTTATTACCGTATTTTTCCCATTTCACTGAAACTGAATTTCTTCTTACCTGGACATTTTCTGAGCAGGAGCAAACACCAAAATTAGTGATAGGTTCTCCACTGGTGTTCCATTTTTCCAGACTGTCTTTCTTCAAACACTGTCTGTGAGTCAAAATGATATTGCTGTGAGGTGTGTATGTATATGCATTCTCATGGGTACATATGAGCATATAAACAAGTATTTGGCATTAAGTTCATGTGTGCAGTCATAGATACACATATTTACTGATTTGTTTTACTGATTTTTCATCACTTCAATGTACATTGCTCCACCATTTCCAAATGATTTGACATTTTGTGGTGGGGGATGAGGGAAAGCATTTATTGACTACATAGTATTGAGGCCAGTGCTTACTGAATTGTCTTACTGTGTCAGGATAGAGCTTTTACTCTCCTTTATTCTCTTTGCTGTTTTCATCTCCTCTTCTGACAGGAAGATGACACTTTAGCATAATAATACACCAAGGTCAAGTTTATGTGACTTATGTATTAATGCTATCTTAGAAGTTTGAATAAGCAACACAGTATAGTGCAAACGAGAACCAGAGTCTCAGCTGAATAAGTATCTTAGTCTCTGTGAGCCTCAGTTCTTTGTCTGCAAAATGAGATTAATAGTCCACAAGGTTGAGATTATTAAATGAAATTGTGTATACTAGAGAGTTGTACAAATCGTAAGACAGCTAATATTTATTGGTATAGCATAAGATAACTAAGAAATAAACTAAAGGAAATAGATAAAATCTGTTAAGCAGGGTTTTCTGTCAGGGTACAATTTTCTTCCAGGCAAATAACAGACACACACACCCACATATACATGCACACACTCAAACTGGAATGTTGAACACAAAAAATAGATGAGCAAGAACCACTTACAGATCACTGATGTTGAGACACATGTTGTCAACTCCAGGGAAGTCCCACATTGCTGAGACAAGTGCTTCTGTGCTTGGGTGATAATTCCTGCAATATTAAAGGACAGAAACGAATACATGATTTATTCTACTAGTCTCCTATATTAAAATCATGCTTGAAGAAATGAAATGTGGTGTATATAGAATGGTTTTCCTTTTCTTTTTTGAGACAGAGTCTTGCTCTTTTGCCCAGCTTGGAGCGCAGTGGTGCGATCATGGCTCATTGCAACCTCAGCTTCCTGGGTTTAAGCAATGCGTGTACCTCAGAGATCCAAATTGTTCATATTACAGGTGAGCACCACCAGGCCTGGCTAATTTTTGTATTTGCACAAAGATGTACATTAGATGAGGTTTTGCCATGTTGGCAGGCTGGTCTCAAACTCCCAAGCTCAAGTGACCTGCCTGCCTCAGCCTCCCAAACTGCTAAGATTACAGGCGTGAGCCACTGCGCTCTGCTTAGGACTGTTTTCTTAATCTAAGAAATCTAAAAGAGACACAGTTTCAGGAAAAGAAAGAATGGTATCTTAGTAAAATGTACTTGTGTCTATTTGGCTGCCTTCTTATTCTCCTTATTGTCACATGCATCGGTGATTACCTGTTGTACCTATAACATTATATAGGAATCTAGCATCACTATTTAATATTTGTGAGACCAATAAAAAGTTAATTGCTGTATGTTACAACAGATGGGGAAGCCATACCTAACCTGCCTTTCTTAATTAAAGTTTAGTCATTAAAAATAAATATCTCCTATAACTTTAGTTTTAGATGAATGCAAAAACTGAAAAAACTATTTGTTGGCAATAGAAGTAACATACTGCAGTCAATCAAACTTCTCATTCCTTTAGCAGAATCAGGTACCATGGATTCTAAGTACTTTATTCTCCAGCATCCCATGCATTCATTCAGGTACAACCACCCTCATAGAAACTCTTCGGAAACATTTTTAGTTAACAGAAAGAAACTTACGCATAGAAGGCTGTCTGTTCGGAGGTACCATAAAGAGAGGGGGAGATCTGAATCTCTGGATAACTGTTGCTGGAACTTCTCAGTGTCCCAAGGCCCATGGCAGTGGTCACAAAGACGATGGGGAGGATAACCTGAGCAATGAAGCCTTTCCAGTTCCTGCGGGTGTGATGGAACCTCTTGATGAGTATAGCTATGATCTTCTTCAGCAATAGTCCACAGCCATCCAGTCTCTCTCCTCTTGTCAGGATTTTGTCTGGTTAAGAAAAAGAGATTAGATATGGTTTTGAGAAATCTTGATACACAATAAAGTAATTTCAGAAACTATAGCTAGTTGGTATAGTACGGTGTGGTGGGAAAAGCTTTTCAAGATTTGGATTTGAGGTTCAGCAATTTCATTTCTCAGCCTTAGCCCTGGACTTTCCATTGGGAAAACTAAGAACTATAATATCCATCTCATATAGAACTGTGTGTAAAGTGATTTGAAAATTCTAATTCACTATACACAAAATATTATCAGTCATATGCATAGTAATATTACATGTCAAAGTTAGATAACTAGAATTTCATAAATGAATATTGTCCTCAAACCCTAAAGTCTCAATGCAGATTCAGTATATATTACTAATACTCAAGAGATAGTTTCTATGAAGAGATTAAATTCATGTGAGACAAATACAGACTCAAACACCACCCTAATCCAACAATTTGTTCCTATTGTAACATAGAGACTGTGAGTCTAATTGACTTTGAGGTCCAATTAATTCCTACTCTTGTAGGAAAAGGGAAATCCTCTCCTCCAGAGTACCACTCTAGTTCAACCACTTATTTATAGCATTCTCTTTAGAAATTTGGAATGATTATATGGCCTTTTAAAACCCCATGTTTGCCACGAGAGTTATTTTTTTAAAAAAAGAACTCACTAGAAAAAATTATCTACCCTTTCCATAGTTTGAAATGCTTTTCTGGTGCTGAGGAAAATTCCATGGCAGAGCAGCCATGGAAAACCACTGCTTCCTCAAGAGGGCTCTATGGCTAATAATTTCAGTGGCTCCCTCTAAAAAGAGGTTCAAATACAGCATTCTCTCCTAAAGCCCGCCACCCCGCACACCTTCGGAGGTGATAAGGTGATGGTATTCGTCAACTTTGTGTATAGTTTAAATTTTCCATCAGAAATTATGCAGCACAAAAATCATCATCTTCATTTAGCTGATAAGAAAAAAAAATACAAAGCTGCTTAATTTAAAATGAATTCCAATTAAACAGAGTGAACAAGCTTAAATGCAAACTCATATCTCTGCAAAAGGGAATTGTAGAAGGAGCTGAATATTTTCAGTTAATTAGTATCCTTTTCTGTTTCTTGAGAAATTACATGTGGATGACTTACAGGTGTATCAAATGGAATAAATGTGCTTTCTAAAAGATAATGTCAATGAAGGGAGCATTTGGACTGAAGAATAGTTTCAAATTATAAGACACATGCAGAGGCACATACTTAGCCTGTGCTTCCTGAAGCAGATGACCACTTTCTAATCAAAGTCCTCAATGCCATGGAGGCCACAATTATATTCCCCAAAAGAAAAGAAATGAGGAATATGGCAGAGGACAAATTATCCTCTAGTTCCAGAATTATACAAACATCAGAGATTCTCTCTCTGAGTTTGAGAGCCAGGCAAATGTTTAATTAAAAGTTCTGTTACTAGAGATGTTTTGCAAATTTGAGCAAAAACTGTTGAAATGACTACTCCTTGATTTATATATTGTTTTACTATATGCTTAAGTAAATGGTGTTTCTAGAGGTATAAATTAACTGTCAGAAAGAGAAGAGACAATAAAAGTTATTTTCAAAAGAGCCCAATCCCTCAAAGTCATGTCAAGCAACACGATGTTTTTAAGCATATCCTATGTTAAGGATTGGGGGAGGAAATCTATTATTATAGACTCTTAGCCATCAAGTCCACATTAATTAACTCAGAAACTCTACCCAAAACCAGTTTCTCAGCACCTGAATGACTCAGAGTCCGGTGGGTTAGACATGTCTTCCACTAAGGTACCATAAAGAATGGCAACTTTTTATTTTATTTTTTATGACTATTGTCTCTACTTCAACATGCTAATAACAAAGAGTGAACCACCTTACAAGGTAATCTTGTTCACTGTTAGCCCCAGTTACAAGAAGAATTTTAACTTGAGCATGAATTGAAATTAGAGAGGTTACATCTTGAAAACAATTTCTGGTGGGTAGGTGGAATACTCATCACCACGCTATCAAGGGAGTTCTTTCACATTCTTCAAAGTACATTTGAAATAGAGAATTCAATTTGGTTTAATGAATATTTTATATCTGAAAAAAAGGAGGCTTAAATTTCTTTAGTGTTTTTTGAATTTAGAATGAAACTTTAGAGTTGAATTTTTAAAAATCAAAGTCTGTCTGTGATTTTTCTCATTTATGTCATCTATTGGAATTAAACAAAATATTCATGTTAGATTCATACCATCTCTGTCTGTGAAACTGCTGCTGCTCACAGATAAATCATCAGGAGTTGAGATGCCATTGGCATTGGAATTCCCAATTTTCTTTTGCGTTAAGTGCTCAAGACTCACAGCACTATTTTTTTGTGACTCTTTGGTCAAGTTCAGAAAGACCTAGAAAGAGAAGCCAAACTACTTCATTAACATGAAAAGTGCATGTCTTTTCTCATTTCTAAGCTTACCTTTGAATTTGAATTTTTGTCACATTTATTGAGACAAATTTTTCCCATCTGACTTCAAGTGAATATTTCTGTATGTAAAAATTACATGCTTTCTAATTCGGGCAACATTTTATTCCCAGTCTTACATAAGAATAGTATTGGAAAAAATGTTAAGCTTTTCTAATTTTGTGAAATATTTATTTCAAAATATATATTTTTAGAAAAAATGGCACATACTTATTCTAAGGAAAGAGCAAGTTATATCAGCTTGAAGAAAAAAAGAAGTGTTGAGGTATACCTCCTCCACAGTGGTATCTGAAATGCCATAGCACCCGATGTTGAGGTCACCCATGCCATTGTCGAGTGCCCGCAGGAGTGACAGATAGGCCCCTGAGACTTTGGTGCTGAATGGAGGAAGCACATAAACAAGCTCTCCCCCAATATCTTCCTTGAGGTAGGCTTCGGGGAGATGTGATTGGATCATTGCTGTCACAGCCATGGTGTCACATACTGCATTTGCATTTAAATTTGGACTCTAAGGGAGAAAAGTAGGAATTAATACACTCTCTTCTCTTTATACCATAGTGCCCCAGGGCCCTAGTCAGAGGGTGGGTAATGAGCTTTTAGGCCACTCCACACCTGATTCAGATCATCTGTCACTGCTCTAGAGCCCCCTATGCCACTTGGGTCTCCATTCCACTGGCCCCCTTCTCCCATGCCACCCTGTCCCTTCTCTAACCCCCTCTCATTTACTCTACTCTAGAATGACAGTCTCTTTGCTGTTGCTAGAGCGCTTCAGGTTCTGGCACATCCCCTCCTCAGGGTTCTTGCAAACAGTGTCCCAGAGAGTGATATGTACCATTCTCTCACTGCCTCCAACTCTCAGTTCAACTGTCACTTTCTCAAACAACCTCTTCTCTTATTTCCCTACGTTAATACTGCTCCACTCAGCATTCCCTGCTTTATTTCGATCCATAGCATAGAAATAAATATACTAAGTGATTTACTAATGGCCAATGTACTAAATAATTTATTTATTGATTGTATCATTTGAATTCCTCACACTCCATCAGAATGTAAACTCTAAAAGGCCAGAGATTTTCATATCATCCATTCACTGGTGTGTCACCAGTTCCTGGGACAGTGCTTGGGTATTATAAGGCATAATGCACTGAATACATAAATTTCTTAATGAATTAATGAGTATAACAATTAATAATATAACTATTAAGAATATAACATTTTCTTATATTTTATAAATCACATGAGGAGGATTAGATAGAAAATAAATGGAGGTAGTCAAAACCTTCCTAATAGCATATACATCTTGCACAGTATTTTTAAATCATATGTTCTGTTCGGTGGTTCAAGGATCTTTAGTGAGCATTTTTGTTCTCCAAAAGATGTAAAGGCACTGTTGACCTGTGTACGTTAGAGTCCCTGCACTGCCACTTGAGGAGTACTAATCAGAAAGTGAACCCATGACTTCATATTCTCTTTATTTGCTTTTGATAAAGCAGAAAATTGAATTTTTGGCTTTCTAGGTTGAAATGTTACGAGAACTAAAAGGCTGATTCTCCATCAGTAACCTTAAGATGTCAATCACTTTTTACCCAGCACAGTGGTTCTCAGTGTGCCATCCCCAGACCAGCGACATCAGCATCACCTGGAAACTTTATAGAAATATAGTACATTCTGGATCCCCATCCCAGACCTATGGGATCAGACTCTCTTGGGGTGGGGCCAGAACTCTGGGTTTTAGCCAAGACCTCCAGGATTCTGATGGTTACTCAAATTTGAGAAGCACTAAGCTAGAAATACTAATGAATTTTAGCAGTGAATGAAGTTGGAGAGACTCTACTTCTATTTCACATAAACGTTAATTTATGACTCTGTAATGAGGTATATTTTCCTCCCATTCTCACCTTCTTCTTGGTGAGTGTGAGGTGATACCCATCGCCAAAGGCTTCCTTCAGGTAGAATGGGGACCCACAGCACCGAAGCCCACCCTGCTCCAGGAAGGCGATGCGGTCACTCAGCACTTCAGCCTCGTCCAAGTGGTGTGTCGATAGAATGATTGTTCTGGCTTGAAAATACAGACAAGAGCAACAGAGAATGAAACATGAAAGTACAGTTTCCAAATACACAGAGTTGGCCAGAGTAAGTCCTGTGACGTCTGAGAAGACTCACATTTTATGAGCTAACTAAAAAACTGACCTCAAAGAGCTTCCAAAATGATGAAAGAAAAAATCAGGGCCAGGCTTGGCGGCTTATGCCTGTAATTCCAGCACTTTGTGAGGTTAAGGCAGGCAGATCACTTGAGGTCAGGAGTTTGAAACCAGCCTGGCCAATATGGTGAAACCTATCTAAAATTAGCTGGGTATGGTGGCATGTACCTGTAATCCTATCTACTTGGGAGGCTGAGGCAGGAGAATCTCTTGCCCCTGAGAGGCAGAGGTTACAATGAGCTGAGATCATGCCACTGCACTCCAGCCTGGGTGATAGATGAGAGTCTATCCCAAAAAGAAAGAAAAAGAAAAATTTAGAAGGGTGTTCTTAAATATTTGGAGGCAATTTTCAGATAAATTAACAGCAAATAAGTCTTTATTATGCTGAATGAATCATTTGTCATGTGGGCATTGGCAATTCTTCACAGTCCATTAGAATTTTGCTCCCATGGGTTCATTTTGCATTGCTTTTCTCTCTCTCTCTCTTCCCCTTTCTTCATTATGAAAAGGCAATAATTTAAGACTTTTTGAATATTCCTCTCTGATGATCCCACTCCACTCTGATTACTCCATTGCTTCACATCCTGTTAGCACTTATTTAGTCTGTTTTCAGTTTATTTTCATTTGTGTATGTTTGGTATCTCTAATTAGATTCTTAGCTCCTCTAAGCAAACTTTGAAACTTCTGTTGGATTTGCATGCTTTCAAAAAGGCCAGTTAAATGCTCCACTCACAGCAGGCACTGCATAGATATTAACCAATTGATCCAGAAAGTTATCTGGGAGAAAATTTTTTTGGAAAAGAAAGAGCCAATCTTAGATTTTTAGAAGATATCATACCCAATAAATATGTACAAGCATTATGTATCTATACAAATAAATGTTAAAATTTTAAAAAAGATACCATAAACAGAAAAGTCATCAACTTGCTTTCTGTTGTTGTTGTTGTTGTTGTTTTGTTTTTTTTTTTGAGACAGTGTCTCACTCTGTCATCCAGGCTGAGTTCAGTGACTTGATCATAGCTCACTGTAACCTTGACCTCCTGGATTCAAGCGATTCTCCAACCTCAGCCTCCTGAGTAGCTGGGACTACATGTGCCAGCCACCACAGCCAGCTTTATTATTATTATTACTGTTATTGTTATTATTTGTAGAGACAGGTCTCACTGTGTTGCCTAGGATGGTCTCAAACTCCTGGGCTCAAGCAATCCTCCTGTCTTGGCCTTCCAAAATGCTGGGATTATAGGCGTGAGCCACTGTGCCCAGCCTGTTTGCTTTGTATATGCCAGAGGGCAGAAGTATGACTGTTGGGTGGATAAGTTCTGAGAAATACTCATACCAGTTTTGTTCTTGGATATAACATCCCATATACTTCGGCGAGAACATGGGTCAACTCCAGTAGATGGTTCATCCAAAATTACTACCCTTGATCCACCAATGAGAGCTATGGATATAGATAACTTCCTCTTCATTCCTCCTGACAGCGTTCCAACCCTCTTATGACGATGGCTGTATAGTCCAGTATCTTTCAAAGTCCTTAAAAAATAACGTATGACAGTTATTTTTTAGAGATAAACTGAGTACTGGAAACATACAATAACCCTAATTGACATGTATTTACTAAGTGACTATTACATGCTCAGTAAGGTACAATAAACTCTTGAGGATTCATAATGTAGTTTTCCATTATTCATCACCTGGTACAAAATGAATACTCATAAAAAAGCATAAAGGAATATATAATTGATTCATTTGACAAATACCTAGAGAGTGCCTGCCTGTTTTGTGCCAGGCTGTGTTTTATGTACTTGGGGAAAGCAGTGAACAGATAAAATTTCTACTCATAAGGGGATTATGTTCTCTTAAGTGTGTATTGGGAGGGATATAGGGAAATCCAGTCAATAATAAATATATTCTCAAGTGGTGATGATAAATACAATTTTTTTTTAAAAAAAGCAGAGAATCTAAGACAAGGAATGGCTGGGACATGCTCTTTTAGGCATCTATTTTATATATGGCAGTCATCTCAGAAAAAGTGACATTTCAGCAGAGACCAGGAAAGTGGTCATTTGACGAAGAATAAGTCAAATGGCCATCTGGGGAGGGTGCTGTAAGTAGAGGGAAGAGAAAATAAAAAGCTCTGGGGCTGGAGCAGGCCAAGGATAGTCAAGTGTGTAGCTAGACCAGTGTGCCTAGAGCAGAGTTAATGTGGAGGCGGGTGGAAGGACGTGGCATCAGAAGTGAGAATAAAGGCAAGTCACGTAGGACCGCGTAAGTCTTAACAAGGATGTTATTAAGTATTATACTAAGCATGGAAGGAAGCCACTGGAGGATTTAAATCCAGGGGTGACATAGTCTGATCTGCAGTTGAAAAAGATCATCCTGGCTGCTCTTCAAAAAACAGATTTCACAAGAGAAGAGTGAAATCCAAGAATCCACTTAGGAGGCTGGGATCAGTGTGTAGTAGCCATGGGGATTAGGAGCAAAGGATTTGGAGCAATATGGGAACTAGAAATGAAGACAGTTAAACAGTTTCAGTGTAATAACTGGTGGACAAATAACCTTAAATGTTTGCAATAATAAAGAAGTAGAAAAACTAAAATGTAATTATTTTGTGAGAAAACATTTCCTATTGGTATCCTTACCCAAGCTTTACCAACCAAGCTATGGGTCTTCGAGAGGAGTTATAAACTTATGTTCTCACTCCCATCTTAACTTGCCTTTTTACTTCCTCATGGAGCTGCTTTCTAGTCCAGTGAGGAACTTTGATGGAACCATATAGGAGAAGGTGTTCCTTAGTAGTGAGGTAACTGAACAAGACGTCATGCTGCATGCAGACTCCCATGTTCTTCCGTACCGTGTGTAGGTCTGTTTTGATATCTTTCCCATACACAAAAATGGTGCCTGCTGAGGCCCCAAACAGCCCGGTTAACATGGAACTGGAAATGAAGAAATGATGAATTAGATATAAACCAAGCATAGAAGCTAGGTATTAGACTAAATAGGTCTCAGTTGTTAGCTTAAAAATAAAATACAGCATATCTTCTCAGACAAGGGCAAACTAGGAAATAAAATGATATTTAATGGGAATAAGAATAAAAATTACTTTTAAGTTTTTAATAATTCAGAGTATTATATAAATACTACATGATGGTGATGGTAATGCTGGTGGTGCTGGTGGTAACAATGACAAAAACAATTGGGCTTTTAAATACCAAGTTCTGTCTCCTTGAGCAAACTTATGTACTTTCCTGAGGTTCTTTAGTATCTATAGGTTGGCATGTCTCCAATTTACATCTGTAGCCCAGACCTTATTATTCAGCTGCAGGATTGCTTTATATGTCTAACAGACAATACCACTTCTCTGTGAGATTTCTTTCTTACAGGGTCCTTCAACTCAGTATGTCTAAAACTGAGCTCATGATCTTTACCCTAAAAGCCATACCTTCATTGATGTTACCTCTTTCACCATGTGTTAAATTCATAGACTGGTTGCACAAGACTGGAATCCGTAAGTCATTTTTGTGCTCTCCTCCTATCTTAATCTCCTAACTACATGCCCATGTCACCATTTTCACAGCTATCTTCATGGGATCATCACCATCACCACCTGCCTAACCTATCACTCTAAGCTCCTAACTCTCCTTCCCACATGCTCTTTGGTCATCTCCAGTCCTTTTCTCTACACTGTAATTAGAATGTTCTCACCTAGATAATTCCTCATGATGTTTCAGACAGTAAACTGGGCAATTATTTAATACCCATCTCCTCCACTATGATGTAAGCTCCATGAGATCAGGGAAAGGTCATGTTTTCTTAGCACTTTGTCTCAGTAACCTAATCAGCGCCTTGCAATGCAGACTTGTGGATTAAATTATGAATGGAATATGCAGTTTTCCCATATGAACACTGAAATATAAATAACATACTTTATATTAAAGGCTTATATTTAATACAATAAAATGGGAGCATTCTCAGCTAAAATTATAGCCTCTTCAAGAGCCTTGTCTGTTTCTTTTCTTCATTAGCCTCTTATTGCCCATTAAAAACATGAATGGAGCTGGTGGCCATTATCAATTAAATTAACACAGGAACAGAAAACCAAATACTGTATTTTCTCACTTATAAATGGAGACTAAATGATGAGAACACACAGATACATAGAGGGGAACACCACACACTGGGGCCTTTCAGAGGGTGGAGGGTGGGAGGATGGAGAGGATCAGGAAAAATAAGTAATGGGTACTAGGCTTAATACCGGGTGATGAAATAATCTGTAAAATAAACCCCCATGACACAAGTTTAACTATGTAACAAACCTGCACTTGTACCTCTGAACTTAAAAGTAAAAAAAAAAAAATCTGGCCTTTTTGGCATTGTATTCTCCCTAGAAAGCCAACTCTGACTTTAAACAGGTCATGCAAATAGGAGAGGCTGTATGCTCACTCATTTCATGACCTTCCTCTGTCCCCTTTTATTTATAAAAGAAAAATAATTAATCCCAGTGGTTTGGCAGTCACTGAGCTGATTCGTGATGATACTAAGTAGGATATGCAGCAACTGATCCTTTTCTCAAAAAAGGGCTAGAGCACCAACAGCATCTTAGAGCTGACTCAGCAGCTAGAGAATGTGGAGCACTGGAGGCAAATCACATAAAAAATAATTCAAAAGCATGTCACTTTAAAAACAGTTGCATCTCTTCTCCATTCTGACACAGGAAAATGCTACATAGGTGAGGAGTGAGAAAGAACAGCTTATGTTCCACTCCTGGCCTTTTTGATTTCTGTCTGATACCTGTGTTTCTTTTGTTTCTTTACAAGTCAAGGCAAAGATTTCCTGTAAAGAAGCAGCTGTGTTTATATCAGGATATGTAATTTCATACTTATATATGCACCAGGCTAGAAATGCAAATAAATGAAACAGATTGGGTGTATGAAGCAGTGCAGCTTGGTAGAGACCAGGGAGGAACCAGAAAGCAGATGCTCCCTTTTAGAGATCAGTTACTGGCCTAGTGCAGTGGCCCATGCCTGTAATCGCTGCACTTTGGGAGGTCGAAGCCAGTGGATCACCTGAGGTCTGAAGTTAGAGACCAGCCTGGCCAACATGATGAAACCGCATCTCTACTAAAAATACAAAAACAAAAATTAGCTGGGCATGGTGGCATGTGCCTGTAATCCCAGCTACTCACAAGGCTGAGGCAGGAGAATCACTTGAACCCAGGAGGCAGAGGTCACAGTGAGCCAAGATCTTGCCACTGCACTCCAAGCCTGGGCAACAAAAGCAAAACTCCATCGAGAGAGGAGAGAAAGAGAGAGAGAGAGAGAGAGAGAGAGATCAGTTACTAATGAGTAACACCAACCAATAGTCTTTACCTAAGAATATGAACTCAATGTTGCAGAATTTCCTATTATCTAACAGATGCCAAGAATATTTATTTTTATTAGAAAGTTTGTATTTTACAAAATTGGCACTGAATTAAAAAATTTTAAAAGTATTAGAACTTTTGATTTTGACTCCATTCTATAGCATACAAGTTGAACCATCTTTCTCCATTTGGGAAATGTAATAACTTTAGTTTTTACAAAAATAAGTCTTTTTTTTAAACCTGTATTTTTTAATAATATGCTTCCACGGCAATAACTGTCGAAAAGTTAACCTACATGGTGGTAGTTTTCCCAGCTCCGTTGGGCCCCAGCAATGAAGTAATATGCCCTTCATAAAAGTTCAGATTGAGGTTATCAACAGCCACTTTTGAGCCATAGATCTTTGTGACCCCATGCAGGGCAACCCCAACCGTGAGATCTTTAGGTTCAGGCTCGATGTTGGAGGAAACCATGTATTCAGGACCTGGAGAGAAATCAAGGGAAGAGTTGTAAGCTTACAAGTAAGGTAATGCAGCTAGAGTTAGACTTTATTAAAAATTGAAGACTTTAAAAATATAACCCTCTAAGTAAAAAAAGAATCCAGAAATAAATGATTTATTATAGTCTTCAGCCCCCTCACTTGGTTACAGAATGCTTACGAGTGGAGAACCAAGGTTTATTTCACCCTTCTTTGTTGACAAAGCAGTCCCAGAATATGGTGCTATAATTACGAATTCTCCTTTATTCAACAGATATCAAATAGTCAAAAGGTAAGCCTAAGGCTTGGTCCTCTGACTGGGCAGGATGATACCAATTTATAATATAAATGCCTATAAGTTGTGATTTTACAGTGATAAAACTAGTTTAGATCTGTGGTTTATAGAATCTGGTTCATTAATAACTATCCACATCTTCTTCAGGGATCACAAAAGGACCACTTCTGTGGCCCATATTCACTTTATGAAGATGACACGACTCACCCTTCGGGAAGACATATGCTTTGAAGTACTTTCCAGTATTTGTGATGGGATAGGCTAAATTACTCATACTCGTTACTTAGTTATTCCTTATGACTGGTGACAGATGGCTGGAGTTAGGGGTGCAGACTGTGGCCAAGGAACAAAATTTTTCTCTGTGTGAGTCTAACTGGACCACAAAGGGATCTGCAATCTTGGCCTAATTAGCACCATATGCTAACCAACTGAGCTAATGAGCCCAGAAAAATCCACAATTTAATCCCCTTAAGAGCCCAAACACACATGTGTAGACATATTCATCCATGACTAAAAGGATGATAATTTTGCCACTTAGAAACAAATAATTAAAACTACTAGTCATGTAATTTCATATCATTTCTCTCATCACAATGCACACTGTTGACCGACTTGTCTTACTGGCAGATGGGTTGGTGTTCTGCATCATGATGTTAGTGAACACGAGGCCATTACTCTTCTCAGGCTTCACCTCTGCACACCCAAATCGCTCCTTCCAATAGGAAGGAAGGATTGGGAAATACCAGGGAGCTGCCATACCATATGTTCCTGTAATAAAAATGTATTGGGAAAAGTGATTTTTAGTTGACTGTTAGCATTAAGCATCAGAAATGAAACAGTAGATCCTATGTATGGTTTAGGAAGTAGTTTTATTTTTTGACACCAAATAAAACTAAAAAGTGGTCTCAGTTTCCAAAGTAAAGCAATAAAAGATGGCTTTTTTTCTTGTTAGTTTGTAAGCAGCTTCATTTACATTTACTGAAACTCATCTAACTGTACATTTATTATTGTAATGGAAAAAGCCACTACTTATCTAGGAAATAAATGTCTACAAGTTGGGATTTTACTTTGATAAGACTAGTTCAGATCCGTGATTCTGGGCTGGGTTTCCAGCCCAGAAAAAGCCACAATTTAATCCCCTTAAGGGTCCAAACAGACATGTGTAGACATATTCATCCATGACTAAAAGGATGATAATTTTGCCATTTAGAAAAACATAATTAAAACTTTGTCATGCAATTTTATATCATTTCCCTCATCACAATGCATGCTGTTGACCGACTTGTCTTACCATTGTAAGTGTACAGTCAGATAAGGTTTAGTAAATGTGTAAAGTTGTGCAATTCAGCATTAGAACATTTCTATAACTCAAAAGACATGCCTCATGCACATTCGCAGATAATCCCTGCTCCCACTCCACGTCCCAGACAATCACTGATCCGCCTTCTGTCTCTATCTGCCTTTCACAAAGATCTTACATAACTGAAATCATATTTTTTTATTCATTTACAACATCAAAAAATGTATAAATATAAGTAGGGCTAAATGGAAAACTATCTAAGAATGTTAGAAAGGATGACTGCTTGAGACCTAGGAGGAGGAACCCAACTTGTCTTCTTCCATTAGAATCTAGTAAATTCTCCTTAGAATTAGGAGACTTGGTTTTTCCCTTATAATTTTTCATACTCCTATGTAGAGAGACTGGATTGATTTGACACTATTCTAAGCTTCTTAATTCACTCCATCTCTTACAGGAATATCTGAGAGGAAATTTAGCAGTATATTATCTCATCCTGAACAATTTTTGTTAGCTTTGGGATTTGAGTATTTCTTTTTGGAGGTTATATATGACAAATAAGATTTTTTTTTTAATTGAAAATAACTAAAGGCTAGGCATGGCGGCTCATGCCTGTAATCCCAGAACTTTGGGAGGCCAAGCTGGGCAGACCACTTGAGGTCAGGAGCTCGAGACTAGCCTGGTCAACATGGTGAAAACCCAGTCTCTACTAAAAATTAAAAAATTAGCTGGGTGTAGTGGCACGTGCCTAGCTGGGAGGCTGAGGTAGAAGAGTCGCTTGAACCCAGGAGGCGGAGGTTGCAGTGAGCTGAGATCATGCCACTGCACTCCAGCCTGGGCAACAGAGGGATACTCTGTCTCCGGAAAAAAAAATAAGGTGTATATATATATTTTAACTTAGTTTTTTGCAAATAAAATATTAGAACATATTATTAGTTAATTTATATTGAAGTCAACCAATAAAAAGCATATATCTGTAGGAAGCACATTCATACCTGGGAAGACATTCCTGACATACCAAGCAATAAGGAAATAAATGAAAGAGTCAGCTAGGATTAGACAACACAGCCAGCCAAATGAGGTGGTGTCATCCTGAACTGGGGAGCTGTACATATTTTCCCACTGAAGACCTGAAAAATGAACACAAGTGTTTATTCTTCTGTGACACATAGCACAGTTGTGAAAAATAAAATCCAGTTTTAAAGAAAGGGGACCTACCAATGCCCTGTTCTTCATATCGTGCAATGTACTGGCTTGCATAGCTGAATGCTGTTGGGGACAGCAGGCTCTGTGAAGAAAAGAAACAGCAATGATTATTCTTATAGATTTCATGTGTTTCACCCAGAGGGATCATGAAATACTTAAAACTTTGGACATTTGTATAGATAAAATTGATGCTTACTCTCTAAGCATATTGAAAAATACAGCAGTCCCTTACCAAGCATGCTACAACTCTGAAGGAAGACTAGTGGGAATAGCAGAAAACAAAAACAGGAAAATTACAACTTGGAAACCACTTGCTAAAAATTCAAAATATACATTTGAACTTACTAAATGTTGTTTAGCCAGTAATAAAATAGGAAATTATGGGGTAATTCAGTAGTAAGACAAAAATTAACTGAAAACATTAGAACCCAGAAGGTGTTTTCACTCCATACATTTATTTCAGGTAATAGAAGTATTAAGAATAAAAATATACTAACATATCAGTTGATTGAATACTGATAATTGCAACAAATTAGAAATTTAAATATTATTTAAACCCAAAGTTGTCAATGCTAGTTATTCATTACTTTTTATTTCCATAAATAGAATGATGAAATTTCATTCTACTTTCTAAATTTCAGTCAGTAATCTTAATGCTTTAATTAAAATTCTTAAATTAATTTAGTGCTTCTGAATTGAAAAGACAGAAAAGAATTTAAGGTTGATTATATGCTGTTGATGCATTTGTCTTTATGGCTTTAAGCTATATTATATCTCATGAGAACCATGAGAATTATTCACACGTGAGAATAATTTCAATACTAGAGGCTTTCAGGTGTTTCAGGAATTGGACCAGAGAGAAGTTAGAATTCTCGAAGACTTCTAAAACAGGATGTATTACATTTTAACGTTCTTTCTTTAGGAACTATTTCTTAACAGTATCAGATATCATGGCGTCTTGTCCGGTATACAGTGATATAGGAAAAGCTATCATTAGGACATTAAGCTTACTTTGCTGTCACTGAATTTCAAATTCAGATAAGTGAACTTTCAGTTTGAGAATCCAAAAATAAACAAACAAACAAAACTGGGTCATGTCCCACACCTCCATTCCAGTGGCTGACTTACCACGAACACTTTCACTACATAGCTCAATTCATTCTCTACTGTAACCAGCACAATAAATGGAAAGAAGGCAATGATGTAGATGAGGCTTCCGATCAGAGCTGCAATGTTGGTGTTGTTGAAGAAGACACTGATAAGATAGCTCATAGCAATAACTGAGAAGCTATAGTCCGAAAAGTACAGGAACAAAATGAACCCATTTGTTTTAGGAAGAATGTTGCCAAACTTGAGTATAATGATGAGGATCATGATGGTAACCAGTAGAAATCCAACACTCTCAATAAGCCAGGCAAAAAAATGGCTACAGGAGTTCACACCCATCATCTTCATGTACTGTAAGAAGAAAACAATGTGAGGTGTTGATATTCTCCCAAATAACAATTATTCCCTGTATTATGTCAAAATGTCATGATAGTCTCTTTATATATGGAACTAGGCATTTTAATAATTTACATAAATCAAGAATTTATCCATGCTTGCTGTGTGAAATATGCTTATATACACCAGAACATCTTAGAGTATTTGTTTACAGAGTGGCACAATATAATAAACAATTTGGATGGTGAGGTTTTTTAAAATTACAGTCCCACTTTATAATCATTATCTAGCTGACATCTTTAGATTAAACTAATTTAGAATAGATCATCAAATTTATGGTATCCCCTGAAGAATTTTACAACATGATTTTGACATTTGTCCAGGCATGAGCATTTCAAGCTGGTGAAAAACCGTGGCTTAACTACTAGTTCAATGGAGAAACTGAGCTCATAAAAATCCATATTTTTTAACTAAACACTAATGAACAACACAATCAGTATGTATGTTTCTGAGAGAAACAGTATACCTGATTCCTAAGAATTTAAAACACAGAAACTTAAGGGAGACTTTCTGCCTTTAGCTATAGCCTCCCCATCTTTAACACTTACTGGCAGTCTAGGTCAATATTTGTCATCCTTGTTTTCCAAAAAGCCATTTATGAATTCATAATAAACTCATGTATCTGAGATCCTCAATACCTCTCTCTCAATTGATGTTCTTTGATACCTCAGTGATATCCCCAGAGCCCAAGGCATTTCACAAGGTAGAAAAATAAACCAGCACAACCTCTTTGTACATTAACTCAAAAGCATTCTGAAAGATTCAAAGTCCCCTAGGAACATCATGCACTGGGGCCTGTCAGTGGGATAGGGGGCTAGGGGAGGGATAGCATTAGGAGAAATACCTAATGTAGATGTGGCATGTACTTGGGGGAACCTGGATATCCTGCATATCTTGGATTAATGTTAATATCCTGCATATCATGATTAATGTTAAGCTTATGAACACAGCATCCTTTTTTTAAAAAAAGGAACAAAAGAAATCTCCACTAACAGGGCAGGCACAGTGGCTCACGCCTGTAATCCCAGCACTTTGGGAGGCTGAGGCAGGCAGATCACCTGAGGTCAGGAGTTCAAGACCATCCAGGCCAACATGGCAAGACCCCATCTCTACTAAAAATACAAAAACTAGCCGGGCATGGTGGCAGGTGCCTATAATCCCAGCTACTCAGGAAGCTGAGACGAGAGAATAGGTTGAACTCGGGAGGCGGAGGTTGCAGTGAGCCAAGATTATGCCATTGCACTCCAGCATGGGCGACAAGAGTGAAACTCTGTCTAAAAAAAACAAAAAAAGAAAAGAAAGAAAGAAAGAAAAAGGAAAAGAAATCTCCACGAACACCTTTATAACCCAATTCAACATCAAGGATAGTCAATTCCCCACCCCTTTTTCAGGAAAAAAATATATAGTGAATACACTGGATCTTTTGCTCTACAAGCAAAATAGTGAATTTTGCTTTCTGCTTTTGTAACATAACATTTCGATAACTCTGCTGCTCCAGTTGTTACCAGGGAAACAGCTACCTGGCTGCCAACAGTCTAAGCTGTGGGCTTCAAGCTAATCAACACTGAGAAAGAGCCTGTGACTTTCCCTCTTAACTTTGCCCTCTTTCTCACCTTCTTCTCTCCCTAATGTTTTTCTCCTCCAAGGCCCTGTCACCGCTCGTAGTAAAGACTCAACCTGTGCTTCCGTGGGAATGGAAAGCGTGGGTCAAAGTAGCATGGAGCAAAGGTCACTAAGGAAAGTTTCCCCAATTGCTACATATGCTATCACTGAAAACAAAATTACATTTTGGTGTGAAAAAGACCTCAGATACCTTATTCCAGCAGCTCTTTGCGTGTACCCCACTCCATTTGAAAAAAATTACTGTGTCATGTTTGATGACTATTTCGGAGGGATTCACCTGTTCCAATATGATGAGTTAGGCCTTTTTATTTCCCCTTCCTACTATTTGTATTTTCAGAATTTTATGCCTACTTGAATATATTTAAGTGGGGAGTTATGGAAACTATATTACTACTTCCCAAGCTGACATTTAGCACAAGTTTATGTAGCCTATACAAACAGATTTCCTCCCAGTAGCAATGTATGTCAGTAGGGGATAATGTCAATATGTTTCCCAAGATGGTCAAAGAATATCTAGACCATATCGAGGCCACATAAAGCTGATGTCATGTGTATAAACATGTTTTTCTCCCCTAACAATGGATAGCTTTCTATAAATCACTTATATGTTGAGAATAGTCTTCATTCACGGACTTATTAAAAGATAATTTGGAAGGCTTGAATATCAGGACTAAAGGTGTTTAATCACTGTAATTTTGAAATTTTTGATACTCAAGATCAGACTCCAGCCCCAGGAATTGATAAAAGTTGGAGGCTGATCATTTTGCCTTTTCCTGAAACAGATTGAGTTAGGTACTTTCAAAAGTATTCACTATTTAACACTCTAGCATGAAACTTCAGGATTTTATGCCATGAGGAAAACAGCTTCTATTCATAAAGAGAAAGCACAGTGAGAGTATATAAGTCATCCATAAATTATCCAGGTTCATTGCCCACTTTGTTGTAATAAACAAGACCAAACTTGCTGACGGAAAGTGGCGCACCAAGAGCGGCTGACTGTGCTTTCTTGGATATCATTAGTTCCTCCTCAAAGTGACAGATGTCAGGTGCCAGCTTTGTCATCAAAGTGTTACTTGTCTCAAGCCTCCCAAACCTGCCAGAGCAATCCATCAATATCTGATAACCTGTTGCTCAAGGAAAACCCCTCTGCATAGTGTCCAAAATCTGCCCAGTTTACAGCAGAGAATAAGAAAGACATTCTAGAAGAGTTTGGATAAATGTGTTGCCACATTCATGAGCAGCTTATGCACAAGAGTTGACATAAATACTGTCAGGAAAAAAAATCATAAATACTCATATATTTACTTGACAGCAAGGTCTTCTTTCAATTCTGCAAGAATGTCAAGTACTAACTCATTAGGAATATTAACACTTTCTACCTCAATTTCTATAATTCTATTAACAATGCATATTGATATTATTGTTTTTTAGTATGATGTAAAGGATGTTGTCACCGTTACTAGAAATGTTTCAAATTCCCACTAGTGTTGTGGATTAGTATATGTCAGGAAAGCACAAAAAATTGTTCAATGTAAAGCACTAGGGGACTAAAAATCTTAGTATAATTCTTGGCACCATCTCTGCAGCCCACAGATATATTAGTTTACCTGTCTGAACTGAGAGAATGACTCCAAAATTCTATCTCCAACTAAATATAAGCACTGAAAGTCCCATAAATGACTTACATTAGATGAATCGAACTCATAAACCATGAAAATAATGAGGAAAAAAATATACTCTTCGGTATGTGTCATCAGATTTTTATAGCTTTAGTATTTTAATTTTTAAAAGAAAAGTGCAGAACAAAAACCCAATTGAGAGACATTTTTAAAGTACTTTTTTTACTCTATGGGCTTACTTTAATAAGTAAACTTACTGGATTTGTACTAATTTATTTAACAAGATAAAGGGATTCATGGAATCATACTGTAACAAAGTCAAACATAAGTGGTTTCATTGAGATACCAATTAATTTGGTTTTCTTGCCAAGACTAGAGAATAATTACAGAAGGAAAAGGGGAGAATGTTGATTTTATTTACCTTTCTGGTTTAATCTGAATGATAAAGAAGTGAGAGCTGGACAACTTTGGACCTTACCAGAATATAAAAAGATGACATGAAAAAGTGACTTTGAGTCTCTGGTAACTTAAGAGATTATCCATCATCATCTGCAAAATGTCCTTAAAGGGGTGTGTGTGTGTGTGTGTGTGTGTGTGTGTGTGTGTATTTTTTATTTCTATTTTTTTGAGATGGAGTTTCACTCATGCTGCCAAGGCTGGAGTGCACGATCCCAGCTCACTGCAACCTCCACCTCCCAGGTTCAAGTGATTTTCCTGCCTCTGCCTCCCAAGTAGCTGGGATTACAGGCATGTGCCACCATATTCGGGTAATTTTGTATTTTTTAGTAGAGCTGAGGTTTTTCCATGTTGGTCAGGCTGGTCTCGAACTCCTGACCTCAGGTGATCTGCCTGCCTCGGCCTCCCAAAGTACTGGAATTACAGGCATGTACACCCTGCCAAAAGTCTATATAATTAAAGTAAGATTGTAAGGGTGAAGGTAGCTATGATCTGGAAAAGGATTGGTTGGAAGTCAAAATACTTCAGTTCTAATGCCAGATCTACCATTAACTATCTCCAAGGTCTTCAGCAAGTCACTTCTCACTTTCTGGGCTCATCTTCACATCTTTAAAAAGGAGGAGATTAGACGAGAACTGTAGGCAGTGGAGGGAAACTGAGCAAGAACCACTAGGGACATGCCACTCCTTCCACGCCTGCCTCTATCAATTCATTTCCCAAGCCTACCATATTCCTTTGCATTTAGGACACCGCTTAGGATATGCCATTATTTTACATGCCACCAAGAAAGAAAGATTACTGCCAAATAAATCATGACCCCCTAACAAAAGTATCCCAATTTTGCAGGCTTTAAAAAGGGGGGAAAAATCAATGTCTTAGAATTGTGGCAGAGAGAGAGAGAGAGAGAGAGAAAGAGAGAGAGAGAGAGAGAGTGAGAGAAAGAGAGAGAGAGAGAGAGAGAGCGAGCGAGAGCACCACATTCTGGAAATAAATGTTGAATGAAGTCTAGATGATCAGACTCAAGAGAATTTAAGAGACTGAGCCTGAGTATATATGGCTGGTAGAATTCGAAGTCAAAACCAGATATTATGATTCCAGGTTCAGGGATCTTCCACCATGTGACTTTGACCCCAAGACATGGGTGGTTAAATTTTGAAAGTAGATACCAGTCCAATGGAGACCCAGAGCTACCAAATAGAAACTGGTTGATGGCTAAAAATACATCCTTAGCATTTTCTACTGAGAAATGACTTTTCATTATGCTTTTTGGTGACATACATAGATGTATTCAGAGAGCATCATCTTCAAACACAAAATAATACAGTATGTGTGTATTATATACACACAGATTTATTATATGCACATATATTTGTATATATGTGTATGCATACATACTTATATTTACTGTTTCTATCACAAGTAATATTTTTAAGGCAGGTATTAATTTTGAAGTAAAGAAGGACTTAGTTTCTATCACATTTTCTATCTCAAAGGTTTTCCTTACTCTGTGATAATTTGCTTCTGACTACTAGGAACTGAAAGAAAATGAGAAGGTAGGGGCTTGCAATCATAATTGTGGTTGAGGGCATGGACTCAAGTTTCTAAACTGGAATTACAAAGCATTGCATACAGTCCTGAATACAACAGGATTCAAACTAGTTGATGAGACGTTTACCAGATTGTAACTGAAATATAAAAATGCAGCTGTGTGGATCAACCAAAATTGAAACAGAAAAGGTAAAAAATGTAGGTTCAAATACTGGAACAACCCTGAAAGCCTGATGCTGAACTAACAGAAATATGAAGCAGTTACTCGTAAGGAGAAATGATCAATTGTCTAAAAGCATTGGCAAGGTAAGTCTGAAAAGGACAAGTGCACGAATAGGTTCCTCTAACCTCATTATTTCAGAATTCAGCCAGTCCTTGCAATAATTATTGTGCCCCAGTTTTGAAATGTTTCATCTTTGTTTCCACTGCATAAGTAAGTATAAGAATGAACTCATTATGGGATAAGTAGATAAAATAATTTCTATTCAAATACAATCTAAAAACCACATGATGCTTTATCATAAATTCTAAAAAGAAGTAAGATATTTTGGATTTGGGGTTAATGATGAAGAACGTGCTCAGAAAGAGGTCATGCTTCACACTCCTGGTTCTGTCTTCCATTGTGATATACTTATTAACCCAATCAGTAGCATAACATGAAATTCTTCGTTTCTATAAGTCAGGAGTCAGTGGGAAATGGAGAAGGTAATTGAAGGAGACAAGATATACTGGAAAGAGAATTTTCTCAGTGAAAGCTGAAATAAGCCATACGTCTATGTCTATGTTTATATCTCTATCTTTGCCTACATTTGGGTTATTTTAGTTACCATGCCAACAATCTTTCTGCCTGAACAGTTGTTATTGTTGTTATTTAAACTTCCTCTGTAGATCCTAAGTCCTATAGGTAATTTCTAAGAATTATCACTGTACTCATATTTTATTCAGATTTTGTTTTTCAAAAGCACTTATTAGGTGACTTTTATGTCACTCTTTCAGAAAATAAAATATTGCCTTATCAGCTGCTTTGGTGATTTGTAAAAGGTTTTCCTTTCTGTAACATTCATAAGGGATGAGTCAGGCTTTGAGTTTCTATAGGCATGATGAAAATCATAGTAATTGTTCTATGAACAGGACTTATTCATAACAAGAAGTGATTTTCAACATACCTCGTGAAGCCGGAGGTCTTTCTCATAGACAAGCTTTTTTACAAAGGCAGCTATAAATACAACCCAAGCAACCATAAGCACAATTGGAAGAGAATAAGAGACACTGGTGAGGAAGCTGTAAAGCAAAAAAAAAAAAAAAAAAAAAACCAGTGACCGAAATGAATGCCACACTTGTAGAGATTATAATATATAAAGAATGCACTTTCCTACATTGAAGTTATAATCCTGTTTTGAAATTGAAAATATATCAGTAATACTCCATTATTTATGAAACATAAAGCTGATTTCACCATGGGTCTGTGGGTTTTTGTTTTTTTTAGTGTAATGCTTCAAGAGAAAAAAGAAAGCTTTAGATTATTACATAAAATTGCCATATTGTTTAAATTGTGTTTGAGTATGTCCTGTCTGGGAAAATAATTACTATGCAAATACAATTGCAAGGCTAAAAACCTTAATGTCTAAAATAAATTCTTATCTAAAAGGCAGATATAAAATGAGATGATGATTGGTTTACCTAACTAAAAGCTGTATCTTCCAAAATTACTGTATTTATATCTACTCTTGGAAAGCTCATAGTTATTATGAAACTAAATTTCCCAAAATGAAATAAAATCCAAAGCATTTGATTAAAAAAAAAATAAAGATGGGGTTTCACCATGTTGTCCAGGCTGGTCTTGAACAGTTGGGCTCAAGTAATCCACCTGCCTCGGCCTCCCAAAGTGCTGGGATTATAGGCATGAATCACTGTACCCAGCCCAAAGCATTTGATTTTTAAATGCAGACAAAGAACTTGGATTCCTCACAGTTCTATACCATATATATGGTATAGAAATGGCTGTTTTGATGATGTGCTACACTAGAGAATCACTGGAAGACCTCCTCAAGCCCCAGATGTATTCCTTTGTGTCCTGCTCATGATGCCTTAAAGTTAAATTGCAGTGGTTCTCAAAGCACCTGAAAAGATTACTGAAATGCAAATTTATGGGCCCCACCCATAAGCTTCTGATTTATTATGTCTGGGTGGGACCATCTATTTGCATTTTAAACAACTTCCCAGGTGATACTGATGCTGCTGGTCCAGGGACCACACCTTAGGAGCCATGCTTTCGTCAATTTTTGCCCTTATTTGGGCTGAGGCAAAGGCAGTAGATATTAATGAGAGATTCTAAGGTACTCTGTTTTGTACGTTGGGCTCCACTAAAGCTTTTACTTGGAGAAAGGTCCCAAGGTGATTTCCTTTTTTAATCTACAAGGCTAAAAAATTACCTCTAAGTACCCTGAGAAAAACGTCAATATTAATGAAGCATGAGATCACTATCATTCATTATCACTTTAGCATACAGAAGTGTATCGTTATCAGAGAGATGAGGTGTTTTTTGGGAGCAGTGGGAGTTAAGGCCATATTCAATTTTTTGTTTGTTTGTTTCTTGGGAAACTACATGGCATGGGGTAGGTGTTTAAAGAATACTTCTTGAATTAGTTATGTTTTGCTTCAGGTCCAACCTTGAAGTTGTTTCTGGATCTACAACTAGGCAAAGACCTTTCATTAACAACAAATTCCCTGTAATGTTTCTTGCAAGTGACTGTGTATTTTAGGTTTGGTCTAGTATAAAGCAGAAATGCTGGTCTTATAAACAGAAGGACCATTGTAGTACCAGTTACATTACCCTGGGCAAGTTAAGTAGTCTTTCTGGATTTCAGTTTTTTCATCTGGAAAGTATGGAACATAATTCCTGCTCCTATTTATCTTACGAGGTTGTTGGGTGAAACAAATGAAATAACACATGTGAAATCGCTTTATATGCAACAGTTTATATATATGGAGAGGCATTATGATCATATTCCCATAAAGAATACAGACTGTACTTATTCTTTAAAGAAACATCCAGGTACCCAACATCCTAGGTCCCAAAATGTATAAGAGGAACACATGAGCCGGTAAATGAATAAGAATTTTAACTTAATTGACCCCATAGATCTTTATAACTTATGCAAGCCATTGCAGTTCACACGTAGTTCAGCCAGCAAAGTTCCCTCAACAGCAGCCTCCACGACAGCCAGCTAACCTTGACAGTCTACTTGATGGACGTCTTACCTGTTTCCCCATGCTACTGTTGCACTGGGTTACATTACCTCATCTCATTTATAACTCCTGAAGAGCCAAGGAAGACAGAAGCATTGAAAAAAAGAAAAAAGAAGAGAAAAGAAAAAGCCAATACCATTTGAATTGTATATAAACTTCAATAACTGGGTTGAGTAGCATATTTAATTTCTTTAAAGTTAGTATTCAGCCTCAAGCTTTTATTAGGAGGGTGAGCTTTGAAAACTTAATCCTCTAGGCTTATTTATTTATTTATTTTTAAATTATCTACAGAGTGAAGGAAGCATTCAATGCTACCCAATTGGCAGATTTCTCAAACATTCAAATTGAATTGTCTAAAAGCATTATTGTTACTTTTGTTATTCATATAGAAAAACCATTTTAGATATAGAGGATTCCTAGCAAAATGAACTGATAGTACATGAAAGTTTCAGGCACGATAGTTATCTCAAAGAGTTGATGAAAATACGTTCAAGATTTGTTTCAAGAATTTGTTTCCTTAAAATTGATCATGTTCTCAGATTCTTTTTTTTATTTTTTTGAGACAGAGTCTCACGCTTGTCACCAGGCTTGGAGTGCAATGGTGCGATCTTGGCTCACTGCAGCCTCCGCCTCCTGGGTTCAAGTAATTCTCCTGCCTCAGCCTCCTGAGTAGCTGGGACTACAGTCATGCACAGACAATTTTTGTATTTTTAGTAGAGACAGGGTTTCACCATGTTGGCCGCGATTGTTTTGATCTCTTGACTTTGTGATCCACTCTTCTTGGCCTCCCAAAGTGCTAGGATTGCAGGCGTGAGCCACCATACCTGGCCTCAGATTTGTTTTTAATCCAATTTGGGAGTTGGAAGGAATTTTAAGATTGTCTTGTTCATCCCTTCCATTTAACTAGAGGGAGGTAAGCCCATTAGACAGTGGGTAACATCAAAATCATGCAGCCATGAACTCAGGTCTAGAATCCAATTCTTCCAATTTTAGGGCCAGAACCTTTGGAGAGCTAAGGATTCTTATGACAAAAGAAAACATAAATCATTTGGCAAACACTTTATCATTTTGGTAATGGTGAGCAGTTATAATGAAGCTATGACCTATGTTGTGAACTCTTTCTCAAAACAAGCATATTACAAAGGTTTGGTGAATGTTATTCCTTTCATCTAACACATCTAAATGAACTGACTGAAGTGTGTTCTCAGAAAAGTTGTTGATCACTAAAAAGGCTGAAAGTGCACACACTTACTTGTCTTTCATGAAGCAGGGATAAGGAATTGCTTGAACCTGTACTGCTATTTCCTGGGAGTTCCTTCCAGTTTGCAATTCAATGATTGCTCTTTCAATACTATCCTGTAAATAAATAAAAGCCCTGCCATAGATCTGGTTGTGTGATGGAGAATTGTGTGGCCCTGGGGCCCAAATCTTGGTTCTTAGGCTCCTTGTGGTCTGTGCAGTCTTGAGACTCATGCGGATGGTATATTTTACGACAGGAGGAAGAAAGACATTTTCAGAGTCATAGCCTCTGTGCCAGCTTCTGTTAGAAGGAAGCTTAAAAATAACACCTAAAAATAAAATGGCAACAACAGCAGAAAGGTTATTTTATGGTTGACGTTATTCATTGTTTGGAGAGTACATAGAGGGGACAGCCAGTCAATCGACTTAGTAATGTGACAGTAGGTTCAGGCTCTTAATTTACAGAAAACATGGTTAATTGGAGGTGTCAACCTCAGAGATTCAAAGCTGGAGTTTAAGAGTATAATCACCAACTAAGTAGATTAAATGCATCACTCTAACCCACTTAATAAAATAAAAACACTTTTAGATAAATAATCTTGACTGATTATGAGGATGGACTTGACTTCACTCTGTAACTATGTAATCCTTTTCAATCTTAATTTTAAGTACACCCACATAATTAGTCAGAGAATATAGTTGGTTGCCTACATGAAAGGTTCTCCTTTCTAAGGACATCGGAGGACCTAATGACCCCCACACTACTTTTCTGAGGTCTGGATGAAAGACACGAGGATAGAATTTGGCCAATTTTAGTTCAAAGGGAAACTCAAACCCTAATAGAACAGCACTTACTTCCAAAGAGTTCATTACTTTTGTAGAGCCTTTTAGCCTCTCTCTCCATTTCATCTATGGTTTTTGCTGCCTGAATACGGTCATATAATACACAAGAGGAAATATTTACTGTCAGAGAAGACAGTGTGTTAAGCTGATCAATGATGTCAATATTGTTCTCTAATTTCAGCCTTAGAATGTCTAAAGAGGCAAAGCAAGACAGACAAAAAAAAACATATTATGGTCTTGATTCTGGTAGTAATTCGATGAAATACTGATTTTTTTTGTAAACACTGAACAAGATTATAAATAATGAAAGGCTGCAGAATTTTAAAATATCTAGTATTCCACACCAAAGAAAATGAGTCGTTATGCAATATTCCTTGACGAGACGAGCTAGTTACAAATACTGTAAACCTAGTTTCTAAGAAAGATACAGGATAATTTAAAAAGTATATTCTGTTAACAATACTAAGATGAATACATTTTAAAAACCTCTCTACATGTAGTTAGGACAAAAACTATAAACCAGAGATGCAAGTTATAACTAAACAGAAATGCCTGCTTTGTACACAGAATGTGAATGCACAAATTGAAACAAAGGAAAGTCTGTATAGAGTACATAGGACAAATAAACTATATTATTACATACGCTGTGATATAGAAACATTTAAGATACCTGAAAATATATGCCACAGAGTTGCAAGTTTCTAATATTGTTTGACTTAAAATCTTACCTGAGTTACTACTTTTGGTATCTGTGTTAATCTGACAAAATGATCAAGACTTTATTTTAGGTAATTACTCTGGTATAAAGAGGATTTAATTTCTCTTCAATTTTATGATTCTTTGTGAGGAAATCAACCGGGACAAAGGGTAAATATGAAATTGCAAGTTAACAAATCATTTGGCCAATTAAATTTTTACTGACTTTATCATCATGAATACTGAGAAGGCTGTGAATACCATAAATCCCTCCTCACAGAACCCAGACGTGTCTCTTACACCGTCCAAAATAGGACTAAATTTCTCACAGAAGGCAACTTCTTAAATGCATTTCTCATTAGAATTTAAAGTGAAATGTTTTACTTGATGTAGATGTTGGTGGGGGAGGGGTAAACTGTGGTTGAACAGTGGCCTCCAGCGGCCACTGGAAATCAACACAACATCAAAGAGTTATTTAGAAATTCCAGTAGACAGGATCATAAAAACACTTCAAGGTGTCAACGTCCACTGAATTCGAACTATATAACCTCTTCAATACTGTTACATATCTAATTATACAAATATAGAGTCTCAGTGCTACATTCATTTTAATATTATTTTAAATGCTAAGCCTCACTTCCTAGTTCAGAAGTTAGAAATGACAAAATTTATATAAGAACTTTGCAGTTTAGCCCTGATATGTTAATGAAATAGTTCCTTGCCCAAATGATACTTTCAGAGAATAAATCCACTAATACCTTTATTTAATCAAGCTGGGTTGACTATCATAATATGTGTACAATCATATACGACACAAACATAGGCATAATTCTTCCCCACGGGTTTATAACCTAACTCAGTTACATCCCAGCAGTGCTAGGGAGGAGGAAGGGCATTTGCTCTGCTACTGCCAAATTCTGATGCTCTCAATCCGTTTCTCATACCCATGGTTGCATAGCAACAGTGAATCAGACACAGTCTGAATTAGATGTCTTGCATCCCTTAGGTTGAAGGTGGGGAGGTGGCGGAGGGAATGCATAAGTTTAGACGGCTTCCTTTGATCTTTTGCAGCCTCTTCCTCTTAAATGACCATGTGAGGAGGACCCAACCTTGAATACTGATTTCACTTTATTTTCTGTTGAGTCTCCCGATTGTGTTTTTCTTGCTTTTGCTAACTCTCTATCTCTTTCAATTACATTCTGGGTTAGACAAGTGATACTGAGACCGCTGGAGATAAAAGTGTTAAATGTAGCCAGAAATAAGTAATTTCATTTTCCCTTGTTCTTAAGGACTTCCTTTTCATCAAGTCACTAAAGCAAAGTGTTCCCTTACTTCTAACAACCTACCTATGATTGAAGAAAAAAAAGCTGCATTTATATTACATTATAATAATAATAATTTTTTTTTTTTTTTGAGAAAGGGTTTCACTCCTGTCGCTCAGGCAGGAGTGCAGTTGTGTGATATTGGCCCACGGCAACCTCTGCCTCCCTGGTTCAAAGAATTCTCCTGCCTCAGCGTCCCGAGTAGCTGGATTACAGGCATTTGCCACCATGCCCAACTAATTTTTGTATTTTTAGTAGAGCCAGGGTTTCATCATGTTGGCCAGGCTGATCTTGAACTCCTGACTTCAAGTGATCTGGCTACCTCTGCCTCCCAAAGTCCTGGGATTACAGGCGTGAGCCACCAAGCCCAGCCTACATTATAATTATTGAAACTACAGACAATGAGTGTCCAAATAATCATGACTACTTATAATTGTACAACTGGGAGGAAGATGGGAGGGGGGATATATCCAGGGTCTCATTTTTCTTTGACTAACTAGCTAGACACTAAATACAGAAGAAAAGGGAAAAATGTTACCCTATGGGACAATTTTATATATATGCATGTGTGTATATATATATATATATATTTCTGAAATGACTCATGAATAAAAGCTTTGTGAATTTGGACTTACCAAGTTCATCTATCTGTTTCAATAGTTCAACAGCATCAAGTCCCACGGAGAATTTTACAAAAACTTGCACAAAAGGGTTCCTTAGAGTATTCTAACAAATAATAATTAAAAATCAGTTTCAATACAAGAAAAAAAACATGTTTGACATTGTCTCTCTAATAACAACCGCAGTAAAATGCAGTAACCACGACTGGGCATTATCAATGCACTGTTTTGCAAAGGCTCACAAGAAATCCTTGAGAAGAAAAGAGAAGATTGGGGGTTGATACTGACTTGACAGGCTGGGCTTTGCTTGTCTATAGATACAAATTGGTCAGTATGCCCAAGTGGCCAGACGTGGCCACAATTATCAACATTAGGAAATGATATTCAATTTATAAGAATTTTTCCTCGTAGCTATATTATTCCTTTTTAACGTATGCTATACACGATGTTGTGATTCATGGTTTAACTTGGTTCACTTGAAACAAAAACAACTCTCAAAAATCATGATGTCTGCATGGAATGTAACATCACAACCGATTTATATTCACTTTCTACTACTTCCTAGCCTGAAGCTTTTAGCAAGCACCTCGCCTGTTCCCGTTCCAGGAAAACTTTTAGTGAAATAGGTAAGAATGCCTCATCACATCAGAAAACTCAATTTCAATTATTAGTATTATTTTCATACTGTCGTAAGTGCAACTATGTGAATATAAAAGAATAAATTGATGATAAAACTTTAAATTTTTATCAATGGAAAGACGAACAATTAAAAGAAAAACATAATTGCTTTAAAATATAAGGGCTTTATAGCTATTTGCCAAATTAGAAGACATAACTTCTACCAATCTAGGAGTACTCTTAGCTAATATTTGTTGAGCACTTGTGCTGGCACATGTGCTGGGCACTGTCTTACAGAGTTTAACTTGATTTTCTCTCTTTGTTTACAACACCTTGAGGTAAGTGCTATTATTACTTCTAGTTAATAGATGACAAAGCTAGGGCTAAAGAAGCTATGTAAATTCTCCCAAGGAAACACAATTAATAAAGGCTAAGGGAAAAATTTAAGGAGAGATTTCAACTCAGTTAATGTTTTTTCATCATATGTGTAAATTCATGGCCTGGTTTTTATGTAAGTGAGATTTGATTGCCCTTTTAGAACCCAGTTTGGTACATCGTATTATCATGTCCTTCCTACTAGGATTTTTGTTTTATTGTCTTTTATTTTATTGTCATGGGGATGAATAAGAATCATTTATTGGTGGGGGCGGGGGGGGGGCGGTGCCAAGATGGCCTAGAGAAGCCAGTGCCCCAGTGCAGCTCCCAGTGAATGAGACGCAGAGGGCTGGAGGACTTCACGGTTCCAAAGGAGGTGCCGGGTTCTTTTCTGTGGGACTGATAGGCCACTGAAATTGGGCCCAGGAAGAAGCCGCAAGGCGGGAGCCGCCCAGGGGGGCAAATCAAGACCGGAGGGGCGCGTTTCCACCTGAAACGTGAAGCCGGCTAGGAGGGTCGGGGGACTTAATCCCCAGGGTGCTCCGTTTCGGATCCTGTTCTTGCCTCATCCCTCCTGCAACCCAGGTTCCACAAGAGCGCTGCCAGACTGTGGGGCACCGTGGGCAGTCATGCAAATCTGAGCAGGGCTTCTGCAGGACCTGCACGCTGTTGCAGAGAACTGGGCAGAGTTTGGACTAACGCCAGCGGGACTGACTGTCCCACAGAGGGAGGCAGAGTTGAAAGCAGGGAAACAGACCATAAGGCCTGGCAGGCCCCACCTCCACAGAACATAAACTGAAGCGCTTGCTAGAGAGGTTGGCAGCAAATACAACAGCTTGACCCCAACCAGGAAGATCCAGCTCTGGGAGAGATGCCATTGGGAAGGCGGGGCCAATCCCACCTGCAAATAAACTCCAGGGAAGGACCACCCACCCAACAACCTGACTGAACCCGAAAGAGCTCAGCAACGCCCTCTACAAGCCAAAAACAATACAGCTCCAATCGCAATAGAAAACAAATGTCAGCTCAGAGACTCCTCCTAAAATCACCATAAAGGGAGATAAATTCACAAAGATGCGGAAAAAAACAACGCAAAAAGGATGAAACCACCAAAGAATAGAACACCTCTTCTCCTCCCAGGGATCACAACTCCTCATCAAGGGAACAAAAAAAGAGAATGAATCTGACGAATTGGCAGACGCAGGCTTCAGAAGGTGGGTAATAACAAACTTCTCTGAGTTAAAAGACCATGTTTTAACCCAATGCAAAGAAACTAAGAACCCTCAAAGAAGGTTAGATGAAATGCTAACTAGAATAACCAGCTTAGAGAAGAACATAAACGACTTGATGGAGCTGAAAAACAGCACGAGAACTTCACGGGGCATACACAAGTTTCAGCAGCCAAATCGATCAAGCAGAAGAAAGGATACCAGAGATAGATCAAATTAATGAAATAAAATGAGAAGGCAAGATTAGAGAAAAAAGAGAGAAAAGAAATGAACAAAGCCTCCAAGAACTATGGGATTATGTACAAAAACCTAATCTATGCTTAATCGGCATACCTGAATGTGACGGGGAGAATGAATCCAAGTTGGAAAACACTCTTCAAGATATTATCCAAGAGAACTTTCCCAACCTAGCAAGGCAGGCCAACATTCAAATCCAGGAAATACAGAGAACACCACAAAGGTATTCCTCAAGAAGAGCAACCCCAAGGCACACAGTTGTCAGATTCACTGGGGTTGAAATGAAGGAAAAAATACTCAGGGCAGCCAGAAAGAAAGGTTGAGTCACCCACAAAGGAAAGCCTATCAGACTCACAGCAGATCTCTCGGCAGAAACCCCGCAAGCTAGAAGGGAGTGGGGTCCAATATTCAACATCCTTAAAGACAAGAACTTTCAACCCAGAATTTCATATCCAGCCAAACTAAGCTTCATAAGTGAAGGAGAAATAAAATCCTTTATGGACAAGTAATTGCTGAGAGATTTCGTCACTACAAGACCTGCCTTTCAGAAACTACTGAAGGAAGCCCTAAACAGGGAAAGAAATAACTAGTACCAGCCACTGCAAAAACGTACCAAATGGTAAAGAATAACGACGCAATGAAGGGACCACATCAATTAATGGGCAAAACAACCAGCCAGCAACAAAATGGCAGGATCGAATTCAAACCTAACAATATTAACGTTGAATGTAAATGGCCTAAATGCCCCAATACAAAGACACAAACTGGCAAACTAGTTAAAAAGTCAAGACCCATCAGTGTGCTGTATTGAGGAGACCTATCTCACATGCAAAGACTCACATAGACTCAAAATAAAGGGTTAGAAGAAGATTTACGAAGCATATGGAGAGCAAAAAAAAAAGCTGAGGTAGCACTCCTAGTCTCTGATTAAGCAGACTTTAAGCCAACAAAGATCAAAAAGACAAAGAATGGCATTATCTAATGGTAAAAAAGATCAATGCAACAAGAAGAGGTAACTTTCCTAAATATTTATGCATCCAATGCAGGAGCACCCAGATACATAAAGCAAGTTCTTAAAGACCTTAAAGACTTAGACTCCTGCACAATAATAGTGGAAGACTTTAACACTCCACTGACAATATTGGACAGATCAGTAAGACAGAAAGTCAACAGGGGTATCCAGGACTTGAATGCAGATTTGGACCAAGCAGACATAATAAGACATTTACAGGACACTCCACCCCAAATCCACAGAATACACATTCTTCTCAACTCCACATTGCACTTATTCCAAAATTGACCACATAATTGGAAGTAAATCACTCCTCAGCAAATGCAAAAAGAACGGAAATCATAACAAACAGTCTCTCAGACCACAGCACAATCAAATCAGAACTCAGGCTTAAGAAAAGAACTCAAAACTGCACAACTTCATGGAAACTGAACAACTTGCTCCTGAATGATAAATGGATAAACAATGAAATGAAGGCAGAAATAAAAACGTTCTTTGAAACCAATGAGAATGAAGATACAATGTACCAGATCCTATGGGACACATTTAAAGCAGTGTCTAGAGGGAAATTTATAGCAATAAATGCCCACATGAGAAACAAGGAAAGATTTAAAATCAATACCCTATCATCAAAATTGAAAGAGCTAGAGGAGCAAGATCAAAAAACTCAAAAGCAAGCAGAAGGCAAGAAATAACTAAGATCAGAGCAGAACTGAAGGAGATAGAGACACATACAAAAAAAACCTTCAAAAAAATCAATAAATCCAGGAGCTGGTTTTTTGAAAAGATCAACAATATAGACAGACCGCTAGCTAGACTAATAAAAAAGAAAAGAGAGAAGAATTGAATCAATGGAAAAAAAAATGATAAAGGGGAGATCACCACTGATTCCTCGGAAATACGCACTACCATCAGAGATTACTACAAACAACTCTATGCACATAAACCAGGGAATCTGGAAGAAATGGATAAATTTCAAACAATACAAAAAGAGGGAATCCTGCCTAACTCTTTCTGCGAGACCAACATCATGCTGATACAAAATCTGGCAGAGACACAACTGAAAAAGAAAACCACAGGCCAATATCCATGATGAACCTTGATGCAAAAATCTTCAATAAAATATTGGCAAACTGAATCCAACAGCACTTCAAGGAGCTTATCCACCACAATCAAATAGGCTTCATCCTGGGGAGGCAAGGCTGGTTCAACATATACAAATCTATAAAAATAATTCACCACATAAACAGAACCAAAGACAAAGACCTCATGATTATCTCAATAGATGCAGAGAAGGCCTTTGACAAAATTCAACAGTACTTTATGCTAAAAACTCTCAATAAACTAGGTATCAATGGAATGTATCTCAAAACAATAAAAACTATTTATGACAAACCACAGCTAGTATCATACTGAATAGGCAAAAATTAGAAGCATTCCCTTTAAAAACTGGCACTAGACAAGGATGTCCTCTGTTATCACTCCTAATCAATTTAGTATTGGAAGTTCTATCCAGAGCAATTAGACAAGAAAAAGAAATAAAGGCATTCAATTAGGAAAAGAAGAAGTCAAATTGTCCCTGTTTGCAGACAACATGATCATGTATTTAGAAGAACCCATCGTCTCAGCCCAAAACCTCCTTAAGCTGATAAGCAAATTTGGCAAATTCTCAGGATACAAAATCAATGTGCAGAAATCACAAACATTTCTATACACCAATAACAGACAAACAGAGAGCCAAATCATGAGCGAACTTCCATTTACAATTGCTACAAAGAGAATAAAATACCTAGGAATATAACTAACAAAGGAGGTAAAAGAGCTCTTCAAGGAGAACTGTGAACCACTGATCAAGGAAATAAGAGGGGACATAAACAGATGGAAAAACATTCCATGCTCATGGTTAGGAAGAATCAATATTGTGAAAATGGCCATACAGCCCAAAGTAATTTATAGATTCAGTGCTATCACCTTCAAGCTACTGTTGACCTTCTTCACAGAACTAGAAAAAAAACCACCTTAAACTTCATATGCAACCAAAAGAGAGCCTGCATAGCCAAGACAATCCTAAGCAAAAAGAACAAAGCTGAAGGCATTACGCTATCTGACTTCACACTATAGTACAAGGCTACACTAATCAACACAGCATGGTACTAGTTTGATGGAACCAGTGGTGTTGGGAAATGATATGATACTAGCTATGGGTTTGTCATAAATAGCTTTTATTGTTTTGAGATACATGCCGTTGATACCTAGTTTATCAGTGGAACAGGACAGAGGCCTCAGAGACAACGTCACACATCTACAACCATCTGTTCTTTGACAAACCTGACAAAAACAAGCAATGGGGAAAGGATTCCCTGTTTAATAAATGGTGTTGGGAAAACTGGCTAGCCATGTGCAGAAAGCAGAAACTGGACCCCTTCGTGACTCCTTACACTAAAATTAACTCCAGATGGATTAAAGACTTAAACATAAGACCTAACACCATAAAAACCCTAGAAGAAAGTCTAGGCAGAACCATTCAGGACATAGGAGTAGGCAAGGACTTCATGACCAAAACACCAAAAGCATTGGCAACAAAAGCCAAAATAGACAAATGGGACCTAATCAAACTCCACAGCTTCTGCACAGCAAAAGAAACAGTCATTAGAGTGAATCAGCAACCAACAGAATGGGAAAAAATGTTTGCAGTTTACCCATCTAACAAAGGGCTGATATCCAGAATCTACGAATAACTAAAACAGATTTACAAGAAAAAAACAAGACCATTCAAAAGTGAGCAAAGAACATCACCAGACACTTTACAAAAGAAGACATACATGAGGCCAACAAACATGAAAAATTGCTCATCATCACTGGTCTTAGTGAAATACAAATCAAAACCACATTGAGATACCATCTCATGCCAGTTAGAATGGCGATCATTAAAAAATGTGGAGACAGCAGATGCTGGAGAGGATGTGGAGAAAAAGGAACACTTTTATACTGTTGGTGGGAGTGTAAATTAGTTCAACCATTGTGGAAGACAGTGTGGCGATTCCTCAAGGATCTAGAAATAGAAATTCCATTTGACCCAGCAATCCCATTACTGGATATATACCCAAAGGATTATAAATTGTTCTATCATAAAGACACATGCACATATATGTTCACTGCAGCACTGTTTACAATAGCAAAGACCTGGAACCAACCCAAATGCCTATCAATGATAGAATGAACAAGGAAAATGTGGCACAAATACACTGTGGAGTACTATGCAGCCATAAAAAACGATGAGTTTGTATCCTTTGTAGAGATATGGATGAACCTAGAAACCATCATTTTCAGCAAACTGACACAAGAACAGAAAACCAAACACCTCATGTTTTCACTCATAGATGGATGATGAACAATGAGAACACTTGGGCACAGAGAAGGGAACAACACTCACAGGGCTAGCTGTAGGGGTGGAGGGGAGGGGAGGGGGACACAACAGGGAGGGTGGGGAGGAGGGGGAGGGATAAAACCTAGAGAAATGCCTGATGTAGGCAACGGTGGTATGGGGATGGAGACAGCAAACCACCATGGCACATATATACCTATGCAACAATCCTGCAGGATGCAGGATGTGCACATGTACCCCAGAGCCCAAATACAATAAAAAAAATCACGTATTATTCAAGCACATGTATAATAGAATTCGTTTGCTAAATCCATAGCGGCTGAGGGTTCTAAGAGCAGCTGGTGGCAGGCGGACTTGACTGATGGGTAACTATCATATAACGACATGCTGTGATAACAGTCCTTTAAGATCTGTTTATCAGGACTTAGCTTCTGCATCATGGAAAATCTGTATCAGAGCATTACTAACAAAGAAAGTACTGTGTTAGCTGCAATCTGGAAACAGTCCATTAAACCCTATTTCAAGTCTCCCATTGTTCCTTTTATAATCAATCATATGACATCTAAAATAGGTACAATGTACATTATTTGGGTGATGATGGATACGCTAAAAACCCTGATTTGATCAATACCAATCCATGCATGTAGCAAAATTGTACTTGTATCACACAAATATATATAAATTTAAAAAATACCAAGACACCAAATTCTTCCACATAAGTGATCTTCACAAGTCTGTCATTACCAATAGACTAATTTTAGAGATCCATAAAATCTCACGCATTTTAAGTCATTCACCTAAGGGTTCACACAAGCAAAGCCAGTTCTTGTGCCAAAAGCTTAACATTTCAAATTATGTGAATATTTGTAATATTAAGCTTTTCCTCAATAATTGAAAATAATTTATTTTTTTCTGGACAGAATGAAGACCCTTCTGTTAAATGATGATCCCTTTATGAACACGATCCCAGAGATTCTAACAAATTACTGTACTTTATTATGTAAAGAACATGTCCTATTAATTCACCACTTTAACTAACAAAGCTTTTATTAACAAAATAATATGTGGCTTTTTTTTTCTCTTCACAGAAAAGAAAGTCTTAGGAGAAAATAGCAATGTATTGTTTGGGATAATATATTTGTCATGAAGTACTATCTAAGTAGCCTTTGCTATCTGAGACTCACTAGAAAAGACCACTTAAAATGAACATGCTTAGAATTAGAACCAAAAGTTAATAGGAAATCTTGGGGAAGACATTTGATAAAAAGTTTTTATTTATGAAACATTAAATATCTATTTTAGAAATTTATCATTTATGATAAAATTTGGGTTGTAATTATAACTATGCATCAGTTGTTAGTCAAAACAAAGACTAAATAAAAGCACCTTTGGGGTATAATTTTTCTGACCAAGTCATATCATACAATATCCTTCATTCTAAGTTTAACTTCTTAAACATAGATCATTTAAAAAAGGGCATTATTTTCCCCAAAGTATTCTAGGGCTCCATTAATTTCCCAAGGGCCTCTCTTTGATATGCAAGCCAGTCTCTTGAAGCTCCTAGGCTGTCACCATTCCTGCCAATTTTCTTTTCTCCAAGTGATTATGGGCTAATTCCACTGCTCCATCTTCAGTTGTCAATAACTCTGATTGGAACACTTCCCCACATTATTTTCATAATCTTCAGAAATTCCTGCCTCTTTTTTTTGAGACCAAGTTTTGCTCTTGTTGCCCAGGCTAGAGTGCAAAGGCATGATCGTGGCTCACCACAACCTCCACCTCCCGGATTCAAGTGATTCATCTGCTTCACCCTCCTGAGTAGCTGAGATTACAGGCATGTGCCACCACGCTTGGCTAATTTTGTATTTTTAGTAGAGATGGTGTTTCTCCATGTTGTTTAGGCTGGTCTCAAACTTTTGACCTCAGGTGATCTTCCCACCTCTGCCTCGCAAAGTTCTGGGATTATAGGCCTGAGCCACCGTGGCTGTGCCCACCCAGAAATTCCTGCCTCTTAAAAGAATTGCAAATTGGCCAGGTGCATTGGTTCACACCTGTAATCTCAGCACTTTGGGAGGCTGAGGCAGGTGGATCGCCTGAGGTCAGGTGTTCGAGACCAGTCTGGCTAACATGGCGAAACCCATCTCTACTAAAAATACAAAACATAATAATAATAATTAGCCAGTAGTGGTGGCACACACCTGTAGTCCCAGCTACCTGGGAGGCTGAGGCAGGAAAAGCACTTGAACTTGGGAGGCAGCAGTTGCAGTGAGCCGAGATCACACCGATGCCCTCTAGCCTGGACAACAGAGTAAGACTCAGTCTCAAGAAAAATAAAATGCAAATAATACTTTTCAAACAATGTGCCTGTATTTGAGTTGCACTGTCAAATCTTTAACCTAAACTAAAGAGAACATTAGGATTGTATGGACTAAATTTTCAAGGAGCCAATTTTGTAGAGAATTTTTTTTTCTTTTTTTGAGATGGAGTTTTGCTGTTGCCACCCAAGCTGGAGTGCAATGGCACGATCTTGGCTCACTGCAACCTCTGTCTCTCCCTGGTTCCAGCAATTCTCCTGCCTCAGCCTCCTGAGTAGCTGAGATTACAGGCGCCTGCCACTATGACTGGCTAATTTTTGTATTTTTAGTAGAGGTAGGGTTTCACCATGTTGTCCAGGCTGGTCTCAAACTCCTGACCTCAGGTGATCCAGCTGCGTTGGCCTCCCAAAGTGCTGGGATTACGGGCATGAGCCATTGCACCCAGCCTAGAGCACTTTTTCTAGTTATAACTTTGACTTCCTTATGTGACCTTAAATATAAATTTAGATAACTACTTTAACAACAACACCTTGTATATAACATGTTAATATGAATTTGGAATTTATTAACACATATATCATAAGTTTCTGCCATGGAATTCCCCAAGTTTAATGTTCTCCAGCATATTGGTATTTTAGGAATTCTGGTTCAATTAAGATAGAAAAAGAGAGTAATTTAAAGGAGAGAAATCAACAAAAAACATTTTTTGTAGTATTTTACTTTTGAAAAAGTAATTTAAAACACTAGTTATGTCTCTAGATCAACTTGTAAGATGTATTCTCTCGGAATTACAGAGAGGAGCTGCAGTACCAGAGGTGAAGTTAGCTAATTATGAATGTGAATGATAGATCTGTTACCCTGTCACAGACCCTCTCTCTCAAAGATAGATAATTTAATATGTTGAATATGGAAAGTTACTCTCTTCTCATTTACATTATGAAGGCAATTCAAATCTCAAATAATTTGAATTCCTACTAAGTTGAATGAACAGAACCATCTCATACCTGAAGCATTGGAATCGCCTGGTTTAACAGATGGAAGGAATTCATGAAAAGTGGTGACTTATCCATCCACTCTTGAGATTTTTCTCTTAATTCTGCCAGCTGCCTCAGAGTTACATTGGACTTAATGACAAAGAAACAAAAGAGATATGATTTGTTAGTATTTTGTGTATATTCCAACAAGGTATCTTCAGATTGTTTTGTTACATAAATCAAAAGACCGGTCTAAAACATGAAGTTAGAAAAAATAAATTGTCAGAAATTTCCCACATGGTCAAGTTTCAAATGACACCTTTTATAGGGTCAAGTTCAATGTATAAAAACCCTGGAAAATTCAGGGTTTGATTCATGTCCAGAGTGAGTTTACAGCCAAAATGAAAGCATGGCTTTTGGAGTTCTTACTAGTTTTTCATTTTTACCAACGATACACTCAACTTTACCACTAAAGAAACATCCAAGTTCAAGGACAGCAGAGGATACTCTCATGTATTGCTGACGAGAATAAATATGTTACAGCTGTTTGGAAAGCAATTTGACAATGGCTATTAAAATAAAATACAATATCCTTCAGTCCCTCAATTCTGAACATTCATCTTATTGAAATAAAAATACTGCTGCATAAAACCATATACACAAGAATATTTGTTGCCACATTGTTTCCATTAGCAAAACAAACAAACAAAAACCCACTGGAAACAAAAACACACACACTGAAAACAAATTAATGCCCAATACCTGAGGATTAGATGAGTAAATTCTGTGTTATGAAAAAAGTTTGCAATCTTTAAAAAGAATGAATTAAATTATACCTACTGAGTTGGAAAAAGTTTCCACAATTTTCCACAAATTTCTTGTATGAGAAAAGCTATACAGAGAAAAGGATTAAGATACAATATCATTTTAATAATGCAAAGACCAAAGGACTCTGCATATGAATGTATATGGGGTATAATCATCTTTGGAGGATTAGAGGAATACATTATAGGAAGATGCATATATGAATGCTAACATACATTAGCTTATATGAAAGGAAGAATAGGATCAAGAGAAGAGCAAAAGGGGAGGTGAGAGCCAGGCGCAGATGGGGGAAAAGACCACACTTAAAACCTAAGCTCATATGCTGCTGAGGTTATAGAGAAAAAGGAACACTTACACACTGTTGGTGGGAGTGTAAATTAGTACTGCCATTGTGGGAGACAGTGTAGCTATTCCTCAAAGACCTACAGAAATACCATTCGACCCAGCAATCCCATGACTGAGTATATACCCAAGGGAATATAAGTCATTCTATTATAAAGATACATGCATGCATATGTTCATTGTAACACTATTCACAATAGCAAAGACACTGAATCAACCTATATGCCTATCAATGATAGACTGGATAAAGAAAATGATAGACTGGATAAAGAGAACCATGGAATACCATGCAGCCATAAAAGAGAATGAAAGCCTGTCATTTGCAGAGACATAGATGGCACTGGAGGCCATTATCCTTGACAAACTAACACAGGAATAGAAAACCAAAAACCACATGCTCTCACTTATAGGTGGGAGTTAAATGATAAGAACACATGAACACAGAGAGGGGAACAACACATAGTAGGGCATTTCAGAAGGTGGAGAGTGGGAGGAGGAAGAGAATCAGGAAAAATAACTAATGGGTACTAGGCTTAATACCTGGGTGATAAAATAATCTGTACAACAAACCCCCATGACACACAGTTTACCTGTGTAACAAACCTGCACTTGTACCCCTGAACTTAAAAATTAAAAATAAAAATCAACAAATAAATGTTCATTCAGATTGAAAAACAAAGTTCATATATAACTTAATTTATGCAAAACTACATAGAAATATATAGTCAGTAAAGCAAATAAGGTATTAAATCACAATTTTTATAAAAATGGACAGAGATCAAATAGAATGTTCTTTGATAATAATGACCTCTATTATTATGTAGAATATAAAATAATGTTATGTTCATATAATTATAGTTTAATGGTCAAGTAATGGTGAAACAGAGATTTTTCTTTTACTTTAGCTCTATCATTTTAAAAGTACTAAGTTTATAATTCAAATAATTAAAGCCAACTTTATAAGTGAGAGGGAAATACTATTACGGTTACATGAAATAGATGGTAAGTATAGTTACTATTAACAATGTCATCTTACTCAACATCTATCTTCTATACAAATGAGAAATTAAATTATACAACTAAATTGTACAACTAAATATGAAGCTGAGAATCTATACTTCAGGGATTTTTTTTGTTCCAACTAGTTATATGATATTCAATATTACTTTTTCTAGTACAATAATTTTTACATACTTTGAAAGTTGGACACCAGTTGTAGAGAACTTTTCTGCTTTTTGAGATAAATGGAAAAATCTGAGGTCTTGCTTCAACTAACCTCATTCTCAAGTGTTAACATGGTTCATTTCTTTTCAAAGGGCTCCCACCTAATCTATACTGCTTGCACATATCCAGGCTGAAGCTGAGAATTTTACTAACAGTTTCAGAATGCCAAGGATAATGATAGTAGGTAAGATATAAAGAAATCAGACAGCTAAAGTAAATTCGGAAGTTGACTACTTTAAAAATCATCTTAGTACTCAAAATAGAAACTGAGTTATAATGGTCAAACCTTTTCCATTATTGCCTTTGTGACTGGGTTATATGGTGCATACAAGATTTTTCCCAGCAACATAGGTTTCAAGAAAGCCCAAATCACAGGTCCAGCAGGCATGTTAATGATGTCTTTATAAAGGGAGAAGCAAAATGATGCTGGAAGGAAAAAGTGAAATAAAATCATTTAATAGATGTATTTCAAATCTATTTCCTCATGGCAAATTGACACAGATTATTCTTATCACACCCAAAAACACATGCCCTAATACTTCCTATATCATTAACAGATGTGAGGCATCTGGTGTCAAAGTGAGAAGGCAACAAATCTTTTTTAGGTGGGAAAGTTTAACCCAATAAGCAAGCCCAGAATAAGTGATGGCATTTTGCCAAGAGGAGATAGAAAACATGAAAGCCACATTTCAGAATTGCCAACAGATCCATTTCGCCAGCATTTACTTTTTGAAAAAAATACACAAAACCGACATAGTACCAGATACATAAGAGCTATTCAATAAATGTTTGGTGCATGAATAAAAAGATGAATAAGTGAATCCAGTTGCTATACTAAACACCCATATATTATTTGAAAGAGCTCTCTGATCGCATTTTGCATCTCCAAGTTTATAGATCAAGTAAATAGTTTTGATGTGCCACTAAACATTTATGGTTCTGCTGCAGTCATGTAACTCTGCCTTGTGTGATAGAAATTCTAATTCTAGAAAGTTAAAGAAAAAGTATTAAACCAAACAGATTTAAGGCAAGTTTTGTATTGTCTGGAAGGCTCAGTGGTGTCTGACAAAATCTAAGTGTAGCACTGTGGTGAAGAGGATAAGACCTGGGTTCAAATGACACCTCAGGCACTTCCAAGTTGAGTGACACTGGCCAGGTTACTCACCCTCCTTGTACTTCATTTCCCTGTACTAATGTAATGACTTAGTATATAAAACATTCTTGACATGTGGTAACTGCTGTATAAATATTTTCTATTTTTATTGTGGAAAAATTAATACTTCATTTATCATAAAAAACTAAGAATAGACAATATTCTTATTGTCTTTAAGAACAATTGTCATACTTATTTTAAAGTATACTCACTGGTATTTATGGGAATTCCATATTTTGAAGCAATTTGCTCTTTACTTAATTTATAAGTCAAAAAATCCTTGGTGTGGTTGCCTTTTGGCCTCTGGGAAGAGGGCAGCATGGCAGTTAAATATTCGGTGGTAATTCCTTGAGAACATAATGCTTGGGAGATGGTGCTAAATGATCCTTGGGGTGTGTCCATTTGGTTGTTTCTGTACATTGCCTGCAAGACAAAAATTCACAATTTATTGACACTATATGAGCTTTAGATGCTACTGAAAATGAGAGAAAGAGAACCTGATATACTTAGAGTATCCTTACAGTTTCCATAATTCCTTTTATACATGTATCCTAAATGTAAATGCAAAACAATAAACTTCACTAATTAAACTGGCAAAAATTGTTGCCAGGGTAGAAAAGTTTCCTCCTAGGTGATTTTTTTTTTCAATGTACTACAATTGAAGCTTGAATGTATTATAACTACTCAATATGACAGAAGAAATTTTTTAGCAATAACATTACTGGGTGACTTTTCTACCTGTGTTAATGGAACACTTCTGGGCACATGCATTTGTCTCAGGGATCTCATTTTGTCTAGCAGCGGATGTGTGCCAGAAGCCATCTGATTGAGAATCTCTCTTAGCCTTATGAAGAGCTCCATCATCTTTTCTACTGGCTTTTGATGTTTCCTTGGGAAAAACACCTGATAGAAACAGAATAAAAATAAATGACTTACGTAGAAAACTGGAACCCTCGTAGATTGTTGGTAAGATTATAAGAAGGTATAGCCACTTTGGAAAACATTTTTGAAGTTTATTAAATAGTTAAATGTAAGTTTGCCACTCAACCTAACAGTTCCATTGCTGGGTGTTTACCTAAGATAAATGAAAACCTATGTGCACACAAAGATTTGTATGTGAATGTTTATAGCAGCATTATTCACGATAGCCAAAAAGTGAAAACAATCCAGGTGAACGGATAAACAAAGTGTATATTCTTAAAATGGAATACTAAAATGAAATAGTGATACATATACATGTATGAAACTAAAACACATTATATTAAGTGAAAGAATCCAGACAGTAAGACCATATACTTCATGATTCAACTTATATGCAATATCTTCTTAAAAAGGCAAATCTGGCCAGGTGTGGTGGCTCATGCCTGTAATCCCAGCACTTTGGGAGGCTGAGGTGGGCAGATCACCTGAGGTCAGGGGTTCGAGACCAGCCTAACTAACATGGAGAAACCCTGTCTCTACTAAAAATACAAAAAATTATCCAGGTGTGGTGGCACATGCCTGTAATACCAAGCTGCTTAGGAGGCTGAGTCAGGAGAGTCGCTTGAACCTGGGAGGCAGAGGTTGTGGTGAGCCAAGAGTGCACCCCTGCACTCCATCCTGGACAATGAGAGTGAAATTCTGTCTCAATAAATATAAATAAAAAGGCAAATTTACAGAGAGAGAAAATAGATTAGAAGTAGCCTAAGCTAGAGATTGAAATGAGAGGTAACTGCAAAGAGACTTGAAGTTTCTTTTGGGGATAATGGAAATGTCCTAAAATTAGATTGTGGTAATAGTTGCACAAAATCATATATTTACTAAAAAATCATTGAGTTATATACTTAAAATGAGTGATTTTATGGTATATAAATAATACCTCAATAAAGTTGCAAAAATAGATGATTTTAGAAGTCATAAAGGCAAATGTCAATTACATATTTCTTCATGTATACTATTGCTCAAAAATCATAATATGCACCTAAAAATTAAAATAAAACTGTCAAAGGCTTACACGATTTATCAGCCTAAGCGATTTTAATCCCATGATGCTTATGTGCTACTGGAAGAAACACTGAAAATCTCTTAAAAGTTTAATGTAATTTTTTTATTGTCTTATTTTATTTATTCAGGAAACATTAATTAGGTGCCTGCTGTGTTCCCAGCACTGGGAGAGGTGATGGCTATGCAGTGGTGCTCAAACTGGCACCATCTCAGTATTCAGAGAACTCTGACCTATTAGGAGGAACAAATATCAAACAAGTCAATGAACCAAAGGTGGGGGATATGAGAAGGTAGGGAGTGTTTAGCTAGGGAAAGCAAAGAAGACCTTTCCAAAGCATCATCTCAAAGAATGAGAAAGAACATACCATTGGAAGAACAAGAAGAGGAAGGGCATGGGCAGAGGGGCAAAGCTGTTTTAGGTCCCTGAGGAGAAAAAACTCCTGACATTTCCAAGGAAGTCAAAGACCAAGATTATGAGCACAAGATTCAGTTGGAGAGAGAGCTTTGTGTTCTTGTCTCCCATGGTGCACAGCTCTCATTCATGAAGACACAGTTACCTCAACAGCACAGCTCCTAATTCCAGTCATATTTTAAAAATTAGAACCAACATTTTTTTTTCTATTTTCTATTGTTGTTCTGCCAAAATTCTCGGCATTCCCACATTAATGTGAAATAACAACAGATATTTAGTTTGATATCTGCTCTGTAGAGGCCTTATAAAATTAAAGTTAAAATTTTAGGTGAAATAATAATAATTTCATGTCATGTGTATTGCAGGTTACAGTTTATGTAAAATAACCATTGGTTGAGTTAATGGGTATTTGCTGCATTTCCCTATGGGCCAGGCACTGTTCTTTGCATTAAAATATTTCAGTGAACAAAGAGGCCCTTGTGGAACTAACATACTAGTGGAGGTAGACAGCAAATACATTTTAAAAATAAAAATAAAAATAGGCCAGTCACGGTGGCTTACACCTGCAATCCCAGCACTTTGGGAGGCCAAGGTGGGAAGATCACTTGAGGTCAGGAGTTCAAGATCAGCCTGGCCAACATGGTAACATCTGTCCCTACTAAAAATATAAAAATTAGCCAGGTGTGGTAGCGTTCATCTGTAATCCCAGCTACTCGGGAGGCTGAGGCACAAGATTCACCTGAACCCAGGAGATGGAGCCTGCAGTGAACTAAGATGGCATCACTGCACTCCAGCCTGGGTGACAGAGAGAGACACTGTCTCAAAAAAAAAAAATAGTTTAAAAATGAAAATTAAATAAAATGTATAGTTAGCTGGAAGTAAAACAGAAACCAGAATAGGATTTGAGAGCACTGTAGGCACCACTGGTTGCATTTTAAATAGGGTAGTCAGGATAGACCTTACCGAGAAGGTCAATGTAAAGCAAAGACAAAAAAGCAAAAAACAAAACAAAAAGAACAATAGCCTTGCAAATCATGTCAAGGGTTGTCTCTAGAGTTGTGTCACACAGCAACCCTGGTACCAGGGTCCAGAAAGTAGCCAAGTAGAAAATGAGATTTTACTGATGAGGAATAGTTGTGCAGATCATGAGGCCCTTGTAAGATTTGGGGGTTTACTTGAATCAAATGCAGATCCACTGGGAAGTTTGGAGCAGAAGGGTGATATAATATGACTTTAAGTTTTAAGAGGATGACTCAGGCTGCTTGCAAGATGGTAGGAATGGGGATAGAGGACAGGTGTGGAAGCAGGGGCTCTGGCGAGAAGACCATTGCAGAAATATAGGTTTGAGATGATAATAACTCAAAACAGGATTACTTATAATTAGTCCAAAACATTTTTGTCCCTTTGGGTTTAATGTCTCAAAACTATGTCATCTATTTGCTTTTGGTTGTTCTTACTACAGAGAAGGATAATTCTTCAGTGTATTTAAGAACATGTAAATATTTTTGACCCAGGTTAAATTTGGGTGAACACAGGTGCTTAATTTTCCTATGTTTATATATTTTTTCAGTTATTTCTTAAATACTAACAAAGCATCTGCATATTGCAAGATGAAGTCATTGCTGATTTTGCTAAGCCCTAATAATGAGCATTTGTTTTTTCTTCTGGATATGTAATGGTAGCCTCTATCTAAAATGACGAAGGACACATGAAACTTTTTTTATAATACTGAAACAAATTCTATTTTAATTAAGAAAATGCTTTTTCTGAGTCTTTTTAACCCAATTATTTAAAAATAATTACAACATTTGCATTTAACACTTTTGAAATACAACATTTGTATTTCACAATAACAGTATGCATTAAATTTGATTATTGGTCTCTGATACACAAACCAAGAATTAGAAAGGCAATAATATCTGTTTCCATATCTATAAAATGTGCAAAATTGCAATATATGATCTCTAAGGCTGCATTTAGCTTTAAGATAACACAATAATTCCAAAACCTGGATAAATTGATCTCATCCCTCATAGTATCAGGGAACATACATGTGTAATGAACTAGTCTTATATAAACTATGAATAGAAACATATTTAACCAACAGCAACTTGCCTTGTATGTGAAATTGTAAATGTCTAAGTAGTGCAGAAGAGTGAGTCCAATGAGGTAGGACTGCCGGGATCTCTCTGAAAGAGAGAGGTTGCAGAATTCCTTCATTGCATCTTCCAGTTTGGGATTGGTGATATTAGTATCACAAGAATGCAGCCAGAACACCTGAGAAATAATCTGCAATTGGAGGAAGAAAAATGATTCAGCTGTGAATCATTTGAGAGTCAACTGTTCATTTTAAGAGGTTTGTTTTTGTATACTCTAAATTTTAAAATATAACAAAAAGTCCTCAAGAATCAAACAAGTTTTCATCTAAAGCACTAATTACTATTAATAAAACTATAGAGAATTAATGGTTCATGTAATAAATAAGTTGGGATGCTGGGCATGGTGGCTCACGCCTGTAATCCCAGAAATTTGGGAGGCCAAATAGGGCGGATCATAGGTCAGGAGTTCAAGACAATCCTGGCCAACATGGTGAAACCCCATCTCTGCTAACAATACAAAAAATTAGCCGGGCGTGGTGGCATGTGCTTGTAATCCCAGCTACTCAGAAGGCTGAGGCAGGAGAATTGCTTGAACCCGGGAGGCAGGAGGCAAGGTTGCAGTGAGCCAAGATTGTACCATTGCACTCCAGCCTAGGCGACAGAGCAAGACTCCATCTCAAAAAAAAATGACATCATTCAGGATGACTCTCAGATTTCTTGCCTGAACAGCTGGGTAAATGATGGTATCAAGAAAGATAAGTGGTTTGGAGGAAGTTTAGGAAAAATACTAGTTTAAGACTTTGTTCCCTTTAAAATCTTACTCTTAATAAATACAAATTGCATTTGATTTTTGTAATCATTCAAAGTTAAAATGTTAGGCAACATACTCTGTGGGTCCAGAGATGTAAAGCAAAGAAAAAGCTCCAAACCATACAATCATCTGAATCATCCGTCTTGAACAATAACGCTTCTGTAGATAGTGAGGTATGACTGTGCAAAATAAGATGCCATCTTTATTACCACCAAGTTGAAATATAGAGAAAAGCGTATAACATTTAAGGCTGTAGGAACTTTTCACTCTTTCCTCTTGAATGTAATAAGAATGTACCCTCTCCATTTACATGCTTTATTTACTAAAATGAACCTGTTCTACTAGAAGCCAAAAATGTGATTGCTGAAATTATATCTTAGGATCAAGAATTCAAAAGGTGAGGTTAAAGAGAAAAAGGCAATGAATATTATTCACTAGTACAAGAGGAAAAAAAGTAAAGGCAAAGCTGTTTTAATTTTTTTAATTGGGAACCAATTAAAATGACCAGAGATAGCTGCAATATTTTCTAAGGGAGCCTTAAAGGCTTTTTACAAACTTTATCCAATATTGGAAAATAACTGGGCTGTGCTTAGAAATCACATATTCTGTCACACATAAGTTTTGAATGGATGAGGCCTTAAGCTCTGCAGCTCTTTTGGAAAATTTTCATGACACTTCCATACAATCGACTTGGAAAAAGAATAAAAGATCAGACATTTTGAGTGAAAAACCCTATTACCAGCATATGAAGAAATGACATTATTCATTTTCACATCAAAAAATGTTTACTCCAACCACAAACCTACCCTTAGTTCCCTTGACCACATCTGTTGTATATGCTGTATCTTGCTGTGGGACTTTTAAAAAGTAAAAATGAGTATCCATTTTTATTTTAGTTGCAAGCAATAGTAAATAGTGTCCATTTATTTTTCCCCAATTAGGTTACTGAAGTTTGACTTTGATAGCCTATGAGGAGGTACAAATTCACCTCAGACAATGTGATTGTAACAGTGAATATAACTCTTTAGTGAAGGCATCAATTGTTTGAGGAAGCCATCTGAGGGTAAAGAAAATGAAAGAACAAAGAGGGCATGGGAAAGGAGAAGGAAAAATAAAAAAGGAACACACAGTGGTAATACTCTTGCTTCAGAATTTTTCTTTTATCTTTACTTAAGAATTAGTCCTCCATGTTTATCATTTCCATAGAAAATACACTCAATTTGGCATGCAGCTCCTCAGTGTTTAACTGGTAAGCGCTCAACAAATGCTAAATGCTTTTAAAATTTTTAAGAACTGCATGTAAGTACAAACACAAGACACCCCACCTCAGCTCTGTTATCAGGGATGGGAATGGCCAATAACTTGTCAATACTCCTGGTGGACATTCCCGTTGTTCTTCTTAGTTCTTTTTTCAGCTCTTCAACATTTTTAAACATTTCTATCAACTGACCTGCAAGAAGAAAAATGTAAAAAGAAAACACATGTTGGTTTGTAAGGTCACTCTTTTTAGTAGGACTAACATAGAGAAACCTTCTAGACTAAAACATACATGCCTTGTCAGGAGCAGTGTCTCCCAGTTTGGGCAAATTTTGCATATTTCAGATTTATTTCTATCTGATTTAGATTTGTTCTTATTATGCTATCATAAACCAAAGGTAACAGATTGCTCTGGGTTATAAATTTTCCTTAGGTATCTACAGCTCAAGGTTGATTTAAGGAAAATAAGCTTTCCTCACAGATTTTGATCACACAATGCACTAAATAAATATCTCTCCATCTGATTTAAAATATCACACAAATTCAATATGCTTTTTAACCTGGGATCATGTAATATTGTCAATTTAGGACAAAGTTTGATAAATCCACACATACGGCCACAGAGCATTTTTGTTTAACTACGCTCACACTACACCATAAAGGGTTTCTACATTCATTATCTCACTTTTAAACAGAATGTCTTTAACTTCAAACTCTTTTAGGACAGTGATGATAATTCTTTTATCTCCAGGTCACTAATGGAACCATAAACAATATTCTGATTTTAGCAGATTGTAATAATCATCTGCAAATGCCTTTCAATTTCTTTTATTAAGTATCCTTCATGCAAATATGTCTTTTTTATTTTTGAACATAGTGCCCTTCCAATTTTGTGCCTTCCCATTGTCCGAAAGTCAGAATGCCTTTCCTTTCAGTATTGAGGAATTATGCAAAGAAGAAACATATTTCATGATACATCATGCTTGGAATACTAATAGAAAGTTCTGAATTGAGATTTCTGTAGACAGCAGTGCATCCTTTTGGGTTTTTTTCTATCAGATTATTTTCACAGAAGCAAATAAATTTCATCGTTGCCCTTGCAGCTGACTATAGGATGCACTTTAATATATCAGAGAAACGAAAGGTGAATAGTCTAACTAGTGAAACTTCTGAATATCTTTTTGCTGTGAAATCAAATTTCCCTGTTTCATTCTCTGCTAGCTTTCTGTGTGTTTACTTTAGACAAGTAACCATATTTGAATGCTTCAGGTTTCTCATGTGTAAGGGCAGATAGCAAAGCGAGTTTGGTTGGGAACTTCAAAAAAAGCCTTTTTTAAACTGCAGCATGATGATCACATGCATTCTAATAAGACAAGATTTAAAATGTGGATGGGGAAACACCTGGCTTTTCAGAAGCATCTGCACTCTTATTGACATGCAGCATGGCTTCTATGGTCAGTATCAGCTGTGTGATGTTTTCCAAGTAATTCATTTGCAGTGCCTGTTCTAGAAACCTGGAATGAAACAGAAAAGAAGAAATTCAACTAGGTATATCAATATTTTGGAAGAGATTTCACCAAAGAAGATGACAATGGAAAAACTTACTGATCCATATTTAAATTAATTTTGCTTGGATCCCCAGTCATCAAGTCTCTCACTTTTGTAGATATGGCATTGTCATGGTACAGTAAGCTGGCTACTATTTCAGTGCCCAGCTCTGCTGCTTCCAGGAATTGCAGATCAAATTCACTGTCTTCACACAGGCTCCCAAAGCTTAGAGCAGACAGCTGGCATGATTTCTCGATCAGATTGGAAGTTTCAGATTCACAAAGAAGTTCAGTCAAGTTTCGAAGTTGAGACAGCTTTCCAAAATGGGAAAAGAATGGGAAATAGATCAGTTACATTTTTCTACATATATAGTAGTTGATAACAAGCAAGCACAACCGATTTCCTTTAAGAAAAACACTCTGCATATGTATTTGGTTAGTTGGCATTTGATGTTAGTTTTATTACGAAGTACTACTCTCTGTCACTCGAGTTTATTGATCTCATAAAGAATTTGATAAAACTTTTGGGCCGATTAGAACTTTCTTTCTCTGTGGAGTTATAGGTTTAAAAAATGTAGTTTGGTTTTATCCAGCTTAACTCACAAATACTTCAACTGATTTTATATTTTCATTTATATTTTAAATCATATGAATGGGAAGATAGAGAGCAGGCTTGTTTTGGAACTTTTAAAAAGCATTTCTTCCACACACCCATTAAGATGGCTACTAATAAAAAAAAAAAGGAAAATAACAAGTGTTGGAGAAGATGTGGGGAAATTATAACCCTTGTGCACTGTTGGTATGTATACATATACACACACATATACACACAGACACACACACTCACAGAGGGTATATTGTTACCCCTAAAAAGGGAAAGAAATTCTGACACAGGCTGCAACATGAATGAACCTTGAGGATACTGTGCTAAGAGAAATAAGCCAGTCTCAAGAAATGAACAGTGAATGGTCTAATACTATGTGATTCCACTTATGTGATGAGGTAGCTAGAGTAGTCAAATTCATAGAGACAGAAGCAAAATGTGGGTTGTTAGGGGCTAGGGAAGTAGAGAATGAGGAGTTGTTTAATGAATATGGAGTTTCGGGTTTTTTTTGTTTTTTTTTTGAGACGGAGTTTCAGTTTTTTTTTTTCGCTCTTGTTACCCAGGCTGGAGTGCAATGGCGCGATCTCGGCTCACCGCAACCTCCGCCTCCTGGGTTCAGGCAATTCTCCTGCCTCAGCCCCCTGAGTAGCTGGGATTACAGGCACACACCACCGTGCCCGGCTAATTTTTTGTAATTTTTAGTAGAGACGGGGTTTCACCATGTTGACCAGGATGGTCTCGATCGGCCGACCTCGTGATCCACCCGCCTCGGCCTCCCAAAGTGCTGGGATTACAGGCTTGAGCCAACGCGCCCGGCCTGGAGTTTCAATTTTACAAGATGAAATGAGCTCTGGAGATTAGTTGCACAACAATGTGAATGTACTTAACACAACTGCACTGTATAGTTAAAAATGGTTAAGACAGTAAATGTTATATTGATTTTATGACATTTGTTTATTTATTTATTTTTTTTTGAGATAGGGTCTCACTTTGTCACCCAGGATGGAGTACACTGGGTATGATCACAGATCATTGCAACCTTGACCTCCAAGCTCACGTGGTCCTCCCACCTTTAGCCCCTCGAGTAAGTAGCTGGGACTACAGGCATATACCTGCATGTCTGGATAATTTTTTGTATTTTTTGTAGAAATGGGGTTTTACCATGTTACTCTGGCTGGTCTCAAATTCCCGGGCTGAAGCCATCTGCTGGCCTCAGCCTCCCTAACTGCTGGAATTGCAGATGTGAGCCACCATGCCTAGCCAACAATTTTTAAAGGTTAACAAAAATTTTTAAAAGCCTTTCTTGAACTGCTGCATGAAGATCACGTTCATTCTAATAAGACCATATTTAAACCATGGACGAGAATACACCTGATTTTTTGGAAGTGTCTGCACTGTTTCTGACGTTATCTTCCTCCCTCAGGTATTGTAGGATACTGGGTGCTTTTGTCCTTAAAAGCTCTTAAAACATGCTTAAAAGGGGCTTAAAAATCCCACATCCAGAGGAAAAAGAGAAAAAATGAAAATCAAATAATTTCCTATCCTGTCAGTGATATTCCTCTCACTATCAGTTCACTATGTTCTATGTATTCTGAGGATATATTGCATGCCCTGCATCCTGGGGAAAAAATAATATATGCCTCTGGGAAGACAAATCCTATTGTGCTTGGAAGCTGTCCTGGAGCTATTTCTTTTAAGAAGGGAAATAAATTGGAACAATATCCTAACAAGCAAATACTGTGTAATTCATTGCAGCTCAGTTTCCAATCAGAAGTTATATATCAACAGAAATGAAGTATTCTGTGGTATCAGCAAATGTTTTGGAATATTTACTTCTATCTTATCAGATACAAAAGGCACACTGATGTGTCTTTAATGAGAGATTTATAAATACACATAGGTCATAGCAATCAAATGTTGATTATCTTAGATAGTAAATATCATTGGTCTATTTTCCATTGTAATTAATATTATAATTGACCTCTGGGTTGGAACTATTCAAAAACGGTTTTATATATACAAAAATTCTACTTACTAGTGTTACTGCTATGAGAAATTTTCCATTCTGGAATTGACCCAGTCACTGTACCACCTGTAACTACATTTGCCACTCTATTCTTTCTTTGGATTTTCCAATTACTAGATATGATTAAACCTGCAATAAATGGAGTGAAGCCTCTATATCACATTCTCCAGTGACTTTTTCTGGTAAATTATTAAATTAAAAGATAAATTCTGTTGGGCTAGTATATTTGTTTTAATAGAGCTTTGAGGGTGTTGTACATTTGAATGACTTTTACCCAGTAGAGTCTGAAATATGTTTTTTAATTGCAAGTTTGGTCTAATGGATGGGAAACCAGCCAAAGTCCATATAGTATAGTCTTGGCTTAGTGAGATAAAAGTTATAGAAGTGGAAATTGGAAATCTAGCCACACTGTGGCTAATAGGCTTGGTTCTCCAAAATAAAAATATAATTCAGGGTCAATAATATGGAATGCCTTGAGAAGCATATCCACAAAGAAGCAACATTATGATCATTTCATGTTTGTCATTACTTACTACTTTATTCTGAGAGCAATACATGCATTAAAGTCCTAGAAGCTTCACAGATCATTAAAAATCAAAATAAATTCAGTGAATTAGAATTCTTTCTTCAAAAGTATGTGTCAGCTTCAAATTCCAGATTTGCCAAAGCTTCATACAGAGCCCTTCTCTCTTTTATCACGAGTAAAAGTTCAGGCCTAAAATAGAACAACGGAAGACTAACACTATTTCCAGCTGTGACTGAATTCTCCAGTGCCTGATGCTTTTCAGATGCATCTGAATCAGAATCGTAAGTGACATGATGATATTGACCTCACAATAGCATGAGCATAAAATAAAGCAGCAATATTCCTGGGCTCTTAGTAGGTAAATAGAAGGAAAAACCAGTCTATTTAAAATTTTAAAGGTGTTATAATAATAAAAACATTGTGTTATTTGTATTTCTGGCCCAAACAGGAAGCACCCACATTATGTGTAGCTCTGCAATTGGAAAGTAATTCTTCCCATCAAAGCAACTGAAAAGAAAAAAGATAAAACAATGAAGGGAGGAGAAAACACAAAGTTCTAGAAGAGCAGAATGTTCAGGCAAGGAGAAAGAGCTGGAAAAAGTCACCAATGAAAGACAGGGTTCACCACCATCTTAGGAATATCATGAATACAGTTTTAGAATGGGTGTGCCCTAACTGATCGTCACAATCATTATACTAATTATCAGGGTGGGCAAAGCAGGGGAGTAAGAGCATCTCTAACTATGGAACTCTAGGAGTTTGTCTTCATTCTTTCAGTGATACGTACTGAGTGTTTCCATGTGTCATACTTTCTGCCAGGTGCCGGGGATGCAATGCTAAAGGAACAGACCTGGCAATATTCCTCATGGAGCTTGTGGTCTCAGACTGAATGGGTCCAGTCAATTTCACACAGCAGCCATGCTTGTTATAAATGACAATAGATTTTCTACTCAAAGGAAAAGATTGTAGTTTATTTCCACTTCTGTGGCTTAAAGAACTTTTTCCATAATGTAACCCTCATGGAGAGCATTTTATTCAAATTGAGGATGATGTTTTAAATTATTTTTAGCCCCAATCCCATCCCATTAGTATAAATGTTTGAGACTGTGGTGTTTCCATTCCCCTAGTGTATATTATGTGCTTCCTGGTGACTTTCTAAGTCAAGAACTACAATGAGTAATTGCCCAGGGAGCATGATTACATCATCAGTGCTGTGCTTTAACACCCTCACTTTTTCATACATTCACGAATCAAGCCTTAAGCTCCTACTATGTGGGGCTTTAGGGGTAATGAAGGCATAATTTCATCAGCTTAAACTCTAGTGAGGAAACCAGATTTGACATAAAAAACAAACTATAATGCCAAGTAATGAGTTCCAAGGCCAGAAATCTCACAGTCTTTGGAGATGTCATCTCAGTAGAGATGGCTCTTTCTAAAATGCAAATTTCACCTTCTTCAAATTCACAACTTTCATGGTCAAATTCAAACTCTTTGACAAAGAAGTCAAAGTCTGGGCTCAGCCCCACCCTGCAGCCCTCTTTTCTGCCTATCCCATGGGCATCTTCTGTTCCAGCTGAACACGTGACTGCAGATAGCCTCTACCTATGTTTCTTAAACTCAGGGCTCTATGTCTAGAACGCACAACTCCCCTAATTCTACATAGCCTTCCTTCAAAACTAGAGAAAACATTATTTTCTCTACAGAATTTCTTCTTTCCATCTGTATCCCTTACAATCCATGTTAGATCTCCCACCTCCATGCACAGAAGCCTCTGTCCACATACCACAACACTTAATCTCACTGTATTATAATTGTCGGTCTGCTTTTCCATCTCCTCCACTGGATTGATTATAAGCACTTTGGGGTTAGAGGGTATGTCTTTCAAATAAATAGATTAGTATTATGGGAGCACATATAATTGATAGAAAAAATGAATGGATAAATATTATAGGAGCACAGAAGAAAAAGTCATTATCCTGGCTGAAAAACAGCAAGAAAGGTGATACTCTAATATAGAAGAAGGGATATTTAAACTTGTCCTTGAGGGATGAGTAGGAATTTTCCAGATGAATGCACAACTTCCTTCTCATTTGCACAAACAAATTAGGGTAATGCTAAATTAAGTATATTAGAAATTTTGGTGCATGTAGAAGACTAGGACTAAAATGTAGGTAATGTAACTAGCACATTTATTTGTAATATACATGGACATAATGTTTTACATGCCTGCTTAATTATATCATGTTCACTGTACAAGTCATGTTGCTTGCTCTGAATAAACCAGTTCTAATTTCACTTCATTCCTGACTATGTAAATCCAATTAAACAGCTATTCTTACTAGGAAAACAGCTTTCAAATTTTAATAGGGTTATTTAAAAAATAGACTAAATTTCATGATAACCTATATACTATATGCATGAGATAAACAGAGAATAACAGACAAATAAGCATAGAGAGATTCCCACTTTGGAGTTTTATTTTTGGGGAGCTGCTTTTTCTCACATTCTCCAGTATTATAAATTTTAATATGAAATTTATTTATGCTTCTAATAATAGAGTGGGCCACATTTTGAGATTTTTGTATGCTGTGAAATCTAAAACATCAGCTTTCAAAAATCTACTTTTACTGTTTTTAAAACTCAGGATATCTCAAATTAGAAATCATATTGTGAATCTTTTTTCAAATCTCTTTCAAATTATGAGGTTTAATACGATAACTACTATTAACCATTCTCTTATGAATGTACACAGTGTAATTAGGCTCTTGTGGGTCATTTCATGCAGAGATCCCACTGATTATAAACAAAATACCATTATATAACATTGAACTCTTTAAAAAAATAATAATTTTTTTTTTTTTGAGATGGAGTCTTGCTCTGTCACCCAGGCTGGAGTGCAATAATGCAATCTCAGCTCACTGCAATCTCTGCCTCCTGGGTTCAAGTGATTATCCTGCCTCAGCCTCCTGAGTAGCTGGGATTACAGGCATGTGCCACCACACTCGGCTAATTCTTGTAATTTTAGTAGAGATGGGGTTTCACCATGTTGGCCAGGCTGGTCTCGAACTCCTGACCTCAGGTGATCCACCCACTTCAGCCTCCTAAAGTGCTGAGATTACAGGTGTGAGTCACCTCACCCGGCTAATTTATTAATTTTTTTAAAGACAGTGTCTCACACTGTCACCTGGGCTGGAGTGCAGCGGGTGACAATAGCTCACTACAGCCTCAAACTCATGGGCTTAAGTGATTCTTCCCACCTCAGCCTCCTGAGTAGCTGCAATTACAGGCATGAGCCACTGTATCCAGCCATAAACTCTTTGGTCACCTTTTTTCTAGAGTCATAAGAGGACCATTATAAATCTAGAGTTAAAATAGAATCATTATTTACGAAGATCAGATTTAAAACTTAAAGTAAAAGTATATCTTGCCAAATATTATAGGAAGTGTTGAGGTTTATTTTTTATCTTTCATGGCTTACTTTTGATTTTAGGACTTCAGGAACTGGAGGGAAGTAATCCTCATAAGAATCATTTCGAAGAAAAGATTTTTTAAATCGTATTGTGGACTGCAGGAGTCTTAGATTTTCTGAAAAGGAAGGGAGAAGAGTTACTTTATGTGAATTGCAAGGTCATTTAGGAAACCAATTTGAAAGACACCTCTATCCTGATTTAGTACTAAATTTTGTCTAAGATAATAGCCTACTTCAATATAAATATAAGATGAGTGAAAATTTAACCTTTATTTGAACCATGGGGACAATAGAATTCATTATTTAAAAAATATTCATAGATATTCTGCTTAGAGATAAAAATACTTCTAGCAAAGATGCTACATAGTTTTGGCTCTTTGTGAACTGACTATGCTTCATTCCTGACTTTTGGATATACTATCAAGTATCTTGGAGAGAAGAGGTTGTAGAATCACTGTGATATAAATAGGCCTTTCCAACCTTGATTAATTGACACCTTATAAACAAAGACCAGACTTAAATATTTGTTGTGCTATTTACTTGCCATTAACTCTCAGAAAACTGTTTTTAGTGTGGGAAAAAAGAATGTATGTGTCCTAGAATATGTGAGAAAATCGGTCTTTTCTCTCAAAAAAAGAAACATTTTATTAAATCTAATCTTTGTGGTTACCCATGTAGGCACAAAATTGCAAACAAAGTGTGGAAGGATAGAAAATAAAAATAGTATGCCACAAAGACGCCTTTGTTTGTGTAATTTACAGCCACTTTCAGAATTCTATATTATTGTGCTTTAACATTTTTTAACAACTAAGATTGTTAAGAGCATAAAAATGTCATGAAGGGTCAAGTGAACCCCTAATGACTTCAGACCCTTGGAAGGTTTGTCCCAGTGGCCATTATCATATTATCCATTCATCATATGACCATTAATATATTAAAGTTTGTCCAGGTGGCCAGCTAGTGCTAGTAGCAGCAACAGAATAATAGGATAATAGGACTAGACATTCCCTCATATATCAAATCACTAGACTGAAACTGATGCAAACAGAAACTAAGATTTTACAGGCTGGGTGCAATGGCTCATACCTGTAATCCCAGCACTTTGGGCGGATCACAAGGTCAAGAGACTGAGACCCTCAAGGCCAACATGGGGAAACCCCATTTCTACTAAAAATACAAAAATTATCCAGGTGTGGTGGCGCACACCTGTAGTTCCAGCTACTCAGAAGGCTGAGGCAGGAGAATCACTTGAACCTGGGAGGCGGAGGTCGCAGTGAGCCGAAATTGTGCCTCTGTACTACAGCCTGATGACAGAGTGAGACCCCAGCTCAAAATAAAATGATTTTACAAATTTTCTTTTTTGTGTAAACAAATGCCTCAGAAACTCACTACTTCAGAACAGAAATAGGAACCATGAGCGGCATTTTGGTTAAGAAAAGTATTACCTGGTGAACCCCTGGCCAAACTGTCAGTCACATTTCTCACACATGCCAAGTAAGGAATATAAGGACTATTTGCTGATATATTTAAGAGGGCATCTTCAAAGTTTTCCAGAATTAGGAGCCTGCAGAATTAGAAAAGAATACCAAAATTAAGTCATATGAAAATAAAGCAAAGCCATTTTGGTCCCTGGTTGTTGGGCACTGGTTGGCTGGGACATTGAAATACTATGGATGTCTTCTCTTGTTCAGTTTAACTGTACAATGGCAGCACCTCTCTGGATTCTCTGAGCACTTTCCTTTTCCATGTGTACAATCTTTATATTTAATTATTTTAATATTCCATCATAGGTCATCTTAAGGTGATTTCTGGACTCCCAGTTAAATTTGAATCTTAGATTAACAACGAATAATCTTTTTGTGTGCAAATACATCCTACAAGTCCTACAATTTTTTTTATTTTTCTTTTTATCTTTCATTTTTTTTTTTTTGAGATGGAGTCTCACTCTGTAGCCCAGGCTGGAGTGCAGTGGTACAATCTTGGCTCACTACCACCTCTGCCTGCTGGATTCAAGTGATTCTGCTGCCTCGGCCTTCTGAGTAGCTGAAATTACAGGCACATGCCACCATGCCTGGCTAATTGTTGTATTTTTCATAGAGACAGGGCTTCACCATGTTAGTCAGGCCAGTCTTGAACTCCTGACCTCATGATCTCTTTTTTTTTCTAAATCTGGCTACCCCCTTCAGACTCTCCAATTCTTTTCTTGTCAACTGAAAGCTAGGGAGCTAGATTATCATTTGTGTCTTTATCATACACTTGAGTTAATATCTGTTGAAAGGATAAATACTTAAGGAAAAGATATGTAGGAAGCTGAAGGGATACTGGGCATTTATCTGAGAAGTGCCCAATGAGGCATCTCTGTATGAGAACATGTCGGGTCATTCCCTTGCTTCAGTAAGATGGTTCTCCCTTCCTCTCCTCATCTTTCTTCCCCACACCCCCAAATATTGCCCTTCCTTCTTTTGTGTTTGTCTTTCTCTCTGTCATCACTGCTACAACATAGAGCCATTTCCACTTGGTGCACTGTGCAAGGGCAAAATATTGGCCTAATTTATTAGATGGACTAGAACAAGAGATTTTCATGGTATACTGTCAAGCTTAAAATAAAGGACAGCTGGGCTAGAATTGACCTTGAAATATCATCTAAGCCATTCTCTTAGTTTCATAAAGAACATTTTATTACCAAAATTTTTGAGAATAGACTTAATTTACTCCAAAATAAGATCCCATATCTGTGTGCCACAGTTTTGGCATAAATGCTCAATTATTCCCTTAAAACACTTGAGTAATCCCCCCTTATGCAAAATCCTACCTACTTCCCAAGAGTATTTACAATAAAAGATAAGCGTTTGGATGTGAACATTCATGTGTGTAAGTACAAACACAAAATAATCAAAATAATGACTTTAGAACAAAAATAATTAGGAGAAAGCAGAGCTATGAGGGAAAAGTGGTTTTGAGCATCTCTAGAATTTTCTCTAGAAAATTCTGAATCAAAATAACTTTTATCTTATACCAGTATTGCCACTCTGTGATTATTTTAAAGCTGGAATGGAAAGGAAGTCTGGAGATAAGAAATCCCTTAATTTCATCCATCACAACAAGAGCCATCTTAGAAGTATTGAATTCTTCCTAATAAACTGTCAGCTAGCTGTCAGCAACTAACTACATTTGCTGTGAAATTTGCAGGTCTGTGATGCTGACATTATCAATGCTATGGATGCCTCAAGGCTCTGATAAAAAATTCCTGGCTTCAGCAATAAGTACGCAGTTATCTTGGTTTAAAGGTATTTTGCTATTATTATATTTGATGACTGTATAGGGAATGTGTTTAAAAACATGACTATTTGCAACATGGCAGCCTGGCTAAGGAGAAACTGCCTAAGGGCTTGGTTGCTCTGGGAGAAGCACCTGGGTCAGCCACGGTAGAGGATGAGGGAGATGGCAGCAAAAGCAGGAGGAGGTCGTTAATGCAAGGATTTTGGCCAGAATCTACTCAGAATTGGAGAACTTCCCTTTAAATAATAGAAAGTTTGTAAACAACTATATAAATTCTATTTTAGAGAAAGAAGACGTGGTTAAAAATAAGTACTCCTGTTTGTTTTTATTTGTATAAATTTCTGTTGGCACAAAAACGTATTCTTTGGGACTAAAATCAAAGAATTTCAGGGCCAGGCGCAGTGGCTCAAGCCTGTAATCCAAGCACTTTGGAGGCCAAGGCTGGTGGATCACCTGCAGTTGGGAGTTCAAGACCAGCCTGACAAACATGGTGAAACCTCATATTAAAAAAAAAAAAAAAGAATTTCAATAGTATAATTTATAGGCTAAACTTTACCTAACAGGCAAGCCATCTAGTCTCTAAATTTGCCTTGAACTATGGGAATTTGCTTCAATTAACTACATTAAGCAACTGTTTGCACTTCTTACCATAATTATCACAGTTACTTCAGGATCTGCTTACTTTAGACAGCATGGTTGCTGCTGTTATTTCCACGGCCTATTGCTGGGACTTTATATATGCCAATAAAAGCCCCAAATTAAATTATCTACAGTTTTGCCTAACTGAATACCACTGAAAGCCAACAAATTTTGCATTATCTTGCTTGTGCATAAAAAATTTTTTTGATTCTTTAGAAATAAAAAAAAAGTAATAAAAAAATTGGAGGCTGCTATGTTATGAATGAGTATGCCCTCCCAAAATTCATATGTTGAACTCCAAACCCCAAAGATGACGGTATTAGGAGGCTTGTTTATAAGCTGCTCACTTTATGATATTTTGCTATAGCAGGCTGCATATAGTAAGACAGATACTTATACATTGTCTGTGGTGAAAGAAAAGTGTCGGCAACTGGACCTCTAGCCAGATCATCCTCATAGGCATAAGGTAACCAATCCAGAATGACACATTACATCTAATTATGCAAGCTTGGAACTGAAAAAGAGATTTTCTTGTGCAATCCTAAAGTATCATTAAAAAATAAGTTTCGACTTTACTTCACTTGGACTATGCCCTTTCCTTTGCTCAGTCGATAGTTGATTTTTTTTATTCCATGGTTACATACACTGATAAGAGAATTATGTTTAGAAACTGCTTTGTTTATTCAGCCAAGTTACCTACCTATTTAGAAATAAACAAAGACTTACTGTGCAGCCAGACTGCTTGGAGATAAAGTCTGTCCATCATCCTCACTCCATACATGCGTTATATTATCAGAGTCACCTAAAGTAATAATTTTTATATAGGTAAATATTTAACATGTTTGCTTAAAGGATTTTTTTCCTCAGGAAAAACCATCCCAGGTCAAATTAATGAGGAGAAAATGTAGAAATCTGCAGAATTATTCTCTAAAGAATTTTATTAAAAAATCTATGCTCTTTTGTTGGAAATATTGGTGATATTTATAGGAAATAGATGGCTACCGATCAAAATAATCCCAATGGTCAAGCATATGCATTTCTAAGAAGTTCTTTGTGCATTAAGCCACTACATTATTTTATCCCAGGACACGCATATATAGATGACTGCTGAGTACTATAATGAAGATTGACTACCACGTGATTTGTTAATCAAATGAAATCAATTTTAGTCTTATGGGTCACTGGATTTTTTTTTTTCCTTCAGTTGTTAGAATGTAGCCTCAGGAAACATCGGCCTTCACTAATCTGTATTTTCTATCTTTCAAAAGGCAGCCACTAATCTCAATTGAATGCAGCTGTGAATGCAAATTGACTGATGTTAACAGAACTGTTCTGAGTGTTCTCAAATAATATGAAGGTGCATAGTGTGGTGGGCAGTCACTAACTTTGGTCTAATAGAAACCACATATGAAGATCTAATTCAACATCGTGAGTTACTCCTAGAAGTTAAATAGGTCCCTGATTCAGCCTGCTGCATAAGGTTGTATCATAAAATAGTAAGTGTGCAACAGCACTCACATAAAAATTGCAAATGAAAATGCTTTAAATGGCCCCTACATAAATAAAAGCATCATAAATCCAATACTTTAATTCAGCTCCTTTAGAGAAATGGTAACACCTGTTTAAGTCTTCTCTTCAGACTCTACTCATTCCTTATAAATAATCCAGTATGTTTCAATGCTGTCATTTTTAGCATTGCCTAATCACTTTCAATGGGATATTTTATTACCAGCTTCAGTAGTTCCTGTGTTGTCTCCAGTTAGTGCAACCTAAAGCCTTCTAAGAAGGTAGTAGCACGGGGCTGGGTGCGGTGGCTCACTCCTGTAATCCCAGCACTTTGGGAGGCCAAGATGGGTGGATCACCCAAGGTCAGGAGTTTGAGACCAGCCTGGCCAACCTGGTGAAACTGAAACCCACACTCTACTAAAAATACAAAAATTAGCTGGGCATGGTAGCAGACACCTGTAATCCCAGCTACTCAGAGGCTGAGGCAGGAGAATCACTTGAACTTGGGAGGCAGAGGTTGCAGTGAGCCTAGATTGCACCATTGCACTCACTCCAGCCTAGGTGACAGAGCGAGACTCTGGACACACACACACACACACACGGCACTAGTACAAAACTATGCAATCATCCATTCTTTTCTGGTGCTGATTATTAATTTTATTTAAATTAGCATGTGTGGAAAAAAGACTATTCCAGAATTTAAAATCTCCTTGTCTCCTGTATCAGTCATGTTTAAGTAATGTTTGTACAGCTCCTGCTATCTTGCAGAGCAGCTGTCTCAGGTTTTCCTGTTCAGCAAAGTGTTTTCCTGTGCTCTGTTCATGATGCAGCTAAATATTTATTGCTCTAACAATAGTAATGCATCAGTGAGTTAAAGAAACAAGAATGAATGGGATGCCCAGAGTAAACAAACCTAATTAACAATAGTAGTACCTATTACATATTGGCTTCTATATACAGAATCATTATAGATTTTAAAATCTGTTGAGATTTATGCTTTTGTGATGTAAAGGTATATAAAACTCTTTTTCTAAGATCAAATTTTGCTCACTTTGAACTCCTACATGATGCTGAGCAAGCTAATTGGTATTTGTATACTATGTGGTTATAGAGTTTTTCTTTTTCATCAAGCCATTAAAATAAGTAACTAATAGAAAATTAACTGTACATTATCAATGATAGCCTTGACCCTGAAGTTAAATAGAGACTTTTCCCTCTGGTCATTAAGGACTATAAAGCACATTGAAAGAAATACTATACTAAACAGGCCTTAATGAAGTGGAAAATGTTACAGACCCTTAAAAACTGAGATTTTACTTGTTTTTTATTTGTAAGATTAGGCATATATAAAATTGTATTCACAGACACAGAAATATGGTACATAGATAACATCTTTTTATCAGTAAGGATTGCTTTCTATCCTAAATTACATTCTAAAAATGTAATTTCATATCATGTACTATTTTGCAAAAGAGCAAATTCCAATGAGTCACAAAGATAATCTCTGCTCCCCAAACTCAATATTTATAAATGGACTTACTATGGAGTGTATTAACTGTGTAGCAAAGATCCTAGCTGAAGCCAAGCTGAGAATTAGATATCTTGAGACAGGAAGTTAGGAGGCAACCTTCTTCCCTGGTGTTTATTTATTTATTTATTTATTTAGTTTGTTTTTTATTGCATTTTAGGTTTTGGGGTACATGTGCAAAACATGCAAGATAGTTGAATAGATACACACATGGCAGTGTGTTGTGCTGCCTTCCTCTTCTTCACCCACATTTGGCATTTCTCCCCAGGCTATCCCTCCCCAGCTCCCCCACCACACTGTCCCTCCCCTATTCCCCCCAATAGACCCCAGTGTGTAGTACTCCCTTCCCTGTGTCCATGTGTTCTCATTTTTCATCACCTGCCTACGAGTGAGAATATGCAGTATTTTATTTTCTGTTCTTGTGTCAGTTAGCTGAGAATGATGTTCTCCAGATTCATCCACATCCCTACAAAGGACACGAACTCATCATTTTTGATTGCTGCATAATATTCCATGGTGTATATGTGCCACATTTTCCCAGTTCAGACTATCATCGATGGACATTTGGGTTGGTTCCAGGTATTTCCTATTGTAAACAGTGCTGCAATGAACATTTGTGTGCATGTGTCCTTATAGTAGACCAATTTATAGTCCTTTGGATATATACCCAGTAATGGGATTGCTGGGTCAAATGGAATTTCTATTTCTAAGGCCTTGAGGAATCGCCACACTGTCTTCCACAATGCTTGAACTAATTTACACTCCCACCAGCAGTGTAAAAGTGGTCCTATTTCTCCACATCCTTTCCATCATCTGTTGTCTCCAGATTTTTTAATGATCACCATTCTAACTGGCGTGAGATGGTATCTCAATGTGGTTTTCATTTGCATCTCTCTAATGACGAGTGATGATGAGCATTTTTTCATATGTTTGTTGGCCTCATATGTTTCTTCTTTTGTAAAGTGTCTGTTCATATCCTTTGCCCACTTTTGAATGGGCTTGTTTGTTTTTTTCCTGTAAATCTGTTTGAGTTCTTTGTAAATTCTGGATGTCAGCCCTTTGTCAGATGGGTAAACTGCAAAAATTTTTTCCCATTCTGTTGGTTGCCGATTCACTCTTAGTGACTGTTTCTTTTGCTGCGCAGAAGCTGTGGAGTTTGATTAGGTCCCATTTGTCTATTTTGGCTTTTGTTGCCAATGTTTTCGGTGTTTTGGTCATGAAGTCCTTACCTACTCCTACGTCCTGAATGGTTTTGCCTAGATTTTCTTCTAGGGTTTTTATGGTGCCAGGTCTTATGTTTAAGTCTTTAATCTATCTGGAGTTAATTTTAGTGTAAGGTGTCAGGAAGGGGTCCAGTTTCTGCTTTCTGCACATGGCTAGCCAGTTTTCCCAACACCATTTATTAAACAGGGAATCCTTTCCCCATTGCTTGTTTTTGTCAGGTTTATCAAAGATTGTATGGTTGTAGATATGTTGTGTTGCCTCCTATGCCTCTGTTCTGTTCCATTGGTCTATATCTCTGTTTTGATACCAGTACCATGCTGTTTTGATTACTGTAGTCTTGTAGGATAGTTTGAAGTCCAGTAGTGTGATGCCTCCCGCTGTGTTCTTTTTGCTTAGAATTGACTTGGCTATGCGGGCTCTCTTTTGGTTCCATATGAAGTTCATGGTGGTTTTTTCCAGTTCTGTGAAGAAAGTCAATGGTAGCTTGATGGGGATAGTGTTGATTCTGTAAATTACTTTGGGCAGTATAGCCATTTTCATGATATTAATTCTTCCTAACCATGATCGTGGAATGTTTCTCCATCTGTTTGTGTCCTCTCTTATTTCGTTGAGCAGTGGTTTGTAGTTCTCCTTGAAGAGGTCCTTACATTCCTTGTGAGTTGTATTCCTAGGTATTTTATTCTTTTTGTGGCCATTGTGAATGGCGGTTCGTTCTTGATTTGGCTCTCTGTAAGTCTGTTGTTGGTGTATAGGAATGCTTGTGATTTCTGCACATTGATTTTATATCCTGAGACTTTGCTGAAGTTGTTTATCAGTTTCAGGAGTTTTTAAGCTGAGACAATGGGGTCTTGTAGGTATACTATCATGTCGTCTGCAAATAGAGACAATTTGGCTTCCACCTTTCCTATTTGAATACCCTTTATTTCTTTTTCTTGCCTGATTGCTCTGGCTAGAACTTCCAGTACTATATTGAATAGGAGTGGTGAAAGCTGGCATCCTTGTCTAGTGCTGGATTTCAAAGGGAATGCTTCCAGTTTTTGCCCATTCAGTATGATATTGGCTGTTGGTTTGTTATAAATAGCTTTTATTACTTTGAGATACGTTCCATCGATACCGAGTTTATTGAGGGTTTTTAGCATAAAGGGCTGTTGGATTTTTTCAAATGCCTTCTCTGTGTCAATTGAGATAATCATGTGTTTTTTGTTTTTGGTTCTGTTTATGTGGTGAATTACGTTTATAGATTTGCGTATGTTGGGCCAGCCTTGCATCCCTGGGATGAATCCTACTTGATCATGATGGATGTTTTGGATGTGCTGTTGAAGTCGGTTTGTCAGTACTTTATTGAAGATTTTTGCATCTATGTTCATCATGGATATTGGCCTGAAGTTTTCTTTTCATGTTGAGTCTCTGCCAGGTTTTGGTATCAGGATGATGTTGGTCTCATAAAACAATTTGGGAAGGATTCCCTCTTTTTGATTATTTGGAATAGTTTCAGAAAGAATGGTACCAGCTCCTCTTTGTGTGTCTGGTAGAATTTGGCTGTGAACCCATCCGGACCTGGGCTTTTTTTGAGTGGCAGGCTCTTAATTGCTGCCTTGACTTCAGACCTTGTTATTGGTCTATTCATAGTTTCGGCTTCCTCCTGGTTTAGGCTTGGGAGGACACAGGTGTCCAGGAATTTATCCATTTCTTCCAGGTTTACTAGTTGATGTGAATAGAGATGTTTGTAATGTTCTCTGATGATGGTTTGAATTTCTGTGGAATCTGTGGTGATTTCCCCTTTATCGTTTTTTATTGTATCTATTTGGTTGTTCTCTCTTTTCTTTTTTATCAGTCTAGCTAGTGGTCTGTCTATTTTGTTGATCTTTTCAGAAAACCAGCTCTTGGATTTATTGATTTTTTGAAGGGTTTTTCGTGTCTCTATCTCCTTCAGTTCTGCTCTGATCTTAGTTATTTCTTGTCTTCTGCTAGGTTTTGAGTTTTTTTGATCTTGCTCCTCTAGCTCTTTCAATTTTGACGATAGGGTGTCAATTTTGGATCTCTCCACTCTTCTCATATGGGCACTTATTGCTATATATTTTCCTCTGGAGACTGCTTTAAATGTGTCCCAGAGATTCCGGTATGTTGTGTCTCCATTCTCATTGGTTTTGAAGAACTTCTTTATTTCTGCCTTCATTTCATTGTTTCTCCAGTCAACATTCGAGAGCCAGTTGTTCAGTTTCCATTAAGCTGTGCGGTTCTGAGTTAGTTTCTGAATTCTGAGTTCTAGCTTGATTGCACTATGGTCTGAGAGACTGTTTGTTATTATGTCAGTTGTTTTGCATTTGCTGAGCAGTGCTTTACTTCCAATTATGTGGTCAGTTTTAGAGTAGGTGTGATGTGGTGCTGAAAAGAATGTATATTCTGTGGATTTGGGGTGGAGAGTTATGTAAATGTCTATCAGGTTTCCTTGTTCCAGGTTTGAGTTCAAGCCTTGGATATCCTTGTTAATTTTCTGTCTGGTTGATCTGTCTAATACTGACAGTGGAGTGTTAAAGTCTCCCACTATTATTGTGTGGGAGTCTAAGTCTTTTTGTAAGTCATTAAGAACTTGCCTTATATATCTGGGTGCTTCTGTATTGGGTCCATCTATATTTAGGATCATTAGCTCTTCTTGTTGTATTGATCCTTTTACCATTATGTAATGGCCTTCTTTGTCTCTTTTGATCTTTGTTGCTTTAAAGTCTATTTTACCAGAGATGAGAATTGCAACTCCTGCTTTTTTTTGCTGTCCATTTGCTTGGTAAATCTTCCTCCATCCCTTTATTTTGAGCCTTTGTGTATCCTTGCCTGTGAGATGGGTTTCCTGGATACAGCACACCAATGGGTTTTGTTTTTTTATCCTATTTGCCAGTCTGTGTCTTTTGATTGGTGCATTTAGGCCTTTTACATTTAGGGTTAATACCATTATGTGTGAATTTGCTACTGCCATTTTGATGCTAGCTGGCTGTTTTGCCCGTTAGTTGATGCAGATTCTTCATTTTGTTGATGCTCTTTAGCACTTGGTATGTTTTTGGAATGGGTGGTACCGGTTGTTCCTTTCTATGTGTAGTGTCTCTTTCAGGAGCTCTTGTAAAGCTGGCCTGGTACTGACAAAATCTCTGAGTACTTGCTTGTTTGCAAAGGATTTAATTTTTCCTTCACTTATGAAGCTCAGTTTGACTGGATATGAAATTCTGGGTTGAAAGTTCTTTTCTTTAAGGATGTTGAATATTGGCCCCCACTCTATTCTGGCTTGTAGAGTTTCTGCCAAGAGATCTGCTGTGAGTCTGATGGGCTTCCCTTTGTGGGTGACCCGACCTTTCTCTCTGGCTGCCCTTAGTATTTTCTCCTTCATTTCAACCCTGGTGAATCTGACGATTATGTGCCTTGGGGTTGCTCTTCTTGTGGAATATCTTTGTGGTGTTCTCTGTATTTCCTGGACTTGAATATTGGCCTGCCTAGCTAGGTTGGGGAAATTTTTCTGAATAATATCCTGAAGAGTATTTTTCAGCTTGGATTTATTCTCTTCGTCACATTCTGGTACACCTATCAAACATAGGTTAGGTCTCTTCACATAGTCCCACATTCCTTGAAGACTTTGTTCATTCCTTTTTGTGCTTTTTTCTCTAATCTTGGTTTCTCATTTTATTTCATTGAGTTGATCTTCGACTTCTGATATTCTTTCTTCTGCTTGGTCAATTCGACTGTTGAAACTTGTGCATGCTTTGCGAAGTTCTCATGTTGTGTTTTTCAGCTCCTTCAATTCATTCATATTCCTAAGTTGTCCATTCTTGTTATCATTTCCTCAAATCTTTTTTCAAATGTTTTTTCAAGGTTCTTAGTTTCTATGCATTGATTTAGAACATGTTCTTTTAGCTCATGGAAGTTTCTCATTACCCACCTTCTGAAGTCTGATTCCGTCATTTCATCATACTCATTCTCCGTCCAGCTTTGTTCCCTTGCTGGTGAGGAGTTTTGGTCCTTTGTAGGAGGCGAGGTGTTTTGGTTTTGGGTGTTTTCCTCCTTTTTGTGCTGGTTTCTTTTCATCTTTGCAGGTTTATCCACCTGTTGTGTGAGTAGTTGCTGACTTTTCAATTGGGTCTCTGAGTGGGCACCCAGATTGTTGATGATGAAGTATTTCTGTTTCTTAGTTTTCCTTCTAACACTCTAGCCCCTCTGCTGTATGACTGCTGAGGTCCACTCCAGGCCCTGCTTGTTTGGGGTACACCTGTAGCATCTGCGGAACAGTGAAGGGTGCTACCAGTTTCTTCTTCTCCTATCTTTGTCCCAGAATGATGCCCACCAAATGTCAGTTTGATCAGTTTTTTTTGAGATGACTCTTTGGATATACAGGGGTCAGGGAGCTGCTTGAGGAGGTGGTCTGTACTTTATAGGAGCTCAAGTCCTGAGCTGTGTGCTCTGTTGATCATTCAGGGCTGTTAGGCCAGTACATTTAAGTCTGCTGCAGCAGAACTCATAAAACCCCTTTTTTTCCTCAGATGCTCTGTCTTGGGGAGTTAGGGCTTTCTTTATGAGTATCCATTGCACCTTCCTGCCCAGCTATGAGGCAGTCTAGTCACTATTTGCCTGCTGAGGCTCCGCCCTGCTGCTGTGGGGTCCGCCCTGTTGCCGTGGGCTCTGCCCTGCTGCCGTGGGCTCCGCCATGTTGCTGTGGGCTCTACGCTACTGTTGTGGGCTCTGCCCTGTTGTCATGGGCTCCGCCCTGCTGTTGCGGGCTCTGCTCTGTTGGTGGAGTCTCTCTGTTATGGTGGGTTGCCTCGGCAATGGCAGGCTGCGTCAGCAATGTGAGTGTACCTCAGTAGGGGCGGTATGCCTTGGTAATGGCGGACGCCCCTCCCACACCGAGCTGCACCATCCTGGGTTCAGCTGTGCCCACAGTGAAACTCTCCACCCTGAGCATTTTGAATCACCGTTTTGTTTGTCCCTGTCGGGGTGGGACCTGCCGAGCCTGATCACCTGGCTCCCTGCCTCAGAGCCCACTTTTTTTTTTTTTAAGTTGAACAGTTGACTCTCTCCCAGGTGTTTCAGTCAGCTGCTCATAGGGCACCAGGATCTGTGTAATTTCCCATGCAGCAACCCACTGCGCCAGCTCAAATGTGTCTTTCCGGGAATCTCCTAGTCTGGCTCACTGTCCAAGTTCCATTTAATCAGATGGATATGTTAATCTGCCCTCCCAAATCTCAGATTGCTGGTTTAACAGGGCACCCAGACCAGTGCGTTCTGTGTGGAGTGCTGCTGCGCTGTAGCGCTGGCCGAAACGGCCGTGCAAGCCAAAACAGCTGCGCTGGTGTCCCGTGTCTCTCCTACACCTGGGAATTTTTCCATTCTGTGGGCAACAAAGATCTGTCTGGAAATGCGGATTGAACTCACCCTCTGCATCTTCACTGAGAGCTGCAATCCTGATTTGCTCCCACCACGCCATCTTGGCAGTCCCCGCCCCTTCCCTGGTGTTTATTAGCATCTCTCTATTTTTGTGGTTGCAAAGGAGGCTCCTGAAGAAACCCTGAAGCATGCTCATACTTCAGGTTGGATCAGAGATAAAAATGGTGTGCGGAAAGTGGGTAGGAATCAGTGTGGAGCGGAATGGGGAAAGGCAGTGGAAAAAATGTAGCATGTGGCTTCCCACAGAATGATAAATGTGGATGGGGAGCCAAGCTCCATCAGTGGCTGAAAGTCGGGGCCATTCTGATGTTAAGCAGGTACTTGCATGTCCCAGTGAGATAACCCAGAAGCAAGTATGTCTCAGAAGGCAAATGTTTAGGTGAGGCTGTTTAAAAGAGCTCATGGGGCTTAGCTGTGGAGATATACAGATCTAGGTTCTAATCTCAGTTTGGTCACTTGTCGGATGGGTAATGCAGGCCAAGCACCCAGCTTCCTGAAGCCCATTTCTTTATCTATAAAATGTAGTAACAACTTTATCTCACAGAGTTGTTGTGATGATAAAAGGAATTTCAGATAATAAAGCACTGAGTCTTGACACAATAAATATTACCTATTATGTTCTTTACTTGAAAGAGTGGTAAACCTACTTTGTAGGTTTACTTGAAACCTACAATGCTATCTTAACCATTATAATTAGAGAGAATCCAAGCAACTCTGCTATAAGATACCACCCGACTCCAGCCTAACAGAGTATAAAACCAAGGGAGAAGGCATGTTCCTTTTCAACAAAACTGCTGAATGCTGTGAAGATAAGAATGAAGGGGCCTGGATTACAGGGAAGGTATCTGTCCTCGGACCAGAGACCCCTGTGCTGTTGAACTGTAGTCACTAGTTCTGCCTTCAATTACAAGTTTAAGTTCCCTGAAATATTCCTGGAAACACTTAAGAGTGTTTTCAAAGTCTACAGAATTTCTGCTCAAACAGGTAGGGGTTTGAAGTTAATAACTTTTAGGAATTGACATTAATACCTGTGCATTAATATTCTTGGCTTGATGAACTCACAGTGCAGAAAATTTAAAAATAAACAAAAGTTAAGTACATCGAATTTTACACATAAAAATTTATTTCCTTGGTATATTTTCTTGTCTTCTTGACCATCCAATAATGTATTTTAAAACTTGCCACACATACATAAGTTTATGTGTGTGTGTGTGTGTGTGTGTGTGTATTCTCTGCTTTTTTTTTTCTATACCAAGTATAAACATAGTTTTACAAGCTAATAGAGATCAATTTCACCTAAATAAAAATCCTAGAAAGCTTCAGCTGCCTCTTCTTGGCCATTTCTCCCTTTCTCCACACTTCAATTAACTAGAGATCCAGATTTATTCATAGCATATTTCCCCACCTAAGAATAATATCATCTCTACATGATTACTTTCACCACACTCTGCTTTATATTTCCAACGGGCTTTGTGACACTGAATTTAACACAGTAAGATGGAAAAATAATACCTTGATCTGGGGAGTCCAGAGTGTACAGCAGATGTTTAACAGACTTCTGGAGGGTTCTAAAACCTTCGTTAGATGCAACTCGTGGATTAACCTTCTGCACAACCAGCAGTACACTAAGGAGTCAAAAAACAATTAAATCAGATTATGTTTCAACGTTTGCAGACAGAAACAAAGGGTTATTTAAGGAGAAAATGGCTACAGTATTGAAAATTATTCTTATAACATATAAGATAAGATGCTACTTTTTGTCATTTAATTACTTGTTTGTCTGTTCATGCACAGAAACTCAACAAAATATTCTTGAACCTGAGACGACACTTTATGTTTCCAGGCTTGTAAAATATCAGGACTCACCAGCCTTAAAGTAATGAAGTAAGGTTCCCGTCAATTTTTTTCTAAGACTCAGAAATAATCAGTTAGGAAAAGCACCTTTTAATTAAAGAATACACTTTTTTAAGTAAAAAGAAAAATTAAATATTAGAAAGTATTTTCATTATAAACCAAATCCAAATAAACAAATAAACAATCTAGTTTCAGGAATATTTATTATTTAACCATTTATAATATTTATCTTTTGCTAAACAAATAATGTTTGTAAAAAAGAAAATGGGGCTTGCCCTAATTAAAGACTATACTCTGTCCTCTAAGTGGTCTCTAGGCACTATTCCAGAGGTAGTTCAAAATTAATATCTGTACTGTCTTTCTTATAGCTTGTATGTTACCAATAAAATGGGCAGTCAACACTGGGGATAGACAATCAGAAACTTCAGTTATGCTTGAGTTCATCCTGTATTTCCAGAAAGCAATTAGTTACTTAAAACATGTCTTTTAGTTCCTTTATAACCATTAGTGCATTTTAATGAAATATTGCTATTGCACATGTATGTCTAAATTATACAAATACTGTGATTTATATCATAAGTCAAGTGAATGCTTTAGTTAAGTAGTAGTGAGAACAAAAGGCTTTTGTTAATAATTTGACATTGTAAAGTTAAATGTAGTACAAATTAGCTAACAGGAATTTTTTCCTATCTAGTTTCTTAATAAACTGAATGCATATTTCAGCAATAGATACAGATTTGTGTACACTTTCATGGCATTCTGTGTTTTTGGAATTTTTGACATTTAGGCTAAGATTTTGTTCATTTTACCTCCCTAGATGTGAAGGAGAGCTATTTAGAGAATTAAGTTTGGGATGCTGTCTGGGTAGTTCCTAGTACAACATAAGGATATACATGTGTATATGTTTATAAACATATATTAAAATATATGCATATATATTTTCTAACACTTAGTTTTCTAATAATTCTATAAAGTCAATTTTATTTGTCCAGTTTTGCAGATGGGAAAACTAAAGTTCAAAAAAGTTAAGTAATTTATACGAGGTTATTTAGTTAGTAACAGTTAGTACAGCTGGGGTCTGCCTATTTCAAAGCTTATGTTCTATCTGCCCTATATGTTGCCTCTGGCACAAGAGCTTTGCTTCGACATGGTGGGGAGGAGAAGGGCAGAACATTTCTGCACAGAGCCCACAGGCATCGTTAACTTATCATCCAGCTGTGTTCCAAACGGTTGGCCAGAGGCATGGCCGTATTTTTCTCATCTCTGCTCTGTATACATGGCTGGCGTATACAGCCATTTTTATGTTTGCCCCAAGTATTTCCTGGTTCTCAGATGTTGGGATGCTTCCAAACCCAAGCAACCATGGAGACCAGCTAGACTGTCTTAGGTCATTAGCCTTCACTGGCCTTCTCCAAGTCAGACCCTCTGCCTAACTCACCTGATCTGTTGTCCCAAAGTAATATCTTGACTTTTGAGATTGCTCATTAATTACTGTCTTAACTTTAACATATAATCTGATTTTGGTGGTTGGTTTATATACAACTTACAATGTAATAAAATGCTGGATAAATAAAAAAAAATTCCTATGGGGTCCATTTGTCTCTATTACTTGTTCAGCAAAGACTAAGATAAATCAATGAGAAAAAATGGTTTATATGGAAATATAATCCAAGCCATGTATTTAATTTGGAATTTTCTAGTAATCACATTTAAAAAGTTAAAAGAAACAGATGAAGTTAATTTTAATAATATATTCTATTTAACCCAATACATCCAAAATATTACGATCTCAATATTTAATGTAAAAATTACTAATGAAATACTTAGGTCTTTCAATATACTAGGTCTCCAAACTTGGGCCTCTCAATGCAGATGCTAAATTTTAATTGAAAAGTCTTAATCTGTATTAGATTTTATTAAATTTACAGGTGAAAAAGTAGATTCACCTACCCAAGTTATTCTAAACATACTAAAAATTTTTCAATAACTGAATAAAGTATTAGTTTTTAAAATTTTAGTGACTCAAAGTTAGTAAAGTTACAAATTCAGTTCCTTAGGCATACTAGCACATTTCATGTGCTCAAAAATCACATTAACTAGGGGCTACTATGTTAGAAAGATCAAGTATATAAATTACTAGACCACTAAAAAAAAAGAGTTGTTCTGACTAAATAAAAGTTAGATGCTACTCTATCAAAAATGCAACCTATACAATGGTAAAAAATATTTGGAAACCTGTATTTGATAGTTTATTTCCAAGATATATAAAGACCTTCTACAGCTCAATAGTAAAAAAATAAATAAACCCAATTTAAAAATGAACAAAGGATCTGAATAGACATTTCTCCAAAGAAAACATATAAATAGCCAATAGACATATGAAAAAATGTTCAGTATCACTAATCATCAGATAAATGCAAATGAAAATCTCAGTATCATTGCACAGCTGTCAGGATGCATATTACTGAATAAACAAAAGACAAAAAGTATTGGCAAAGATATAATCCTTGCATGCTATCAGTAAGAATACAAAATGTTGGCCAGGGGTGGTGGCTCACACTCATAATCCCAGCACTTTGGGAGGCCAAGGCAGGTAGATCACCTGAAGTCAGGAATTTCAGACCAGCCTGGCCAACATGGTGAAACTCTTTCTCTACCACAAAAATATTAAAAAATTAGCTGGATGTGGTGGGGCATGCCTGTAATCCCAGCTACTTAGGAGGCTGAGGCAGGAGAATTGCTTGAACCCGGGAGGTGGAGGTTGTCGTGAGCTGGGATCACCGCACTGCATGCCAGACTGGGCAACAGAAAGAGACTCCATCTCAAAAAAAAAAAAGTTATGCATCCCCAATCTTTTTTTTCTTTATTTCTTCTTTAAAAAGTGGGGGAGGAATACGTGTGCAGAATGTGCAGGTTTGTTACATAGGTATGCATGTGCCATGATGGTTTGCTGGGCCTACTAATCTGTGCAACCTGCAGGCCAAATCCAGCCCTGAGGTTTGTTTATATAAAAATATATCAAATACAAAAAAAAATTGTTAAGCAGATTTCAAATGTTCTCACCACAAAAAATAAGTATATGAAAGAAATGTATATGTTAAATAGCTTGATTTAGCCATTCCACGATGTAGATATAACAACGTCATATACCATAAATATATACATTTTTTGTCAGTTAAAAAATAAATAAAAAGAAACACTGCTGAATTAAAGAAATGTAAGATAAAAACTTTAAGAAAAGAATACAAAATGGTACAGTTGCTATGGAAAAGAGTATGGAGATTCCTTAAAAATCTAAAAATAGACTACCATACATGATCCAGCAATCTCACTTCTGGACTCTTATCCAAACGAATTGAAATCAGAATCTTGAAGAAATAGTAGTACTGCTGTGTTCATCCAGCACTATTCACAATTGCCAAAATGTGGAGATAAACTAAATGTCTATCAACAAATAAATGAATGAGAAAATGTGGTATATACACACAATGAATACTAATGCCTTAAAAAAAGGGCATTTTGAAATATACAATAACATGGATGAACTTCGAAGACATTATGTGAAATGATAATGCACAACCACTTAAGCCAATCACACAAAGCAAAATACTACAAAATTTCATGTATGAGAAGTATCTAAAATAGTCAAATTCCCAGAATCAATGAGTCAAATGATGGTTTGAAAGGGAAATGGGAGTTGATAATGACCAGGCATGGAGTTTCAGTTAAGCAAGATGAATCAGCTCTAAAGATCTACTGCACAGCCTTGTACCTATATTCACAATTTAAAAATTTGTTAAAAGGGCAGATCTCATATTAAATGTTCTTATGAATATAAAATAATTTTTAAGTCAAATGCCATTTGCTTCATAATAATTTGAAGCTGTTTCTCTTTAGGTTTTTGTTTGTTTGTTTGAAACAATCTCACTCTGTCATCCAGACCAGAGTGCAGTGAACTTCTCACTGCAAACTCAAACTCCCAAGCTCAAGCGATCCTCCTACCTCAGCCTCCCAAGTAGCTGGGACTACTATGTACCACCATACTCTGCTAATTTATATATATATATGGGTAATGTAGTGGGATAATATCTGTACTATATATGTGTGTGTGTATATATATATGGGGTACACATATATATCTATCTATATATAATATAGTGGGATACTATCTACATATATAATATATAGTATCCCACTACATTACCCATATGTATTTAATATATGGGTAATATAATATATAATACATTATATATATAACATATATGTTATATATGTAACATATATAAAATATATAATATATATGTGTATATATATGTATTACATATATACATATATACACACACACACACACACACACATATATATATATATATATATATATATACATATATGTAGTACAGATAGTATCCCACTACATTACCCAGGCTAGTCTTGAATTCCTGGGCTCAAGCAGTTTTCTCACCTCCACCTCCCAAAGTGTTGGGATTACAGGCATCAGCCACTGCAGTCTCTTTTTTTATTTTTAATTGATTTTTAATATATGAACATAATTGTTCATATATATAGAATACAGTGTGATATTTTGGTACATGTATACAATGTGTAATTATCAAATTAGTATAATTAATGTATCAGATTGCCTCAAACATTTATTATTTCTTTGTAATGAGGACATCTGAAATCCTCTCTTACCACTATTTTGAAATATACAATGTCTTAGTATTAACTGCAATCACCCTACTGTGCAGTAGAACACTAAAATTTATTCCTCCTAACTAATTGTAACTTTCTACCCCTTAATCGACCTTCCCTCATCCTCCCCTTTCACTCAGCCTCTGGTAACCACTATTTTACGTTGTACTTCAATGATATCAACTTTTTTATATTCCTCATAAAAATGAGATCATGCAGTATTTGTCTTTCTGTGTGTGGCTCTTTTAATTTGTTGAGGCACCTCCATATTGTTTTCCACAATGGCTATTGTACTTTACATTCCCATCAAGAGTGTGCAAGAGTTTCCCTTTCTCTGCATCCCTGCCAGCATCTGTTATTTTTATTATTTTTTTGCCTTTTTGATCATAGCCATTCTAACTGCAGCTAGATGATATCTCATTGTAGTTTTGATTTTTATATGCCTGATGATGAGTTATGCTGAGCATTTTAAAAATACACCTGTTGGCTATTTACATGTGTTCTTTTGAGAAATATCTATTCAGATCTTTTGTTCGTTTTTAATTTGATGATTTCTTTTGCTACTAAGGTGCTTAATTTGAAGCTATTTATTAATAAGCCATTTTCATTATTATGTAGAATCTTTTACATTTATAATCATTACATGACAGCATACTCTATTGCATAGTGCCAAAATATGCAGTAATTTTATTTGAAAATTTAAAGGGAATTAAAATAGCTGCAGCACTTGGATTAGAAGTTGCTGTTAAAATAAAATAGCCACAGCACAGTGTTTTTCCCAGTGTAATTTGCTCCACCAAAATAATGCCTAGAGTATTTTTAGATCTTCCGTCTTTTACTAAATATAATTTTGTGGAATTTTTGTTGTTGCTGTTGTTGATTTTTTAATCAAATTTCATTGAGGCATAATTTAAATACAATAAGATGCACTTATATTAGGTGCATAATTCATTGAGTTCTTCTAAAGTTGTAAAGTGATCATTTTTAATTGTATAAACTTATGAGGTAGAAAGTGAAGTTGTAAGTTTTGACACATATACACACATGTAACCACCATGCCAATTAAGATACAAACATTTCAATTATCTCAGAAAATTTATCTCATGCAGTTGCTCCTGAATCCACTGATTTGATTCCTAATGCTATATTTTGTCAATTCTAGAACTTTCTATAAATAGATGCTACGCTCTCAGCACATATTTCTTGTTTTGATATTTTTGCCAGCATAATATTAATGAGACTTATTTACCTTGTGTGACTCTATAATCTGTTTATTTTTATTGTTGTGTTGCATTTTAATATATGCATAAACCACAATTTGTTTTGTCATTTTATTTACAGATATTTAATTACCCCAATCAACTTTAGCTATTATGAAGAAAAAACATCAGCATACAAGTCTTCATATGGGCATATAGTTTCATTTTCTTGGGTAAATACCCAAGAGTAGAATGCAGTCTCATGTGGATCTACTGTTTAATTTCATTAGAAGCTGTCAGTTTTCCAAATGACTGTGCTGTTTTCCATGCTAACTTGTAATATATGAGCACTTCAGTTACTCTATATTCTTGCTAACACCTGGAATTATCCATTTTTAATATTTTACGCACTCTAGTGAGTGTGTAGTGATATCTTATTTGTGGTTTGAATATCATTTTGACTCTTTTCACTGCTGCACCATGTAATTCAAATAATTCCCCTTCTCCTTTTACAGATTCCCCTATTTGCTTTCTAAGACAGAACACAAATAGGAGGAAAAGGATGAAATGTCAAAATTCTGAGTGAGTGAACATTTTCCTAAGAGACAAAATGAGGATTAACATAGACAATCAACCTTCCTAACATCTTGTTTCTTCTATATTTCAGTTATGGTATGTTAGCATGGAAAGAGAATAGAACTGGGATTCAAATTCAGGCCCTGGCTTTGACATGTACTAGCTATAGAACCTTGGGGAAGTCATTTGATTCCATAAGGATTTGTCTCCTCTTCTATAAAATGGGAACCTGTTGTCTCCATCTCAAAACAGTTTTTTTAATCAAATGAGATTACTGTATCAAAACAAGGGCTTATTATAAGGTTTATGAACATATATAAGCTCTTAAAAGCATTCCAAAAGTAAAAAAAATCTCTTCTGATGCCTTAGACATATAAAATAGAATACATCATGCTATTAGTGACATATGAGAGAGGCAACCTGGATTCTGGAATTAGAAACCCAGTTGTAAACCCTTCTAGCTGCATGATCTGCAAATACTTATTTTTTGTGACTGTTATCTAATTTACAAAATAATGTCTGTTGTAAGATTCAATGAGATAATGCATACAAACATCTTGGTAGCATGTCTGGCATGTAATAGGCACTTAATAATCGAACATCATGAATACAGTAGTTGGAATTTTTAAGGCACATTTTCAAATTAGCTATACAGGACAGTCAAAATCTAAGTACTGTTCATTAAACTTGAAATATTGGCCATGCCCACATCTCTTTTATGAATAAAGCAACCCTTAAAGGAGTTTCTGCTACAAAAGTTTTAAAATCTTTGTAACATACATACTAAAGCTAACTGATAATGCAGGCTTGGAAAGATCATCTTACAAGCTGACCACACATGAGGGAGGCCAACCTCTTTGAGGTGGCTTGGAGCAAAACTCTTACCAATAAGGTTGTTTTATATTGGATGGCACCAAACAAAACTCAATGAGGTATTTTATTCCTGGATGGTTTAAATTTTAGATGTATAGAGCTTAGGTTGTCCCTGAATGAGCTGGAGTCATTGCTGCAATATACTATACACCTCATTCTTAGAAGCTCTGTGATACCCAGTAACAATACAACAGTTAGGATCAGTTCCTCACGGACACTTCCATAACCTCAATGACCACAGTGCGTTTCTTCTTTCCTTTACTAATACACTCACCTTCGTTGCTAAATCTGAAATAAAGGGCTGAAGGACTATTTTCTCTGTGTTTAAATAACCACCTAACAGTAATTATCACAGGTAACATTTTTTAAAAGACTTCTTTGTGAACACTAATATTACATTTAATTCTTACATTTTCTTACCTGTTTGCCTTTCGAAGAACATCAAATAGATTGCTTAGTGATGTGTCATTCTGAAACACATTTGGAAAACTAGAGAGAAGCTGCCACACAGCTTTCTGCTCTTGCACTTGTGAGAAGAAAGACAGCATTCTGACTATTTCCTGAAACACTATCTTCTGATTGTTGGGGTCACTTGATAGCTTAAAAAATAAAACCACAGAGTAAAATGAGACTTTAACATTTGTAATCACATGGTTTACTGTTTTTAAAGCATTGAAAATCTAGATTTTTTCATAAGCAATTCCTTTAGCTCTTCATTCAGTTCGAAGCCAATTTTTTATTTGGAAAACCAGCAACTATTTTTATTGTTCTTAAACATAATTGGATCTTTTCCCTGTAGCTCCAAAAATTGGCATAAAGTTTGGTTAACAAAGCTGTATTTGTATAAAATATTTCATATTATATATTTGAAAATTAAAATTAAGTTCCTAAAATAAAAATTAGCTCTGAGTAATTTTTTTTTCCTTAGGACTTGGTTTAGGAGTTGTGGATATATCTCCCCTATACTTACTACTAGATATGATATTGTTTGGGTAGAGTACTCCTAAAACCAATATATAGATTAGTAGAGCTATAGATAGATTAATAAATATATGTAATATATATATACATATATATATAATTGGGTATACATATATATATATAAGTCAGGAAAGTCTTTACTATTACAATTATATTTACAAATATATTTACTACTACAATTATATATTATATTTACTGCTATGTGATTTTGAACAATGTCTTTTTTTTACCACATATTCTACTCTACATGACTGCCAATTTTGTTAAAAAATTATTGTAAGTGCTTTACATTGGATTGGGGATTATTATAACTGTACCTTCAATTGGGTTGCTTTTGAAACCCAATTAGATTACTAAAGGATTATTGAAACACTCTGTAAAAAAAAAATAAAAATAAACACTCTGTACTTCAAAGAAATTATGATAAAAGTTCAAAAAAACAAAGGGAAAATACTAGATCTAGATATATTTTAATTATTGATGTCTATACAATTTCAAGACAATTTTGAAATTTTTTTGTGACCTCTCATTTTATATAGGGTTTCATTAAATGTAGATTATTGGTGTCTTATTTTTACCATTGTGTGTAAGGCTAGTGTATGCAATATTCATAATAGCAAAGACTTGAAATCAACCAAATGCCATCATGATAAACTGGATAAAGAAAATATGGTACTATGCACCCTGGAACTCTATGCAGCCAGAAAAAAGAGAATGAGATCATGTCTTTTGCAGGGACATGTATGGAGCTGGCAGTCATTATCCTCAGCAAACTAACACAGCAACAAAAAAAAAACAAACACCGCATGTTCTCACTTGTAAGTAGGAGCTGAACAATGAGAACACATGGACACACAGAGGGGAGCAACACACACTGGGGCCTGCTGAAGGGTGGTGGGGGAGGGAGAACATCAGGATAAAAAGCTAATGCATGCTTGGCTTAATACCTAGGTGATGGGTTGACAGGTGCAGCAAACCACCATGGCACATGTTTACCTATGTAACAAACCTGCATGTCCTGCATATATATCTTGGAACTTAAAATTAAAATTTAAAAAATACTAATGTATGCAGTCACTAACACTCCTTAGTAGAGTGTTCTTGCTTCTAATGTATATTTTGGTGGAAGGGATATATTGTTTTATCAAAATTTAACTTCTTGCTGGAGGCATCACGTTACCTAACTTCAAACTATACTACAGGGCTACAGTAACCAAAACAGCAAGGTACTGGTACAGAAACAGACACATAGACCAATGGAGCAGAATAGCAAACCCAGAAATAAGGTAACACACCTACAACCATCTGATCTTCAACAAACCTGAGAAAAACAAGCAATGGGGAAACCTATTCAATAAGTGGTGTTGGGATAACTGGCTAGTCATATGCAGGAGAATGAAACTGGGCCCCCTGCTTATACCATATACAAAATCAACTCAAGTTTGATTAAAGACTTAAATGTAAAACCCCAAACTATATAAACCTTGGAAGTCAACCTAGGAAACACAATTCTAGACACATGAAATGGTAACTATTTTATGATAAAGATGCCAAAAGCAATCAAAACAGAAGTGAAAGTTGACAGACAGGGTTTAATTAAACTTAAGAGTTTCTACACAGCAAAGAAACCATCAACAGAGTAAAGAGACAACCTATGAGATGGGAGGACATTTTTGCAAACTATGCAGCTGACAAAGATCTAATACCCAGCATCTATAAGGAATTTAAACAAATTTACAAGAAAAAAACCATTCCACTAAAAATTGGGCAAAGGACACAAACACATACCTACAGCCAACAAGCATATGAAAAAAAAGCTCAATATCACTGATCATAGAAAAATGCAAATCAAAACCACAACAAGATACCATCTCACAACAGTCAGAATGGCTGTTATTAAAAAGTCAAAAAGTAACAGATGCCGGTGAGGTTGCAGAGAAAAGGGAATACTTATAATACCACTGTTAGTGGTAATATAAATTAGTTTAATCATCATGGAAAACAGTGTGGTGATTCCTCAAAGACCTAAAAACAGAACTAGCATTCAATCCAGCAATCTAATTACTGGGTATATACCCAGAGGAATATAAATTATTCTACTATAAAGACATATGCACACATATGTTCACTGCAGCACTATTCACAATAACAAAGACATGAAATCGGCTGGGTGCAGTGGCTCACATCTGTAATCCCAGCACTTTGGGAGGCTGAGGCAGGTGGGTCACTTGAAGTCAGGAGTTCAAGACCAGCCTGGCCAACATGGTGAAACCCTATCACTACTAATACCAAAAAAACAAAAAAAAAAAAAATTGAGCTGGGCATGGTGGCCTGCGCCTGTAGTCCCAGCTACTCAGGAGGCTGAGGCATGAGCCTCACTTGAATCTGGGAGGCGGAGGTTTCAGTGAGCTGAGATCACACCGCTGCACTCCAGCTTGGGGGAAAGAGTGAAACCATTTCTCAAAAATACAAAAAAACAAAACACATACACAAAAAATAACAAAGACATAGAATCACCCGAAAGCTTTGTCTCAAAAAACAAACAAACAACAAAACACATGGAATCAACCTAAATGCCCATCAATGGCAGATTGGATAAAGAAAATGTGGTACATATACATCACAGAATGCTATGCAGCCATAAAAAAGAACAAGATGACATCCTTTGTAGAAATATGAATGAAGCTGGAGGCTATTATCCTCTGCAAACTTCGCAGGAACAGAAAATGAAATATCATATGTTCCCACTTATAAGTGGGAGCTACATGATGAGAACACATGGACACAAAGAGAGGAACAACAGACACTGGGACTTACTTGAGGGTGAAGCAAGGGAGGAGCATGAGGATTAGAAAAAATAGTTGTTGAGTCCTAGGCTTAGTACCTGAAAGACAAACTAATCTATACAACAAACCACTGTGACGTGAGTTTACTTACATAACAAACCTGCAATATGTGCTCCTGAACCTAAACGTTTTTTAAAATTCACAATTAAAGAAAAATTAGTTTTCAAACAAGGCTTGAATTTAGTGAGAAAAATAAAAAGATTTTACCTATTATTCTAACTTCTGATAGTTAAACAACTGTGATAGTTTACTTGTTAAACTTATATCATTGAGTAATCTCACCTAAAGGTCTCAGAGAAAATAATCAAACTTCATTTACTGAAGAGGAATGTCATATTTTACTTATGAAGTTGTATCTGCATTAACCATAATGTAATATTTTTGGTTTAGCATTGAAATCATTTCAATCTTTTATATTAAATAGGTAATAAAACTTGAGATTAAACTTTGTGTGCAGATGTCTTTGTGAGGAAGACATGCCTAAGGTGAGCAAATATTCCAGTCAGCATTTCCCAGTACACATGGGCTATAGATTTGCACTTTGAGGGCAAACAGTAAACTGTTTCCATTCTTTGGTCCACAAAGTGACTCTTGTTGAATGGACCAAAGAATGGAAACAGTAAACATCTCCCTCTATCGTTTATGAGATCTTGATTATATTAACAAATCTACACTTACCTGGGAGAACTGTCTGTTTAGTTCTTGGAGAGAAGACTCTAAAAGTGTCATGTTAGAAAGACAAAATTTGGTAAAAATATTTCTTCCTAGAAAGGTCCAAGAGAAGGCATTATCCACAACGTATCCTGGATAGGTATCACACAGTTCTCTTCGTATATCTTCTGAAGTTGAATTTTGCTTTAACAGCTAAAACCATGTGTGAGAAGAGTAAAATAAGAATGTTAATAAATGTAAATGTTAAAATATTTTAGACTTCAGGAAATCTAACCTGTCTCCAAAACAGCCGTTTTGAGGTCATTCATTATAGCAGCTATTAAAATAGCAATAAAATACATAGAGTTTACCCATGAGAACTTACAGAGTGAATGTGTAAATGTGGTAAATGCTTGTTAATATTATGATTGAAATGATTTACTTCATTTGTTTGACTGAACTCATTTCTTGTCTCTGACCAGAAAACCTCAAAGCACAGTCTTTTCTTACAAAAATCTTCATGCATAAAAATCTTATTCACTTTTCCTGGACATTGAGCAGCAGAAACTCCGGAATCCTAACTCTTCATGACACTCATGAGAAACTGGCTGTGATCTTTGGAAGACTTCCAACAGAAGGAGCTTCAAGGTCTATTCTTAGGATAAACAATGTTTATTTACAAAGAGTATAAATATAGATTGCTTTATTTGCAAAGCAATTCTTCTATCTAGGTCTTCTATATAGAAAGAAAAAGGAAAACATATATATCAAAATATTTAATAGTAGGCATAACTACTAAAAGTAGTCATTGGAAATCATTTTCACAAGGGAATCATAATTTCCCTATATATTTCATAATGAAGGCCAGTCACAGATATAGCAGTATTTTTCCTATAATATTGATCATATTAAAGTTGTTCAGATATTTACAGAGCTGATGATAGTTGTCAGACTTAAGGGGTCCATCTTAATAATTAATTCTTATAACTCCATGAGGTGAAGCCAATTTCATCCTCCTGTTAAGTGTATATTACAAACTCTACACACTACCTTCTAGTGACTCATATTCTAAAAGTAATGGAACAAGACAGAATCCACTTATCTAGGATGTACTATAAAAGTGTTAGGCCTTCTAGTCATTCATCCAGATCTCTTTTCTAACATTCCACATAAACTCACCCCAAAATGATTTCTCTACTCATTCTTGCAAGTGTTGCAGAAAGCAGTAAAGAGAAAGAAAGAGGAATCAGAGAGATTGCTGACACAGGCATCAATATGTCATCCTAATTTTTACATCCCTTCCCTGTCCCAACTACTCTAAAAATATGTATCCATACATAGAATTTCATTTTTGGCTTATCTCCCCTGGATATATAACTCTGTGCTGCCTCACAAAATTCTGAAATTCTATTCCATATGAGAAAGAGAACTTGGGAGTTTCAGTACAATAAAGTAGCATTTTGGAGAATGGCATTGCTTTTCTAAATATTAAAGAATTTATCTGATCCAATCCAAGACTGTCTGCTTCTAGGAACCAAAATGTAAGAATTAGAATGGCATAGAACAACGTTCTCTAATTTATACACTGTACTTGTCTAGGGGAGACTTTAGACTGGAATTAACTGGGAATGCTGAGGGACTTCTATGCCAGACCAAAAAAACATTAGAAACCTCCAATATTATATAAACTAGACTTTCAATGTCTAGATCGGACACATTGAAAGTCCTCTATTTTGGCCAGCATGGGCAGGGTTGATAAGTGTGATGCCTTTTCCTGGAGTCCACTTTTGTGCTGGCCTTTGGCTCACTTATATAACTCAGTTCATTGAGATGTTAATTTAACTAACAAATACATATTAAGTAGCAGTGGTTATGGTTAATAAACATTAGAGACATGTCTCATAATCAGATAAAAGAAAATGGTTACTATATAAGACATAGATATATTATTAAAAATGCGTGTGTGTGTGTGTGTGTGTGTGTGTGTGTGTGTGTGTGAAGGTGATGGGGGAAGGAAAGAAGAGAGGTGAGGGGGAGAGAGATAGAAAATAGTATCTCTAATTAAAAATGTTGAAAATGATGCCTTTTCATTTCTAATGAGCACATAAAACGGGTCTTAAATACCTATGGGACCAGCAAAGTAACTTAAATATATGAATCTGGCCAGATGAAAGACAATAAGGAGAAGTGGGGATTGTAGTTACAAAGAGCACCTTTTCTGCCTACAGGCATTCACATTCAATTTCTTAAAATCTCCGCACACACACTCACACACACATTTAGCTCACAGGCTGCCAGTTTACACCTCTGATAGAAATTATGGTCATTATCTTGCAATCTGGAAAATCTTAAAGTGGATGATCTCTAGGAAACAGAGAAATCCATAGGTAAGCTCTCTAAAATATGCTAAGAAAAAGGATTTTCCTACTTTGAGGCAATACTTTCCTTAGCTCTAATTTTTCCCAAGACTTGATTAGTATGGATGAGGCAGCAAATTTGAAGAGCATTATAGCTTCATTTGGTCTTTTTTTCTTTCCTGCTTCAGAAAATTAAAACATCACATATAATGCTGCCCTAATTTCTTATTAAATGAAAACTTTAAGTTCAATTAAGGGACTTAACAGGGAAGTAAATAAATACTCAAGATGTTAAGGAATTCAGAATGTCTTAAAATTAAGCTGTTTATTAAAGAGTTCCTAAGAAAAGAAGTTGCCTGAGATATTACTCTAAATAGGAAAGGTACTCCAAACATCTTGCTATTTGAGAGATCCTTCTATTAACCTAAAAGGCCTATGTTGAATCACTCTATCCATTACAAAACTGAATAAAATTACCTTTTCCAAGCCAAGAATTCGTGCAAGCACTTGACTGCCATTGAAAGTATCTGATCCAGGGCTTTCCCAATCAGGTCTTGGACTGGGAAATACGGTGGCTGTAATCATAGAAGGAACAGATTAGCATTTTACACACAGACACACACACACACACACACACACACACACCACAAATGGGCAGGATCACATGAGAATCCATAAATATCACTTGTGACCTCATATACCCTCCAGCAAAGTTGTGCTCAAATATGCCTCTTCCATGTAACTTTTATACTGGAAAAATGGTAAATTCCATAGGTTTTTCTTTTCATATAAAACTGTGATGGCTTTGGTCTCTTCGTGCTTTTTTCTAATCATTTCGATGTCATTTGCTTTCATTCCCGTTTGCAACATTAAACTTCATCAGCAATATTATTGCCCAATAAACCGAATCATTTCTGTGCAGGCCTGGAGGATTTGAGGTGCCCACACTAGCTCCATAGATCTATCATATCCAACATCTGTTCAAAGGATCTGCCAATGCACATCTGGTGATAATGGTCTTTTCTTTTAATTATCCAATTGAGACACTGAAATCTGCTTAGAACAATAAATTCTCTCCTCAAAGTGGTTTCTGAATGATATTTTAGATCAAATAAATGGGATAAAGCAATTAGCCTGGACTACAGTACACTCTAAGTAATTCCCAATGTGTCTTCATCTAGTATTATTTATTTATGATGTGGCAGAATTTTCTGGGTTTGGAGCATTAGCTGGAAGACTACATTCATATCTATGACATAGATATTCATTAAGCCAGTATGGTGACTTTTATAAATTTAACACAGAAGTCTTTTGTCATCCTCAGAGCAAAGAATCTTAATCTTCAATGGTACCAGCGACTCATCATCAGCAGGGCCTAGGCTTTATTTTAGTGCCCATGGGGCTGAAGAACTTGCCATCTGATTCCTTTAGACTACAGCAATATATATGTGAGGTAACTGGCCAGAGTGAGAAACATAATCTGTAGCTACCAAGCAAAGCAAAGCTTACTGGACCATAACATTATGATCTTATTTCTATGGTGCTTTAACCTACTCAGCCAAACACCCACAGATCATTCACAACAGAAGATTAACTCCTCCAAACCATTTACCACCATGTTTCTATTACATTAACACAAGACTTTTTTTTACTTGCTCCATCAACTTGTATTGGACTATTATTTAATATCATAAAGCCTTCAATACCCCATGGCTTTTTAAAAGAAACTCCCTTTTTATCCAGAGTGCCAATTATACTTCAACATACAGGAATCTTGTTTTATTCGCTAATATATCCCAAGCCCCTAAAACAGTGGCTACTGGTATTAGGGACCTAATAAGTATTTGTCAAATGAATGTTAACCAGTCCTGCTGTTTCAAACTTTTGTTTTTAATGTGTGGCTTCTAATCAGAGTTTCTCAAGTCCACTTGCAATGGAATCACTTGCGCCTAAGGCTCAGGAATCCATATTTTTTTTGGAGCAACTCAAGAAGATTCTCTGCACATGAAAAGTTGAGAGCTACTGCCCTAGATGTGAAGCAGGTCCACAGTCACACTGAAGACTGTGATACTGAGCCTTAAGTATCTGAGGAAGAAGATGTACATCTGAAAGAGCGCAGGCTTAGAAGTCCTTCTAATGCCAGCTCTGCTGTATGGCTGTAGATACAGCACTTAACTTTGTTAAGCCTCATATATCTCACCTGTAAAATGGAAAATCTGGACAAACCTCTGAGATTCTTTCCAATAATTTTTATTAATGGGCTTTCTAAACCATCCCAGCATCACCTAACTGCAGACAACTAAAGAGTCCAGGGTCAGTTCTGGGAAACGGTGCAATTCTCAACATGTAAGCTTTTGCTCCTATAGAGTATTTCAGTAAGAACTTAATTTCTAATTATTCTCGACACTTTTACATAATTGCACTGCCATACTCAGGAACATTCAGACCTCTCAGGGATATTCTAAGCATTTCATCTTTTTGAAAAGTTTCAAGTATAAACCTTTCAAAGATTAGACCTTTACTATTCCATAAGGCTTGTTCTAAACTCTGCAGAAGAAAATAGCTTACCTAGTGATGCATGCCTTCTTTCTGGAACTTGGGTGCTCTGGAATGATAAATTGCTGTCCTTATCCAGGTTGGACGACTTTCTCAGAATCTCACTGGAGAAGAAAAAGCAAGAACTCTATAACTTATTCTATAACTTCTCCCCCACATTAATTTTAGTTAGTCACAGCAATGTGTTATGTGGCAGATTCCAGGGCTGTCTGAAGACTTTCACATATTAATATAGTTTCCAGGATTTTAATGGAAGAATTCACCTAACCACACAGCAATGAATATATAAGGTTTCCTACAAAGTATATTTTTATTCAGAGAAAATGGCCTAGATGAGGTTTAAAATAGTTATTTTTACTTTAATCTTGTAGAAAGGACATTTTGAAAGACATTAGAGATGAATATTTAAAATATGTATGATATAATTTTCTTTTGAAAAGTTGATAGATTCCAAACAAATGAGAATCCAAGAGTGCTTTGGGGACTGAAACAAAGGTCTGCCTATTTGTCAACATTAAAAGAAAAATAAGTTTTCTATGTTAAATTATAGATGGCCTTTTAAATATTTTCAGAGCTGAACCCCTGTTAAGACAGATTCAAGGAAGAAGAAAAAGGCCAAACGTTTATTGAATAGCCAGTATGTGGTAGGAATTAAGACTGATGTCGTCGCAGATGGAACCAGGTATAGGAGGAATAACATTAAAATACATTTTCAGTTGCATTGAATGTGTCAAGGCGGTAATGATTACATTGCGGTGCCAGGGATCCCTGTACAACATGATCGCATTAGGTTTTGGAAGAAAACGTTGCTGGGCCTTCCCGCAATTAGTAACCCCTCTTTTCTAAAAATTCACTTTTCGTTTAGTTTATTATAAAAATGGAGATGATTATATTTTCTTGAAAACTGGATGTATCTAAATGCGTGTGCCTAAAATAAGTATGTATATTTCAAAAACAAAATCAGTCTAAATGCCAAAACGCAGATAATTTTTAGAATTCCAAAAAGTTGGCAAATTTTATGTTGTTATTTATAAAAACATAAGGTACATAATGATGGCTATAAAAAGATAATGGAAAAGCAAGAAATTCTGCTTACTACTGTGGTTCAATTTGACTTCTGTTTCAGAAACAGGATCTGAATCCTGGTTCCACGGTACTTTGTGATTTATAATTGGAAAAAGGAAAAGAATTGATATTTGTTTTCATTCCCTAGTGTTTTTCCAATACTCTCCATAAAATGTACTGGTTGCTATAAAAGTTCTGCATTCTTAATGTATATTTGAATTATTCATGACCCTGACTCTATGCCCCTAAATCTTTTCACATTCCTTATGCTGACTATGCGGATGGGAAAACTGCTCAGGTAAGAATAAGAACTGACCCAAACCTTTTCCCTTTACTCGAAAAGAAGTTTTAGAAAGTTTGACAAAGCCGAGTTTATTTTTCTTTTTCTTGACATTTTTTTAGTTCGGCTTGAAATCCTACAAGGATAATTGAATATCAACACATTTTGAAAATAAAAGCACAAACTGCCTTCATAAAAATTTTAAGGACTAGGGAGAGCAACAAAAATGAACGGGAGGATGACAAAGATCAAAATGAGCAATGAGGGAGCAAGAGAAAATAGACTGAATAATAAATGGAAGCGAGGAAGGGGAAAATACAGATGAGGCAATAGGAAACTATGTAAGTGTGCTCTTGGAGAAGCAAAAGCTGCATCTGTTCTACAGAGGACACTTTACTAAACTTCCTACACTAAAATTACTCCTACAAATGGCATTTAAACATCATGGAAAGACAAACTCTTTCCCTTCCCATAGAGCAGCTGGCTCTGCAGCTCTGAGTTTGCTCCGCACTAAAACGACTGCTCCTAGACAAGGACTCACAGCAGCTCCCATTCTAACAGCACCTTTCTCTCACCAGGAAGTGCCCAGTGTGATGTGGTTGCCCACATCCTTTTATGTAGCCTTAATGCGTCTTTTTTTGGAAGCGAGAGGTGGATATCACGTGTGCTTTGCTGTTCCCCTTTCTGAAAATATTCTCCAGCTTCATTTTGCATTGATGAGGTATGGTGTGACAGCATATGTCTACCCCCATTGCACATCAAAACTTTTTTTTTAACTCTTTTAAAAAACGATTTATTTATTTATTTTTGCAGAAAGTGATTTATTTAGGCAGACAAAGAGAAAAAGGAGAAAGAAAAAGATAGGAGAGAAAAGCTTCTACAAGATTGTGGAAAGGGACCCAAATATGGAATCCCTTTTTAAACTCTTAAAATGGAAAGCGCAAAATAAATATACAGCAGAGTATGTGTGTAAAAAGATGAATTAATGCTATAAGTTGGAACACAGCTTACTTCCCCCCAGACAAAAGTAGCTAATTCTATTAACTCCCTATTAAATTACTAAAAGAGGGCAAGAAAGTAGCTGCCCTTACTGAGTTAATGGCATTCCCTGAAGTTTCTAATGAGCAGGATCACGCTTACAGACAAAGCACTACATGCCTCTTAGAACGGTGATTGAGAAACAGCACGCTTCCCGTCATTTCACACAAGAACTTAGTGCACACTGATTTAATATCTATCTGGACCTATTCCCACCACTTTTTCTGTTTCTTTGTGACATCTTTGGGAACAGCTGCCAAGTCTTATTTATCTTTATATTCCCAATATCTAGCATAGTATAGGCTTATAAGCTCCGGTGGCTGATTAAACAAAAAGAGACCATATTGTTGGGGCATGGCAGAAGTACTGTAGAGTTAGAAGATATATTTTGAATTTCATCTCTCTCTTCCTAAAAGATCTCAGCCATTGTCTTCCTCATTAGCAAATTAGCAATGATAACACCTACCTTGCAAGGTTGTTGTGAGTATGATGTGAGGTGTGTGTACCAAGAGGCTCTCTGAGCCCTGTCATCATAGGTACTTATCAGTATTAGCTCTTTGTCAGAGTACCCACAAAAGACATTGCAAAGATGCACTCTTCACCATCAGTTTGGAGCCGAAGGCCCATATTTATGCACCTGTGCTCCAGATGTAATCCCTTTAGAATCCTAGAAACTTCAAGACCTCTGGATACCAAATGGATGTACCCCATTATTTTATAGATCTGGAACCTCCAAGTACTGACTAGTGATGCGGAGGTGTAAACCCTTCCTCATTTTATAGGTTTATGTAACTTCTTTATCTAGTTATGAGATAAATATTCCACCTGTAGTGTTCAGCAATTTCCCCCTTTTTAGACTGTAAGGTTCTTAAGAAAAGTCAACAGTGTATTGTGTTGGCAGATAGTAGGATATTTAGCACATGACAAGCAGTGGATACCTGATAATGAAGAACATCACTTGGAACAACTTTTAAATAGCTGTGGCCTGCTCTCCATTGTTACATATCTGATTCTGCAAGGATCCTTAGAAAAGGAAACACCCAGCCACAGCCCCAAAGTTATCATCTTACATTGTACCTACCATATTCATTCATTAACTCACCAACATTGATTAAATTCTTATTATATGTAAAATAATAGGCAAGTAAATAAGAAAACCAGGGATCACGGTACATTAATGAGAATAGCTAAGTAAGACATGCACAAAGGAGGTTTAGAACACATGACAGGGCCCCTAAATCTGAGTTATCATTTATATTTCTTATAGAGCAAGATCCTTACTCATGTCCTTAATGCAAGCCTCTTGCAACCTGAAAAATTTTTCCTTCAGCCTTCTGCTAGCCCAGTGGTTGTCAAGTGGGGATTATTCCTCCCACCCCAGGGCACATTTGGCAATGTCTGAACACATATTTGGTTGTCACACAACTGTGTGTGGAGTGTCACTGGCATCTAGTGAGTAGAGGCTAGAGGTGCTGTTAAATATTCTGCACGGCATAACACGACAATGAATTATCTGGTCCCCGTTATCAGTACTTGAGAATCAAGGTTGAGAAACCCTGAACAAGACTATGACAGATAATAGAATTATTCAACTCTTCCCCATTTGCAGTCCCCATGACCAAAGCAGGAGCGTTAAACATCCTATCCAGGAGCTCAAAATAGCTCCAAGGAAGTCTCAGAGATTCTATCTCATACTGGGTATCACTGGGAAGTATATGAAAGTATGATGCAAAACTTAGCTGTCCCCTGAATTCGGCACATATGCCCATCTGATTCCAGAAAATTCAACCCTTTGGGTGAACCAACAAATCATCAAGTGGTCCATGGCATCAGTTTACTAACTGTTATTGGACCCAGCCACATGCATGGTACCATGGGCATGGCCAAGAGACTCTCCTCTAAGATGCTGAAGATGTAGATTCTAAGTGACATTTATAGAGCTCTATTTTGGAGTAGAATTCAATACAGGAAACATCTTGGATTTAAGAATTCCATCATTCTGAGGAAAAAAAAACCTAAACACTGAATAGATTTTACTTGTTTTCAGATATGTCTACCAATAGTTACATTCAGGAAATGTCACATTTATATATATCATCTCCATGGTAAAATGCGTATGTTTCTAATAGGTGTCTTTTTCCTATGAGTAGGAATGTCACTACCTGTGTAAGTGGTATGGTGTACCATGGCATAATCTATTTATAAAAGGAATTCCCTATCAGGAAAGGGACATATGGCAAATCCTGGAAAGAAAATTCTGACATTCTTTATCTCTAAGGGTTGGTTAAATTTGTATATGCATTTTTTCTCTTTTCCCAGAATTAGAATTATATGGGTATGGTGTGGCACCTGGAAACATACAAGATTTGCTGTAAGTCTTGTTCTGATCCCACTTCCAAATGATATTTATCATTAACGTTTAACTGCAATTAAGGACTAAGGACACTGTAATGGTCTTGAGGCCCCCTCCGTGATTTGACACAGTTGTCCTTCCTGGATATCCTGAACAAAGTCATCCATGGGAAAACTTTAATTGTTTTAATTATTCATATTTCATCCTGACCCTCATTCCCTAAGGGTCATCCATACTTTATGGATGCCTGTCCATATTCAAAATGTATCTCTCTTATACGTGGCTCAGTTATAATCCAACAATCCATATCAGTTAAAACATTAAGATTTAGAAATGTCTTAATAAGTTACTATGTCCTAGGTTTTTTATATTCTTAGGAAAGACTTTGGAATTAGTTATAGAATATACTGAGTTGAGGCTAACTAATATATTTCTAAAATTTGTCAGACTATTATTATGGGCAGATTAGGGGATGTGCCAAGAACACATAGAATCGGGAAAAGGAGATAACATCACTGTATCATTCAGATGACACTGAGCGGATTATGTTCTACCTAATGATGAAACAAGCAGATTAATTTGGCAACACTGCAAGGAAATGTGTAATTTCTCCATCACAGTCAGTAACAAAGCTATCTGCCTATTTCTGTAAGTCAACTATGCAAGTGCCTTTGTTTTTCTCTTTCACTGAGTTCTGGCGTTCTTTCTCCATGACCCATCTCAAATACGCCTTCCGCTATTCTGGTAACCAACAATCTGTTCTTAAGGACCACACTCCTTAAAATCCTCTGAAAGAACTCTCCTGGCATCTGTCCACCCACACCTATCTCCACTTCACTAACACACTCTCCAGTAAGATCCATATTCCTCAGGCAGAAACAATGTCTTATGGTATCTATGTAACTATTCAGCATTTGCTTTCTAATATTCTGGGCACAGTGAGACTTAAACAGACATTCACTACGTTTACCATGTTATACCAGTTTACCTGTTATCTCGCCTCTCTATCTCTCTTTCCCACTTGAACTGTAAGTTTATATAGGGCAAGACATATACCTCATTCATTTTTGTATCTGTAGTGACTTGCATAGCCTCCAGCATGCTACATGAATTCAATATGTTCTTATTGAATGAATGAACAGTTGGTCTTACATAACAATTGAGACATTATTCCACTTTGTTTTTTAATAAATAAAATTTTAACCTTTCTTTTTCACTTTTACAAATTTTATTTCATAATTATCAATGTTTCTGTTTAAATTATATGCAATTATGTTTTAATTCATCTATCTTTATGTGGTTTTACATAATAATAGTCAATGTAATACTAAGACAAGCTAGAGGAACGTCTTTAAACTCTTAAAGTCTTACTTTACACGGACTTTTTTCACATTGATTTTTACACTGATTTTAGTTAAAATAATTTATTTTTACCTGATTTAATTTTTATACTGATTTTAGCTAAAATGGTTATTATGGTTATAAAATAATCAAAAATTAATACAAGAAGAGACCACTATATCCTTTCTCATCTATGTAACCAAATGAAGGCAAACACCTATTTTACTTCCAGTTATCTTACACTCCTAATAATATCTTTTGGTCAGTTGCTAAGCTTGTCCATGTTTTTCAACATTAAACAAAAGCCTTGGCACTTTAAAATTAGACCTGACTACACTCTGATTAAATATTTTTTCAAGTTCTGCAGGAGCCATACAATAGGAGCAGAGGTACGAATTTAGAAGCCGTGGGTCATGAATGAGTGTCAACAGAAATAGGGAGCAAATCCACAGAGGCAATTGTCCCCAGGATCTGCAGGAAAGCTGAATCCCTTCTCCAAATAATGACCCTGTGCGCTCTGGGGGATGATCTTTGCCATTCGCCAACTGTGTGAGCAATGGCACATGGCCAGGGGCTCCCACTGTGCTGATAGATTCTGAGAGGCAGTGTAAGGAGGAAAGAAAAGGGCAAGATCTGTGATGTTGGATCATCTGTTGTGCACATGAGCAGAAAAAACATAAACGTAATTGTTTCTTTTTTCAGACAGCTAGTTAGAGTCGATGCTGAGTACAGGGTTGGATTTTTTTTAAACATCTCATCCTGAAGCTAATGCCTAGAAAAGTATGAATTTAATAACAGAAGGCTGGTGCCAGACACAAAATCACATCAAAACACTTGGTGACTGGCCAACAAGCGGTGACTGCAGTGTGTTCATGTCTTTCAGAAGAGTATTATATTAAAAGAAACATGGTGGGCCTCTTCTGATGAGACCAAAGGTGGCATTTTTCCCCTCACGTACAGAACAGGAAAGGAAGACTATTTTGTTTCCTAATGAGGCTATGCCGGTGAATCTTCCTTTACTAAAGGGAAGCAATTTTAGTGGAATTGTTTATCTGGTAAAATATGTGCCAGTTTCATTTCACAGCTACATAAAGCATAAAAGTTAATAGCATGATGGGAAATACCATTAATGCAATTTTATTATTGTACATAATTTTATAAATTAAACTCCAATTACTTAGTAGTTTAGAGAAAATAGTGAATATACAGCAATATACAACTTGAGCTAAACAAACCCCCTGGAGGTTACACTAAAACTAAGTAAAGCAGACAGGATCAGACATCTAGAGAATAGTCAACATGATACAATAAACCTGACAGGATCAGACATCTAGAGAATAGTCAACATGATACAATAAACCTGACAGGATCAGACATCTAGAGAATAGTCAACATGATACAATAAACCTGAACCTGAAACCTACTTCCAAAACCAACTCAGTGTTCATCTCATGCAACCTCATGAATTTGGTTCAGTATAATATTAGACAGACAAATACCTTTTTTTTTTTTTTTTGAGATGAGTTGGGCTCTGTTGCCCAGGCTAGAGTGCAGTGGCGCGATCTCAGGTCAACACAACCTCTGCCTCCTGGGTTCAAGTGATTCTCCTGCCTTAGCCTCCCTAGTAGCTGGGACTACAGGCACATGCCACCACGCTCAGCTATGTTTTTGTTTTTGTTTTGTTTTTTTGCATTTTTAGTAGAAACGGGGTTTCACTGTGTTAGCCAGGATGGTCTCCATCTCCTGACCTCATAATCTGCCCTCCTCGGCCTCCCAAAGTGCTGGGATTACAGGTGTGAGCCACCTCACCTGGCCAGACAAATACTTCTTTATAGGGAACTATAGTTACACACTTCTTAGATACGGTTAATTATGTCCCTTATAGTTAGTTCTTTGTAAAATGGTAATCCAATTTGCAAATGATGGATATTAATTTTTCTCATAGCTCCTCTAATGCCTGGTTCACAAAATGTCCATCTCGAGTAAAGCTCCTTGTAAAGAGTTACCTGATTACCCCAGCTGAAAGCACGCTTTCTGTTTTAAGTATAGAGGGTGTCTTGCTTCTGCTTCCCTCTGGCACTCTTCATTGTTCTATCTCCTATTAGGTGTTATTGATTTAATGTTTTTCCTCCCTTGCTAGAACATCAGCATCCATCATTCCTAATTCATCACTCACTTAATAATGAACATAGAGACCATCAACACTGGAACAAGAAGGAATGCCATTCTTCTTTGCATCCCACCTTTGCACTGATTACACAAGAGGGAATAGACTCTAGCTGGCTTTGGTCTTCTTACAGAATTATACACTGGTGCTCATTTAGGTCGTGCTTGTATATGCCTAGATCTGTGCCAATCTCATAGAAAATGTACCGTGTAATTTCCCTGCTCAAAACTTTCCAATGGCTTCTCATTACACCAAAAACACAATGTGAATCTCCTTACCTTTCCTTTCACAATAGATTGTGCATGCTCTGGTCTCTGAGGTTCCTTTTCTACACGCCCCAATCACTTTCTCATCCCTTGCTATGTTGCAACCATGTTAGCTGACACATTGCTCTTCTAAATGGTTGTGTTTGTCCCCACTTCAGAATCATTTGCTGTTTCTCTGCATGTGACACCCTCCTCCAGATGTTTACATGCTGCTGCTGGTTTTTCCTCATCCTTGTTGGTCTCTACCCAAATGTCACTTCTAGCAGAGGCCTTCTGTTGATACTCTATTAAATCCCTGCTTTACAATTTCTACCTGTAAACCTGCTTTATTTTCTCAGCACACTCATTTAATTATGTTATTTATTTATTTATTTGATCACGCTGTTGCAGTTAACAAAAGGAGAGAGAAATTGTTTTATTCACCTCTGTATCCCAGTGCATGAAATGGTGCCTAGCACATGGAAGTCTCTCATTCTATTAACCTATCTTTACAATAGATTAATAAATGAATGAATGAACATCAGATTATTTTAAGCATCAAAACTTATTATTGAAACAACAAAATCAGTGTGAATTAGCAACCCAACAATTAGAGGTCCCAAGTTGTGTCCCATGACAACGCTTAACATGTTTGTATTTTTTGCTAAACTGGTTGCAGTTGCTCTCTTAAAGTTTCAGCTCCATTATTGGATGATCAAAATCATGAGAACTGTATTAAAGGAGAAATTGTGCTACATGCTAAGGAATTTAGTATTAAAATTTGGCCACCAAGTATCTAGGATTATAGATTAAAAAAAAACAACCCTTTTCTCGAGAGATACTCAAAAAATATCTCTAGCAGAATTAGCTCACGGTTGATTCAAGATTACAATATTGTTTTCAGTTCTGAAGACATACAGGCTTCTGGGAGTCTCTTTAGGTTTCGAATACCAGGAAGGAAAATTGAGGTTGTAAATGGTCAGGTTGTTAATGGTCTAAATACCCTATACTTCAACTGCTTCTTACACCATAAAGTAGAACATGCATTAACCTCATTTAAAGGTTGTCATTCAATTATGTATACTTTTAACTTTATTACTTTGAATTTTAGGACCTTTAATTTTCTTTTTTGCACTTTCTGGTTTTTATTGTATCTGAAAGTATCACACATGATAGTACGCCATTCTTCCAGGATGACGGCCCTGACACTTATTCTATGCTTATGACATCTTATGCTTGTGATGAGTCTCAGACAATGTGTCACTGATAATTTAAGATTGGATAGAGAATCTCTGAGGGAAGTAAGGGAGGACTACCTTAGTCACCCATCTTATAAAGCAAATTTGAGAAATTTACCCAAAGTAGATTGTGCTCAATCTCACATAAACACAGTTATTCTAGTTTGTACCTACTTTGTTATTTCATATTTAGATCATCACATTTATAGACATACAAAACAAAATTGTGTATCTAAGCTTGCATGGCTTCCTGGCTATCTCATAAGGAAACAAGATTTGATCTCTCAGAACAATTGAATACACTTGAGAAGAACCCCCACCTGTCTTTAAATAGTGTATCATCAATCCCTTTCCTACGAAGCAGATCTTGTGGGCCATAGGGTGTGTCTTTGCATTTAGAGTCTGTGTCACAGAGTAGGGTCTGCAGGAACGGGAAGAATCCAGTACTAGGAAGGTTTCGAGGTGCGAGGTAACCTAAAATTAAAAAAACAATTGTTACATCACTATGGCATATTTGTTTGAAAAAGAACATAAATGCAGTAACTCCACTTTGTGAAGTTATCTCCTGGATTACCGCTGTCCGGGTCCCCCAACCAAGCCCCAACTCTGCAATTAACATTCACCACTGAGTAGGAGCAATCTAGGAGGGTATTATGTTTAACTTCCTTTTTTTAGATTTGCTAATATGTATAAAAATACTTAAAAATGCCTGGTTGCCCATGAATACCTTTCTGAGATTTATTCTAAGGAAATACTTACAGGTAATTGTAAGAATGTTTACCAGAATGTTTTAAAATAAATCACAGTGTATCAACATGATAAAACATAATGCAGCCAATACAAATTTTATCAATTAATACAAAAAGTGTTTACAACACATTGTTAGTTTAAAAGAACAGATCAGAGGACAGTATGCACAGAAAAATCCTAATCTTTTAAAATACACACACATGCACACACTAAAAAAATCCAAAAGACTGTATCACCAAAACTTGATGGCTTTTTTCCTGGGTAGTGTATATCATTTTATTTTCTTCCTTTTGACTGTATATGAACTATGTTTTATCACAATGTACATATCTTCTTTTGTAATCAAAGTAGGTATAAATGCAGCCATTCTTCCAAAAACCAGGAACTATTTTTGGTTTCTTTAAAATTTAACATTTTAATTATCCTATATACACAACTTCTTTTTCCTATTTAAATACCAATAGTGAATGGTGTGAATGAAAATGCAAATTTTCTTCAAAATTAAAGTCATAGAAAACAGTAATTTTAATAGTAAGAGGTTTTGTAAACGTTAACATTTGCTTTATAAAATATGATGATGGAATACACACATGAGTCATGACAATAGGCAAGCTGTGAAATACACATCTTTTCACAATTAGGTTTGCTGTTAAAACACTAGATTTTTCCCTTTAGGGGAATATGCAGACAATGAACTTTCAAAAAAGGCAAGTTTAGGAACTATAAGGAAAATTAAGGCTGATTAAGCAAAACCTTAATCTCCTCATGGATGTGTTTAAAGAAAAAGAGTACAGGGCTGTTTTCATTTTAAAGAGGAAAGGAGAAAAGTAAAAAAAAAGAGAGAGAGAATGGTAAGAGCAATATGGCCGTGCATTGATCTACCAACACAAAGAATAAATATGTATTTGATTCCAGTAACTTAAATATAGAGCCTGTGTAACCAAAGAGCTGGGGGAAAAAATAAAGAAGAGAAAATATGAAAGCTGGCCAGAAGAAAAGCAAAGAGAGAAAAACGGTGATTGGAGAATGCTATACTGTTGGCCTTAAAGATGGCGGAAAACGCTGAAAGCCAAGGAAAGGGGGGAGCCTCTAGAACTTCTAAGTAAGTAGGAGAATCAAGAAGACAGCTTTTCCTCTAGAGGCTCCAGAAGGAATGCAACCCTGCTGACACCTTGGATTTTAGGTCGCTGAGATCAAATTCTGGACTTCTGACCTCCAGAACTGTAAAATAATATGTTTGTGTTGTTTCAAGATACTCAGTTTGGGGCAGTTTATCACAGTAACTACGTTGTTTTAAGACACTCAGTTTGGGATAATTCATCACAGTAACTATAGGAAAAATAGTTTGGAAATTAGTACCAGTATGAATGAAAGATCTGAAAACTCAAAAGAAATTGGAGAGAACTGAAGCCTACCAAACTATTCACTAGTTCCTTCCATGTGTACCCTCTTTGACTCCAGAGAGACTGGTGCCTTTCCGAATGTTAACCCTAAGTGAAAACTGCAGTGAACCAACAATAATTTCCCATCAATGTTTTCATCATAGTGCAATTCCTTGAATAAAATAGAGAGTAGCTGCTAAACTGTTTGTTAGCTTTTCATGTCATCCCTCTGATGCAAAATTTTACCACAGTGAACTGCATATGGCAAGACCTTTAAAAGTCCACAGTGGAAGTTCACCATTCATGGTAACCCACTCTGGTACACAGATCTCAGCTGTAACCTCTCACTCAAGGTGTAGGGCTGCAGATGGGCTGACTTTTCCTCTCTCACAAACACATGCAGTGGCTAATTTGAATGGAACATAGATGGAAGGGAAATAGAGACAGATGACCAGATGACCCCTCTCTCTATGGCACTTATCAGCGTGATGATGTGGCTGAGTCAAGCAGTACTGAAAAAATCAGACACTCCAGAAATGCCATGTTGCAATACAAAGAGGGAAAGAAGGAAAAAGATGTCATGGAAAGAAGAGCTCTCACTGACTTCCAAATTTACCTTTCCTGGCATTCATTATAAATTGCAAATGATTTGAGAGGAATTTGAAGGAATTTAACCCACAATCCTCTTTGGATGATATCTACAGAGGAAAAGCCTAATTTATTGGAAAATTCATCAAAGAGTTTCTTTAAAATTAAACTCCCATGGTGTTGAAAGTATACAGTCTATGCTTTGCACAGTTTTTTGATAATGAATAATTAATGTTTACATGGGATCATGCAAATGAGGAATGGATTCAGGCATGCACAATTCAGTTAACAGAGTACCAAGCACAGCACGGATGGCCTGCATTATTCGTTTTACCATAATCTTTTAATCCAGGCCTATACCCTCAACAGCGTGAGGGTGCCTGTTGCAACAACAGTAACAGTGATGTATTAAGTATCTACTGTATCCCACATACTATGCTAGGCATGTAACATGTATTTACATTATTCATCCTTCCTTGACATCTATAATACATTTTTTCATATGCATCAACTTTTCACAAATCTGGAAATCCTCTAGATCTAATATCTGAATTAAATAGAATTAAATTTACTGTAGCTTTCCTGTAAAAAAAATAGTATTTTTCCATTCTCTTCCCATCTCAGTTATATATACAAATAAAAAGAGCAATGGTGGAATCAAACTGTTATATGTTTGAAAAAGCTGCTAATTTTAACTTCAGCCCATTCTATCCTTGAAGGTGTTTCTGGCACTTTCAGGTTCTGAAATTAATTCCCCTTTAAGTTCTCCAATGCTAGGATAAAGAAAAGAAAAAAAGAGAATCTTCTCTCTTTCACAAAATTTCCAAAGAGCAAGCGTAGGAATTGCAAAATTAATGCTAACAATTGAGTGTCTACGTTCCCAGCCAAAGCACAAATTTAAGCACACAACTAAAGGAAGATCATGACTGAAAACGATGGAGCCCCATACAGGTAAAAAGAAAACAACAACAACAACAGATGTCAGGGTTTTGAGATGCAGTATTTAAGCAGGATAAAGTCCTTGGTTTGATGATTCCCAAAGGTCTCATCCCAGGACAACATTTATGCCCATCTCCAGGAGAAAAGCTAATGAGGAACCTGACAATTTCATAGGGTCAGATTCAGACGTCAGTATCATCTGGGAGTGCGGTGAGGTACATGCTGCTTAGCAAACTCCTAAGCTGCTTATGGCTTCGTTTCTCAGAGGCCCCAGGTAAAGGCAGTGAGCCGCCAGCCACCTATGGGTGGGAGAGGTCATTCTCATTGGATAGAGTCTACGCATCATAACATTGACATGGTCCATGTTATTTCAAGGAGTTGAATCAAACCAAACTGTAAAACAATTTTGGAAACAAACCACCAATTAACTCAGCTTTAAAGTAAATCAGATGCATTTTTCATTGCTATAAAAATGAAACTAGAATTATAAAAATAATCAGTTCTAAGAATTTTTTTAAAGGTATGCTTTGTAAACAATTGTGATTTCAATGGATACATGTAATGTTTACCTCAAAGAGGATCAATTTTGATTTCCCTTTCCTTTCCTCACAAAAGCCTCCGTTCCGAACACTGCTAGTGGGACATAATGATCAGAGCGATGGTTCTCCAAGTTTGATCCTTGGACCCACAACATCAGTGTCACCTGGGAACTTATGAGAAATAAAAATTTCAGATCCCATCCCAGATCTCCTTAGAAACTCTGGGGGTGGGGTTCATCAATCTGTGTTTTAATAAGCTCTCTAGGTAATTCTGATGCACAGTGAAGTTTGGGAACCACTAGATTAGACGGCAAAGATTTCATGAGAATCAGACAGTAAATATTTTAAGCTTGTGAACCATACTGTTTCCATCACAATTATTGAATTTTGCAATTACAGTATGAAAGCAGCCACAGACAATGGGTGCCTCTATGAGCCTGGTTATATTTCCAATAAAACTTTATTTACAAAAACAGGTACTAGGCTGGAATGGGCTCATGAGCTGTAGTTTGCTGACCCCTGGGAGGATAGCCTATCTTACACTCATCTTCCTCCTTCTCCTGCTTTATTCATTTCCCGTTTTCACCTTCTCCCCCATCCTTCTTTTCCTCCTCCTTCACTGCATCTAATGGACTTAATTCATTTTCCTCTATTTCTTAATGTTTTCTTCTTTCCCTTTCACTCGCTACTTCCTCTTTTCATTCAATTTCCAATTCTTCTTTTCCCTTTTTTCCCTCCTGCTGCTCCCTTTCCTGCCTCCTCCCCTCTCTGCATTCATTGATGCAGCCGAGAATGCAGTTGTCTCTCAACCTCTTCCTTTACTTTTTCTCCTTCACCACCATAGAAGAATTTTGACTCACTTCTGTAATAAATTCAGAAGCATGTTGCTCATTGGCACTGTCTAGAGAAGTGTTATTTTCTGTTTATTTTATTATTGCAGAAAGCAATGTCACAGTCTTTTCAGGAATGAAGCTACTTCCACTTGAAATCATTAGGCTCCAGAAATATTCCGTAGGCTGCCTTGGTGACATTTGTGGATATTACAGTAATGGTAAAATCAGAGACTCTCCACTGTTTCATTATGTTTTTCCCAAAACTGGTCAGAACACAACCTAGTTGGTATTTTTCTGTTTCCAGGTGAAAGGAACTTAGTTTTTACCCCAGTGAAGAATAGAATGATACCTTTTAAAAGGAAAATTCTGACTTTTCAAAGAATAAGGAGTTACTCATTTGAGGGCGTTATATCTTCCTTACTTTTTGGATGCAGGATCACATTGGCAGAATAAGTGTCAGACCTTCTGATCATGTAAAAAATGTCTCCTTGTCAAGCACCACAACAGGGATTTAACACCATAACAAGAGTACAAAATACAACACGCACACGCAAAACATCACCTGCAGTACAAAATACAACACGCACACCCAAAGCATCACCTGCAGTACAAAATACAACAAGCACACCCAAAACATCACCTGCAAATGATCAAATATGAATTTTAAAAATACAGGAAAGGAAATTAATCTTAGAAGTATATTTGCAATAATTTATTAAAGTTTTTAAATATCTTCTTGTAGTTTTCAAGCACATTTTATTCTCAATTACATTTTAAAAAACAATTTAAATTAGAAATGGTATGAACTTGGCCTTTCAAAATAGTTCATTACATTATGTCAGGAACCTGTAGATCTGTTCCTGTTCTCCTTCACGTGCACCTTTCACTTGAAGGATCAGTGTATTTACTCAGGGGAGGTGCCCTGTCCACCACCCACCACTAGATAAAATCAAATACACCAGCTCTTCCTGATTCCAGTCCCTCAGAATGAGGGCTGCTACACCTATATGCCCTAGAGTGACTTCAGCCTAGGGCTGAAAACCAACATGACTTTGAACCTATCAATAGAGACTCTAACCTAGTAAAATTACATCTTTTTAAGAGATTGGATAAAAAATAAGCTATTTAGAAGCTTTTCTAGTTCTTAGCACAATGCTTCACACATTGTAAACAATTATTAAATACATAAATAAATGCATGACTATAGAATGCTCTGTGGGACTCCCAGGAAGACTGCATGACTTAAGACTCAATATACTCTGTATGTTTATCATTTGTAGGACAAAGATTCAAATTTTATGTCAATGTTATAGTAAGGTCAATGGATAATATTACATGATATTTACATGCCTTGTAAAACAGATAGATTTAATTGATTACTAAAATCAATAATATCTATTGTTGTAGGGCCTTTAGGTGTTGGTTTTTCTGAAAATCCAACTAATACACATTGACACCCATAAATGTCAACCACTGGATTTATTATTCACAAAGTGAATCCATTCACCATCTATTCAGTAAATATTTACTGGACAGTATTGTGTGCTTGGCACCAAGACGGTGTTAAGTAGGGTTCATCCTTCTATTTTATAAAAAATTGTTCATCTTAACATTTAAAAAATATTACTCTAGGTTATTATGGAAAGAGTGAAAAAGGAAGAGTGCGGGTGAATCTGGTTTTCAAGCTCATCACACTTTTATTAAATAAAATGCATATAGAAATCATTTGTTTTCCTGAACTGCCAGAAATATTGTGTATTAAAAAGTGTATATTTGAAAACAAACAGAAAATGTTGGTTAAAAAAATAAACCTTCAGCTGGGAGCAGTGGCTCACACCTACACTCTCAGCACTTTGGGATGCCAAGACAGGTGGATTGCTTAAGCCCAGGGTTTCCAGACAAAGCCTGGGCAACACGGCAAAACCCTGTTGCTATAAAAAATCCACACATAAAAGAACCACAGACTATTTCGGCATGGTGGCATGTGACTGTAGTCCCTCATTCTCCAGAAGCTGAGGTAGAAGGATCGCTCGAGCCCAGGAGTTCAAGGCTGCAGTTAGCCATGATCATACCGCAACACTCCAGCTTGGGCAACACAGTGAGATCCCGTCTCAAATAAAATAAAATAAAAATGAATAGATAAACCTTCATGGTTTTGAAGGAATTTAACATAAGATCATTTCATACGAGATCCATGACAAATCTGTAAGATAGGCAGGGTGAGTGTTTATGCCCATTTTGTAGATAACCTCAGAGAAATCAAGCAATTTGGTCAAAGTCCAAATGAATAACAAATAAACATGAATGATAAAATGCCAGAGATGGATCTAGAACCTGATGATAGATGACAGCAATAGAAACAACATGTTTAGCTAAGCTTCAGTATCTTGGAGGAAAGAGACTGAGAATTTGAAAAACAGGTACACTTCTGGTTTTGCTGTTGAATCACTGAATCACCAGGGGGTAAATTAACCTAGGACTCTATTTCCACATCTCACAAATTGAAGATAATAGGTCTTGCCATCTCACAGGGCACAGGGAAGATTAATTAGACAATGCTTGTGTAAGGTACTATGAGCATTGAAGTCACAAGGCCCCATGGAACTATGAGTTACCATTGCTCATCGGGCCCCTATTGCATCATTCTTCTTATTTTGTACTTGCTGGCTGTGGCTTCTCTGCTTGACCTGGTCTCCCAGCTCATATCTTGAGCTACTGAATGGTTTGGAGTGTTGCATGATGTATTTCTCTTCCTAGTAATTCATAATATGTACCTGTATCAACTGGTGTAGTGTTTAAATTGCTGTGTGCTCAGTGGGTGTGGTGCCATGACACATTCTCACTCCTTCTCCCCAGGCAAGTCTTGCTTCATTGCACAGATGCTTTTCCAAGTTCAAATCCATTGGCAAAAAGGTAGACTTTAGGTGGCGATGAGGGCTGAGGCAAGATGCCTAATATGAAAGCAGTGATTAAGGAGGTCCTGTGCCCTAAAGGTTGTTACCTGAATGTGTTCAATGGCTACAGCCACAAGGAACAAGAACAAACCTTGGGTCGCTTGGGTTGGTGTCCTACAATGATCTTTCCCACATCCCCTGCATTCCTCATAGCTGCTGCCAAGTACCACAGCCAGACAGATTTTGAAAGGTACAAAAAGCGTCCCTAGGTCCCTATGGACATTTTTTGTATCTTGAAACTCTGGCTATGAAACTATAGGCAAGAAGAATTGGGGAAAGATCTCTGCCTCCTTTATGTCTCTGGTTTACTGCTATTATTATTTTTTAAGAGAAGCTGAGATTTTAAAAGGCAGTCTGGACTCCGGACCTTGCTGTCTCTTTGGATGTTATTTCTTTGACCCTTAAATGTACACTTGAACTGATGGTTAGCCCAGAGGACTGCAAACCCACCTTCCTGCACGTCCAGACCAAAATGTAGCTCCTTTTTTCCTGAATGTTAAGGAGATCCTGCTGGGTGATGGGTTCCAAAGATCGTGGCCTGGTCTACTTAATTTTTAAACAAAATGTTTTGATTCAAGGCTGGGAGGAGATATAACAGTAACAAATACACAGCAGATAATAAACTTCCTTGTGGACTGAATCTGGGGAAGTATTAAAAAAAATCTTACTCATACTTCCAAAATATTTCCACTTAACAAGGAATATTGAGTTCTATGGCTCATCTGGGGCGAGCAGGGTTTATTAGTCTTGTGAAATAAGCCTTATAGTAACTGACATTTCACTTTTCTGAAATTTGTCTTTTAGAAACAAAGATTCACAACTGCATTTAAAAAAATCTCCCTGCTATGGCCATTTGCAAATAGAATCCTGGCAACTATTTTTTCACCTCTAAATTTAAAGACCCTTAGAATCTAATTTTCTTATAGGACATTATCCCTCTCAAATTTAGCCTTTAATTCTCCCTAGATGCAGCTAACCAGGAAAATGTTTTTTAGCCTCTGGGTAGGCTGAATTAAGCTGGGTATGCATACACTGAGTATGACTGCGCTGATTGGTCATACCAGAAAGACCTGGGTGCCGGTAGGTTAAGAGGCACTATGCAGAACCCCATCAGTTGCAGCCCCTCCTCTGAGATATAGATCCAGCAACACCAGCTAGCATCCAGGAAAGGAGGGTACCCTGGAGGAATGGTACACTGGAAGAGTGGCACTTCCTGCAGCACCACGGCCTCTGTTCCGGCTGTGGAGGAAAATGCTGTGCTGATAGCTAACTGTGCTGCAGATCACTCAGGCATCTAGGAGTTAACTCACAAAGCCTGCACTGAGAGAACGAGTTGAGGATTTAATTCCTCTCCTGTTACTATGATCTCCAATGTGATGCTGGGGTTTGGAGGAACAGAGTGGGGAAGCATCACGGATTTCTCTAAACCAGATTCTGGGGCCAAATCAGTTTAGGAAACTCAACTCTATCTCCGCTTCTGGGAAAGCCAGAATATACTTGTGCATTAAAGACTATGAAAAGTTTTTCAGTAAAAAACCTGAATAACTTTGGTTAGTTCCAGATTTCCATGATCTGATGGCAGAACCTGTTTACTTTTCCTTCTGTCAATTTTTCTTCCTGTTTTTAGGGTAGCATTGGATAATATCCTGGGAATGAATATTCCATAAGGCACGCTTTGGAAAACAGTGCCTTAATCCATGATCTCACATATTCCAAGCTGAAGAGATGCCTGGAATTGAAAAATTATTGTTTTTCCTCCCACAGGAAGAAACTTCCTACATAAGAAAATGTTTTGGTTTCAAGTCTTGATGTACTAAAACTTATTTGTAAACTGTCGTCTTACTAGTAGAGCTTAAAGATGGTAATTCAGCCAGCACCTTAGTGTTTGTACATTACTATTTGTGTGAGTCCCTCGGCAAAACCCATCTCAGATATTGCCGGGAGGACAGAATTTCATTCTAGAGGGATTTGTGGAGGCTTATTAAAGTACACACTCTATAATGGGAAAAAATAATGAGGGACTCAGAATGAGAGTAAACAAGGGTAGAAAAAAATAAAGCCAATACAATAATATGGGCTAGAGGTCTGTATGTTGATAGAGATTGGCCACAAATTTGGATCTGGGTATCCTAAACAACTCAAGGAAATACAGAAATGTGATCATTTACCCAGTTCACAGTGTCCATAAAATAAATAAATAAATAAATAAATAAATAATAAATAGGCTGGGCACAGTGGCTTATGCCTGTAATCCCAGCACTTTGGGAGGCTGAGGTGGGTGGATCATGAGATCAGGAGATCGAGATTATTCTGGCCAACATGGTGAGACCCTGTCTCTACTAAAAATACAAAAATTAGCTGGGCGTGGTGGTGCACACCTGTAGTCCCAGCTATTTGGGAGGTTGAGGCAGGAGAATCACTTGAACCCAGGAGGTGGAGGTTGCTGTGAGCTGAGATCACACCACTGCACTCCAGCCTGGTGACAGAGAGGGACTCCATCTCAAAAATAAAGTAAAATAAAAATAAATAAGTAAATGTACTTGGAGAGATACAGCTTTTACTATACAGAGAGAAATCACACTTGTCAGGCACTAAGGGCTTCACTTTAGTGAATCAAATGTCGGAGTGTACTAACCCCTCTACCCAGTATGGGAGCATCAGTGAAAGTGTCACATTCAAGAACAGAAAATCAAACACCACATGTTCTCACTCGTAGGCAGGTGTTTAACAATGAGAACACATGGACACAGGGAGGGGAGCATCACACACTGGGGTCTGTGGGAGGGATCTTGGGGAGGGACAGCAGGGGGTAGGGAGTTGGGGAGGGATAACATAGGGAGAAATGCCAGATATAGGTGATGGGGAGGAAGGCAGCAAACCACATTGCCATGTATGTACCTATGCAACAACCTTGCATGTTCTTCACATGCACCCCAAAACCTATATATATATATATATATGAAAAACAAAGTGTCATATTATTACAGTGGCCAATCCTTAGTGAGAGGGAGATGGAGGTGTTTGCCACCAGCAGGCAAAGAGGAGGGAAAATTGAGTAATGTTCTTCCTTTGCCACTTCTAAAGGGGAGCATCCATCCATCACAACTGTTACAAGTAGAAAAATCCCCTATAAAAGGAGATGAGCATACTTAAGTATTAAGCACTTAAAATGAAGATTATGTTTGGAAATTAAAATGTGATTTTGATAACCCATTAAAAGTAATAAAATGGAGAAAAAAATTAGTAATTACCCCAATAGAGGTATGTTACTAATGACTTCTTTTCATTTGGAAATCTGACTCAGTTATTATCACAGTGAATTTTGTGTGCTATGGTGTAAAACTAAAAGCCAATGAAATGTATTGCTGGGATCATTATACAGAAAAAAAATAGACCACATCAAGCAGAAGCTTAGTAACTTCTTTAATGCAACAGATGGTCTATTCACTTGGGAGCCTTGAAGTCTGGTTGCAGATCCTATCACTCCTTAACAGTTTGTGTAATATTTAGGTCTTTGGTATTCATATTCCATCTATTTACAAATGAGACTTGTGACAACCCACTAGTGGAAAATGTGTGTCACAACCTTTTCTTTCTAGCAGCAGGGCTGACAGGTAGCAACCCCATCTTCTTGTCAGACTTGACTTTTTTCCTAAACCAAAGATTTCCTTACCAAGACCTCTGCCAATCGCAAAGAGACAATTTATGTGACCCATGGCTTGCTTTGTAACCCATAACATATTACTGGCCCTCTCCCTGCCTCTTTGCAGATCCATTTTCATCAAAGGCACTGTCTCATTCAGGGGAAAAACAGCAGAGAAAAGTTCCCTGGTGGTATGTTCCCAAGTTGTACAGTTAAAATTTATCATTAAAAATATTTTAACGTAACAATTAGTATTTCTGTTTTTTTTTAAGAAAAAGTTCTTTTTTTCTGAAAACAGTTCAGAAAAATACATATGAAAACCAAGAGATTCTGTTTGACATCTATCAGATTGGCAAAAGTTTAAAACACCAGTGTTGAGAGGATATGGAGCAATGGAAACTCTTATTCAATGGTGGGGAAAGTAACTTGGTAAAGCTAGTATGGAAAGCATTTGGACATATTTGACAAAGTTTAAAATATGCCTAAGTGGCCAGGCGCAGTGGCTCATGCCTGTAATCCCACACTTTGAGAGACCAAGGCAGGCGGATCACAAGGTCAGGAGATCAAGACCATCCTGGCCAACATGGTAAAACCCTGTCTCTACTAAAAATACAAATATTAGGTGGGTATGGTGGCATGTGTTTGTAATCCCAGCTACTCAGGAGGCTGAAGCAGGAGAATTGCTTGAACCAGGGAGTGGGGGTTTGCAGTGGGCTGAGATGGTGCCACTGCACTCCAGCCTGGTGACAGAGCAAGACTCCATATCAAAAGAAAAGTGCCTAAGTCTAGGTAGGCACTCTAGAAACACACACACATGTGCGAAAGGAGACATATAAAAGAATGTCCATTACAATGCATTGGTAATAAATTGAAAGTATTCATCAAAAGACCATGGACCAATAGATTGTGATATATTTACTCATGGAGTACATAGGTCAAAGTGAATAAACTCAAGCGGCTTAAATCAATGGAGATAAACTACCCAGTACAGTGCTGAGCAAAACATAATGCCAAGCCACAAAAGTATAATGCAAAATGATGTGTGAGTGGGATCCACTTACATAACATTTAGACACTTTCAAAATAATACTATGTGGTGTAGTCAAGTATATAAACATATAGTAAAAAATATAAAACAAGCATACGAATGTTACACACTGAATTAATGATAATGGTTCCCTTCAGGAATAGAAGGATGGAGTCAGGAAGGGAGGGAGAACATGGAAGCTGGTAGTTTTACACAGGGCCTCCATGGTACCTTTCATGTTTTATTTCCTTTAAATGATAGCACAAATAGATGCTGAAGCAAACATGACATCAAAATATTAGAGTTTGACAAAGTTAGGTAGTAGACACATGAAGGTCTGTTGTTTCTTTTTTTTTTTGAAGGTCTGTTATTTTTATGCTTGCCAATGTGTTTGAAATATTTCACGGTTTTCTTAATAGTGATGTGTTGGAATTGCATTGGACCATAACTAGAAGGTTTTAGTTACAAAGTACCAGAGAAGGCTCATCATGATGCAAGCTTGTAGGCAAGCCAGTTCAAGAATAGCTTTATAACAAAGCTCTCTGAGTTGATAAGTCCCACCCTTTGTTTTGGCCAATTTTGTGGGTAACTCATTGACCTAGGCTTTATTTTTTTATGCACTGTCCTCCTTGCCTTCTTTATTATGATATTAGCCAGAATCTCTCTTCCTGAGGGGTAGAGGTAAATCAGAGCTCATTAAATGCACAACTCCAGGCTGCTCCGTTATATATTACCTCCGTCTTCTCTCTCCACTGAGCATCATCTGCTATTGTGTTTACTCTATTACCGAGCTTAATTAAGTCCTTCAAGAGTTTCTCATAATCCTTCAAACTTCTGGTTGCTGGCAAATATGTGCCATTTATTTGTATTGCTTCTGAATTATTAACAAATATGTTTTTAAATTGTCTCTAGGTTTCCAAAAGTCAACTCACTGTTCAATGAATGCTATGGTCTCATTTTGCATATTTGCCCATCTCAGCTGGTTTTTTGGAAGCCTTCTGAGATCAGACCTTTTATCTATTATTAAATTATGCCTCAAATTACTTAATGCAACAGTTGCTCATAGCCTTGTGAGAGGATCACACACAAAAAAATGTAAAGCACTAGCTTTTCCTATCCACAAATATTCAGTCAATCCTTTCAAGGAATTTCCACAGATTAGAAAGATACAACCTAATTTATTAAAACGATTCCACATTCACTGCCTGTACAGTCATTGCTTTCTCCTGTGAAAGGAAACATTTCCTTAACTCCTGATGTGAATTCCCAAGATCTCTCTTCTCACATTTTTAAAAAAACAGCTTAGCCATTAGCCAGATGGCAGCTCTTTAAAGATACTCTCACAATTAATAGTAAATGATACCGCTTTATTAGTGGTTCAGTCTTGTTCTACAGTTTCTTAAGATTTTTAAAAGTGGTAGCCAGGGGAAACAATAGCATCATTCCCCGGACTCCTACAGCTTTCATTGGCCAACTCAGAAAGTAACTTGACATCATGTGGCTCCGTGTTTAGCCTTTGTCTTCCTTGAGAGAATACCAATCTAATAGTTCCATATGATTTTACTGTATGGATGCTATCATAGAGTTCTTGTTACTCTTTAGCATTTTGGGTAATGTTGCCTTCAAATTCATTTTGAATCTTAAAAGTCTCAGTTCTTATGCAGTCCTAGCTGATAAGTATCCCCTTTGTTTATTCCTGGATGGATATTGATCCAATCTGTGTGTCTGCGCCCACAATGGAGCATCGTTATTCATCCGTTCAATCCAAACATGGCTATTGAACATCTTCCATGTCCATAAGTGGAGATGCTAGATGCTGTTGGTAGACAAGAGAACCATAACCATCTCTACCCTTAGAGAGAACAATGAGAAATAGGAAAAAACACAGGGTTCCTAGTGGAGCAAAACAAATCCTAGTCATCCCATCTTTATTTTGGGCCATTATACCTAAGAATTAGATCTAAATTAACACAATACCTTTCAGGCAATTCCTTCTCTTTTCCTATTTTAAAACTCCCAAGATTAGACTTCCCTAAGGCTACAATAAAATTAAATCCTACCCACAGTTCCAAAAATTAAAAAGAAAGTGGGATGTGAATCGGCGTGTGATCTAGGTAACATGGCATATTTTGCTTCTTCTTTCTTGTCCATTTTTATGCATATTTAGTCAACCTTCAGTAGCTCCTTCTGTGTCTCAAGCAAACAGATGCCTTTATTATTTTAGCCTAATTATATGAAGACAAACAGAAGGATGGAGAAAAGTCTTTAAGTACGTCATCTGCAGAGATAACAAATACTAAAAGTGCATCGCTCATACCATCTTTTCTTCCCAATTCAAGCTATAGAAAAGGTGAAAGATGCATGAAGTTGCTCTATGACACATGAGAAAGTCTTTCCATAGACAGTAGTGGATTTCTTTTTAGAAAAATGTGACTATGTGAAACAGAAGGATGAGAACTCGGAAGTCACGGTGCTTTGTTCCCTGGCTCTAAAACAGTAAGATGTGAGGGAAACTTACTAAACAGTCAGTATTCAATATCAACTCCTCAGTGCCTGCTGTGGAAAATATTGATGGATAAATAATAGAAGTAAAATGTGGAAGATATCTGAAAGCTGATCTCCAATTTTCAGATATCAGAATTGGTAGAGTTTTATCATTGATGGATTAGTATGCTTAAAGCAACAGTTAATCAGGGCAAATGTCATTAATGTCTCCCAGTTCAATTTTTTCTTTCCCTTGCCATTGCCCCTCTTGTTTTGTTTCACTCAGGTGAGCAAAATGAGCTGTCAGCTTTTGCTTGTTGCCCTAGACATTCACAGACCCCCCTGAGCATTGGACACTTAATTTTTTCTTTTGGTGAGGTCATACAGTTTTTGATCATGTATTACTTAATAAAATGTTTAGGGAAATAAATGAACAGAAGCTTTAAATTCCATGCAAATGGCTTCAACATTAAGACAGTCTGATGAAATCAAATACAACACAGAAAGCTGAAAAGAAATTAAATTTAGACATATCAATAGGATTAATATCAAAATATTGGTTGGGGATAGACAGACTAATGACTACCATTTATTCCTAATATGTTTCCCTATATGTGACATATATCTTTAATTCTGATAACAACTGTGCTAGTTGGGGATTTTCTTTCTGCTATTTATGGTAATTAGAGGAATCCCACGTGTAAGTGAAAAACTTTTCATCTTTAGTCCTTCATAACTTTAACGTGCTTACTTAAAATTTTCCTAAAAATATAAAGTGATGAATTCCCTGAGCTAAAAGGTCAGGTGCAGTGGCTCATGCCTGTAATCCCAGAACTTTGGAATGCCAAGGCAGGCGGATCACTTGAGGCCAGGAGTTTGAGACCAGTCTGGGTAACATAGTGAGATGTTGTCTCTACTAAAAATACAAAAAATTAGCTGGACATGGTGGTACATGCCTGGAGTCCCAGGTACTCAGGAAGCTGAGGCATGACAATTGTTTGTACCCAGGAGGTAGAGGTTGCAGCGAGCTGAGATCGTGCCATTGTATTCCAGTCTGGGCAACAGAGCAAGACTCGGTCTCAAAAAACAAACCAAAGATGCAACTGAGTCAGCAATTTGTCATAGGATTTATCATAGAACTAAGACATATTCTTACTTAAATTTGAAAATGCTTTAACTACATACATTTATAAATCTAAGAAACAATCAGCCTAGTCTGTTTAAGAGTGAAAAATCACTTATTTACACATTTTATAGGCTAGAAAAGGAAGATACCGTAAGAGTAAATGATACACCAGAGGCAGCCCAGTCAGCAGCCATAAATAACACCCACTTTTTGTCACATGGAGTGGGCCGCTCCATTGGGAAGTCAAGATCGTATCTTAAGTGCTGTATTCCACTCGATGCTCCATTTTCTTGCTTGCTGTAGTAACTGTGGTTTCATGCAGAGAGTACTAGAACTACCAGGTAATCTTTGAAAAATGTTCTAAGTCTCTCTTTCCTCCCCCTCAGAACCACATTATTTTAAATCTTTTCTCAACCAGTGCTGGAAAATTCTCCTATTAGTTGACAAAGAAGTTGAAAGCACTTGGTTTACTATTAATTTTTGCTTCCTATATTAATAGTTTTATGATGCCAGTTTCTGGCCAGGGAAGACAAGTATCAATTACCCTCAGTTTCATGTTGTGCACATTTGCATTCAAAAGCTTCAGTTAAAGTTTATCTTAATTGATTCTCTTTAGTTTGTTTGTCTTCACTTCTTAACAAGCAAAGAGGCTGGGCATGGCGGCTCATGCCAGTAATCTTGGCACTTTGAGAGGCCGAGGCAGGTGGATTACCTGAGGTCAGGAGTTCGAGACTAGCCTGGCCAAGATGTTAAAACCCTGTCACTACTAAAAACACAAAAATTAGCCAGACATGGTGATGCACACCTGTGGTCCCAGCTACTCAGGGAGCTGAGGCAAGAGAATTGCTTGAACTTGGGAGGCAGAGGTACAGTGAGCTGAGATTGTGCCACTGCACTCCAGCCTGGGCAACAGAGCAAGACTGTGTCTCAAAAAAAAAAAAAAAAAAAGCATAAAAACATGGAGGAAGGGATTTAGATCTAGTTTCTCCTCTAAATAAAGGTGATCAAAGTTTTACACTGCCCTTGGGATTATTTCTAGACATTGGAATGCTCTGATACAAACTACTTTGTAGTTCATTATCAAACTAACACATGAAAATATACATTTAGGATTGAGAGAGGACTCAAGATGGCGCTGTGAGAACAACCCAGGATTGGAGCTCACGTTGAATCCGCAAACGGTGAGTCAGAGCTGCATTTACAGACTGATCTTTGTTGCCCACAGAACGGGGAAACTCCCAAGTATAAAAAGACATGGGACACCAGGCAGTAGGTCTGCCTGGCGAAGCCGGCAGCCGGGGTGGTGGCGGCCGGCCCTACCCAGCAATCGCCACAGGGTGCGCATGTCCGGGTGCCCTGTTGAACCGGCAACCTGAGACTTGAGAGGGCTGGACTTGAGACTGAACGAGACTTGGACAGTAGCCCAGCCCAGGGGATTGCAGGGACAGATCATTTGGGATACCCAGTGGGACGAACAAAACCGTGATTTCAAACTATCCCGAGCAGATGGTCCGAGACGCTCTGTGGGGGAGGGGCGTCCACCACTACCAAGGCAACCCACCCCAACTGAGATACACGCCCACTGCTGACGCAGCCAGCCGTTGCCGAGGCAACCCGTCCCTACTGAGATACATGCCCACTGCTGACGCAGCCTGCCGTTGGCGAGGCAACACGCTACAACGAAGAGACTCCGCCACAGGGCATGGCGGAGACCACAGCAGAGCCTGCAGGAACAGGGCGAATCACACAACAGCAGGGCGGAGCCTCGGCAGCCAAACAGTGGCTAGTCTGCCTTCTAGCTGGGCAGGACACCTCATCGAACATCCAAAAATAAAGCCCAAACCCCTCAACACAGAGCATTTGAGAAAAAAAAAAAGGGTTTTTTAATGAGCTCTGTTGCAGCAGAATCAAACATAGCAGCCTAACAGCCCTGAATGAACAACAGAGCGCACAGCTCAGCAACTAAGCCCATATAAAGTACAAACTGTCTCCTCAAGCAGCTCCCTGACCCCTCTATATCCAAAAGACTGACATTAGGCAGGCATCATCCTGGGACAAAGATAGCAGAAAAAGAAACTGGTAGCATCCCTCACTGTGCCACAGCTGCTAGAGGTGCACCCCAGACAAGCAGGGTCTGGAGCAGACCTCAGCAGTCATACAGCAAAGGGGCTAGACTGGTAGAAGGAAAACCAAGCAACAGAAATACTTCATCATCAACATTCCGGGTGTCCACTCAGAGACCCAATCGAAAAGTCAGCAACTACGCAAACGACCAGCAGACAAATCCACAAAGATGGGAAGAAACCAGTGCAAAAAGGAGGAAAACACCCGAAACCAGAACACCTCGCCTCCTAGAAAGTACCAAAACTCCTCACCAGCAAGGGAACAAAGCTGGATGGAGAATGACTGTGACGAAATGACGGAATTAGACTTCAGAAGATGGATAATGAGAAACTTTTGTGAGCTAAAAGATCATGTGTTAAATCAATGCAAAGAAACTAAGAACCTTGAAAAAAGATTCGAGGAAATGATAACAAGAATGGATAACTTAGAGAGGAATATGAATGAATTAAAGGAGCCGAAAAACACAATACGAGAACTTCGCGAAGCAAACACAAGTTTCAATAGCCGAATTGACCAAGCAGAAGAGAGAATATCTGAAGTCGAAGACCAACTCAATGAAATAAAACGAGAAACCAAGATCAGAGAAAAAAGCGCAAAAAGGAATGAACAAAGTCTCCAAGAAATGTGGGACTATGTGAAAAGACCTAACCTATGTTTGATAGGTGTACCAGAAGGGGATGAAGAGAATGAATCCAAGCTGGAAAATACTCTTCAGGACATCATCCAGGAAAATTTCCCCCACCTAGCAAGACAGGCCAACACTCAATTGCAGGAAATACAGAGAACACCACAAAGATATTCCGCAAGAAGAGCAACCCCAAGGCACATAATCGTCAGATTCAACAGGGTTGAAATAAAGGAGAGAATACTAAGGGCAGCCAGAGAGAAAGGTCAGGTCACCCACAAAGGGAAGCCCATCAGACTCACAGCAGATCTCTCGGCAGAAACACTACAAGCCAGAAGAGAGTGGGGGCCAATATTCAACATTCTTAAAGAAAAGAACTTTCAACCCAGAATTTCATATCCAGCCAAACTGAGCTTCAGAAGTGAAGGAAAAATAAAATCCTTTGCGAACAAGCAAGTACTCAGAGATTTTGTCACCACCAGGCCTGCTTTACAAGAGCTCCTAAAAGAGGCACTACACATAGAAAGGATCAACCAGTACCAGCCATTCCAAAATCACACTAAAAGTTAAAGAGCTTCAACATAATGAAGAATCTACAACAACTAACAGGCAAAACAGCCACTTAGCATCAAAATGGCAGTATCAAATTCACACATAACAATATTAACCCTAAATGTAAATGGACTAAATGCACCAATCAAAAGACACAGACTGGCAAATTGGATAAAAAGCCAAAACCCATCAGTGTGCTGTATCCAGGAAACCCATCTCACATGCAAGGATACACAAAGGCTCAAAATAAAGGGATGGAGGAAGATTTACCAAGCTAATGGAAAGCAAAAAAAAGCAGGAGTTGCAATTCTCATCTCTGATAAAATAGACTTTAAAGCAACAAAGATCAAAAGAGACAAAGAAGGCCATTACATAATGGTAAAAGGATCGATACAACAAGAAGAGCTAACGATCCTAAACATATATGGACCCAACACAGGAGCACCCAGATACATAAGGCAAGTTCTTAATGACTTACAAAAGGACTTAGACTCCCACACAATAATAGTGGGAGACTTTAACACTCCACTGTCAATATTAGACAGATCAACCAGACAGAAAATCAACAAGGATACCCAGGGCTTGAACTCAGACCTGGAGCAAGCAAACCTGGTGGACATTTACAGAACTCTCCACCCCAAATCCACAGAATACACATTCTTCTCAGCACCACATCACACCTACTCTAAAATTGACCACATAATTGGAAGTAAAGCACTGCTCAACAAATGCAAAACAACTGAAATCATAACAAACAGCCTCTCAGACCATAGTGCAATCAAGTTAGAACTCAGAATTCAGAAACCGACCCAGAACCGCACAGCTTCATGGAAACTGAACAAATGGCTCTTGAATGTTGACTGGGTAAACAACGAAATGAAGGCAGAAATAAAGAAGTTCTTCGAAACCAATGAGAACGAAGACACAACGTGCCAGAACCTCTGGGACACATTTAAAGCAGTCTCTAGAGGAAAGTATATAGCAATAAGTGCCCATATGAGGAGAATGGAGAGATCCAAAATTGACACCCTATCGTCAAAATTGAAAGAGCTAGAGGAGCAAGATCAAAAAAACTCAAAACCCAGCAGAAGACAAGAAATAACTAAGATCAGAGCTGAGCTGAAGGAGAATGAGACACGAAAAACCCTTCAAAAAATCAATAAATCCAAGAGCTGGTTTTTTGAAAAGATCAACAAAATAGACAGACCACTAGCCAGATTGATTAAAAAGAAAAGAGAGAACAACCAAATAGATGCAATAAAAAATGATAAAGGGGAAATCACCACAGATTCCACAGAAATTCAAACCATCATCAGAGAATATTACAAACAACTCTATGCACATAAACTAGTAAACCTGGAAGAAATGGATAAATTCCTGGACTCCTGTGTCCTCCCAAGCCTAAACCAGGAGAAAGCTGAAACTACGAATAGACCAATAACAAGGTCTGAAGTTGAGGCAGCAATTAAGAGCCTACCACTCAAAAAAAGCCCAGGTCCAGACGGGTTCACAGCCGAATTCTACCAGACACACAAGGAGGAGCTGGTACCATTCCTTCTAAAACTATTTCAAACAATCCAAAAAGAGGGAATCCTTCCCAAATCATTTTATGAGACCAACATCATCCTGATACCAAAACCCAGCAGAGACCCAACGAGAAAAGAAAACTTCAGGCCAATATCCATGATGAACATAGATGCAAAAATCTTCAATAAAATATTGGCAAGCCGATCGCAACAGCAAATCAACAAACTTATTCATCATGATCAAGTAGGATTCATCCCAGGGATGCAAGGCTGGTTCAACATACACAAGTCTATCAACGTAATTCACCACATAAACAGAACCAAAAACAAAAACCACATGATTATCTCAATTGACGCAGAGAAGGCATTTGACAAAATTCAACAGCCCTTTATGCTAAAAACCTTCAATAAACTCGGTATCGATGGAACGTATCTCAAAGTAATAAAAGCTATTTATGACAAACCAACAGCCAATATCATACTGAATGGGCAAAAACTGGAAGCATTCCCTTTGAAATATGGCACTAGACAAGGATGCCCTCTCTCACCACTCCTATTCAATATAGTACTGGAAGTTCTAGCCAGAGCAATCAGGCAAGAAAAAGAAATAAAGGGTATTCAAATAGGAAAGGTGGAAGCCAAATTGTCTCTATTTGCAGATGACATGATAGTATACCTAGAAGACCCCATTGCCTCAGCCCAAAAACTCCTGAAACTGATAAGCAACTTCAGCAAAGTCTCAGGATATAAAATCAATGTGCAAAAATCACAAGCATTCGTCTACACCAATAACAGACTTAAAGAAAGCCAAATCAAGAGCGAACTGCCATTCGCAATTGCTACAAAAAGAATAAAATACCTTGGAATACAACTCATAAGGAACGTAAGGGACCTCTTCAAGGAGAACTACAAACCACTGCTCAACGAAATCAGAGAGGACACAAACAGATGGAGAAACATTCAATGTTCATGGTTAGGAAGAATTAACATCGTGAAAATGGCTATACTGCCCAAAGTAATTTACAGAATCAATGCTATCCCCATCAAGCTACCATTGACTTTCTTCACAGAACTGGAAAAAACCACCATGAACTTCATATGGAACCAAAAGAGAGCCCGCATAGCCAAGTCAATTCTAAGCAAAAAGAACACAGCGGGGGGCATCACACTACCGGATTTCAAACTATACTACAAGGCTACAGTAATCAAAACAGCATGGTACTGGTACCAAAACAGAGATATAGACCAATGGAACAAAACAGAGGCACCAGAGGCAACACAACATACATACAACTATACAATCTTTGATAAACCCGACAAAAACAAGCAATGGGGAAAGGATTCCATGTTTAACAAATGGTGGTGGGAAAACTGGCTAGCCATGTGCAGAAAGCAGAAACTGGACCCCTTCCTGACGCCTTACACTAAAATTAACTCCAGATGGATTAAAGACTTAAACATAAGACCTAAAACCATAAAAACCCTAGAAGGAAATCTAGGCAAAACCATCCAGGACATAGGAGTAGGCAAGAACTTCATGAACAAAACACCAAAAGCATTGGCAACAAAAGCCAAAATAGACAAATGGGACCTAATGAAACTTCACAGCTTCTGCACGGCAAAAGAAACAGTCACTAGAATGGATCGGCAACCAACAGAATGGGAAAACATTTTTGCAGTCTACCCATCTGACAAAGGGCTGATATCCAGAATTTACAAAGAACTCAAACAGATTTACAGGAAAAAAACAAACAAGCCCATTCAAAAGTGGGCAAAGGATATGAACAGATACTTTACGAAAGAAGACATATATGAAGCCAACAATCATATGAAAAAATGCTCATCGTCACTGGTCATCAGAGAGATGCAAATCAAAACCACATTGAGATACCATCTCACGCCAGTTAGAATGGCAATCATTAAAAAATCTGGAGACAACAGATGCTGGAGAGGATGTGGAGAAAAAGGAACACTTTTACACTGTTGGTGGGAGTGTAAATTAGTTCAACCATTGTGGAAGACAGTGTGGCGATTCCTCAAGGCCTTAGAAATAGAAATTCCATTTGACCCAGCAATCCCATTACTGGGTATATATCCAAAAGACTATAAATCGTTCTACTATAAGGACACATGTACATGAATGTTCATTGCAGCACTGTTTACAATAGCAAAGACCTGGAATCAACCCAAATGCCCATTGATAATAGACTGGATTGGAAAAATGTGGCACATATACACCATGGAATATTATGCAGCAATCAGAAATGATGAGTTTGTGTCGTTTGTAGGGACATGGATGAGTCTGGAAAACATCATCCTCAGCAAACTGACACAAGAACAGAAAATGAAACACCGCATATTCTCACTCATAGGTGGGTGATGAAAAATGAGAACACATGGACACAGAAAGGGGAGTACTAAACAGTAGGGTCTATTGGGGGGAAAAGGGGAGGGCCAGTGGGAGGGGGAGGTGGGGAGGGATAGCCTGGGGAGAAATGCCAAATGTGGGTGAAGGGGAGAAGAAAAGCAAAGCACACTGCCATGTGTGTACCTACGCAACTGTCTTGCGTGCTCTGCTCATGTACCCCAAAACCTATAATCCAATAAAAAATTAAAAAAAAAAGAAAATATACATTTAAATTTATGTGTATATAGACATCTTAAATATCTATATATACACAACACACATGTTTCAGGAAAGACCCAGAGAGACTATCAGGACAGGGAACAGAAAAGCAATATGGAAGAAAAGACTGAGAAGGAAGCTTTATTTCCCTATAAAACAATTAGAGGATCTTGCATTTTCAAATACAAAAGTGATATTAAAGGAGCATTGGAGATTATGTTTTGTTACTAGAGGATTGGAATTATTCTTATTAATAGTGTTATGCAAGTTGCATTGACCTCAGATGAAAGTATGAGTCCCACTTCACAAGTCCATATGCAGTTACATGTTATTTAGGCATTATACCGAAATTGTTAATTCCTTTTTTCTTTTTTTTTTTTATTTGAGACAGTCTTGCTCTGTCATCCAGGCTAGAGTGCAGTGGCCCCGTCTCAGCTCACTGCAACCTCTGCCTCCTGGGTTCAAGCAATTCTCCTGCCTCAGCCTCCCGAGTAGCTGAGGTTACAGGTGCCCGCCCCATGCCTGGCTAATTTATGTATTTTTAGTAGAGATGGGCTTTCACCATCTTGGCCAGGCTGGTCTCAAACTCCTGACCTTGTGATCTACCCACCTTGGCCTCCCAAAGTGCTGAATTTGTTAATTCTTTCTGGCATTTAATGCTCTTCTTTTCTGAACAGCCTTCCCACCCTCAGGATAAAACCCAACCCTTAGTGCTGAGCAGGATTCCCACCAGCCCTCACTGCTACTAATTTTCAACCATAGGCTGTCTCTCCTGCCTACTGAAATGAATCACATTGTTTATATTTTGCAATAATACTTCTATAATTGTGCTACAGGGTTCAAAGGAACATAGGCCCAGAGCAATCAACATTCTCTGTTCAAGCAATTGCCTTCTGTCTCTTCACCATTTGCAGCCTGATGGTCTTAAAGCTGGGTGGACAGGGAGGAGGACTAGTGGCCTGTGAAGAGTCATTAAGTAGGCTGATGCATAAATATTCAAATCTGTGACCCACCATTTCACCGCACTCAAACCCCCTGCTAACTGCCAGTCCTCCCGTAGTTTTCTGGAATCCACACAACCTGTTATTTCTCTTAAAGAGTTTGCTCAAGGGATCTCCTTTTCAATTACTATAATAATAACGTATGTAACTAGAATGCATTTTAATGCTTTTAGCTTTAAAAGTACGTTCACAAATAACATCTTTTTGAGCTTCATTCACATAACCAGGGAAGATAAGCATCGTTTGCCTTCTTATGGATTAGAAAACAAAAGCTCAATGACATCTGTAAGTAAACAAAGTTGGAACTTGAAATAGGAGTTGTAATTTCAAGCTCCACACTCTTTCCATGAAATCATTCTGTATATATCTCGTGTGAGCTGAAAGCTGATGGATGTCTCCTCTAATTAAAACCTCTTCCCTAACTTGGCTATGTAACAGGAATTTCCATACAGTAATGGTTCTCTGGAGATGTGTGCATTTAAACCAGACTAATAGATTATGTTACTGAAATGTGTAGGACACTGGATACCTAACATATTTTTAGAAATTACTGCCTGTTAGTCATTAACACCTAGCACCACCCAGCATGTAACAGTTCTACCTCTTCCTCATTTTAGCTTTATGTACACAAGGATAATGTCATTCATTCATTCAGTAGACGTTTTAGCACTTTATATTTGTAAGTAACTGCAGTAGAATTACCGGGGCCAGGTGGGGAATGAAGAAGGGAAAAAGAAGGGCAGAAATGTTCAATAAACCATTAATCCACTTCCACAAGGACATGAAACACATAGGCACTTGAAGAGTCAAATAATGTTATATAATTGCAGATTCCTAATATAAATGAAAAGATCATCATGTAGTTTTTATATAAAGAATAAAAGGTAACAGTGGCAAAAGAAGTCAGGATCCCTGGATTGAAGGCAAGACAATGACAGGAAGGAAATAAATAATGTAAAGTATGTTAAGCCATGCCAAGATCCTGTTTGCTCAGCTCATCAGTCATTCTGGCCAGCATCCATTGCTGTCAGCTGCATTTATTGTGCACCATCTTTTGAAGGTGAGGGTCAAACCACCATCATGACTGACCAAAAAATCCAAGATTTTCTATACTTTATTTTAAAATACATCCAGATACAACGGGTTAAGCACATTAATCAATTTTCACCTATAACCTAGCAACTATCAATTAACTTTTGTAGTTACTTCTAACCTATTATCCAGAGGGTGTTAGTTAACTTTTGAAGTTACCAAATCAGGAATGTACAGACCAGGGATACTTAAGTCTACATGAGAACCTCTAGGAGAACTCAAGCCAGGGAGGGCCTCTGCATGGAAATGCTTTTCCTGTCTTTACTTCAGTCAGTCCTGGAATGCGTTCGGTAGCATGAGGAGTATTGGAAGTAAGGTTTCATCCGTGAAATGAAAGTGTTCAGTTAATGTGGCTTGACTAGGAGTACTGTAAAGGCACTGCCACCTTTACATGAACAGAGCTAAGAATCAGCAAACCCAGGCTCCTCATACCAGCCAGAGTTCACCTGTAACCTAGAAGTGCCATTTAGCCATGTGTCCCACCACTTACCAGGTAATTCTGGAGCTAGTGCCCACTGCTGCTAATGTATTGCTGCATGTGCCTCTAAAACATTTTTCCAACAAGGTCCTTATCAGAGTGTCTACAAGGACAAAGAGCTGGGTCTTTGCAGAGCTTCATGAGCAGGTTTGTGTGACTACTTTTGTGTATATTTGCAAATAAATATTTTCATGTGTGGCAAATTGTGAGGCTTGTTTTCACTGTAAATATGCCACCCACCAAACAGATTGTGGGGGATGAAGGCCCCCAGAACTCACCTTTCTCTAACTACCAGTTAGTTATTAATATTGTCTATTAAGAAGAACCTGACCATCATAAATGGCCAAATTGGATGATGATAGTCTTCATGGATTGGAAAGCACTGTCAAATATTTATTAAAATGGTTTACTGCAAATATAGATCTTTAGCTTCGATTAACACATAATATTTTTCTTTGTGCTTGTCACTGGACTGAGTCTTAGGAGCAAATATAGATATGAAAAATAAAATTCTTACTTAAATGTGCATATAGGCTTTGTGTGTGTGTGTGTGTGTGCGTGTGTTTTGTGGTGGGGGAGTTCAGAAATAAGAGAAAAAAGACAAGCATATGTACAAAACAATTTCAATTGGCATGATTCTTGTTATGATAATAGAGTCATGAGCTGGGTATGATATTAAAGTGTGAAGTTTGAGCCGCTAATACAAATTAGCGGCAGACAGTAGAGTGAGCAAGTGAGGGCTAGAGAAAGTGGTACTTGCCATGTGTTTTGAAGGATAAGTTGGAGCTAGATGAGAGAATTTCAGGGAAGGGAGAGATAATATATTCAAAGGCATAAATGTAAGAGAACCCTAGATTAGCCCAAAGTACAATAAAAGATAAAGCAATAACTTGAATTCAGATATAAAGCAATTGGCTTGCCTTGTTATTTCACTATTCCTTGCCAGACAGCCCTCTGCATTTTACATGATTGAATGTTCTAGACCCTACTTATGCGGCTACAGCAGCATTGCCTGCAGTTCACTGAAAGTGTCTGGAGTATGAGGTAAGTGGCTGTGAGTGATGGGGAGGGATGGCTCTGAAGACTTAGGTCATGAAAGATCTTAGGTGCCACATGATAGGGTCTGGATTTTATCCTGAATGTAATGTTGAGTCAGAAGAATATTAAGCAGAGAAAATGTCATGTACAGATTTATGTTTAGGAAAATAACTGGCATTAATATATAAGATAGATGGAAGGAGCTAGAACATATGCATGGAAATAGGATAATATAATGAGGATCTGAACTAAAGCAGTTATAGCAGAAATGGAGACAGAGGGTTTCAAGAGACATTTGGAAGGATGAATTGACAGAACTTAGTGACTAAAAGATGTGGACATAAAGGGAAAAAATGGCTGCCATCAATCCTACAGTTTTGAACAACTCAGTAGAAGATGGATTAATTCCCCACCTTAGGCAATGGCTGGTTTGGGAGAAACGGAAGATAAAGGATTTAGTATTAAATGTGTTGAAAACGTGTAATATATCTACATTTCCTTGACTATTTTTCTTTAGGTCTTACAATTGGGTTAGTCTAACATAATGAAAAGCTATTAGGTTTCAATAGCTGGAAGTGGGCTGGATTTTCTTCATTTTTCATGAGCTGATGGGGAGATTGGAAACAAAGCTGTCAGAGGTTTAGTTTGATGTTATTTGTCATCAGCCCAAACTAGAATTTTTAATAAATGGGAAGAGGCAAAATTGATTTCATTAAGGAAGAGTAAGTGAGAATGGAGACACCTTTCTTGGAAAAAACACTAATTCCTGGTTACGATCGTGCATTTGTCATTAGTAATGCTGAATGACGATAATGATGTGACATTAACATCACATCTGGGGCGTGACATCCCAGGATGAGTTTTAGTGGCAAAAAGAGGGTTAATTTTTTGAAACTTCATTGATTTAACCATTTCTATTAATTTTTCATATATATCGTTCATATGTCTCCAACCATCCATCCATCTATCCATCTCTCCTTTCCTCCTTACCTCCTTCAATTTGATGAATATTTATTAAACATCTGCTAAGTGCCAAGCACACTGAAAGAGCAGGAAGAGTTTAGGAAAACTTTAAACGGAAACGATAAAATTGTGGTCAGAAAGTTTTCCCGGAGATAATATGGAATCCAGGAGGCAAGATCGCAATAGCTAAACTGGATTAACACCTACTTCTTGTTGGATTGGTTTTAGCTATGGCTCAAGTTTGTTTCATTTTTTCTTCCAGGGCTTATTTATGCTCAGTTTCCTTATAAACTATATAATCTTTCCTTGCTTACTGTTTCATGAGATTCATATTCCTTCTCCTAAGAATGGGGGAAAAAACATGTCAAAAGGAAAAGCATTACTATGCTAAAACTACTAGGAACCCCTATGTTGACAAAAATCTAGACCTTTACTGACAAGGGTATGATAAAAAGAACAAGAGGGACATTTTGCTAATTAGTCTGCAGGCCCAAAACCCTCTGAATATTTCTGTTTTCAGAAACCATTTTCTCATCAATTTTACTCCTGTGTGATTGCTATCTGGTTCCTACTGGAGGGAACAGAATTCTTTCAAATGTTGCTTCTATGAAGCATCTTTAGTGCCTTCAGTTATAAAGTTAAAAAAGAAACAAGGTCTATTAATTGTGATGGTCGCTAAAGATTTTAGGACTAATTTGTCATTAAGAGGATTTTTATCCATTGTTTCTCTTGGCATAATTTCACATATATGATTCAGTACATAAGTATGGCAACCAAAGAACAATTTGTATTCTTTCTCAAATCTTAGGATAATTTAGATTGGCAGAACTAATATAAGAATGATTGATGGCCAGGCGCCGTGGCTCATGCCTGTAATCCCAGAACTTTGGGAGGCTAAGGCGGGTGGATCACAAGGTCAAGAGATCAAGACCGTCCTGGTCAACATGGTGAAACCCCATCTCTACTAAAAATACAAAAAAAATTAGCCGGGCATGGTGGTACATGCCTGTGGTCCCAGCTACTGGGGAGGCTGAGGTGGAAGAATCGCTTGAACCCAGGAGGTGGAGGTTTCAGTAAGCCAATATTGTGCCACTGCACTCCAGCCTGGCAACAGAGCAAGACTCTATCTCCAAAAAAAAAGAACCATTGATTTCCCTTTTTCCTCCAAACACCAGAACAGTGATTTTTAAAGCATGAACTACAGTAAACAAGTGGTGTTCTTTAGCTAATAAGCAACTAATAGTTCAGTTCTACACCTGTGACCCAATTTTTACCTCTACTAGCAACATGATATGTATCACAAATTCTCCAGAAGACCTGGGTCAAGTAGGAAGCTCTGCTACTAACCAGCTGGGCAAGTTACCTACCCATAGTAACCTTTTATTGAGCCCTTAATATATATATCTATGGACGGCAGGCATCCTTTTTTGTGTGTGATAACACAGATTATCTTATTACATGCTATCTTATTAGTTTTATTCTCTTATTTAACTCCCCAACAATGCTATGAAGTAGGTTCTTTGATTATCCACAACTGAGGGACAGAAGAATTAACTTCCCGATGTCACAAAGGTTAAGCTAAGACTTGAATTGAGAGCCCTGATCAAAGAGGCCTGGGGGTTTGATCATTAGATCATTAGGTTCTACTTGCTTCTCTAAGAGTTGATTTTTCTCATCTGTAAATGGAAATCACAGGAATTAATCACTCAGGTTTGCTAGAAGAATTGAAAGATGAGTTACGTAAGAGAAATCACTGTTGTCGCTATTCTGTTTTCTCAGCCAAATCAAAAGCCAGGAGAGCGCTTTTATTTCAAACCACACCTTTGTCCCCCAAATCCAGTCTCCACCATATTCTACTACTTTCTCTTCCCAATATCTTTAAGACTTACTCATTCTTCTTCATTTTTGTTTCTCCAATTATATTAGTGAGAGTACCCACACTTTTTATATTATAATTTCAATAACTGTGCAATTCTTTTTCTTGCTCCAGCCTTTCCTTGCCCTGATCTAGCCTTCTGGCACTATCTGATTAATGTGCACAAAATGCCATAGTTTTATTGCCGTGGGTCATTCTTCATTGCTTATGGGATAAAGACATTCTCATATCTTCAGCCTAGTATTTAAGACTCTGGGTCTCTTGGTCCTATTTTATAGATTCAAAATCATTTCCCAGAAGAATCTTAAGGAATTTAGAAAAAAGGAGCATTTCCTGATCTGTTAAGCCTCTGATATGCTAGGCACTGCTTGTACTTGGTGGGAAAATCAGGCTTAGGTATAGATCCTATGAAGGGAAGACCAGGGGCACAAACATCAAATAAATGCATACTCAGTCAATTACAATCATAAAGGAAGGCTGGTGTAGGAGTGAAAACTAACCTAGTATAGAGGTTCCAAGAAAATTCCCTGAAGCAAAATAAACCCTTCATCCCCCACCTTCATGAAATTGTTCATTCTCTTCCTTTCCTTACAAAACTCCCCACTCTTCTCCATGCAAATCCAAGTATCCTATGAGTATTTTTAAGGACACAGCTTAAATCCTATTTGTGTTGTTAAGCTTTATGTAACTTCTCTAGCCTCCAAAAATCTTGTGTCTTTTTTTCCTAAAATTCTTAGTGCATTGGTGGTTCTTCGTTACTGCTATCACACTTGATTATGTAATAGATAGTGGATTTTACAGTTACCGTAACTTGATTATCCATGCTTTTACCTAAGAATCCTGTGTTCTTTTCCTTTAGATTACATATGCTATTACAAACAAATATTTGCTTAACAAATAGCTGAGTGTTCTGGGGTGTGCACATCTAGGTGCTACAAATCTATGTAACAAAAGCAGGGACTGGAATTATGGCTCTAATACACTGAGCAGCCTTCCTAAAGCTTGCAATTAACCTAATCCCACTCTTGTTCATTTGCTTTTGGTTATATTTGAGCTAAAATTTAATACTCTTTGCACTAACATTGCAGAAAAATTGATTGCTTATTGTTCTGGAAGTTTGGCTACATTAATATTACCTGTTAACAAATTCCATAAAAGCCCCAAAGCTAAACCTGCCTATGAAATACACTGGTCCCTGTTATTTACTTTCTGGATTACATATTTCATGCCAAATTACCACATAAAACCAAGGATAAGTCAACCAAATAAAGACCTTAAATTTCAGTTCTTGGTATGTCTCTGAAAGAAATGTAATCTGTGTAACAAAGTTCTATAATTTTTTTTCTGATTTTCAAAGCTCTGCTTATCATAAAACCTAAAAACAGCTAATTAAAGCTTACAGGATTCAGTGAAGATAAGTGAAAATTCCCAGGAGTTAGGTTTAATTTTGGTCCAAAAGTTTTCCAGAATAAATCATGTTAGGGTTGTGTAGACAGGTATATGAGAGTTTAGATATGCCAAGTGTCATCCCAATTCATTTGTTTCTCTTTGTGTGTTAAACGTCAAAGTATAACACTACTCAAATGGGAGGAATTCCAGCGGATCCACTCTTATCCCACCTCCCCACACCCCCCACAATATTACCACTCTTGAAAAGACTATGTTCAAAACAATGATTCAATGATAGGAAGCCCATTTGCCATAGAAACCTTGCATGTGGTTATCATAAAGCTTCCCAAACCCCAGGAGTCCCATCTCTTCTATATCCAGAGTACCTAACTTCTGCACTTTGAACATGGTGCCCTTTCAGTGAATATGACAAAATAATAAGCTGTACAAAAGGCAACCACTCTGGATTGTATTCTTGTGTTCCACCGGCTTGTAAGTAAATTTGAACAGACTTCTTTATATTCTAGCCTTCAATTATTATTGCACCAAATTCACTCATTTGTTCAACAAATACTTGTTGGATGACTAAGTGCCAGACAACATTCCAGAGAGTAATTCTGTTAGCTGTGCCAATAGCAAGGTGAGCATCATTAGAGACATGAGTGATTCTGTTTGAGAGATAGCATAGAGAGTAGAAAGAGGATGTGGGAAGTAAGAACAAATTAAATATTTATTTATTTATTTATTTATTTAGGGGAGACTCACTCTGTCACCAGGCTGGAGTACAGTGGTGAGAGTGCTCACTGCAACCTCCACCTCCCAAGTTGATTCTCCTTCCTCTGAGTAGCTGGGACTACAGGCATGAGCTACCAGGCCCACCTAATTTTTTTGTATTTTTAGTAGAGACAGGGTTTCACCACATTAGTCAGGATGGTCTTGATCTCCTGGCCTCGTGATCCAGCCGCCTCTGCCTCCCAAAGTGCTGGGATTACAGGAATGAGCCACCGCGCCCGGCCAGTCAGAACAAATTAAATCTTGCTTCAACACTTAGTGAGGCCTGTCACTAAAATATTTGAAAGTAGATGTCTGCATGTGTAGAGTAATAATAGCTTGAAACTATTTAATGAGTGCCTCAATGTGCCGGCCCTGCTAGGTACTAGGAATTCAGTGTGGCCCAAAGCAGGTAAGGACTCTGCCATGATAGGGCTAAATATTGCAAGCATGTTGATGCATGTTGTTATTGCACATTGAATCCTGTTAGTCTCTGTGGTGGTTTTAAAATGTATCCACAGAATCTTCAGCACTTTTCCTTTCAAAAGGTGGAGTCTAATTTCCTTAAATATGAGTCAGGCTGAAGGACTTGTTCTCATGAATAGAGTGTGGCAATGAGATGCTCTAAGACATTTGAAAGCAGTCCAGAAAAAGCACAGTTTCTGCCAATCTTAGATTTTTGGCTCTAAAAAAAGTCAGCCACCCTGTCCTGAGGACACTCAAGTAACCTCAAGGCCCAGTGGGGGAGAAACTGAGACCTCCTGCCAACTGTCAGTGCCAACCACGAGCCATGTGAGCCATCCATCTTGGAAACAGATCTTCCAGCCCTACTTGAGATGTTGGATGACTGAAGTCCTAGCCCAAATCCTGACTGCAAATTTATGAGATACACCAAGGCAAAACCATGTGGCTAAGTCACTCTAAAATGTCTGACTCCTAGAAAACAGGGGATAATAAGCGTTTATTATAGTTGCCACTAAGTTTTGAGGGGCAATTTGTTATAGAGCAATAGATACCTAATACAGCCTGTGATATAAAGGTCTGGATGGATATAAACAATTATGGTAGAAAAGTTAACAAACTTCCTTTCATTTACCTCCCACACAAAATTAAATAACTCCTCACAGACTTCCAGTGTTTCCATTACTACAGGATAAAATCTAGATTTCTAGTCTAGTATTCAACACCCTACATGATCAAACCCCACTCAAATTGATCTCTTTTTAAAATATTTTTAGAAACAGGGTCTTACTTTCTTGCTCAGGCCTGGAGTGCAGTGGCGCAATCACAGCTCACTGCAGCCTCAACCTTCCAGGCTCAAGTGATCTTCCCAACTCAGCCCCCCAAGTAGCTGCTGGCACCACAGGCACATACCACCATGTGTGACTAATTTTTTACTTTTATTTTTTTGTACAGATGGTGTCTCCCTCTGTTTCCCAGTCTACTCTCAAGCAAAACACTCTACTCTGGCTAGACTAGTCTACTTATCTTTAGCCAGTTATCCCCTAGAAGCTCTGCCTCAAAAATTTTGATCACGCCACTTCCCCCTCTTGAAAACCACTTCCTCTTCTTGTTGCATATTTGCTTATTTTCTTCCAAGCTTAATTTAACCCTGAGGTAACTCTCAATTACCCTATTTTATAGCAATCTTTTCCTTTTCAAATATCCGGTAGTTTTCATTGCCAGTGCAGCCTACTTAATATTTATTTTTCTATTTGCACAATTGTTACATGTCACTATTAATCAGTAAATATTTGAGTTCCCATCATGTGCAAAGTACTGTGTCAAGATCTATATTGAACACTTTAATTATATTCAACTTTTTGTTTTTAAAAATATATTATGGCCCATAACCTTTCTTGTGTGTTTTTTCACTTTAAAACAATTCAATCATAGGCAACTTGAGGTCAGAACGCAGTCCCCTTCCTTATAGCCCTAGGCACACCCTTGTAGAATATAAATCTCCAGGAGCATCGTTTTTACCGTCTCCACATAGGATAGCAATTTCAAAAATAATAAAAAGTTTTGACATTTCTCATTCGTTTGATATTTATGAAGCCAGAAGTGCAGTGTTATAAAGCTAGGGTGGAAAGCACTTGTTTTCATGGACCTGGGTTCCTCGGGCATGGAGCTTATCAATGAAATCATCTTGGAGAAACACCGATTCAGGAAATTGTAAATGTATCCTTCCTTAGACACTTTTCCAACAGTAATCTCTGAGAGGAGGTTTGCTCCTCTTCGCCACTATCCTGAAAGTGTCTTCAATATAAGACATGAAAAATGGTGTGAGCCTTCTGACATCCTGAGGATTACAGTGAAAGACAGTGCTGAAAAGAAGGATAGAATGCTGGCAACCACCGAAAGCCTGCAAACTAACTCAGGTGAAAGCAGGTTCTTCTCTATGATTATTCAAAGAATTAAACCCATTCTCTGGTTCATTTTCACAGTCATGAGCCAGTGAATAATGCACACTGATCTAAAGTTTCTTTTAAGTTGAAAAGAAAGGAAAAAGTAGTTCTCAAGCTTTAAATAGCATTAGAATCACCTGGCGAGTTCTTCAGAATTTAAACTATCTGGTCCTCAACACCATCCGACTCACGACCACCCCCAATTCCACCTCCACCTCCAGATACCAACTCAGAAAGCCTAGAGTAAGACTCTGACATCTCTCTATTTCAACAGACATACTTACATCATTTTGACTGAGGTAGAGTAGCTGGGTACATCTGTTTGTAAATCCCCAAAATAAAGAAAAGACAAAGAAGAAAAATATTGGTCATAGCATGTGATTTCTGTATTATTTTCTCCTTAGTTTGCTGCATGTTCACTTCCTAAATTGTGTGACACTTATCTGGACAGTATGAAATTAGAAGGCTATGGCTAACCTTGCAGTGAAAACCTTCATAATATAAAGAGTAATTCTCTATTTTTTAAAGAAAGCTGGATTTTGAAAAATCTGAAAAGAAAATGAAGGATTGAAGGAGGGGTGTTTAAAAAGCCTAAGAAAATGGCTAGCTCTGATAGAGAAGTAAACAGATTTCTTTTAGCCTCAGTTACTATTTCTCTTAACTGCCTTAGAATCAAGAGATCATGAAAAAGAAGACCAAAGTGGAAGCCTTAAAATGAGATTTCCCAATCCAGCTACCAGCTCCTACTCCTTAAAACCATCCCCCGCACATCTTCAGGAACACTTTCTAAACTATTGTCTAGTCCCAATGTCCTATTGTATTTGTTTGTAAACACGTGTGTGAGTGTGCACATGTGTGTGTATTTATGAATACTGATGTATGTAGAAAAAAGTCCTAGCAAATGTACACTGAAATGTTAACAGTGGTTCTTTTTAGAGGGTGAGATTATATAGGACTTTCATTTTTTATAATATGCACGTCTGTATCACATTATTTAATTTTAATGAGTATGTATATCTATAGTCAGAAAAATCTATCAACGTTTTAAAATAAAACTAATTAGTAAAAAAAAGTTCCAGTGACTTCTCATCATCTTTAAAATAAAGTCTAGGCCTTGTGCGGTGGCTCATGCCAGTAAACCCAGGACTTTGGGAGGCCAAGGTGGGCAGATCATTTGAGGTCAGGAGTTCAAGATCATTTGGCCAACATGGTGAAACCCTGTCTCTACTAACAATACAAAAATTAGCTGGGCATGGTGGCGCGTGCCTGTAATCCCAGCTACTCGGGAGGCGGAGGCAGGAGAATTGCCCAAACCCGGGAGGCGGAGGTTGCGGTGAGCCGAGATCGCGCCATTGCACTCCAGCCTGGGTAACAAGAGCGAAACTCCGTCTCAAAAAAAAAAAAAAATAAATAAAAATTAGCTGGGCATGATGGTGTGCACCTGTAGTTCTAGCTACCTGGGAGGCTGAGACAGGAGAATTGCTTGAATTCGGTAAGAGGAGATTGCAGTGAGCCAAGATTGCACCACTGTACTGCAGCCTGGGAGACAAAGCAAGACTCTGTCTCAACAAATAAAAATAAAGTCTAATACTTTTGGTTTGGACCAAACAATATTATCTATCAGTACTCAAAAAGCATCTTCCTCTTTCAGGCAAAAGAGATTCCAAATTCCTGGCACATCTAACTCACATTGTGTCCTCACTCATGTAAGTTGCTTTCTGTAAGAAATGCAATGACGCTGGTTATCTAACCAACAGACTCCTACTCATTCTTTAAGACTCATGCTAAGTCTTAGCACTGAGCTCCACATTGGAGCTAAAGGAAAAGAAAAGTTGGTAATCCTGATCCTGATTTTACTTTAAATATTGATATTTTGTTCATCATAAGGTTTTGTATTAATTCTGATTTTGTAAAATACTGTCTTGAACTATTATTGATCTTGGTAACTGAGTTTTTTCAGTCCCTCTCATTTTGTAGTGCACTTGCCTTGGTCCCAGGCAAAGTTGCTAACTCCATCTTCTTTGCTTCTGTTTGGGACCTACCGCCACTGTGGATTTTTTCACATTGCAACTGTTTCTGATATACTTATTGCTCTCTTACAGGCTTGATTGCTGTGATGGCTCATGGCTTTCTTAATTAGTGCTTAATAGATGCAACAAGTGCCCTTTAAATATGTGATGATGGCCATTAAATATGAAACTTTAATAAAGTCTCTTAAAATTACTTTCTTTTTTTTTCTTTCTTTCTTTTTTTGAGATGGATTTTCACTCTTGTTGCCCAGGCTGGAGTGCAATGGTGTGATCTCAGCTCACTGCAACCTCTGCCTCCTGGGTTCAAACAATTCTCCTGCCTCAACCTACCAAGTAGCTTGGATTACAGGTGCCCACCTCCAGGCCCAGCTAATTTTTGTTTGTTTGTTTGTTTGTTTTAGTAGAGATGGGGTTTCAACATGTTGGCCAGGCTGGTCTCAAACTCCCGACCTCAGGTGACCCACCCGCCTTGGCCTCCCAAAGTGCTGAGATTATAGGCATGCACCATGGCACTCAGCCCCCATAAAATCTCTTAAAATTTCTGAGCCTCAGTTTTCTCATTTGCCAAATAATGACAAGATAACTAGATTATCTTCATGACACTTAAGGATAGATGCTTATACTCTATACATACATAGCATTATAAATAGTACCATAGGCCCTGGTCACCATCAAAGTACTGGAATACCAGAACCGAGGAGACTTTGGCCCTTTTGTTTTTGTTCTGGACTCTTGGGAGTGGAAATGGGAATGGGTTTATTCCTAATTGGAATTTAGTTCCAATGCATTTGGCTCCAGAAAGACCCCAGTGCCTTTTGACAATGGGCCAGGGTTTTCCCTACTTCCCACCAGTCTTTCCCAAAGGAAACTCATTCCAAATACTTACCTGTTCCCCTGGAGTCCTAGAAGGAAAATGGAATTCTGGTTCATACTGTGGTCCCTTTTAACCTCAGGTCTTTAATGTGATCACTTTCAAATTTAAAAGATCCAGATGGAAATATTTTTACTATGGTAATAATTCTACAGAATACCTGAATTCTTAACACTGTTATGTTTCAGTATAAGTGGTGGCTTTTTCTTTTAATGTCTTTGATCTGGTTTTATTCCTGTAATTCAGCCACCTGAATTTGTGAGGGGGGGGGAATAATACGTGGTTTTTGTACAAAAAAAAATAAATAAAAGAAAATAATATCCAACACTTTCATAGCTCTTATATAGCAAGCACTTATCTAAGTGTAACAAGTTTTTTTTTTGTTCTTGCTATTTACTTTTCAGATCCAGGTAAATCTGGCATTAGCCAGGGGTGGTGGTGGACACCTGTAATCCCAGCTACTCGAGAGGCTGAGACAGGACAATCGCTTCAACCCGGGAGATGGAGGTTGCAGTGAGCCAAGATCATGCCACTGCACTCCAGCCTGGGTGACAGAATGAGACTCTGTATAAAAAAAAAATGTTATAAAGATGTTATAAATATTCAGCCATTTATCTTATCAGATAGACATGGACATTAGCACTCTTCATCTGAGAGGAGGCCCTGTCTGACAAAAGGACTTCTGCTCTTATGAAAGAAAGAGAAAAGGAGAAAAAAACAGAAGACAATTGGTTCCCATGGCTGATTTCAGTGAGACAATCGCCTTTGGGAAGATTGTACGGTAGATCACACAATGCGGGAATGATACAGGATGAAGAGAAAATACTCTTCCTTACTCTTAATTTTTCTACTTGTTAAAACTAAGTTTTATTGTACTTCGGGGGTATTTCCTACTCTCTGATGCTACTCTGTATACTGAGCCTAAGAGGGCATTAGTTGAGAAATCTTGTCATGTTAGCTGGCATTAGGGCGTGCTCATCCACACTGTGTGAGAGTCAGGCCAGGAGCTGGGGAGATGGACCACTGCCAGCAGGAGCTGCAGCGATTCCTGTGAGTGATGCAGCCGTGTCCACGTCTCCCTCCCCTCTGCATGCTTTAGACACTCTGCACGGTACACTGGTGGAGACAGAGTCCCAGTAGAATCCCAATCTCAGTTTCTATGACTTCCACAGAATTTATCTCCATGTTGATATCCGAAGGGTCAGTAATGTTTCCCAAAAATTCATGTACTATGATTTGCTGATGGAAGAAGTACAGGATGGGTCTTCGGCTGTGAAGTTCAAAAGCTGTTTCAAAATTTTCTGAAACTTCTTAAGCAAGAAGCAGGCAGCAAATGCTCCTACACAAAAATCTCTCCTACATATTCAGAACTCTTAAGTATTTGTGATGGAAATTCCCAGGTGGATCTAGCTTGGAAGGAGTGACAGGGTTTTACATTCATTTTCATTCCCCCATATGGGCGTTATAGACATTTTTTTTGATACTATTGTCAGATTTACCTGCATCTGAGAAGTAGCAAACTAAAACAAGCTAACTCCTTGTCCCTTACCCATCTCAGACTCACACTAGGTTTTCACCATTCATCATTGGCTTTGAAGTTTGCCTCTTGACAAACTGCCGCTTGTAAAAATTATAAGAGATTGAATTCTGTAATCCAGTCGCCCATATCAATCTTCCAAACTTGATCAGATTCTGACCTGTTGCATTCTGACTTTGTTCCCTGTTAGGAATCATGCTGTACCTTGCAAGTACGGTGGTATGATGTGATTTCTGCTATTAATGTACTATCCATCTAATGAGTGAGTCAAGATCGAAGCATCAAGCACTCAAAGATCACTGTAAGCCAATACTTCCACAAGAGAGATATACAGGAATATTGATTGGGGTTTGCGTGATCAGACATGGCTAAATGGGAAGGCCTTGGATGTGAGCTTGGCTTTTAACTGGCATTCAGGGGAAATATGAGGACACGCATCAGTGTGGGAGTGAGAATGAGATGTGTGGAAGACATTCAGACACCTCCTCCTTCAGCACAGGCATTCTACTGCAGAACAGAATGAACGCAAAGATGGAAGAATCCTGATGAATGAAGGTCTTGAAAGTCAGATCAAGAGAATGTGAAAACTTCTCTTTGGGCCCCAGTGTTTTAGGGAGATTATCTGATGATGAAACTTGGAAAGAGTTGGAGGTAGGGCTCCCAGACAGACACAGACACACACACACACACTTTTACACACTCACAAAACTATGGAAGCAATCCAAGCATGAGACAATGGGATCTTGAACCAAGGGGTGGCAGGAAGGATGGAAGGGCAGTGGTAACTCTGGGACACATTTCACAAATGGATTCTGACTTGCATGCCAGCAGTTAAGGGAGGCAAATGAAGGGAGGAGTCAGGATGATTCAGATATTTCTAACCTGAGAGACTAACTAGTGTTGATGGTACTCATGAGAATGCAGAAACTGGATTGAGCAATCCACAGCAAAAGATAAATGATGATGAATTCTGAGCTTCTCACAACACACACACACAAAACCTATGTAAATTTTGAGCCAATCAAGATAGCAAATAAAATTATTTCCCGTGAGTCCCTAAATTTTTTTCACTAGATCATGGGTGTGCTGGAGACCATGATGCAGTCTGGAATCCTGCACTCAATGTCCTTGCCTTCACTTCCCTGAAAATATACCACAGGAAAGGTCAGCAGCAAGAGCAAGACCAGAAAACACCTCACCGCTCTGACTTTCAGAACGCTCATCACTGAGATGCCCTGTAGGCTCTTTCAACATTAAGACGGTACAATAGCTCCTCTTAACAATTCAGGCACTGGAGTCACGACAACATGCACGGATGATCCCACAAACCACCTACTGATCAACAATTTCAATCTTCCTTCTCACCATTTTTTCCCAGAGCTACTAACAGGTAGAAAAACAACTTGAGTTCATTTTTACAGCAATGCTCAATCTATGATAGTGCTAATAAGTGGTATGAGGAAGAAAAATGAGTTACTGTAATGAACCAGACCTCAGGACTGCCATTGATGGCACCCATGATCTAGCTAAAACCGCCTATCTGCAGGTATCTTGTTCAAAAATCCAGCACATAATAACCATGTGAACATTGGTCAATTACTTAACATGTTTCTCTGTCTCAATTTTCTCATCTTTAAAATAGGGACAATAATATTACATGGTTCAAAGAAACGAGGTGAGTATTAACTAAGGCATGCAAAGTACTCAGCAAAGTGTCTGACACATTGCAAAGTGTTCAATAAATGTTCATCCCTGTCATCACTTTTATGCATCCCTAAGGATAAAGGGTATGCTTTGGAGGCAAAAGGTCATGCTAAAAATGTTGGATAATCTTGCATTTACCAAAGCTGTTAAGTAGCATCTGGATGGGTGCTATTTAGTATAACTCTGTGATAATATAAATCTGAATATAATTCAATTCATGGTTGGCTCCTGCCTCTGAACCAGCCCTGATTTTCAAGTGTGGGATGAGCTGAATTTCTTATTCCCAGAGGGTCCAGTGGTGTCAGAAAGTGACAGCCTTGAGAGAGTTGGGGCTTAATGCAATGTATGGTCATATTTGCACAGTATGATTTCCATTGTACTTTTAGAGATATTTAGGGAACAATTGAAAAACATTGTTTTTCATTAACTTCACTAAAGTGTGACTCCTTGTTTGACATGACTACTTTTTTTGGAATCTACTTATCTCATTCTGTCAGGGTTTTACTATACTTGAAGAGCAGTTGCACAGTAATTAGGAGCTGCTTGTCTGGACTTCCATGGGTATGTATGTATTAAAGGGAGACAAAATAAACTTGCTGCACATTTCAGCTTGGCTTAGTCTAAGTGTGTCTTGTGGAGATTTGTGCTGCTTTGTTTGCCCTTGTTCCTAAGCAGGGTTTTTTTTTTTTTTTTTTTTTGGCTTTAAAATTTGCCTCTTGACAAGCTGCTGCATGTGGAGATTAAAAGAGATTGAAACTACTTCAAACTTGGCACTTCAGCTCATTTCTTCCCGGTTTGAATGAGAATTAGGACCTGCCTGCCAGGCCTAAAAGGTTTTCTTTACCTGGGATTTATTATTTGCAGAGGCTAGTTACTTAAGCTGTTTGTTGCAACACAAAAGGGAGTGAGTGAAGTCAGGTGATGTCAAGAATATGCATGTTATCTGGACCAGCACCCATGGTGTCAGGGATTGCAGCTGGTTCCTTCTCATCAAAAATGCAGACTTCTCCAGATGCCCAATGATCAAAAAGACTATGAAGGGAATCTTTTAAGTCGCTAATTATATTTATTCTAAATGATTTATCAAGTCCTACAGACCTGCCTGGCTCTTCTGGGAACAGAATGTGCCCAGGGTATTACAATTTCTATTCTCACTATGGCTGAGTTTCATTCAGAGGTGGATTCTTGAGTTTCATCTTCACTTCTCTATTCCCCAGCTAGCACTGTAGCCCACAAAAGATTTTAACTCTACTAAACAGGAACTCATTTCTGTGATAGTTCAGCTACAATGTTTCATGCAAAATTAGTTGGATTAATTAGGTAGCGTTGAATACTAATAGTTAATATAACTCTAATACATACATTGGAATGCACCTGCTCCCCATATTTCTAAATTTCATAGCTGAGACAAAGCAGGGGTGTTTCTATTCCTAGTTTCTAATTTGTAGTTCACTTTTACAAAAGGTAAATGATACAACATGAAAAATTAGTACTGACTACTAGATGTAAGAAACGTGAGTTCATGAGCTTAAAACCAGATTCTGGAGCCAGGCTGTTTGGTTTCAAATCCTGACACCACCACTTATTAACTGTGCCATCTTGGTCAAGTTACTTAAGTTTTCTGGGCATTCCTTCTCTTAACTGTGAGATGAATAATACAGTCACCACCTTACTAAGTGCCTGGTACACAGTATTAGATCAAGAAATATTTTCATGATGATGATGAATTATTAGCCAATTCTAATCTTTCAGCATAAAAGACATATGTGAGAAACAAAGAAAAACTAGAGCAATTTTTAAAACAGGATAAAAACATCTAAATTAAAACTGTCATCTCAAAGTTATTCTCTTTCTGCCACAAAAGAGGGGGAAAAAAGTAACTGCTTCTATACCAGTCTCATATTCTCCAAATTAATTACATTTTATATTCTATTGATTACAGAATGTATTGAAACTTTGGGCATAATTTTTACTTGACTCTTATTTTCCTAAATAGGAGTTTCTAGACTCAGAAATAATTTTTGTGTAAAAGGGTAAGATATGGTAAATTTCATGGACAAAGTAGCCATTTTCAACACCTTTCTTTCCTATCCCACATAATTGAATTTTGGCAAACTGGAATCAGCCTGTGTTGCAGGTTTCTCATTTGTAAAGTGAGAGGGTCACTTCCAGTTGTAATAACAAACCAAAAAATTATTTTTTAGACTGAGTCTGATAAGGTCTAAGAGACTAGCAAACATCATTTCAGTGTTTGAACCATGCTATGACTTCGTACTGACTTACCCACAAACAGAAAGATAATCGCTTCGTTGGCTGGTTATCATTAGAGGATGATAGTAGGTACACAGGAAAAAGTAGCTATTCATCTCCTCTCAGGTATAATGTTTTTCAGAGCCCTTTAGATTAAGGCCTAAGAAGCACATGTCACATTATTTCTCTAGTACATTTTTCTTCCTAATTTAGTAAAATTATAAGAGTTTTCCACAATTTTCTCCATCAATGGAGAAAATTTTCTAATGCTGTCAGGTAACACCAATTAGTTTAAGACTGCTCATTCGAAGACCCTGTATTTCTCTTTTGGAATTTTTACAAGAGGAACTCTATGTAACTGTAAAGTCCTTAAAAACAAAAAGTTGGTGAAAATATGTTGGTGAAAGGAGCTGTTAAAATACTCGCTTCACTATTGTTAGCAAATTGATAGTTAGCATATTAAACCAGAATATTTAAGAGTATTTATCCTACTTATGTGATATTTCTAAAGCCCATGCTATTTAAGATAGGTACAAATATATAAACGGATTATTTATGAGGCCCATGCTACTTAAGATATGCACAAATATGTAAACTCCAACAGTATACAATGGAGTCAATCTGCTATAAATAACTAACATACAAATAATATGAAGAGAGCAAGATTATGCTGTTTTTATGAACAACCTAATAAAATCTCATTAATAATTCAAATGACTTGAGAAAAATTTTTTTAGAAATAAGGTGCTATTTAAATGTAAGGAATTATTTCTTCTAGCACCAAGAGTTTAAATGCTCTACGCTAACTGAGTTTACATTTTTTTTTTTAGTTATCCTATTGCGCATGATTCACATAAATTCTGCCATGGTTCTCATCTGATTTCTTAGAACTGGGTGACTCAAAAACACTGTAATTATTTTTAAAAGTCACAAGCTTTTTCTCTCTTTACACGATGACTTGGTATTGTGTTGTTTTACATAGCAAATTACAATAATTTATGTGAAAAACAATCTAATTCTAAAATTTGATATATGAGAAGCTTTTTGGGAGATGGTTGCTTTGTGAGGAAGAAACACCTGATTTGACTTTTCTTCCTCTTTTAAGAAAACTGGCTTCACAGGGAAAAAACAAAAATGAAAACAGCGTTCATCAAACCACTGGGGTTAAAACACTTGTCCCCCTCTGAGGACTTTTCTGAGTCCTTTCTACATTTTCATTCTGGATCCAAAGAAAAGAATAATAATGAAGTATCAGGCATTCTGCCCATTTTACAACTTGACAATTACTAAATGTAACTGAAACAACACTAATTAGAGAACAATCTTCTCTCGAAATAAATGTGTTGACACAATTACACCACTCGGATATCAGCCCTAAAGAGAGAGAGGAGATTTTTATACTACTCTGGATTTTCATTTGTTCAGTTGATCAAATACAAGACTATGATTTCTATTACAAAAGTCAAGAATGATCTCACATGAGATTGCTGCCTGTTTATACTGTGCTCATCACAGTGAGACTTATTACATTAATAATAAATGGGTCAAAATTCTACAAAGGTTAAAATACCTTCTGGCTTCTACAGGCTTCATATTTTTCTAGACAAATATTACAAACTCAACTTTCTGACTAACTTGAAAATCTGGGGTAAAAAACACACAAATTCTTCATACTAATCCTTCCAAGTGAAAACGCTATACAAAAAAAAAAAAAAAAAAAAAAAACCCAAAATTTTGAAATGAAACATTAAAGTGGTACCAAAATAAATTTTAACTAGAATCCAAAAATTAGAGAAATAAACAAATTTCATTTACTTACAAGTTGGTTTTGCAGTCGGAGGAAATTTGGTCCGGGTAATAGCCAAAATTATGAAAATAATGACAGGCCATAAGATCAAGACAAGTGTCCAAAGCTGCAAATAATGGTAGAAAAAAATGTTAGTTCTACTGCTGAACCAAAGAGTTTTTATAACCAGGCTACAAAAGTCATGTCATAGTATAATATTTCAACACAAGCTGAGTATTTGACTGACTGTAAATATTATTAATAAAAAAAGAGAAATTTTTTGGAATGTAAAAGATCTCTAAATGCAGAGAAGAATGATTTTTCCAGGCTTAAAACCAAGAAATAATCTGAAGCCTTCTTTTGGGTTACCTCTCATGACTGCCCCAATCGTGATTATATTAAAATTAAACCTGATTTTAATATAATCAGTCTCCCCATAGGACTTAATGTCTTGTGTGTCTGCTTCTATCAAAGAACTTACACTGTTATAGTCAATGATTTTTTTTTAACCAGTTTCCAAATAAACTGGATGTTCATTTATGGTAGAAACAGTGTCTTGTTGATACCTAAATTTCTGTCACTCAATGAAAAATAGATGCTCGAAAACACATACTGCATTGAATTTTTTTTTTTTTTTTTTTGACGGAGTCTTGCTCTGTTGCCCAGGCTGAAGTGCTGCAGTGGCATGATTTCGGCTCACTATAACCTCTGCCTCCCAGGTTGAAGCAATTCTCTGCCTCAGCCTTCTGTGTAGCTGGGATTACAGGTGCCCGTCACCATGCCTAGCTAATTTTTGTATTTTTAGTAGAGTCAGGATTTCACCATCTTGGCCAGCCTGTTCTTGAACTCTTGACCTCATGATCCATCCACCTCAGCCTCCCAAAGTGCTGGGATTACAGGGGTGAGCCATTGTGTCCGGCCTGAAATTTCTATTAGAGAATTTCACTTTAAGTACTTTAGGAGCTGCTTTTTCCTCCCCATGTAGATATGATTCAGTTTGAAAAACACTAACTGCTTAATATTTGATAGACTTATATGATTGGTTCCAGAGCCACAAAAAACACATATTCACAAGAACATTAACTGTGATATGCAAATAGTTACGGTGCTCAGACCAAGCCACAGGGACAAATTTTGCCTGTACTTAATAAAGTGAAACTTACAACTGCGTTTCTATATAGTTTTGTGGTCAGACTTATCTTTCCTCTCCCGCTTTTCAGAGACAGTTTGCTTCTGACAACTCTGTCTACCTGGGGATCTTCAGTTCACCAAAGCAATCCAAACCCCATGAATGACCAATCCTTAAATAACACCTAATCTACATTTGCTACTAAAAGCCCCATTGTATGTCCAAGAGTGCTGGTCTCCTTGCTGGTAGGCCTGTCACTAACTTCTTAGACTTTGGATATCAGGGTAAGTTTTTAAAAATGGAAGTTCACTATACAGCCAAGGAATCCTGAGGCACTCAGTTTGATCACAGCTTGAAAAGCCCCATACAGACTGAACAACTTAATCTGAAACAACGCTTCTCAAACACTAATGTGTACTCCAAATCAACTGGGGATCTTGCAAATGTACAGATTATGATTCAGTAGATCTGAGGTGGGGGCTGATATTCCGCATTTCAAAGAAGCTCCCAGGTGGGTGATGCTGATGCAGCTAGTCCATGGACTGCACTTTGAGGAGAGTAAATTTAGGTGTATGCCACCCTACCTATCCAGCAGGAGTGTTTCAAAAGTCCTGGAATATTGTTACTGGAAAATTTCTTTGGGATCACCTAATGAATAGAATTCAGGGCATTTATAAATCTGAATGGGAGAAAAAGAGATCATATTTTTATTTTTTCTGGCTTGTCATTAAAATTTAGCATTTTCATTAATGACACATGTAGGGAATGAATCATAGTGTTATTAAAAGTACCTGTGATTTTGTCACCAATAGAAATTATGGATATTTAAAAATCATATTAGAGTTGCTACAGATACTTCAAAGTGCTATTTATACTCATTGCTATATTAAAATTAGTTATGGATTTATCACTAGACCTTTTATTTAATGCTATAATAAAGAGACACACCACATATTATCATAAATTTGCTTTTTTTTTTTTGAGATGGAGTCTCACTCTGTCACCAGGCTAGAGTGCAGTGGCGTGATCTTGGCTCACTGCAACAACCACCTCCCAGACTCAAACAATTCTCTTGGCTCAGCCTCCCAAGTAGCTGGGACTACAGGTACACACTACCATGCCCAGCTAATTTTTGTATTTTTAGTAGAGATGAGGTTTTACCATGTAGGCCAGGATGGTTTAGATTTCTTGGTCTCATGATCCACCTTCCACGGCCTCCCAAAGTGCTGGGATTACAGGCGTGAGCCACTGCACCCAGCCAATTTTGCTTTTATAATACTTTGATAAGTGAATTTAAATATATAATTTATAAGCCATTTTATTTTATTTTACATGATGAATTTTAAAACATTATTCTTAAAAAGGCTGTAGGTTTAACCAGACTGCCAAAGCCATCCTAAAGTCCTGTGATCTGATCCAACTCTTTCTTTGTATTCTCTGGATACAAAAAGTTAGCATAACTTGTCCAAAGTCATATATCCAACTGTGAGGCAGAGCAGGGGACAAGGATCTGAATCCCAAGATACATAGAAGTCCAGGATATTTTTTTTTCAATAATTATTGTGCTCCTCTGAGGAGCAAATAAGGCATTACAGAAAGTGTGTTGCAAAAAATATGAGTGCTACAGAAATAAGAGATGTTATTATTCTAGCCTCATCTCTGACTTGTTTCAAAATTAGAGCCTGTTCTTTAAAGATTCTGGATACAAGGTATCATCCTTTTTTTATGTTTCTCATTTGAAATGTAGACTAGAAAGAATTAAGGTTAAAAAATTAATGTTGTGGATTATCAGTTTTGTATTTGAGCCTATAGTTATTCTTTAAGGGAAGTATTCATCTGAGTAGGCCTGATGCCCCATGGCTACTTTTAGGAACTTCTATTCATTTTCTATGGCAACTTCATGAGAATTCAGTGACTGAGATCAACTATACCAACACATCTACCTTCAGTTAGGGGCATATATTATATGGTATCTTTAAGCTGTCTTTTGCTTGATATAATATGATGATTTCATGAGGACATTTTGATAAGTTTTAAAATTAATTTTAACATATTTTTGAATCCAGACAAAAAATATAATCTATACCAGAGACATTTAGGTGTTTTAGACTCTGTGGAAGGCAAAAACCACAGCCAGCCTATAAAAAAATCTATTGTCACAAGATTTCCCTAGGATTTTAGGCCAGAGAGAGGTTTACAGAACATTTCTGCATACTGCATTTTAGAGTGATAATAAACACAAAGCCCCCTACACTAGGGTCTCACGGATGTTAAAGTTGACAGGTTAATCACAAAAGCAAGAAATAAATAAAATTAAAATTTTCATAGCAGTAGTGTTGCTCACATACCATTCTAAATATGATCATAAGCAACCTAGAAGCAAATGCAGTGTCAAGGATCCAAACTCTAAACCAATGAGCCATGACTTTTTCTGTTTGTTTGGAGAAAGGGATAATATATTAATTTTATACATATAGACAGAGGAGCTTTCTTGAGAAATTTGAGGAAAGCAGTGTTTAAAGGTTTAGTATTTTCGCTGAGAGTGTAATTATCTCACACTGTCTTCATATCTCATTTGCATTCCACTCCCCTATGCTCTTGACATGAAAAGGTATGTGCACACTAAACAGTTTATAATTCCTTAGTGGGCCAGGACATTTGTATCCTTTTATTTCTCCAGGATTTATTTTCTAAGATGTACCATTCTGTTCTCTTTTTCTTCTTCTTTTCCTGAAAAATTCAATCCAAAAGTCCGTAGATAGGTCCTAGCAAGGTTAAGTGTACATGCTAGTACTTGGGGAGCCACAGTGACCCAGTGAGGGAAGTGGGGCCTTAGAAGGGTGAGAGGACATGGGCACCGAGGCTGCTAGATGTGGGGTGTCAGGGCCCAAGTTGGGTTAAGAAGGTGTCAGTGCAGGGAGACAAGACAGGGGCAGTGCCAGAATTGATTTCATAAGAGAAGGTTGATGACCCATCCTCCCATTAGGGGAATGGGGCTTCTCACTATCCAACAGGGGAATTATAAAAATTGGAGGGCTGGGCGCGGTGGCTCACTCCTGTAATACCAGCACTTTGGGAGGCTGAGGTAGGCTGATCACGAGGTCAAGAGATCAAGACCATCCTGGCCAACATAGTGAAACCCCATCTCTACTAAAATATAAAAAATTAGCTGGGCGTGGTGGCGCGTGTCTGTAGTCCCAGATGCTTGGGAGGTTGAGGCAGGAGAATTGCTTGAACCTGGGAGGCGGAGGTTGCAGTGAGCGGAGATAGCGCCACTGCACTCCAGCCTGGTGCCTGGCGACAGAACGAGACCCTGTCTCAAAAAAAAAAAAATTTGGAAAAGAAGGAAACTAGAATCCACTTGGTAGTGCTGGGTTAGAATGAGCAAAAAAGGGCCGGGTGCAGTGGCTGACGCCTGTACTCCCAGCATTTTGGGAGGCTGAGGTGGGTGGATCACGAGGTCGAGAGATGGAGACCATCCTGGCCAACATGGTGAAACCCCGTCTCTACTAAAAATACAAAAATTAGCCAGGCATGGTGGCACACGCCTCTGGTCCCAGCTACTCCAGAGGCTGAGGCGGAAGCATTGCTTGAACCCAGGAGGCAGAGGTTGCAGTGAGCCGAGCGCCGCTGCACTTCAGCCTGGCGACAGAGCAAGACTCCGTCTTAAAAAAAAAAAAAAAAAAAAGCAAAATGGGCATAAACTCCTAATTCCCAAAATGTATACAGAGACATAACATGCAGATGAAAATGCATGTGTGCATTACTTATTTCTTACTGTCGGGTTCCACAATTTGTTTCTGCCTCATTGTGTACCTTCTTTGTCCAATTCCTGAAAACACCCATTCTTCCAAGAAATGCTAGCTTCTTTCAGTGAACAAACGAGTGGTAGGTGTGATCATTGCTAGTCAGGTCTCACTATTTTCATTACTGGACATAGCTAAAGATTAAATGTAGAAGATAGAGAAAGACAGATGATGGAAATGATAGATACTTATATAGCTTGATTGACTGATATAGATAGGTAGGTAGATAGAAATGTGACAGATTTATTGCATAGGGATTGGCAATAAATGATGGCTATATTTAAACATTAAAATATATTTGAAAATAAAATATTATACTTAATTAAATAAACTAGGAATCCATTTAATCTATGCTGATGTAAATAAACACATAGGTAAACATAAATAAATAGAAAGCTTAATGAGGAATGGAGTATGTAGCTACAAAATCTTTCCCTACAAAACAGGACAAATTGTCATCATGGTCAACCTAATGTGATGAAATGGAGAAAAAAGCATCATTTCTGTGAGTTCTTGCCAAAGATGAATAATAACCTGACTCAAAAAATAAGAAACAACCGATAGTTTAAAGACAATTGGTCATGAAGGTTCAAAAGTGTCATGGTCATGAAAATCAAGGAAAAATTAAGAAACTGTTACAGACTAAAGGAGACGAGCCCTGAAAACTAGATGCAGCACCTAATTCTAAACTGGATCCTTTTGCTATACAAAGGCCACAGTTCCAACAACTGGTGAACCTTGAGTCTAAGGAGTTGATGGTGGTATTGAGCTATGTTTATTTGTCAACAAGGTATATTAAAGTATCTGGGGGTGATGGAGCACCAGTTTCAAATTGTTCTAGAAAAAAGTTATTTGCACTGTTCTTGCAGCATTTCTTTAAATTTGAAATTGCTTTAAAATAAAAAGTTTGGAAATTATTGAAAAGATTTCTGCATTTCTTTTTGGAAATCCAGACCAATTTTTAAAAGAAAAAGATGAAGAAACAGAAAAAGAGATAAAGACAAGCTTCACGGCTAAGAACTCTATCCTGTTGCATGCAAGTATTGGGGTTTGGAGAATTAATGATAATGGCAGGGCACATTTCAGTGACCTTGCAGTCACTAAGCCATCACCTCAAAATTACTAATTTAAATCTTAAGCAATTCCTTGAATACATCAAATGTAAATTCACTGTAAAGTGTTCATTTAAAGCTGATCTGCAGTATCTATTAATGAAATTAAATTATCTAGCAATATTTTCTTCTGCACCTGCTAGGAAGTATTGTCTCAAATATTTGCAAATTTCAAAAAACCCAAAGCTCTAAAAAATTGGGACAAAGCATATGCTTTCAACTTTAGGTCATTGCTACTTTATTACCTTGTCAGAACCCTTTATTCTAATTCCTGCTTGTTTATCTGATTTTATTTTTTTCTACCATTGTTATTTTCTTACCATTTTCACTAAACAGTAAAGAAAATAAAACACAGGCGAATTTTAAATTAACAAATTAACCATAGATTTTCAAATTATATGAAACTACTGTTTGGAGACTTTGTGAATTTAATTACTACATCTTTTTATCCTAGAGCAGAGGTAGCAGACTGGGGGGTAGAAAGACCACATCAGACTCATGGAGGTGTTTTGTCCCTTGCACATGGTTTTGTTACTGCTTTCAGTGAAACGTGAATGCTTTTAAATAGGGAAAGTACTCTCTAGTTCATCATAAATGTCACCATTCCCCACTTTTAAATGGAGTGATTGGTGCACTTTACATATCACATTCCATGTTGTACCCCTACAGATATTTGAGTTGGTGCCTTTATACCAGAGTAGCCTGAGGTTGGTTAGGTCAAAAATAAATAATACCCAGCCGGGCACAGTGGTTCACACCTATAATACCAGTTCTTTGGGAAGCAGAGGAAGGCAGATCGCTTTAGGTCAGGAATTCAAGACCAGCCTGGCCAACATGATGAAACCCTATCTCTACTAAAAATACAAAAATTAGCTAAGTGTGGTGGTATGTGCCTGTAGTCTCAGCTACTCAGGAGGCTGAGGCAGGAGAATCATTTGAACTCGAGGTAGAGGTTGCAGTGAGCCAAGATCTTGCCACCGCACTCCAGCTTGGGTGACAGAATGAGAATGTGTTACAAAAAAAGCTTAATTAATAAAAAAAAGAATGATATGATACTGAGTATCAAAATAATTTCTATATTTCAGTAGGATTTCTTCTGCCTCACTCCAAAAACAAAAACAAAAGGCTAGGATGAAGAGTCTTCATTCCCCTTCATGGAGTCACAGTTTTGGAGAGTTTTAAGGAAATTTAGATCTCAACATGTAAAACAGCAATCATTTCTTTAAGATTTATACATAAATACAACAAAAAATTGTTGAGCATCTACTATGTATCATACACTGGGGATACAGCAATTGAAGTTTTCAGTTTTTTTAGGAAGGGAAACAAATAAATAATTACAACTAATTTTCATTTCTCTGTGAGTAGTGAGGATGAGCATTCTTACATGTTTGTTGGCCACTTGAATGTCATCTTTTGAGAAGTGCCTGTTCATGTCTTTTGCCTGTATTTATCGAATTATTTTTGCTTGTTGATTTGTTTAAGTTTCTTATAGATTCTGGATATTCGACCTCTGTTGATTGCATAGTTTCAGATTATTTTCTCTCATTCTTTAGGTTATCTGTTTCCTCTATTGATCTTTTTTTTTTTTTTAAGACCGAGTCTCACTCTGTCACTTAGGCTGGAGTGCAGTGGTGGGATCTTGGCTCACTGCAACCTCTGCCTCCTGGGTTCAAGTGATTCTCCTGCCTCAGCCTCCTGAGTGGCTGGGATTACAGGTGTGTGCCCGGCTAATTTTTTTATTTCTGGTAGAGATGGGACTTCACCATGTTGACCAGACTGGTCTTGAACTCCTGACCTCAGGTGATCCACCTGCCTTGGCCTCCCAAAGTGCTGGGAATACAGGCAGGAGCCATCACACCCAGCCAATAATTTCTTTTGCTGGGAAAAAGCTCTGTAGCTTAATTAGGCCCCATTCATCAATTTTTAGTTTTGTTACAATTGCTTTTGGGGACTTAGCCAAAAGTTATTTGCCAAGGCCAATGTTGAGAAGGATATTTCCTAGATTTTCTTAAAGGATTTTTAGACTTTGAGGTCTTGCATTTAATTCTATAATCTATCTTGAGTTAATTTTTATATATGGTGAAAGGCAGGGGTTCAGTTTTATTTTTCAGCATATGGCTTGTCAGTTATCCCAGTATCTTTTACTGAATAGGGAGTCCTTTCCCCATTGTTTGGTTTTGTCAGCCTTGTAGAAGATCAGGTGGTTGTATGTCACTTTATTTCTCAGTTTCCAGTTCTGTTCCATTGTTATATGTAACTGTTTTTGAACCAGTGCTGTGCTGTTTTGGCCTCACACCAGTCAGAATAGCCATTATTAAAAAGTAAAAAAAGAAAAAAAAATGCTGGCAAGGCTTCAGTGAATAGGGGACACTTATGTACTGCTGATGGGAGTACAAATTAGTTCAACCACTGCGGAAAGCAGTTTGGAGATTTCTCAAAAGAACATAAAACAAAGCTACCATTCAACCCAGCAATCCCTTTAGTGGCCATATAACAGGGAGACAAAGATCATTATACCAAGAAGATACTCACATGTTCATCACCATGCTACTCATAATAGTAAAGACATGAAATGAACCTAGGTGTCCATCAATGTTGAATTGGATAAAGTAAATATAATACATATATACTGTAGAATATTACATAGCCATGAAAAAGAATGAAATCACGTAATCAGGTCCTTTGCAAAAACATGGATAGAGCTAGAAGCCATAATCCTTAGCAGGTTAATGTAAGAACAGGAAACTAAATATTCCATGTTCCCACTTATAAATGGGAGTTAAACATTGAGCATTCATGCACATACACATGGGAACAGCAGACACTGCAGAGTACTGAGTACTAGAGAGAAAAGGGAGGGATAGGGGCATGGGTTGAAACACTATCTGTTTGGTACTATGCTCATTACTTGGATGCAAAATACTCATGTTAACAATCCTGCACATATACTCCCCATATATAAAATAAAAGTTGAAAAAAATAATTACAACTAGATGGACTAGATTATATGATATAGTAAGTAAAGAATGCAAGAGAAAGATAAATCAAAGAAAGCTGAGTATAAAACATGAAGGGTAAGAGGGAGTCAAACAGAAGGAAAGAAATGTGTGTTGGATGAAGTGTGAGAAAGAAGTGGGAGTCTTTCAAGCAGAAGAAGCATACGTGTGAAGATCCACAGATGGAAAAGAGAGGGGGGATATTCCAGTAACAGAAATAAGTCCAGAACGCCTGGTACATCGAGATTTTAGGAAAAATACATCTGCCATATGGTTATCCAACCTTTATTTGAGTGCTTCTAATGACTAGAAGTTTACTATGAGACTGCTTCATCATGGACAACTCATATTGCCTGATATTTTTGCTCATATCATGGTGAAATCTTTCTTCCAGTAACTGCTACCCATTTGTCTAAGTTTGGCATCCTCTTCCACATAAGAATTCTATAAGTACTTGAAAAGAGACAGAATCCCCTCTTCCCTGGGAAACTTTAACAATTCTGTTAAGTACTGTTACAAAATATCTTCCTCAGGATGAATTATTGTTGTCGAGTAGTCTTATGATTAATGTCAGCATTCAGTACAATACTCCAAATGATAACAGCTAATATATATTGACTGCTTAGGTTATGCAACATGCTCTGTTAAACACAACATTATCACCTTTAATGTAATAACCTCCTTTCCTCTTGCAGATGGGAAGACACGATCTTAAAGTGACTGAATAAGCTTTTCTTCCGGAAGTCATTGAGCAGTAGAGCTGGTATTTGAACCCAAGGAGTCTGGCTTCACTAGCAAAGTTAATCATTAAATTATATAGCTAGACCACTACCAAATGGATTACTAGCTCTCTTTGATTTGAACACTATACTTTTATTAATTTATTCTATGAGAGCACTGAAAATCATTTAAAGGGTTTCCTGTAACCCAGAATTAGCACTTTTTATTGCAAACTTGAAAATAAAAATTGCCCAACCTTCCATATATAAAGTACACTAACTCTTTTCTTTTTTTCTTTATTTCTTTTGGCATTATCCTATAAAACAAGAATGACTGTTGTCTAATGGTAACAAGAGGATTCCAAGGTTTACGTTGCAAAGTAAGAGCTTGGTACCTAACACTTGGAATAAACCTTAGTTCCCATGAAGATCCTTAGTTTCCCATTGCGGAAGTAAAAATGGCTCAGAGTTCTCAATTAATTGGTCTTTCTGTTTGATATGGTTTGGCTGTGTCCCCACCCAAATCTAATGTTGAATTATAGCTCCCATAATCCCCACGAGTCGTGGGAGAAATCCAGTGGGAGGTAATCGAATCATGGGGGCAGCTCTTTCCTGTCTGTTCTTATGATAGTGCACAAACCTCATGAGATCTTATGGTTTGTAAATCAGAGCTCCCTTTCACAGGCTCTCTTGACTGCTGTCATGTAAGATGTATCTTTGCTCCTACTTTGCCTTCTACCGTGACTGTGAGACCTCCCCAGCCATTTGAAACTGTGAGTCCATTAAACCTCTTTTTCTTTATATATTATCCAGTTTCAGATATGCCTCTATTAGCAGCAAGAGAACAGACTAATACACTGATGTACCTCACATCCATCTAAATAAATGACTCACCTAAAAACTGGAATCAAGAAAGTTTTGTGAAATCCATACTTACAGATTTGAACTTTAAAGATTGGTAAATGTTTTATGGTGTTTATAGAAGCAATGGATTTTTATCAGACACTAAGTCAATTAACTCCTCTATTGCTCCCGTTTCTGAACCCTCTTCACCTCAGTTACTTTTTAGTGGTTGACTATATTCATAAAATTTGTATGTCTACTATGTGCCAGGCACCATAATCAATAGGTAGAACCAAAATTTTTGAGCAATTAAAAGTGATTAAGGGAGTAAATGATTCCAATTCAGAAGACCTAAAAGGAACTGGAACATTGACCACACAGTTGAGTAGGTTGTGCAGGACTCCGTTTATTTCTATCTGATTTAGGATGATTTTGAAATTATGGTTTAATCCTAAATTGTTTTATTCCAAAAATTATTTTAATGCATAGACAAACTTGTTCTACAATTTTGAAGCAAAGGTTTTCTCTTTCTTTAGTCACTGTGAAAGGTAGTATGAGCAAGGTAGGGATTGCAGGAGGGTATGTCAAGTTTGATCCAAAATGTAAGCCTTTAGCAAGCTGTGACAATGCCTGAGTGGAAAAGCTAGTTCTATCATCAACTGAGCTAGAGTGTGACCCACTACTGAAACGGTTACAACAGAAAATGAACAACGAAAGTAAATTTCCCTTCTTCAGATAGAAGGCTGGAATTAGATCCCATGTCTGTTGAAATTTGAAGTCACTCTTTGATATGCCTATTTAGGACTCATCTTCTTCTTCTTGATAGATAGATGATAGATAGATAGATGATAGATAGATAGATAGATAGATAGATAGATAGATAGATAGATAGATAGATAGATAATACATACATACATACATACATACATAGCACTTTAGGTTCTGGGGTACATGTGCAGAACATGCAGGATTTTTGCATAGGTACATATATGGCAATGTGGTTTGCTGCATCCTTCCCCCTGTCACCTATATCTGGCATTTCTCCCCATGTTATCCCTCCCCAACATCCCCACCCTGCCACTGTCCCTCCCCTAGACCCCCCAGCAGACCACAGTGTGTGATGCTCCCCTCCCTGTGTCCATGTGTTCTCACTGTTCAACACCCACCTATGAGTGAGAACATGCGGTGTTTGATTTTCTGTTCTTGTGTCAGTTTGCTGAGAATGATGGTTTCCAGATTCATCCATGTCCCCACAAAGGACATGAACTCATCACTTTTTATGGCTAAATAGTATTCCATGGTGTATATGTGCCACATTTTTCTTGTCCAGTCTATCATGGATGGGCATTTGAGTTGGTTCCAGGTCTTTGCTATTGTAAACAGTGCCACAATGAACATACATGTGCAAGTGTTTTTTATAATAAAACTATTTATAATCCTTTGGATATATGCCCAGTAATGGGATTGCTGGGTCAAATGGAATTTCTATTTCTAGGTCCTTCTTTTTTAAAAATTTGAGATTTGGGGGTATATGTGTTTGTTGGTTACATAGGTATTACATGTGTAATAGGTCTCTAGTGTACCCATCACCAAAACACTGTACATTGTATCCAGTAGGTAATTTCTCACCCATAATCCCTTCCCAACTATGGCATCCCCAGAGTCTATTTTCTCTGTCTTTACGCCCATGTGTACTGTTTGTTTAGTTTCCACTTATAAGTGAAAACATATGATATTTGATTTTCTGCACCTATGTTAGTTCATTTAGGATAATGGCTTCCAGTTCCATCCAAGTTGCTGCAAAGGACATTATGTCTTTCTTTTTGATTCCTGTGTATTATTCCATGGTGCTTATATACCACAATTTCTTTTTGTTTTCTTTTTGTCTCTTTTTTAGGATGGAGTTTCATTCTGTTGCCCTACCTGGAGTACAATGACACAATCTCGGCTCACTGCAACCTCCACCTCCTAGATTCCAGTGATTCACTGCTTCAGCCTCCTGAGTAGCTGGGGTTACAGGTGTCCACCACCACATCTGGCTAATTTTGTATTTTTAGTAGAGATGGGATTTCATCATGTTGGCCAGGCTGGTCTCAAACTCCTGACTTCAAGTGATTTACCCATCTCAGACTCCCAAAGTGCTGGGATTATAGGCATGAGCCACTGCACTTGGCCTGTCACATTTTCTTTATCCAATCAACTGTTGGTGGACAGTTAGGCTGTTTTTATGACTTTGCTATTGCAAGCAGTGTTGCAATAACATATGACTGCAGGTCTCCTTTGGGTAGACATCCAGTAGTGGGATTGCTGATTCAAATGGTAGTTTTATTTCCACTTCTTAGAGATATGTCCATACTGTTTTCCATAGTCTGAACTAATTTAAATTCACATCAACAGGGCAATCCTCACAGAGGCAAGCCCAGGCATTTAACAGCTGTCCTTATAGGGGTTGGCCTAGATATTCATAGTGGTTCTTGTCAGGGCCAACCTGGGTGTTCACATCCATGCTCATTGGGCACAGCCAAGGTTTTAGAGGCATGCTCCTCAGGGGAAGTCCAGGTGGTCACAGCTGTTCACATTGGCCCCACGTTTGTGTTCATAGCCATTCTCATCAGCCATTCTTGTCTGGGCATCCTTGTCTTGTTCCACTTCTTAGAGGGAATGCTTACAAATTTTCCCCATTCAGTATTATGTTAGCTGTGGGTTTGTCATAGATAGCTTTTATTACATTAAGGTATGTCCCTTGTATGCCAATTTTGCCAAGAGTTTTAATCATAAAGGGATGCTAGATTTTGTCAAATGTTTTCTCTGCATGTATTGAGACAATCATGTGTTTTCTGTTTTTAATTCCATTTATGTGGGATATCGCATTTATTGACTTGCATATATTAAACCATCCCTGCATCCCTGGTATAAAACCCACTTGATCATGGTGGATTATCTTTTTGATATGTTGTTGGATTCGGTTAGCAAGTGTTTTGTTAAGGATTTTAACATCTATGTTCATCAAGGATATTGCTCTTCAGTTTTCTGCTTATGTTCTTTGCTAGTTTTGGTATTAGGGTGATGCTGGCTTCAAAGAATGAATTAGGGAGGGTCCCTTCTTTCTCTATCTTGTGGAATAGTGTCAAAAGGATTGGTACCAATTCTTTGAATGTCTGGTAGAATTCTTCTGTTAATATGTCTGGTCCTGCACTTTTTTTCTGCTTATAATTTAAAAATTACCATTTCTATTTCCCTCCTTGTTATTGGTCTTTTCAGGGTATCTAATTCTTCCTGATTTAAGCTAAGACAGTTTATTTTTCCTGGAATTGATTCATCTCTTCTAGGTTTTCTAGTTTGTGTGTAGGGTGTTCATAGCAGTCTTTGATGATGTTTTATACTTCAGTGATGTCAGTTGTATTATCTACTGTTTTGTTTCTTAGTGAGGTTACTTAGAGTTTTTCCTCTTCTTTTCTTAGCTAATCTTGCCAGTGGTCTATTTTATTTATCTTTTCAAAGAGCCAGCTTTTTGTTTCACTTATCTTTTGTATGTTTTTGTTTCAATTTAATTTAGTTCTACTCTGATGTTGGTTATTACTTTCGTCTGCTGGGTTTGAGTTTGGTTTGTTCTCATTTCTCTAGTTCCTTGAGGTGTGACCCTAGAGTGTCAGTTTGTGCTCTTTCAGTCTTTTTGATGTATGCATTTAGGGCTATGAACTTTCCTCTTAGCACTGCCTTAGCTGTATCCCAGAGGTTTTGATAGGTTGTTTCATTATTTTTGTCCAGTTCAAAGAATTTTTTAATTTCTATATTGTTTTTGACCCAATGCTCATTCAGGAGTAGGTTATGTAATTTCCATGTATTTCCATGGTTGTGAAGGTTCCTTTTGAAGTTGGTTTTAGTTTTATTCCACTGTGGTCTGAGAGAGTGGTTGACATAATTTCAATTTTCATACATTTATTGAAGTTTGTTTTATGGCCTATCATATGGTCTATCTTGAAGAAAGTTCCATGCACTGTTGAATAGAATGTGTATTCTGTGGTTGTTGGATGAAATGTTCTATGTGCATTAGTTAAGTCCGTTTGTTCCAAGGTATAGTTTAAATTCATTGTTTCTTTGTTAACTTTCTGTCTTGATGAACTGCCTAGTGCCGTCAGTGGAGTACTGAAGTACCCCAGAATATTTTGTTGCTGTCTGTCTCATTTCTTAGGTCTATTGGTAATTGCTCTATAAATTTGGGAGCTCCAGTGTTAAGTGTATATATGTTTAGGAATGTAATATTTTGCTGTTGGACAAGGCCTTTACCATTATGTAATGTCCCTCTTTGTCTCTTTTAACTGCTATTGCTTTAAAGTTTGTTTTGTCTGATAGAAGAATAGCTACTCCTTTTTGCTTTTGGTATCCATTTGTGTGAAATGCCTTTTTCTACCCCTTTACTTTAAGTTTATGTGAGTACTTTTGTGCTAAATGAGTCTCCTGAAGGCAGCAGATGGTTGGTGAGTTGTTTTCCATTTTGTGGTTCTGTATCTTTTAAGTGGAGCATTTAGGCCATTTATAGTTAATGTTGGTATTGAAATGTGAGGTTCCATTGCATTCATTGTGCTCTGTTTTATTTTGTTTTTTATTTTTTTGCTTTTAAACTTGTATTTTTGTTTTATAGGTTCTGTGTGATTAATGCTTTAAAGAGATTCTGTTTTGAATCTGTTTCAGAATTTGTTTCAAGATTTAGAGCTCCTTTTAGCAGTTCTTGTAGGTGGTGGCTTAGTAATGGCAAATTCTTTCAGCATTTGTTTGTCTGGAAAAGACTCTATCTTTTCTTCATCTATGTTGCTTACATGTATCAGTGGATACAAAATTCTTGGCTGATAATTGTTTTTCTTGAGGAGGCTTAAGATAAGGCCCGAACCTCTTGTGGGTTTTCTGCTGAAAAATCTGCAGTTAATCTGATAGGTTTTCCTTTATAGGTTACCTGGTGCTTCTGTCTCACAGCTTTTAAGATTCTTTCCTTTGTGTTAACTGGATAACCTGATGATAGTGTGCCTAGGTAAAGATCTTCTTGTGATAAATTTCCCAGGTGTTCTTTGTGCTTCTTGTATTTGCATGTCTAGATCTCTAGCAAGGCTGGGGAGGTTTTCCTCAATTATTCTTCCAAATATGTTTTCCAAACTTTTAGAATTCTTTTCTTCCTTAGAAAAACCAATTATTCTTAGGTTTGGTGCTTTAACATAATCCCAGGCATCTTGAAGGCTTTGTTCATATTTTCTTATTCTTTTTTCTTTGTCTTTGTTGGATTGGGTTAATTTGAAGAGCTTGTCTTCAAGCTCTGAATTTTTTTTCTACTTGTTCAATTCTATTGCTGAGACTTCCCAGAGTATCCCTCATTTCTAAAAGTTTGTCCAATGTTTCCTGAATTTTTTATTGTTTTTTTCTTTAAGTGATCTAGTTCCCTGAACATTTCTCCCTCCACTTCTTGTACCATTTTTTGGATTCCCTTGCACTGGGCTTCACCTTTCTCTGGTCCTTCCATGATTAGCTTAATGACTAACCTCCTAAATTCTTTTCTTGGTTTGGATCTATTGCTGGTGAACTAGTGTGATTTTTGGGGGCTGGTGAAGAGTGTTTCTTTGGTCATATTACCAGGGTTGGTTTTCTGTTTCCTTCTCATTGGGTAGGCTCTGTCAGAGGGAAAATCTAAGGTTGAAGTCTGTTGTTCAGATTTTTTTGTCCCACAGGGTGTTCCCTTGATGTAGTACTCTCCCTCCTTTCCTGTGGGTATGGCTTCCTGTGGGCCAAGAGCAGTGATTGTTGTCTCTTTTCTGGGTCTAGCAACCCAGCTTGTCTATCAGCCTCTGGACCGGTACTGGGGGTTGCCTGCACAAAGTTCTGTGATGTGAACTGTTTATGGATCTCTAAACTGTGGATACTAGAGCCTTCAGTTTCTCCAGTGGGGCTATGTGTTCAGGAGAGGAGAGTCTCTTTTTCCCACTTCTGCAGCTGAGACACTCACAGTTTTGGAGGAATCTCTTGGGTCCTGCAGGAATAGTTCACTTTCTCAGAGGGTCTATGCCTGATCTCCTCGGGTCTCTGGGGTGTGTCCCTGCTGCTGCCCAATCCATGTTCAGTGCAAGCAGGAGCTTCTGTGGGCTCCACACTGACTTTTAAATAATAGCCATTCTGACTGGTATAAGATGGCATCTCAGTGTGGTTTAAATTTACATTTCTCTTATGATTCATGATGTTGAAAAATTTTAATAGTTTGTTAACCACTTGTATGTCTTCTTTTGAGAAATGTCTGCTTTTGCCCAGTTTTTAATGGGGCTCTTTGTTTTCTTGAGTTCTTTGAGTTCTTCATAAATTCTAGACACTAATCCATTTTCAGAGGCATAATTTGTAAATAATTTCTCCCATTCTGTAGGTTGTCTGTTAATCCTGTTGATTATTTCTTTGCTATGCAGAAACATTTGGTTTGATTAAGTCTCATTTGTCTATTTTTGCTTTGTTGCATATGCTTTTGGGGTCTTCATTAAAAATTCTTTGTCTAGGCTGATGTTCAGAAAAGTTTTTCCAGGCTCTCTTCTAGGATTTTTATAGTTTTAAGTCTTATGTTTAGGTTTTTAATTCATCTTGAGTTAATTTTTGTATGCGATGAGAAATAGGGGTCCAGTTTCACTCTTTTGCATATGGCTAGCTAGTTACCCAGCACTATTTATTGAATAGGATGTACTTTCTGCATTGTTATTTTTGTTAGCTTTATTGAAGATCAGTTGGATGTAGGCATGTGGCTTTATCTGGGGGTTCTCTATTCTATTCCATCGATCTGTGTCTATTTTTGTTTCAGCATCATGGTAGAACAGCATGTAGTTTTAGCATGATACTGAAATTGTACTACAGCCTTGTAGTACAGTTTGAAGTCAGGCAATGTGATGCCTCCAGCTTTGTTCTTTTCCTTAGGAGTACTTTGGCTATTCGGGCTTTCTCTTGGTTCTATGTAAACTTTAGGATTTTGTATTTTAATTCTGTGAAAAATGATGTTAGTAACTTGGGAATATGGTTATTTTAACAATATTGATTCTTCCAATCCATGTGCATGGAACCTTTTTCCATTTATTGGTATCATCTACAATTTAAAGAAATTAAAACATCACTGTTTCATAGCTCTCCTTGTAGAGATCTTTCACCTCCTTGGTTAAATATTATATCTAGGTATTTTTTGTGTGGCTTTTTTAAATGGCATTAGGTTTCTGATTTGGTTCTCAGATATCTCACTCTTGGTGTATTAAAAATGCTACTGATTTTTATATGTTGATTTTGTATCCTGAGTCTTTACTAAAGTCACTAATCAGTCCTAGAAGTCTTCTAGAGGAGTCTTTAGGGTTTTCTAGGTATATAATCATGGCATCAGTGAACAGAGATAAGTTGACTTCTTCTTTGCTATTTTGGATGCCTTTTATTTCTTTCTATTGTTGATAGCTCTAGCTAAGACTTCCAATACTATGTTGAATAGAAGTAGTGAGACTGAACATCCTTGTCTTGTTCCAGTTCTTAGAGAAAATGTTTCAACTTTTCCCCATTCAGCACGATGTTGGCTGTGGGTTTGTCATATATAGCTCTTATTATTTTGAGGTATGCTTCACTTGTGCTTAGTCTGCTGAGGGCTTTTTTTAAAATCACAAAAGGATGTTGGATTTTATGGAATGCTTTTTCTGCATTTATGGAGATGGTCATATGGTCTTTGTGCTTAGTTCTGCTTATGTAGTGGATCATGTTTATTGATTCACATACGTTGAGCCATCCTTGCTTCCTTGATTATGGTGAATTATTATTTTATGTGCTGTTGGATTCAATTTGCTAGTATTTGTTGAGGATTTTTGCATATATACTCAGCAGAAATATTTGCCTGTAGTTTTCTTTTTTATTGTTGTTGTGTTCTTGCCTAACTTTGATATCATGGTGATACTAGATTTATAGAATGAGTTGGGATGGGAGCACTCCTCTTGGTTTTTTTTGGAATAGTTTCACTAAGATTGGCACCACCTCTTCTTTGTACATATGGTAAAATTTGGCTGTGAATCCATCTTGTCCTGGGCTTTTTTTTTTTTTAATAAGGAGTTTTTTTTAAATTATTGATTTAATTTTATTACTTGTTATTGGTCTGTTCAGGGTTTCTATTTCTTCCCGGTTCAATCTTGGGGGTTGAATGTTTTCTAGTTTGTGTGAATAGAGGTGTTCATAGTAATCTTTGATGATCTTTTCTATTTCTCTGGTAATAGTTGTGATGTCACCTTTATCTTTTCTAGTATTTATTTGAATCTTTCTTTTTTCCTTAGTCTAGCTGGTGGTCTGCAAGTTTTGTTTAGCTTTTCAAAGGATCAACTTTTCATTCATTGAAATTTTCTATCATTTTTTGCTTCAATCTCATTTATTTTTGCTGTAATCTGTGTTATTTCTTTTCTTCTGATAGCTTTTACTTTCTTTTGCTCGTTTTTCTAGTATGTTGAAGTGTGACGTTAAGTTGTTAATTTGAGATCCTTCAGTCTTTTTGATGTAAGCATTTAATGCCACAAACTTACCTCTCAGAACTGCATTAACTATATCCTAGTAGTTTTGGTATGCTGTGTCTTTATTTTCATTTGTTTTGAATAATTTTTAAAAAAATTTCTGCCATTATTTTACTGTTTACACAAAAGTTGTTTAGGAGCAAGCTGTTTCATTTCCATGTACGTGTGTAGTTTTTGAAAGTCTCTCCTTGGTATTAATTTCCAATCTTATTCCACTGTGGTCCAGGAAGATACTTGATATGATTTCAATTGTTTTGAATTAATTGAGACATTCTTCTCATCTGTGCATGAAACATTCTCCAGAATATCCATACAGTTAATTTTGGAGAATGTTTCACGCACAGATGAGAAGAATGTATATTCAGCAGTTGTTGGGTGTAATGTTATATAAATATGTATTATGTCTTTTTGCTCTATAGTCCAATTTAAGTCCACAGTTTCCTTGTTGATTTTCTGTCTTGATTATCTGTCTAGTAATATCAGTGGGATGTTGAAGTCCACCACTACTATTGTATTGTTATTAACCTGTTTTTCTAGGTCTAGTAGTATTTATTTTATCAATCTAGGTACTTCAGTATTGGGCTTATATATATTTGAGATAGTTAAATCTTCTTGTTGTATTGAATCTTTTGTCATTATATAATGCCTTTGTCTTTTTTTTTGACTGTTGTTGGTTTAATGTCTGTTTATCTGATATGAGAATGGCTACTTGCTTTTCTTTTCCATTTGTGTGATGTATCTTTTTCCACCTGTTTACTTTGAGTCTGAATGCATTGTTAGCCAGTAGGTGAGTCTCTTGTACGAAGAAGATGCCTTTGTTTTTTTTTAAAAAATCCTATTTGCCACTCTGTATCTTTTAAGTGGGGCATTGAGGTCATTTATGTTAAAAGTTAATATTGACATTTGAGATTTTGTTCCTGATGTAATGCTGTTAGCCAGTTTTTTGAGGTTTCTACTGTGTAATTGCTTTACAAGATCTGTGAGCTCTGTAGTTATATATCTTTTTCTAATGACAAGTGTCATCCTTTTGTTTCTATGTATAGAAATCCTTTGAAAATTTCTTGTAGGACCAGGCTAATGATGACAAATTCTCCTAGTGTTTGCTTGTCTGGGAAAGACTTTATTTCTCCTTCATTTATGAAGCTCCGTTTGGCAGGATATAAAATTCTGGCTGGCATTTTTTCTTCTTTAAGGAGGCTAAAAATAGATCCTCATCTTTTTTATTATAGGCCTTCTGCTGAGAAGTCCACTGTTACTCTAATCAGTTATCCTTTATAGGTGTTTTGACTTTTCTAACTGGCTTTTTTTTTTTTGTATGGACCTTGGATTGCCTGGTGACTGTATGACTTGGTGATATTTGGCCTGCATAAACTCTCACAAGTGTTCTCTAAATTTATGTCTGGTAATATCTGGACGTCTATCACTCAAGCAAGATTAGGGATATTTCCTTGAATTATTCTCTAAAATATGTTTTTCAAGTTGTTTACTTTTTCTCCTTCTCTATTCCCATGATGTGTAGGTTTGGTCACTTTACATAATCTCATTTTTCTTATAGGCTTTGCCATCTTAATAGAAGATAAACTCTTATGTTATCTAGTCTTTCAGCCTGCCATCGCTTTGCTGTCCCAGGACTCTTTCCTGACATCAACTAGCATCTCATTAGGTAAGCCTTCCTGTTGCTAACCATCTCTGCTGGAATGTTTCTTCATTATTTCATTATTTTTAAAGTTAAATTACAAGCCCAGCAGGATAACAACTGCATCTGGTTGATTTTCTCTATTATCTAACATTCTGTTAGTACTAATGTATTTTTCTTTACTCTCCTGTAGTATTCATTTTTTTGGCAATGCAATTGAGAATTTATATTGCTACAAATATTAAAAATCATCAATTTCTAAGGCCTTCTTACCAGATATGATCTGCTCTTTGGTGGGCTAATCATTAAGCAGGGATAAGAGAATGTTGGGGAAAAAACTGAAACTCACAAGCAATAGAGAAGCATAAGGAAGTAATGGAAAGAATAAACTAATGGTTGGGGAAATCTGACTTTGAGCTTTAAATTTACTGTGTGACCTTGGACAAGTCCCTTGAGCTGTTTAGGACCCTGTAAAATTAAGTCAGTTCACTATGTCCCAATGTTCCAGAATTCAGATATCTTACTTTACAAAAAAAGAGAGACATTTACTCCAAGAACAATTTTGAGGGAACTCACCACCAAAATTAAAAATTCCCTTTTTTATAGCCAAACCAAATATTTAGCTTATATTATTCTCATTCTGTTTTTCAGATTCTCTTCTCAGTTTCTATTTTAGTATACATTTTTCTATTTCGTTCTTTCTTTCTTTTTTTTGAGAGTCAAACTTTTTTGCCCAGGCTAAAGTATAGTGGCAGAATCTAGGTTCACTGCAGCTTCAATCTTCCAGGCTCGGGTAATCCTCCCACCTCAGCCTCCCAAGTAGCTGGAAACACTGGCATGTGCCACCATGCCAAGCTAATTTTTTGTATTTTTTCATAGAAACAGGGTTTACTATGTTGCCCCTGCTGGTCTTGAACTCCTATGCTCAAGTCACCCATCTGCCTCAGCCTCTCAAAGGAATAGGCATGAGCCACTGCACCTGGCCAGCATATACTTTTCAAAAATTTTTATTTATTTTTCTTTTCTGATATGGAGTCTCACTCTGTCACCCAGGCTGGAGTGCAGTGGCACAATCTCAGTTCACTGAAATCTCCAACTCTCAGGTTCAAGTGATTTAGCCTCCCAATTAGCTGAGATTACAGGTGTGCACCACCATGCCCAGATAATTTTTGAATCTTTTTAGTAGAGACAGAGTTTTGCCATGTTGGCCAGACTGGTCTTGAACTTCTAACCTCAAGTGATCCACCTGCTTCAGCCTACCAGAGTGCTAGGATTACAGGCATGAGCCCTTGCACTCAGCCCCAGCATATACTTTTATACTGTACACATTTCCTCATTAATCTCCAATTTACCTTAATATTTTACTATATCTTTCTTTGCTTTTTTTTGCTTGTTTCACGTGTCATCTTTCTCCATTAATAGCTTCTTAACTTCTTCCCCTTTGAATTATTGTTCCCACCACCTTGCTTTGTGATGGGATTTCTAAAAAATATTAGGCAAGTTTGTCATGGTGGCGATGCTGGCATTTTTCTTTACCATTAAACTGGTGCCTTTAGTCCCAGCTACTCAGGAGGCTGAGGCAGGAGAATCGCTTGAACCTGGTAGGTGGAGGCTGCAGTGAGCTGAGATGGTGCCACTGCACTCCAACATTTCCTGTTTCCACAACTTAATTTCTGTTTTTCTGTGAGTAAAAGTACATTTTTAAAGTGCAAATTTTAGGATGATTATGAATATAGAAATATGAATGCTTGCATTTTAAATTATTATTTGATGGATAACCAAGTCTAATTCCTACACAAACTCTTCTCCTCAAATTCATATGTGCCTTCTTTTCACATTTCAAATTAGTCTGTCTTCTAATTTGCCTATATTTTCTCTTTATGCAATTTTTTTCATTTAATCCCCCTTTAGATATTTAATTCTAGCTTCCAACCTCTCATTTCTCTCTTTTTAATTGCAATGCCATCACACATATATCCTTCCCACCTGTGTCTTCAAGTCTTCTTCCCAATTTGGAGAGATGGAGCTGACCCCAGGTAAAACTGTGAAGGAAATTTATCTTTCTTTGTCCTTTCACCCTCCACTTAGAATTCCCCTTCCTTTTCCTTTTGCATCGCCATCTTCTGCAGGTCTCTCTGGTCCCTCTGGTTGGTTATAATGGATTCAGGTTGGCCTTCTGTATTGTCCCAAATTTTGGACTTTTTCTGACTTTACTTCTTGCCATGAAGTCTTATCTGTCCTAGTTTCCATTTGCTTAAGGTGAACTTAAGATCTGAATCATTCCATTTCCCCAAATGAATTAGTGGCTTATGTATTCTTACTCCCTAGGAAAAGTATAGTTACCAGAGTTTATTTAGGGGTTTTGGTTAGATGGGAATAATGCAAGGTGTCATGCTGGAAACACTTTTAATATATCTGACTTGCATCTCCCCAAATATTTCACCATGTCCAGTAAACAATGGCTAAAATGAAGAGAAACCCTGAAGGAGAAAATCACTATACCCACTACTTTCAAGATAAGGAAAAAACTTGTCATTACAACTTCTAAACGTAAAATTTCTCAATGAAAAACAACATATTCACCTGAGATTTGGGTGGTTTCTTTTCTGTAACTTTTTTTTTCTCTCACAAAATAGAGTTGTAAAAGAAACAGACCTCAGCATTCAAATTATTGGCAATAACATACAGATTTTAGTTCCTCTGTGTTTTTGTTTTTAGCTATTGACTTTTTATCACTTACAAACTTCACAGTATGTAGATTTCTTCCTTTTACCCACACTCTTTTCCCCTGAATTTCCTTTCATTATTAATTTGCATAAAATATGACACACATTGCCTCAAATCCCTAACTAATCTATCTGCTAAGTGCATCACCATTATAAAGCACTTTGAAATACATTAGCACATTTGGTACTTCCCCCAATATGAGTTAGATGCGGCAGGCTTCATGCCACATCTAACTAATCATGTCACATATAACTCATCATGCCACATCATGGTGGGAAAGCCAGCACTTAGAGAAACTGTCTTAAACTACTTAAGTTACATGACGAGCAGTGGCAGGGGCCCCAACTCGCATCCTCTGACCACATCCACATACCCAGGATCCTTTCCCTGCTAATGCCACACAGAATCAACCACGTGATAATTATGGGGAGCTTTTCTTCTCCGCCCCCCCCCCCCCAGTTAAAAAACAAATAAAAACATGAATGAGGCTGGGCGTGGTGACTCACACCTGTATCCAGCACTTTGGGAGGCTGAGGTGAGTAGATCACAAGGTCAAGAGATCAAGACAATCCTGGCCAACATGGTGAAGTCCCGCTTCTACTAAAAATACAAAAATTAGCTGGGCATGGTGGTGGGTGCCTTTAGTCCCAGCTACTCGGGAGGCTGAAGCAGAAAAATTGCTTGAATCCAGTAGGTGGAGGTTTCAGTGAGCCAAGATGGTGCCACAGCACCATCACACTGCCTGGAGTGCCTGCTTACTCTGCCTGGTGACAGAGTAAGACTTCCATCTCAAAAAAAAAAAAAAAAAAAGAAAAGAAAAGAAAAACAACAACAACAAAAACAAAAGAATGAGTTTATAATTTTATATTCAAACCCCACACCCATGCAATCACATGCCTTATGATTTTAAAACCCTACCCGCAAAATTCACAAGAGTAAGTGAACATCTACGTCGTCCTCTTACTACACACATCAAAACACTCAAGTAAAGTGTCAGGCACTGCAGGCAAGCCTAGAGTGAGATAAGGTACACAGATAAAATGCTAGTTTCTGTGATGCATATTATTTGCATAATAGTTACTCATTCAAGGCTGGGAATTGCCACTTTAAAATTAAGTATATTGAACACCTTTTTGGATTTCCCTGATTTTCAAACATTCTTCTGAATATATAACAATTCACAGAAACCATTTCCTTTCTCAATCATCCTGGGATCTATCTGATGAGGATCTAATAGCTGACTTTGTAATTAGAATGCAAATATTAATGTCAGAGTACGAAAAAAAGGTGTTGTAATAAGCAAAGAGAAGACAGATTGTAGCAGTACAGTTAAATGATTCAATAATATTCTTAAAACATGGCACATCTATACTCTTGTTTGGCATTTCCATTAAATGATTTTTAGATACTAAAATTTTTCAGCTGCTTTTCTATACTAATGGCCTTCAAACTATTTCCGTTCTGTATTTTACCTTTCAACCAAACCATCTACGGCTTTCGGTTTTCTAATATATTTCTCTCCATATATTGTACATTTCAAATAATACTTTTTTTCCTCTATCCCATTTTTAACGAAATTCATTAAGAAAAATACTGAAAGCATTTTGGCTTGAACCCAGAATTCAGCATTCCAGTTCAGCCAGTAACAAGTCATGCTCTTTTCTTTGCCCAGGGCATGTTCTGGTTTACTCTTTCAATTTACTGAAATCAAAAGGCTGCTTTGGGGGGCATGTTACGACTCGTTCTCTTAGCTATAAGACAGACAGGGGGATGAATTCTGAATATCTTACTTCCTGCTTTGGGAAATGCCTTTAAACTCTTCTGTTTTTACCTCTCATTAACATCACATTTTAGAGTTACCTGGCTTATTGCCCCATGCCCCACATTCCCACACTTTTTTTTAACTCACCGGCTGCCTTTTTACACCCAGCCAATTTTTCCAGACCAGGATCCGAAGCTGATGAAACTGGGAAGCCATCCTTCAAACACCCCAAATTAGAGAATTTCTCTTCTTTTCTCCACTTGACAAATGAAGAATTGATGCCCCGTCCAACTTGCTGTATGTCAGTGTATCAGTATGCTTTTCACGGCATAGCTTCCTTGAGAGCTGGGGTAAGAAACCCACAATTCTTCTGTTTCTGCTGGATTTTCCCCTATGGTTAATCCTTAATCAAGAAGCACTTCTCAGTCAACTCTTCTTCCAAAAGAAGGACCCAGATCAGTATCTTATGTGGCTTATGCTTATTTTAAAATAATATCCAGTTGCTTGAAGTCCAGACTCAAGAGAGAATGAGCATCATTCAGATAATGCCTCACTGAAAAAAAAAAAAAAGCAGCAGCAGCTGAACCCACACCTCCTACTCTCCATGAAATTAATTGCCTATCCACACCTTAGAGAGCATGTCACCTGCACTGGATGCGTCACAGGAATTAGGGGTGGGACCCTTGCCAGGCCAGTAGGACTTGTCCTACATTCTCTTGTCTTCTTTGCTGCACAAAGTGTCTGCTCTAGCAGAGGCAGGGCACAGACAGCATTTCACAGACACTGGGCCCAGTGACTCTTTAATATTAAAGTGTCATTAAAATGATTTAATTCAATACAGCCAGAGCTTAGCTGCAAAGCTCTGAGCCTTAGCCCATCATTAGATATACTAGGGAAAGTATCATCTTTAACCTAAAGTTGAATGTTTTGATTTTAAGGGAAGTGACTATGTTGGCCAGGTCCCACCTTTCATCACAATTTACTAGGTTAAGCACAGTGCAAAAAAGGAAAGGTAGGCTGCAGAGGACATAAACGATATACTGGAGGTTGGGTACGTTGGCTCACACCTGTAATCGCAGCACTTTGATAGACAGAGGCGGGCAGATCACCTGAGGTCAGGAGCTCGAGACCAGCCTGACCAACATCTCTACTATATTTTATACTAAAAATATAAAATTATCTGGGCATGGTGCACATGCCTGTAGTCTCAGCTACTCGGGAGGCTGAGGCAGGAGAATAGCTTGAACCCGGGAAGTGGAGGCTGAAGTGACCAGAGGTGCATTGCACTCCAGCCTGGGCAACAAGAGGGAAATTCCATCTCAATACATGAATGAATGAATGACAAACTGGCGTCTTTCAATTTGGGAGTGGAGATTCATGTGTCTATTACAGGCAAACCACACTGTTTCAGGCTCTTATGGTGAAAGGGGACATAGGCTGATCCAAGATATTTCTATTTCTTCTTTCCATGATACATCCCTCCCTTTCTAAGCCCCTGCCTTTCAAAGTTATCCCAAAGCTGACATCTTCAATGAAGCCCTTTTGGGTATACCCCATAGGACCGACTCTCTTGCCTTTGAGTCCAACATCATTTGTTTTGCTCTCTCTCAAGGAACTTAAAGTTTTGTGTTATTTTTATTTGCATACGTCTTATTTTTCCTACACGATTATAAATGATTTGAGGACATGGACTATTTTATATCACAATACTTTACATATCATTAGTGCTCAATACTTGCTGCTGAATGTAATTGAATAAACTACTGGAGCCAAGGCTAGTGAAATGAAGCTCCCCTTTGATCCTCACACTTACCCTGACTAATCCAGACTCTACTTGCAAAATCCGTTAAAGCACTGTTAAGAATTCTCCCTTCACCTAGGTAAGGTGCCTCACGCCTGTGATCCCAGCACTTTGGGAGGCCAAGGCAGGCAGATCACCTGAAGTCAGGAGTTCGGGACCAGCCTGGCCAACATGGTCAAACCCTGTCTCTACCAAAAATACAAAAAAAAGGAGCCGGGCATGGTAGGGCATGACCGTAATCCCAGCTACTCAGGAGGCTGAAGCAGGAGAATTGCTTGAACCTGGGAAGTGGAGGTTTCAGTAAGCCGAAGTCATGCCACTGCACTCCAGCCTGGGCAGCAGAGCAAGGCTCCATCTCAAAAAAAAAAAAAAAAAAAAAAAAGGAATCCATAGATCCTGCCATAGTAAGTGGTCAATTAATTCTTACTAAATAATTGGGTAGCAACATTTGCTAAGGACTTATTGAATGATCATAGGAGTCCTGTTATATAGAAATTATCATTATTTCCCATTTTCAGTGGAAGAAAGTGATGTTTAGAAGTGCCATAACTTGCTGGAGTTCACCTAGTTAGCAGTGAGAACAGGTGGAACAGCAGAGAAGGAACTCAAACCTCGTTTCTGTACTTTAAAGCTCTGTGCTATGTTGTTTCCAGTCCCATCTATTATACTTTACAGGAAGAGCTGAGAGACAAATGAACATCAGGGATTTTCCCTGTTTCTCTAGGGGGCCTATCACTTGTAGAGATGTTTTCTGTAAGTACACCCATGAAAAATTATTGCCAAAATGAGTGCACAAAGAGTAGTTGCTCCAGGAATTCAGGAAAAGGCAGGCTGCTCTTTTAGGCTTCTTGATAGAGCCTCATGGTGCTTCCCAGCCTGGCTCTTGCCAGCTTCATCAGTTGTTTCTCCACCTTCAGCCGTCCCTCCTGCCATCTGCTAGAATACTTTAGATGAGGACTGTTCACTTTCAGGCTTTGGTCATGCTGTTCCCTCTGCCCAAAATGAAATTGTGCTCATTCTCAAATGACTGACTCAAGTGTTACTTCCTCTCTGAAGCCTTTTCCAGCACTTCCACCCACCACACCCCCACCCCCGGCTGAATTAATCACCTCTTCATCTGTTTTCCCATAAAGCTTTGTTCACACAGATAGTCAACTCCCTTATTACCTTCTGTGATAGTCAGCCTGTCTCTCTCTATACTCTGAGCCCCTTGAGTACAGGGCACATGTCTCATGGAACACCATGATTTTGAGATTAATTCTATGTTTCTGAATGGTGAGAATTCTGACCCAACTAGATCGCAGAGCTAGTGTGAAGAAGTAGAGGATAAAGTTGGAGAGTTAGGGACCTAAAGCTAAAGAGGAGAAGATGTCATATTGAGGATTTAGAATGAGAAGTTCCCAGCAACTCTTCTTAAAAGATAGAGTGTGATAAAACCAATGCTGTGGGAAGATGAAAATGCTAGTAGAGTGAGACATGGATTGAAGTTGAGACTTGAAACCCTTTTCATGAATAGAAAAAACAAGTGAATTGAGTTAGTGATGATGTGAAACAGTTTAGAAATTTTAACAGCAAGCAGATTGTAATTTTACTCCTTCTCCTCAAGACTAGTTTTTGTCTACAGCACCAGTGACAACTCTTTCTTTTTTTTTAACCATTAACTGACTTTTACATTAAGATGCTATAGGTTACTCATTGCATAGAGGACCTGATCTCTATAATAAATCTGTGAGGTCAACATTATCACACCTACTGTATACATGAAGATACATAGGTCAAGTAACCTCCTGAGGTCACAGAGATAATGGGTGTCAGAACAGTGATTTGAACCCAGGTTTCTGTGTCTGCAAAGCCTGTTCTCCAATAGGCCCTTCTAAAGCAAGCATGGATAAGAAATCATGGCAAGTGCATGCATTTAACCCAGGTGAAAATGTGCAACAAGTTGGGAAACTGAAGCTAACTCATGACAAAAATAACAGCATCCTTCTTTTACAAGTAGGGTGGGACTCCACCCGGGGATTACAATAATGAGGCACCAGTTGCTAATACCTCATTACCTAAGATCCACTTGCGATCTAAGATGTTGATAGCTGATGCTATGAAGCAGGTGGGTGTGAGGAAGGTATCACATTCAGGATTTTCAAGTGCTTTATCGGCACTGAGCCACTCCAATGATAATGTAAACAGAATTGTGTCAAGCAACTGGTAAAAATCTGATCTACAAAACCTAAAAGCAAGACATATTTCAAGGGAGCTTTAAAAATCCCCGCTCACTCCTAGCTGTTACAAAGCACCTTATCCCTCCAAGGTGGTTGCAATGGCACAGAATTCCTCATCAAAAATAACACAGTCATGTCAGGGACCAAATCTGATAAATCAATCAATTATCTTACATTGAGCCATGTGAGTATGAGAATTTCAGGGTGATTTCCCATCTTGCCAAGAATTACTCATCCACTCACTCAGGGTGAGTAATAATTTTCTTAAACTGGTCAAGTATGTTGAATTAATTGATTTTGCTACATATATAGCTGCAATCTTGTGAGACTAAGAAAAAAAAAAAACGGATGCTTGTAAAATTTAGAATTTTTTTGCCAACTTATTCAAACTGATGGAAAGATTTGGGATAAGTTATTCAGAAAGATCATATCCTTCTCTTTTTGAAATGTCAGTTTTAATAATTAATCCTCCATTTTAAAATAAAAATGAAAATAAAAAATAGTATTTTTTCTTCTTGATTTATGTTTTCCCCCTTATAAAATCTTAAACAGCTTAAAAGACAAATCTATACATTTATCAAGTACCATTTGTTTCTTCATTGAAAAAATACAACAAACCAATTTTTGCATGTGTTTTAGTCTTTGATGACTGCTCTATTCTCCAAAGCAATTTAAAAAAGAGTATCCCAATAGTAAAGGTTTCTACTGCATGCATCTCTTGGGCACAACAGAAACTATCTTAGAAAAGATGGATTTTCTTAAATAAGCTAGAAAACAATCATTCCTAGCATTTTCAAATTCCAACTCATAAGGAAAATAAGCCACTCAGTTATCTGTCCCCTCAATCTTGAGCAACACACAGTTTTTCTATATATTTTGCATGTGCAACTACTATTGTATTACTTTGAAAGCCTAAGACTGGGAATGGGGGAAGGAACTATTCAATAATTTCAATTCAAATCAATAATCAAACATTATAGTTGAAAAGTCACATTCAGGCACTAACTGATCAGCAATATTTTGTTTTTGTTTTTTGAGACAGAGTCTTGATCTGTCACCCAGGCTGGAGTACAGGGGCATAATCTCAGCTCACTGTGACCTCTGCCTCCTGGGTTCAAGCAATTTTCCTGCCTCAGCCTCCCAAATAGCTGAGATTACAGGCATGCACCACTGCACCCAGCTAATTTTTTGTATTTTTGATAGAGATAGGGTTTCACCATATTGGTCAGGCTGGTTTCAAACGCCTGACCTCAAGTGAGTTTGAAGCTTCCCAAAGTGCTGGAGTTATAAATGTAAGCCACCACACCTGGCCTGATCAGCAATATTTTGGAACCAGAGGAGAAGGAAAGGTATGAGGGGAATGAAAGGAAACAACAGTCCCAGCACTTTGGGAGGCCAAGGTGGGTGGATCATGAGGTCAGGAGATTGAGACCATCCTGGCCAACGTGTTAAAACCTCCTCTCTACTAAAAATACACAAATTAACCAGGCATGGTGGCTCATGCCTGTAATCCCAGCTACTTGGGAGACTGAGGCAGGAGAATCACTTGTACCAGGGAGGTGGAGGTTGCAATGAGCTGAGATCATGCCACCGCACTCCAGCCTGGTAACAGAGCAAGCCTCTAAAAAAAAAAAAAAAAAAAGGTGATTGGCATGTACAGTGGTAGCTGACAGCTTGACTCCTGAACAAGAGAATATATTTTTTAAACAGAGTGGGATAAATTCAAAAGTCCACACTCAAAAATATCCATTTTTGTATGTGTTTATATAGACATAAATATGTACCAATATATGCTTTACAAATATGTAGCTAGAGATAAAAAGCATATGCAAAAGTATGTTAAAAAATTTTATAAAATTTTCACCATTAGATAAGCACACATGGATTATAAATGCAAAGAAAATGGTATAAAATAAAAATGAAACATCTGGCTCCCCAGATATGCATTATAATGAGTGTTTTAATGATAGTATGTGACAAGCAGAGCCTATGGCCATTATATCAGTGTAGTCTTGCTACAGACAACTGGAGAGAGATTTTGAATCAAATTTTGCAGCATATAGTTTTACCCAGGGTATTTTTCTAAACACGTCAACTTCTAAATCAACTGCACATTCATTAATTTTTATTATGATCGTGAGCACCAAGTTTATATTTCAACCCTTTTCCAAGGGGGAGGTACTCCCATGTAACACAAAATAAATATATCTCAATCTAAACTAATCATTTAAGTAGCAGGAATGACATTAACCTTGCCCATTCTGTTACTACCCGTGATTTTTATCTGGAGCATGGAATTGTTTTGAAAGCTGGTTGTGACCTATATACAAACAATAATAAAAGAAGAAATTTGTCCAAAATACTCTGGCTTGCACAAACTTCCCAACCACGGAGACTTTATGGGAAACATAATCTCATTCTCACCTACAGCTTGACCCGCAAATCATCAGCCTTCCTCCAGTAATGAAAGTTCACTGCTTAGAGCCAACAACCATTTTGTGTAGCACAAGGAGCCCATGAAACAGAATTCTATTGACTCCATGGCTCTGCAGCCTCAGAAGGTTGTTGGCAAGATGCCACTTTGATATAGCAACTTCATTCCCTAAACTAGGGGCCGTGTGAGAAATGTCAAATCACATCCAAAGAGAAGGTACAAACTTATTACAATCGGAGAGAATGCCATAGGGCTTACCAAAAGAATTGTTTTGACTCACAAGGAAGCAGAGAATGTGAAGGGAAAGAGCAGAGGAGCCCTACGGAAGAGATGGGTGTTGAGGCCAAGCTACCACTTCCTGGCTGGGTCGATTTCCAAGGGTCAATTGCTTTATCTAGAAAGTGAGGTGATAATTATTCTCAGCCCACAGGTTTATTGGGGAATTAAACTAAAAAAATCAAACAAATATAAATAAACTAGAAGTTATTTGAGGCCTCTCTGCCTCCCCAATTCCTGTCATCTGTGCAGTGGCTTGGGTTAATACCCCATACAACCCAGATGGAAACTCAATGGTATATATTTACTGAAAGCAAAACAAAAACAAAAAAACCACACACAAGGAATTCTGTGAGTTTAGCATATATTATTATTATTATTGTTATTATTATTATTATTGAGACAGAGTTTCATTCTTGACTCCCGGGCTGGAATGCAATGTTGCATTTCAATCTTGGCTCACTGCAACCTCCACCTCCCAGGTTCAAACAATTCTGCCTCAGCCTCCCAAGTAGCTGGGATTACAGATGCCTGCCATCACACCCAGCTAACTTTTGTGTGGGGTTTCACCATGTTGGCCAGGCTGGTCTCGGACTTCTGACCTCAGGCGATCCACCTGTCTCAGCCTCCCAAAGTGCTGGGATTATAGGTGTCATTAGCATACTTATGAATGATTAGGTGGTCACAAGTTGTTGTATGTATATGGCTTCTCACAATCTCCCCAACTCAACCTTTTTTCTCTCCCCTTTCCATTTCCTTCTCCTCTTTACTCCATTCTTCCTTGTCCCTTTTTAGGACAATTAAATTCCCTTCCTTTCTGCTGAGTAGTTTAGTATCCTTCTCTAAAGCTTTAGTGCTTCCTGACCTGCAGACTCCAAAGGAATGCATTTACATCCAAGCTTCTCAGTCACTAGAATAAAAGCTGTTCTCTTTTCATTACATGAGAAACTTTGGTAGCAGCTCCTAAAGTAGTAAAAATCTCACCAACTCTTTACACATAATTACTATTATTATTGGCTAAAATAATGCTTGATCACTTGGAACCTTCAGAACAATGACAATCAAGGAAGATAATGAGATTAATTCCATAGAAATTATTTCAAACTCAAAGTAATATTCAATTACACATCAGGACACATGAAATATTGTCACTTTCTATTTTTCTTATACTCAAGGCAGTCTGAGGAGAAATGTAAAATCCTCTGGTATCCATGACATATATTCTCAGGAGCCCAGAAATTCTTTTTGAAGATTGAGCATTTTGGTGCTTTTATATTTATATCACTCTTTGAAAAATTAAAGTTAACCTACTCTGCTTCATCTGGATGACCCAGTCTGAACAATTAAGTATGAAGCAATCCATCTGTGTTAGAAATGTTTAACCTCTCAGTGAATTAATAAGATTATCTATCTTCTTAATATGGTAATGTGAAAATGACAGCAATTGTTACACAACTGCTATTGTAACTCAAACTCAAAAGAATTGTTCAATTCCTTTAAAGTTATAAAGGTAAAATGTCTCTTTAGCAATGATATATATATATATATATATATATTTTTTTTTTTTTTTTTTTTTTTTGAGACAGAGTCTTACTCTGTCACCAGGCTGGAGTGCAGTGTCACAGTCTTGGCTCTCTGCAAACTCTGCCTCATTTCAAGCAATTCTTCTGCCTCAGCCTCCCGAGTCGCTGGGGCTATAGGGGCGTGCCACCATGCCTGACTAATTTTTGTATTTTTAGTAGAGACGGGGTTTCACCATGGCCAGGATGGTCTCAATCTCTTGATCTCGTGATCTGCCCGCCTCGACCTCCCAAAGTGCTGGGATTACAGGTGTGAGCCACCACGCCCGGCCTAGCAATGGTATTTTTACAACTAAAATTTTTCTTGGGTTATTTAATAAAGGCTTTGATTTTGAACCATGATATGGCAAAGCAAAGTAAACACTACTTTAATTTCGGTGGGTCAGTGAGAAAAGGAGGTGAACTTAGTACAAAATTATACATGCACAGTAGTATTAAACAAGTATATACATTTTTTTTTTTTTCAGATGGAGGCTCATTCTGCCACCCAGGCTGGAGTGCAATGGTGTGATCTCAGCTCACTGCAACCTCTGCTTCCTGGGTTCAAGTGATTCTCCTGCCTCAGCCTCCCAGGTAGGCTGTGGGATTATAGTCATGTGTCACCATGCCTGGCTAATTTTTGTATTTTTAGTAGAGATGGGTTTTCACCATGTTGATCAGGCTGGTCTCAAACTGCCAACCTCATGAATCGCCTGCCTCAGCCTCCCAAAGTGCTGGGATTACAGGTGTGAGCCACCACGCCCGGCCTATACAAACATTTTTTAAAAATATGTTTTAGCACAGAACTGGCCTGCAGACTGCTGAAGAAGTCAGCAATAAAATAACTCATTCATGATATTCTAAAAACTGTTTGAATATAAATGAAAGTTTCTTAGTTATACTTTAAATCAAGGGGAGATTATCTTCTCTAAGCTGGTTATTCAAATTAAAAAAAAATTAAAAATTAAAAAATAAGGAGATTTATCTTTGAAAGTTTCTTATTAAACAAAGTCTGAACTAGCAAACAAAGCCTAAGAGTGTTACTGTCATTATGTATAACTTGTATACACATGAATTTCCTACATGTAGAACATACCAACTATACTAACTCTTCCTTAAATATCCAAAAATATCAGGCAAATATTCACAGTTAATTCCCATGATTAAAGGGATAAAGAACAGAAAATTAGATTATGAGCAACATTGGAAAAACTCTGGGGACAAACAGTTTGGGACCTGTGATGATCTTAGGCTAAGTCCCCAGTTATTCAACAAAAGGCTAATCTTGGTGTTGCTGTAAAGATATTTTGTAGGTGTGATTAAAGTTCAGAATCAGTTACCTTTAAGTAAGAGAGGATAATCCTAGATTATCTGAGTGGGCCTGATCCAATTAGCTGAAAATCTTTAAGAGTATAACTGGAAAATACCACCTTAAACTTTATATGGAAACAAAAGAGTGCCTGCATAGCCAAGTCAATTCTAAGTAAAAAGAACACAGCGGGAGGCATCACACTATTGGACTTCAAACTATACTACAAGGCTACAGTAATCAAAACAGCATGGTACTTGTACCAAAACAGAGATATAGACCAATGGGACAGAACAGAGGCCTCGGAGGCAACACAACATATTTACAACCATACAATCTTTGATAAACCTGACAAAAACAAGCAATGCGGAAAGGATTCCCTGTTTAATAAATAGTGTTGAAAAAACTGGCTATGTGCAGAAAGCAGTAACTGGACCCCTTCCTGACACCTTACACTAAAATTAACTCCAGATGGATTAAAGACTTAAACATAAGACTTAACACTATAAAAACCCTAGAAGGAAATCTAGGCAAAACCATTCAGGACATAGGAGTAGGCAAGGGCTTCATGACCAAAACACCAAAAGCATTAGCAACAAAAGCCAAAATAGACAAATGGGACCTAATCAAACTCCACAGCTTCTGCATGGCAAAAGAAACAGTCATTAGAGTGAATCAGCAACCAACAGAATGGGAAAACATTTTTGCAGTCTACCCATCTGACAAAGGGCTGATATCCAGAATTTATAAAGAACTCAAACAGATTTACAAGAAAAAAACAAACAAGCCCATTCAAAAGTGGGCAAAGGATATGAACAGACACTTTACAAAAGAAGACATACATGAGGCAACAAACATATGAAAAAATGCTCATCACCACTGGTCATTAGAGAAATGCAAATCAAAACTACATTGAGATACCATCTCACGCCAGTTAGAATGGCAATCATTAAAAAATCTGGAGACAACAGATGCTTGAGAGGATGTGGAGAAATAGGAACACTTTTACACTGCTGGTGGGAGTGTCAATTAGTTCAACCATTGTGGAAGACAGTGTGGTGATTCCTCAAGGCCTTAGAAATAGAAATTCCATTTGACCCAGCAATCCCATTACTGGGTATATATCCAAAGGACTATAAATCATTCTACTATAAGGACACACGCACCTGAATGTTCACTGAAGCACTGTTTACAATAGCAAAGACCTGGAACCAACCCAAATGCCCATCAATGATTGACTGGACAAGGAAAATGTGGCACATATACACCATGGAATATTATGCAGCAATCAAAAACGATGAGTTTGTGTCCTTTGTAGGGACATAGATGAACCTGGAGAACATCATTCTCAGCAAACTGACACAAGAACAGAAAGTGAAATACCACATGTTCTCACTCATAGGCGGGTGTTGAACAATGAGAACACATGGACACAGGGAGGGGAGCACTACCCACTGGGGTCTGTTGGGGGGAATAGGGAGGAACAGCGGGGGGTGGGGAGTTGAGGAGAGATAGCATGGGGAGAAATGCCAGATATAGGTGAAGGGGAGGAAAGCAGCAAATCACACTGCCATGTGTATACCTATGCAACTATCTTGTATGTTCTTCACATGTACCCCAAAACCTAAAATGCGATTAAAAAAAAAAGAGTATAACTGAGGCTTCCCTGATAAAGAAGACATTCTGCCTATGGCTAGAAGATAAAGCCCTAAAGTTCCAGCCTGCCCTCACTGATATCCTGCCCTACAGATTTCACACTTGCCTATCTAGCTCCCACAATTATGTAAACCAGTTCCCTACAATAAATGTCTTAATATATAGCTCCTACTGGTTTATCTTCTTTGGTTGAATCATGACTGTTACAGGGCCTCAGTGACCTGATGACAGGCAGATCTTCAGCACTCATAAGGTACTGATATCCAATATATATTTTAATCCAGCAGAACTTTGTAGGTATTTCAAAACTAATACTTCCTTTAAAAACATTTTTTATTTTTTAAAAAGTTTGAGATGTTATGCCTATATCCCAATACTTGAAGGGAAAAAGGCACTTGCAGCAATATTTTCTTTAACTGCATCTACTTCTTTAGAGTAAGTTGATTATAAAACTAGGAAAGCTTTTTCAAGCAATTGCTGTAAATTTTACTGAACAATAAAGAGGCTGCAATGTAGTAAAACTTTAATACAAGATAAATTATCTTGGCAAACAGCCATTAATTGTAGGTACCAGCATGATGTCTCAAAATGTCAGACAAAACTGACTAAGGGATTACACATCCAGAGAAGAAGCAGAATTTGTCACTCTAGGAGAAATCAGTGAAGATTCAGAATAAATATGGATCCACAATTCTCCCTTTTCCCAAATCTCACCAGCACCTTGGCCCCTGATATTCCAAGATTATAAAACCAACCATCCATAAACCCCATTACCATCTGTTAAATTATTATTTTTTAATTTTTTTGTTGGTACATATTAGTTATATATATTTATGAGATATATGCGATATTTTGATACAAGCATACAATATGTAATCACATCAGGATAAATAGAGTATCCATCACCTCAAGCATTTATTCATAGTATTATAAACAATCCAATTATACCCATTACGATTTTAAAGAGAATCATAATGGGTGAGAGAAATGTAAGACACTGAGCATTTATACCAAAGACACTGAGCCATGATAGAGGTTAAGTAAACTGGTAAAGACTGTTAAAATGTAAATTACCAAGTTTCTACAATTGTTTTTCTTCCATATTATCCAGTGAAGAAAATCTTGTGAAGAAGATCTGATCTATTAAAAAAAAGGAAGAAGTTATATTTTATTTGCACATTTAAGGCAGTGTGAAAACATTTTCAACCCTGTCATATAAATGTTCTGTGCTCTTTTAATAAAAGACCTGGGATTCAGTGTTTAAAAGATTTCCCAAATTGCTTTTCAATTAGTGTTCAGAAATCTGCCTTTTATAACTGTAAAAAGAGTGAGGGTAGGGGGGTTGTTGGAGATTAGTTAAGGTAGAAAAATAATGGAAGGGAATCCTTGGCATCTATTCCTTTTCAGACAAACTGGTCTGGACTGAGCTTGGATCCCTGGACACAGTTCAGAGTAAAACACTAACAGAAATGCTTACGAAATATTTTGCAGAACTCAGTACAAGTAGATTTCCTTTGATGGTCAGGTGATAAATATATAGCATAAAATTAAAATAATGAAACTGGTCTTTCTGCAAAACAAAAGTTAAGAGCCATTTACTGGCCAGGCAAAGTGGCTCGTGCCCGTAATCCCAGCCCTTAGGGAGGCCGAGGCAGGCAGACTATGGGAGGTCAGGAGTTTGAGACCAGCCTGCCAACATGGTGAAACCCTGTCTCTACTAATAATACAAAAATTAGCCAGACATGGTGGCATGAACCTGTAATCCCAGTTACTCAGGAGGCCGAGGCATGAGAATCTCTTGAACCTGGGAGGTGGAGTTTTCAGTGAGCCGAGATTGCACCACTGCACTTCAGCCTGGGCAACAGAGTGAGACTCTGTCTCAAAAAAAAAAAGAAAGAAAGAAAAAGAAAAGGAAAGAAAAGAGCCATCTACCATCAGGAATTAAGGGTCTGAGTTCTCAGACATCAAACCTTCTGGCAAAGTACAAACTTGGAGGAAGAAAAAAACAGACAAAGAGGATCTGAAACAGTCTGGAATGGTTCCTGAAGACAGCTGCAGTTTCAGAAGGTTTAGCACTAGTTCCTTGGTAAGGAGGAAATTGATCTTCATGTCGGAATTCACCAAAGGCCTTATGTAGTGGAAGTGTGCTGAGGTTTAGCTTTGGCCTCATTGTTTGACCCAAATCTGCTTGGGACGGCCTCAGCCTTTGGAAGATGAGGAGTGAAATACCTGAGTAAATGCCATTTCAGACATCCCTGAACCTGTGTGTGATTAATGGCTATGTCATCATGTGTGTTACCAATATACCTAATCAGAATTACACTGTCATAAATAAGGCAAGTCATTAGGATGTGTTATTACTCACTGAATTGTTCCTTTCAAATACTGGTAAAATTTCAAGATATAGTTTGAAGCAAAACCTATTTACGTTGTATTGAAATTCTATGTCAATTGAAATATAAAGGTATGTTTACCATAGCAAGGGTAAAGTTTTACTATTTTCAACTGAAACATCAAAAGATCTACAGATCTAGAAAAGAAGACTTTAGCCTACAAGGTGGCCATCCCACAGGCTGGGAAGCACAGGCTCCAGCAGCAACTAGAGTCAGGCATTTAGAAGGAGGAGGAGTCGGGGGAGGAGCTTTATGCTGAGCTTATTGGCCAAACATACATATTCAACAGCTTACAGGAGGAGCTATGAGTATTCATAAAGGTGATCCTGACACATGTGTATTAAACAAAATGCGTGTAACATATGACCCATGTTCACTTTGGGGTGGCGACTTAGCATTTGACTGTTTCACAGTCAGGCCCCACCCATCCTAAGATCTTTTCAGGACATAAAGGCACTCAAGTGCACATCCTCTGTAAACCCATCAGAAGCAGTCATGGTGATCTTATCAGGAGAACGTTATTAAGATCAGTCTCTTGTTCAATCAAAGCTGTAGCTATGGCTTGTGAAACAGGGAGAGTCAGTTAGTCAGTGTCTGATGGTGAGCTACAATTGATTTAATACTGCTTATCTTGAGACCAGTGTTTGCTTAGCTGTTAAAGAGAAAGGAAACTTACGGGAGTTAGAACATAGTCTATTCTTTACATGTAGGAGTGTGTGACTTAACCCTCACCTGGCATGGTCTTAGGTCTTGATACATTAGTGCTGCAAAGAGTCTATTTTGTCAGTATTATGATCTCAATTTTTATATTTTTTTGAGATAGAGTCTTACTCTGTTGCCCAGGCTGGAGTGCAGTGGTGTGATCTTGGCTCACTGCAACCTCTGCCTCCTGGATTAGAGCAATTCTGCCTCAGCCTCCTGAGTAGCTGGGATTACAGGTATGTTCCACTATGCCTGGCTAATTTTTGTATCTTTTTAAACTTTTTTTTTAATTGTACTTTAATTTCTGGGGTACATGTGTAGATCTTGCAGGATTGTTGCATAGATACACACACACCATGGTGGTTTGCTGTCTCCATCCCCCGCTCACCTACAACAGGCATTTCTCCCAGTGTTATTCCTCCCCTAGCCCCACACCCCCAACAGACCCCAGTGTGTGATGTTCCCTTCCCTATGCCCATGTGTTCTCATTGTTCAATACCCACCTATGAGTGAAAATATGTGGTGTTTGGTTTTCTGTTCTTGTGTCCGTTTGCTGAGAATGATGGTTTCCAGATTCACCCATATCCCTACAAAGGACATGAACTCATCATTTTCTATGGCTGCATAGTATTCCATAGTGTATATGTGACACATTTTCCTAGTCCAGGCTATCATTGATGGGCATTTGAGTTGGTTCCAGGTCTTTGCTATTATAAACAGTGCTGTAATGAACATACATTGTGTGCATGTGTCATTATAATAAAACGATTTATAATCCTTTGGGTATATACCCAGTAATGGCATTGCTGGGTCAAATGGAATTTCTACTTCTAGTTCCTTGAGGAATCGCCACACTGTCTCCCACAATGGTTGAACTAATCCATGTTCATCACGGATACTGACCTGAAGTTTTTTATTTGTTGTTGTGTCTGTGCCAGGTTTTGGTATCAAGATGATGTTGGTCTCATAAAATGATTTGGGAAGGATTCTCTCTTTTTGTATTGTTAGGAATCATTTCAGAAGGAATGATACCAGCTCCTCTTTGTACATCTGGTAGAATTTGGCTGTGAACCCATTTGGTTCTGGACTTTTTTTGGTAGGTAGGCTATTAATTGCTGCCTCAACTTCAGACTTTGTTATTGGTCTATTCAGGGTTTTGATTTCTACCTGGTTTAGTCTTAGAAGGGTGCAAGTGTCCAGGAATTTATCCATTTCTTCCGTATTTACTGGTTTATGTGCATAGAGTTGTTCGTAGTAACCTCTGATGGTAGTTTGTATATCTGTTGAATTGGTGGTCATCTCCTCTTTATCAGTTTTTATTGTGTCTATTTGATTCTTCTCCCTTTTCTTTTTTATTAGTCTGGTCTATTTTGTTGATCTTTTCAAAAAAGAGATTCTGAAATTGCCACTTTTTTTTTCTTTTTTTTAAATTGCATTTTAGGTTTTGGGGTACATGTGCAGAACATGCAAGATAGTTGCATAGGTACACACATGGCAGTGAAATTGTCACTTTTTTGAAGGGTTCTTTTGTTTCTCTATCTCCTTCAGTTCTACCCTGATCTTAGTTATGTCTTCTCTTCTGCTAGCTTTTGAATTTTTTTGAACTTGCTTCTCTAGCTCTTTCAATTGTGATGATAGGGTGTCAATTTTACATCTTTCCTTGCTTCTCATGTGGGCATTTATTGCTACAAATTTTCCTCTAGATGCTGCTTTGAATGTGTCCCAGAGATTCTGGTATGTTGTATCTTCATTCTCATTGTTTTTAAAGAACATCTTTATGTTTGCCTTCATTTCATTGTTTATCGAGTCATCATTCAGGAGCAAGTTGTTTAGTTTCCATGTAGTTGTGTGGTTTTGAGTGAGTTTCTTAATCCTGAGTTCTAACTTAATTGCACTGTGGTCTGAGAGACTGTTTGTTATAATTTCCGTTCTTTTGCATATGCTGAGGAGTAATTTACTTTCAATTATGTGGTCAATTTTGGAGTAAGTGTGATGTGATGCTAAGAAGAATGTATATTCTGTGGATTTGGGGTGGAGAGTTCTGTAAATGTCTATTAGGTTTGCCTGGTCCAGATCTGAGTTCAAGTCCTGGATATCCTTGTTAATTTTCTGTCTTGGTCTGTCTTAAATTGACAGTGAAGTGTTACAGTCTCCCACTATTATTGTGTGAGATTCTAAGTCTTTTTGTAAGTCATTAAGAACTTGCTTTATGTATCTGAGTGCACCTGTATTGGGTGTGTATATATTTAGGATCGTTAGCTCTTCTTGTTGCATTGATCCTTTTACGACTATGCAATGTCCTTCTTTGTCTCTTTTGATCTTTGTTGGTTTAAAGTCAATTTCATCAGAGACTAGAATTGCAAACCCTGCTTTTTTTCCTTCCTCTCCATTTGCCTGGTAAACATACCTCCATCCCTTTATTTTGATTCTATGTGTGTCTTTGCACATGAGATGGGTCTCCTGAATACAGCACACCAATGGGTCTTGGCTTTTTATACAGTTTGCCAGTCTGTGTCTTTTGACTGGGGCATTTAGGCAATTTACATTTAAGATTAATATATATTTTTTATTTTTAAATATATTTTATTGCACTTTAGGATCTGGGAACATGTACACAACATGCAGGATTGTTTCATAGGTACATACATGGCAATGTGGTTTAGTGCCTCCATCCCTGTCACTTATATCTGGCATTTCTCCCCATGTTATCCCTCCCCAACTCCCCCTGCTGTCCCTCCACTAGTCCCCACCAACAGAACTCAGTGTGTGATGATCCCGTCCCTGTGTCCATGTGTTCTCATTGTTCAACACCCTCCTAAGAGTGAGAACATGTGGTGTTTGATTTTCTGTTAATGTGTCAGTTTGCTGAGAATGATGGTTTCCAGATTCATCCATGTCCCTACAAAGGACATGAACTCATTGCTTTTTATGGCTGCATAGTATTCCATCGTGTATATGTGCCACATTTTCCTTGTCCAGTCTATCACTGATGGGCATTTGGGTTGGTTCCAGGTCTTTGATATTGTAAAGACAAGGGCATCCTTGTCTAGTGCCAGATTTCAAAGGGAATGCTTCCAGTTTTTGCCCATTCAGTATGATATGGACTGTGGGGTTTGTCATAAATACCTTTTATTATTTTGAGATATATTCCATCAGTACCTAGTTTCTTGAGAGTTTTTAGCATAAAGTGCTGTTGAATTTTATCGAAGGCCTTCTCTGCATCTATTGAGATAATCATGTGGTTTTTGTCTTTGGTTCTATTTATGTGGTGAACCACATTTATAGACTTGCATATGTTAAACCAGACTTGCATCCCCAGGATGAAGCCTACTTGATCGTGATGGATAAGCTTTTTGATGTGCTGTTGCAATCGGTTTGCCAGTATTTTATTGAAGATTTTTGCATTTATGTTCATCACGGATTAGCCTGAAGTTTTCTTTTCTTGTTGAGTCTCTGCCGGGTTTTTGTATCAGGATGATGTTGGTCTCATAAAATGATTTGGGAAGGACTCCCTCTTTTTGGATTGTTTGGAATAGTTTCAGAAGGAGTAGTACCAGCTCCTCTTTGTATGTTTGGTAGAATTCAGCTGTGAACCCATCTGGTACTGCATTTTTTTTGGTCGGTAGGCTAGTAATTGCTAGCTCAACTTCAGCCCTTGTTATAGTTCTATTCAGGGTTTTGACCTCTTCCTTGCTTAGGCTCAGGAGGATGAAAGTGTCCAGGAATTTATCCATTTCTTCTAGGTTTACTGGTTTATATGCATAGAGTTGTTTGTAGTAATCTCTGATGGTAGTTTGTATTTCTGTGGAATCTGTGGTGGTATTCCCTTTATAGTTTTTTGTTGCATCTATTTGATTCTTCTCTCTTTTCTTTTTTATTAATCTGGCTAGTGGTCTGTCTATTTTGTTGATCTTTTCAAAAAACAAGCTCCTGGATTTATTAATTTTTTTAAGGGCTTTTTGTGTCTCTATCTCCTTCAGTTCTGCTCTGATCTTAGTTATTTCTTGTCTTCTGCTTGCTTTTGAGTTTTTTTTATCTTGCTCCTCTAGGTCTTTCAATTTTGATAATAGAGTGTTGATTTTAGATCTTTCCTTGCTTCTCATGTGGGCATTTATTGCTATAAATTTTCCTCTAGTCACTGCTTTAAATGTGTCCCACAGATTCTGGTACATTGTGTCTTCGTTCTCATTGGTGTTGAAGAACATCTTCATTTCTACCTTCATTTCATTGTTTATTCAAGTCAACCTTCAAGAGTCAGTTGATCAGTTTCCATGAAGTTGTGTGGTTCTGGGTTAGTTTCTTAATCCTGAGTTCTAATTTGATTGCACTGTGGTCTGAGAGACTGTTTATTATGATTTCCATTCTTTTGCATTTGATGAGGAGTGATTTACTTCTAATTATATGGTCAATTTTAGAGTAGTTGTGACGTGGTGCTGAGAAGAATGTATATTCTGTGGATTTGGGGTGGAGAGTTCTGTAGATGCCTATTAGGTTTGCTTGGTCCAGATCTGAGTTCAAGTCCTGATATGCTTGTTAATTTTGTCTCATTCATCTGTCTAATATTGACAGTGGAGTGTTAAAGTCTCCCACTATTATTGTGTAGGAGTCTAAGTCTCTTTGTAGGTAATTAAGATCTTGCTTTATGTATCTGGGTGCTTCTGTATTGGGGCATATATATTTAGCTCCTGGATTTATTAATTTTTTGTTTTTTAGCTCTTCTTGTTGCATTGATCCTTTTACCATTATGTAATGCCCTTCTTTGTCTCTTTTGACATTGTTGGTTTAAAGTCTATTTTATCAGAGACTAGGATTGTAACTCCTGCTTTCTTTTGCTCTCCATTTGCTTGGTAAATCTTCCTCCCTCCCTTTATTTTGAGCCTATGTGTATCCTTGCACATGAGATGGGTTTCCTGGATACAGCACACTGATGGGTTTTGACTTTTAATCCAATTTTCCAGTCTGTGTCATTTGATTGGGCATTTGGCCCATTTATATTTAAGGTTAATATTGCTATGTGTGAATTTGATCCTGCCATTTTGAGGCTAGCTGGTTGTTGTGCCCATTAGTTGATGCGGTTTCTTCATTGTGTTGATGCTCTTTCCCATTTGGTACATTTTTGGAGTGGCTGGTACTGGCTGTTTCTTTCTATGTTTAGTGCTTCTTTCAAGAGCTCTTATAAGGCAGGTCTGGTAGTGATAAAATCTCTGAGCAATTGCTTTTTTGTGAAGAATTTTATTTCTCCTTTGCTTATGAAGCTTAGTTTGGCTGGATATGAAATTCTAGGTTGAAAGGTCTTTTCTTTAAGGACGTTGAATATTGGCCCCCACTCTCTTCTGGCCTGTAGTGTTTCTGCCAAGAGATCTGCTGTGAGTCTGATGGGCTTCCCTTTGTGGGTAACCCAAGTTTTCTCTCTGGCTGCCTTTAGCATTTTTTTAAGGTTAATATTGTTATGTGTGAATCTGATCCTGCCATTTTGTTACTGGCTGGTTGTTTTGTCTGTTAGTTGATGCAGTTTCTTCATTGTAGTGTTGATCTTTACCATTTGATACATTTTTGCAGTGGCTGGTACCAGTTTTTCCTTTCCATGTTTAGTGCTTCCTTTAGGAGCTCTTATAAGGCAGATCTGCTGGCAACAAAATCTCTCGGCATTTACTTGTCCATAAAGGATTTTATTTCTCCTTCACTTATGAAGCTTAATTTGGCTGGATATGAAATTCTAGGTTGAAAGGTCTTTTCTTTAAGGATGTTCAATATTGGCCCCCACTCTCTTCTGGCTTGTAGTGTTTCTGCTGAGAGATACGCTGTGAGTCTGATGGGCTTCCTGTTGTGGGTGACGTGACTTTTCTCTCTGACTGCCCTTAGCATGTTTTCCTTCATTTCAACTCTAGTGAATCTGATGATTATGTGCCTTGGGGTTGCTCTTTTTGAGGAGTATCTTTGTGGTGTTCTCTGTATTTCCCATATTCGAATGTTCACTTGCCTTGCTAGGTTGGGGAAGTTCTTCTAGATAATATCCTGAAGAGTGTTTTTCAGGTTGGATTCATTCTTCCCATCACATTCAGATATACCAATCAAGCATAGATTGTCTTTTCACATAATCCCAGATTTCTTGGAGGTTTTGTTCATTTCTTTTCACTCTTTTTTCCTCTCATCTTGCCTTCTCATTTTATTTCATTGAGTGGATCTTCAATCTCTGATATCCTTTCTTCTGCTTGATTTATTTGGCTACTGAAACTTGTGTATGCTTCACGAAGTTCTTGTGCTGTGTTTTTCAGCTCCATCAGGTCATTTATGTTCTTCTTTAAGCTGGTTATTCTAATTAACATTTTGCCTAACCTTTTTTCAAGGTTTTTAGTTTCTTTGCATTGGGTTAGCACATGTTCCTTTAGCTCAGAGAATTTTGTTATTACCCACCTTCTGATACCTGCTTCTGTCAATTCCTCAAACTCATTTTCTATCCTGTTTTGTTCCCTTGCTGGTGAGGAGTTGTGATCCCTTGGAGGGGGAGAGGCATTCTGGTCTTTGATGATTTCATCCTTTTGCACTGGTTTCTTCCCAATTTTGTGGGTTTATCTCCCTTTGATCTTTGAAGTTGGTGATTTTGGATGGGATCTCTGAGAGGATGTCCTTTCTGTTGATGTTGAAGCTATTTCTTTTTGTTTTTTTTTTTTAGTTTTTTTTTCTAACAGTCAGGCCCCTCTGCTGAAGGATTGCTAGAGGTCCACTTTAGACCTTGCTTGCCTGGGATCCCCCACCGGGAATGTGAAGCAGTGAGGATTGCTGCCTAATTTTTTCTCTGGTAGCTTTGTCCCAGAAAGGTATCCACTAGGTGTCAGCCTGAGCTCTCCTGTATGAAGTGTTTTTTTGGTTATTCAGGGGTCAGGGAGCCACTTGAGGAGGCAGTCTGTCCCTTGTCTGTCTGCAGAGGTGCTGCTGGGCTGCCTCGGATTCAGCCCAGCTGCTGTGTAGGGTTCCTCTGGCTTTTGTTCACACAGGTGTAATTAGACCCACCTTTGCAATGGTGGGCACCCTTCCCCCAACTGGGCTCAATCATCCAGGTCAAGCCAAGACTGATGTGCTGGCTGCAAAACTCTCAAGTGATAGGACTTCAGTTTGCTGGTCTTTTTGGGGGTGGGACCTGCCAAGCCGTGTCACCTGTCTCCCTGCTTTCAGCTCTCCCTCTTCCTGGGGGGACAGGTAGATCTGTCCTGCAGGCGCTCTCAGTGCTAGTCAAAACTTCCGCTCAGATCTGTACTGACAACTCAGTGCCCAGCTTGCCAGAGCTGTTACTCAGATCTGTGTATGGTAACTTGTGGCACTTTTCAGTGCAGTGGTATTCTCCTGGACTGTGGGTTGCAATGGCCATGGGAGAAGCACAGTATCGGGGGTAAAGTCCCCCATTCTCTGTTCAGGTGCACTTCCTGGGTGGGGCAGCTCTCCACCCTGCCTTGGATTGCCCTCCTTGGGCTACACTCACCCCACTGTCCAGCCAGGCCCATTGAAATGAACCTGGTACCTCGGTTGGAAAAGCAGAGATCACTAACCTTCTGCATTGCTCTCACTGGGAACTGCACTCCAGAGCTGTTCCTATTCGGCCATCTTGGTGGAAGTCTTTTTTTTTTTTTTTTTTTTTAGTAGATACAGGGTTTTGCCATTTTTGCCAGGCTGGTCTTGAACTCCTAATCACAGGTGATCCACCCACCTCAGCCTCCCAGAGTGCTGGAATTACAGGCATGAGCCTCTGCACTCAGCCTCAATTTTAACATTAATGATGGTCAGTTATTGTATCTAAACTGATTTTAAGAAAAGGAGGATATCATGAAGTGTGGAAGTGTGTCCAACCTCCTATTCTGCCATGGGGTTAAAACTCAGTTTTTAAGGTTTCTCTCTCCAGGGGTCACCTTGGTCAAGAGGGTATCCATTCAATCAGGGAGGGAACTTAGGATTTTTACACTACAATGGTAAGTTTTGAAAACTGTTAATTTAATGTACAGAAAAAATTACCAAGAACTTTGAAGCAGATAAATAGGAAAATATATTGACAGTTAATATGAACATTAAGAGAAAATACACAAGCTTGTTACCTTTGGGAATACTATAGCAGTAACTAGCCTCCTAGCCTCCAAGATGGTGCCTAATGATCCTTACCTCCTGGTGTTCATGTCCTATACAGTATCTTCCCATACTGAATAGGACTGACCTCTGTAAATAATAATTGCATTAAGATTTCCAAGGCTCTGTTGAAATAGACATTGAGGCTTCCAACTTCTCTCTTTAATTACCTTTTCTAGAGGAAGTCAGCTATCCTGTTGTAAAGAAACTCAGGCAGGCTATGGAGAAGCTCGGGTAAGGAGGAAATGAGGCCTCCAGCCAACAACCCATACCAACTTGCTAAGTCATTCAATGTGAGCCAACTAGGAAGCAAATCTTTCAGCCCCAGTAGAGGTTTCAGGCAACTGAAGTCCTAAACAATATCTGGACTGCGATCTCAAGAGACCCCCAAGCCAAAACTATGGGATAAGGCATTTTAGTTCCTAATTCACAGAAACTGTGAGGATAACAACGTGTTTGTTGTTTTAAACCACTAAGTTTTGGGGTAACTTCTGATGCAACAACATACAACTATTACAAATATGCCTCTTACCCCATTACTTTTTTTATTAAATAATAACATAAAACAGAATAATTGAGATTAGACTGTAGTGTAATTTTAATCTTTTTGAAATTGCTAAATATATGGTATACATAATACTAAATAAAAACTTTTTGAGAATCACATTTAACTTTTATTTATTTAATTACATGTAGACATTATTTCAAGAAATAGTCTTAGTCTGAAATTCTTCATATTCCAACAGGAGAAATTGAAAGTAAAATGTCAACATTGCTTCTTCAGCATTTCAGCAAAGAAAAAAAACCTCAAAAATTGTATCTAAAAATATCTCTAATAAATTATCTTAGCCAGGCATGGTGGCTCATAGCCTGTACCCACAGCACTTTGGGAGGCCAAGGCAGGAGGATTTCTTGAGCTCAGGACTTCAAGACTAGACCAGGGAACATAGTGAGACCCTGTCTCTATAAAATATAGAAGAAGTTAGCCAGGCATGGTGGTGTGCACTTATAGGGAGGCTGAGGCAGGAGGATCACTTGAGCCTGGGAGATAAAGGCTGCAGTTAGCAGGGTTTGTGCCACTGTACTCTAGCCTGGGTGACAGAGTGGGACCACCTCTCAAAAAAAAAATATTTTACTGAGTGATAATAAAAACTATCAATGAAAGAAAATATTAAAGAAAAACAAATACCCCAAGCAGATTTTATTCTCATTAAATAAACTGCAATGCAATAGGATTTAAAATGGAGACTTTTTTATTTCCTTGTCTCACATTATTTTTAATAAATGGACACAAGGAATTCTTTATTTTAAGCTATTGTCTTTTGTGAATTTGGAAAACAATTGAAAAAAGTGTATTATAAAGAAGCCTAGAAAAAAGATAGAGAAACAATTAAATGTCCATGAAGAGTCAATTATTTGTTTTCATGCTTCATTAAAGCAAGTACAATTTTCAAAGCACTTTCCACATTTAATTACAGTGTGAAAGTACAATGTAAGACTTTTTCTTAACTTGAACATTACATGACACCCTCACCCCAGCTAATGTATGCATATAATTGTGTGGATAAGTGAAAGAAGAAAGATATTATGTTTTAATGGGACATCTGACTTACTTCTACTATTTCACCAGAATATTTCATTCAAAATTACACAAAAATAAAACTCTTTAATTACAATGTTAAAAAAAATATTTTCTTTAAAAAAAAAAAACTTTTTTATAGCTCAGAATCTAAGTGGACTAAAAAGTAAACAAAAAGCTAAAGACTGCCAGACATCTTTTATAGTTGAAGATGAAGAAGTTTTTAGACTTGATATGAATCTTATGTACAAATTTCTTTCTAGAAAACATGTTGTTGTATGTGTTTTTCCTGAATTATATATTATTATGTTATCATTTCCCCAATTTGCATTATAGAAATTGTATGAAAACTATGTGAATTAAACTGTTAGTGATGCTACTGCATGTGCTATGTGTGTGTGTGTGTTCAGAAAGTAATCAGAACAGCATAATACAGCAAAATTACTGGCCATCAAGAGAAAGATACTGGGACCCCCTCATCCTTCTTATACCACAAATAATCCAATCCATAAGAATATAAGAGATTTGAGAACTTCCTTGTCATATTCTTATAAAAGATGTTCAACCAAAAAGGAACAGCAGCTATTGGGTGTTATATATTATACAAGCCAGTTTCAACAATAACAAAAAAAAGTTCTTAGCATTGTACTTTGTTGTTAGCGATACCCATGTAGCAAGTCTTAATAGCAAAGAGTGACTGCAAAAAGCACTGTGTGGCTGGGACTTGCTGAAGAAGTAAGCGTCCTGATGGGTCTTGAAATTGTAAAGACTTCTCACATGCTGCCAGCTCTCAAGACTCTCAATCTGCTTCAGGGAAAATGCCGAAATTGGTTTGTAGGCAATGAATGCAGAGATATAAGTGGAAATGAATAGAATATTCTGTTATCTTTAAAGACAGTTACAGTGTGCCATCAACATATTTCTAGAATCCAAAATTTAAGCAACAAAAGTGTTTCAAGTGATGGAGATAGAATAGAACACTGGAATGTTTCAGAGACATACATTTCCCCAATTGTGATATTTGTACAACAGCAAATACAGTGCTCATTTCACAGTGTCAACTTCCTTTTCTACCATCTTTTAAGACCTTTTTAGTTTGAAATTATGTTAGGCTTACAGAAGAATTAAGAACACAGTACAGTGAGCTCCCATATCCCCTTCGTCAGTTTCCCCAGTGTAGTATAACCATAGTTCAATGGTTGAAACCAGGAAATTAACATGGGTAAAACACTGTTAACTAAAATACAAGCTTTATTCAGATTTTTCTCATTTTCCCACAAAAGTCATTTTTTCTGTTCCAGGATTCTATCTGGAATCCTACACTGCATTTAGTTGACATGTCTCCACACTCTGCTCCAAACTGTTGTTTCTTAGTCTTTCCTTGCCTGCCTTTCAGGACTTCAAAGTTTTTACATAGAACTAAATTGCTATCTAATTTATCTAATTTGTAGAATATATCTCAATTTTGGTTTGTCTCATGCTTGCTCATGATTGGAGTGAGCTTTGTATTGCTATTGGGAAGGATAGTACAGAGATGATGTATGCTTCTCAAGGTACCATATCAGGAGGGTGCATAGTGCCACCTGTCAATACATCTTATTACCTGTGACGTTAGCTTTGAGCCCTTGGTTAACGTGGTGTCTGTGAGGGTTCTCCCCTGTGACGTTACTATTTTGGAAGACATAATTTGGGGTGCAAAATCCTTTTTCTCCTTAAAACTTTACTCAAAATTTCAGCATCCATTTGTGAATCTTGCCTGAAACAATTATAACTGTAGTGCTGTAATGGTAATATTTTATTTACCACATTTATTCTAGAATTACTAATTGGATTCTTCTACTGTAAGGAAGTGTTATGTCCTGTCTACCATTTGTTTGTTTGTTTATATCAAAATGAATACTTATTCTCTTTTTTGTCTTCCAATATGATGGTAGTAGGTAATTTTTTAAGACTGTATTTTTTTAAAGGCAGTCTTAGCTTCACAGCAAAATTCAGAGCAAGATAAAGAGACCTCCCGTCCATCCCCCACCACCACACATACATACACCCAAAGTCAATAGTTAATATTAGGGTTCCTTATTGGAGTTGTGCATTGTGTACATGGACAAATGTATAAAGGCATGAATCTACCATTATAATATCATACAGAGTAATTTAATTGCCCTAAATATCCTCTGAGCTCTGCCTGTTGATCCCAGCCTCCTCCCAAGCTCCTGGACACCACTGATAGTTTTACTGTCTCCACAGTTTTGCCTTCTGCAAAAAATTATATTGTTGAAATCATATAGTATGTAGACTTCTCAGATTGGTCTGTTTTACTTAGTAATCTATACTTAGATTTCCTTCTCACCTGTTCATGGCTTGAGAGCTCATTTCTTTATAGCACTAAATAATATTCCATTGTCTGGATCAACCACAGTTTATTTATTCATTCACTATTAAAAGACATCTTGTTGAACAAATTTACACTCCCACCAACAGTGTAAAAGTGGTCCTTTTTCTTCACATCCTCTCCAGCATCTGTTGTCTCCAGATTTTTTAATGATCACCATTCTAACTGGTGTGTGGTGATATCGCAATGTAGTTTTGATTTGCATTTCACTAATAGCCAGTGATGATGAGCATTTTTTCATATATTTTTTGGCTTCATGTGTGTCTTCTTCTGTAAAGTGTCTGGTGATGTCCTTTGCCCACTTTTGAATGGACTTGTTTTTTTCTTGTAAATCTGTTTTAGTTCTTTGTAGATTCTGGATATCAGCCCTTTGTCAGATGGGTAGATTGCAAAAATATTTCCCATTCTGTTGGTTACTGATTCACTCTAATGACTGTTTCTTTTGCTGTCCAGAAGCTGTGGAGTTTGATTAGGTTCCATTTGTCTATTTTGGCTTTTGTTGCCAAAGCTTTTGGTGTTTTTGTCATGAAGTCCTTGCCTACACCTATGTCCTGAATGGTTTTGCCTAGATTTTCTTCTAGGGTTTTTATGGTGTTAGGTCTTATGTTTAAGTCTTTAATCCATCTGGAGTTAATTTTAGTTTAAGGTGTCAGGAAGGGGTCCAGTTTCTGCTTACTGCACATGGCTAGCCAGTTTTCCCAACACTATTTATTAAACAGGGACTCCTTTCCCCATTGCCTGTTTTTGTGAGGTTTGTCAAAGATCTGATGGTTGTAGATGTGTGGTGTTGCCTCCAAAGCCTCTGTTCTGTTCCATTGGTCTATATCTCTGTTTTGGTACCAGTACCATGCTGTTTTGATTACTGTAGCCTTGTAGTACAGTTTGAAGTCCAGTAGTGTGATGCCTCCTGCTGTGTTCTTTTTGCTTAGAATTGACTTGGCTATGCGGGCTCTCTTTTGGTTGCATATGAAGTTTAATGTGGTTTTTTCCAGTTCTGTGAAGAAGGTCAATGGTAGGTTGATGGGGATAGCATTGAATCTGTAAATTACTTTGGGCAGGATGGCCATTTTCACAACATTCATTCTTACTAACCATGAACATGGAATGTTTCTCCATCTGTTTGTGTCCTCTCTTATTTCATTGAGCAGTGGTTTATAGTTCTCCTTGAAAAGGTCCTTTACATCCTTTGTTAGTTGTATTCCCAGGTATTTTATTTTCTTTGTAGCAATTGTGAATGGCAGTTCATTCTTGATGTGACTCTCTTTAGGTCTGTTATTGGTGTATAGGAATGCTTGTGATTTTTGCACAATGATTTTGGATCCTGAGACTTTGCTAAAGTTGCTTATCAGTTTCAGGAGATTTGGGGCTGAGACGATGAGGTTTTCTAGATATACAATTATGTCATCTGTTAGTTCAACCATTGTGGAAGACAGTGTGGCAATTCCTCAAGGACCTAGACATAGAAATTTTATTTTACCCAGCAATCCCATTACTGGGTATATATCCAAAGGATTATAAATCATTCTACTATAAGGACACATGCACACAGATGTTCATTGCAGCACTGTTTACAATAGCAAAGACTTGGAACCAACACAAATGCCCATTGATGATAGACTGGACAGGGAAAATGTGGCACATATACACCATGGAAACTATGCAGCCATCAAAAACGATGAGTTCGTGTCCTTTGTAGGGACATGGATGAACCTGGAGATCATCATTCTCAGCAAACTGACACAAGAACAGAAAATCAAACACCACATGTTCTCACTCATAGGAGGGTGTTGAACAATGAGAACACATGGACACAGGGAGGTGAGCATCACACACTAGGGTCTGTAGGGGGAAAATAGGGAAGGGACAGCAGAGGGTGGGGAGTTGGGGAGAGATAGCATGGGGAGAAATGCCAGATACAGGCGATGGGGAGGAAGGCAGAAAATCACACTGCATGTGTGTACCTATGCAACAATCTTGTATGTTCTTCACATGTACCCCAAAACCTAAAATGCAATAAAAAAAAATTTGAGAGAAAAAATAAATAAATAATAAAAAACATCTTGTTTGCTTCCAAGGTTTCACAATTATAAATTATCTTGCTATAAACATCTGTGAGCAGATTTTATGTAGAAGCATCATTGCTAGATCATATTTTAAGAATGTATTTAGTTCTGTAAGAAATTGCCAAACTGTCTTCCAAAGTGGCTGAACTATTTTGCATTTCTACCAGCAAGAAACGAGAGCTTCTATTGCTCCACATTCTTGCCAGTACTTGGTGTTGTCAGTGTTCTGGATTTTTAATGCTCTAATAAGTATATAGCACTATCTCATTTTGTTTTAATTTGCATTCCCCTCTGATATGTGATATCATATGAAATATCTTTTCATATGCTTACTTGCCATCTATATCATCTTTGGTGAAGTGTCTGTTAAGGTCTTTGGCCTGTTTTTTAATTAGTCTTATTGAGTTTTAAGAGTTCTTTGTATAATTTTGATAATAGTTCTTTAGTAGAGATATGGTTTATCCCAATATGTGGCTTCTCCTGACAGTCTTTTTTGCAGAGTGGAATTTTTTATTTTAATGAAGTCCAGATGATCAATTCTTTCTTTCATGGATTGTGCCTTTGGCATCTTATGTAAAATATCATAACCAAGCCCAAGGTAATCTACATTTACTTGATGTTATCTTTTAGGACATTTATAATTTTGCCCTTCACATTTAGGTCTGTGATTCATCTTGAGTTTGTTTTTGTGAAGAGTGTGAGGTCTGTGTCTAGACGTTTTTTTTTTAGATGTGGATGTCCAGTATTTCAGCACTGTTTGTTGAAAAGGTAATATTTCCCCAATGTATTGCCTTTGTTCCTTTGCCTGTATTTAGTGTTATAATAGTGAATTTATATTACCACTTTTCTTCTACAGTTATTAATTGGAACTCTTCTGTAAATTCATGTTAACTGTTGTTTAATATTTGTTTATTTATTCAGTTGCTTATCTGTATCAATATGGACTCACTGATAGTTATTTTATTCTTTGAGTTAACTTTATTACGTTTAACTAACTTATGCTGGTTTTATAAATCCAGTTAAGGATACCTAAACTAGTAGAATCCCATGCGAATGCTTAAGTCAAAATTCTGAAACCCAGTGTAGCCCCAATAACATAACAGAATTCTTTAAAGAGTTCTTTCTTGGCTGGGTGTGGTGGCTCATGCCTGTAATCCCAGCACTTTGGGAGGCTTCTGCGGGTGGATCACCTGAGATCAGAAGTTAGAGACCAGCCTGGCCAACATGGTGAAACCCCGTCTCTACTAAAAATACAAAAGTTGGCTGGACATGGTGGTGGGTGCCTGTAATCCCAGCTACTTGGGAAGCTGAGGCAGGAGGATTGCTTGAACCCAGAAGGTGGAGGTTGTAGTGAGATCACACAACTGCACTCCAGCTTGGGTGACAAGAGTAAAACTCAGTCTCAGAAAAAAGAGGGCTTTCTCAAATGTGTGTGGGAGTATTCCATACTAGACTTTCTCACAAATGTTTAATAAACGTTTGCTTTTCAGAAGATTACTTATCACTGAACACTTATTTAGTGCTCAAGTCATAACAAATAACTATGTCAGATGAAGGTTATACACCCTGACAATACACATTATGGAGCTTACATTTTACCAGGTTTTTATTTCATCATGCATATACATGATCGAAGAACATAAAATTTTTCTCTAGGACACACTGCTAACATCACCATTATATTATTTGCCAAGCGTCAGTCATGAATGGTTGAAGTAATGTATACCAAGTTTCTTCACTGTAGAATGACTATTTGTGGTGAGATACATTGAGACTATGTAAAACTCCTGTTCCTCCTTAAATTTTTCTCATTTTACCCTCTAAGTCAATCTTCCAAACTTTTATTTACTTGATTACTGGATCCAAAATATTCAAAATTGAGTATATAATGGTAAAATCAGAAACCTGTGCTCCCAAAAAAATGTACTGGCCTAACAGAATATAGAGGTTTAAGTAAAAGAAAAACAATATATATATATATATATATATATATATATATATATATATATATAGATAGCTATAGATAGATATAGATATATAGATATAGATAGATATATAGATATAGATGATATAGATATAGATATAGATATAGATATAGATATAGATGATATACTTTCAGTCAAGCCCAAGACTTCTCTCCATTAGCAGGGTATTGTAGTTAAAAACACATGAAGGGATTTGCTGGCAAGATGGCCAAATAGGAACAGCTCCAGTCTGCAGCTCCCAGCAAGACTGACACAGAAGGTAGGTGATTTCTGCATCATTTCCAACTCAGGTATCTGGTTCATCTCATTGGGACTGGTTGTACAGTGGATTCAGCCCATGGAGAGTGAGCCAAAGAAGGGTGGGTGTCAACTCACCCAGGAAGTACAAGGAGTCAGGGGCTTTCTCTCCCCTAGCCAAGGAAAGCTGTAAGCGACTGCACCAGGAAGAATGGTGCATTCCGGCTCAGATACTGCACTTTTCCCAAGATCTTTGCAACCGGCAGACCAGGATATTCCCTCCAGTTCCCATGCCACCAGGGCCCTGAATTTCAAGCACAAAACTGGGTGGCCATTGGGCAGACACTGAGCTAGACACAATTGTTTTTTTTTTAATAACCCAGTAGCACCTGGAATGCCAGTGAGACAGAATCCTTCACTCCCCTGGAAAGGGGGCTGAAGCCAGGGAGGAAAGTGGTCTGTCTCAGTGGGTCCCACCCCCATGGAGCCTAGCAAGCTAAGATCCAATGACTTGAAATTGTTGCTACTAGCAGTCTGAGGTCAACCAGAGATGATCAAGCTTTGTTGGGGGAAGGGCATCCACCATTGCTGAGGCTTGAGTAGGCAGTTTTACCCTCACAGTGTAAACAAAGCCACTGGGAAGTTCGAACTGGGTGGAACCCTTCACAGCACAGCAAGCCTCTGCAGCCAAACTACCTGTCTAGATTCCTCTTCCCTGGGCAGGGCATCTCTGAAAAAAACGCAGCACTACAGTCAGGGACCTATAGATAAAACCCCCATCTCCCTGGAACAGAGTACCTGGGGAAAGGGGTGATTGTGGGTAGAGCTTCAGCAGACTTAAACATCCCTGCCTGACAACTCTGAAGGGAGCAGTGGAACTCCTACCACAGCATTTGAGCTCTGATAAGGGACAGACTGCCTCCTTAAGTGGGTCCCTGACCCCCATGTATCCTGACTGGCAGACACCTTCCCGTAGGGGCTGACAGACACCTCATACAGTAGAGCTCTGATGGGCTTCTGGAGGGTGCCCCTCTGGGACAAAGCTTCCAGAGGAAGGAAGAGGCAGCCATTTTTGCTGTTCTGCAGCCTCCACTGGTGATACCCAGGCAAACAGTCTGGAGTGGACCTTGAGCAAACTCCAGCAGACCTGCAGCAGTGGGGCCAGATTGTTAGTAGGAAAACTAACAAACAAAAAGGAATAGCATCAACATCAACAAAAAGGTGGTCCACTCAGAGATCCTATGTGAAGGTCACCAATATCAAAGACCAAAGTTAGATAAATCCACGAAGATGGGGAGAAACCAGCATAAAAAGGCTGAAAATTCCAAAAACCAGAAAGCCTCTTCTCCTCCAAATAATCGCAGCTTCTCACCAGCAAGGTAGCAAAGCTGGATGGAGAATGAGTTTAATGAATTGAAAGAAGTAGGCTTCAGAAGGTGGGTAATAACAAAATCCTCCAAGCTAAAGGAGCATGTTCTTACCCAATGCAAGGAAGCTAAGAATCTTGAAAAAATATTATATGAGTTGCTAATTAGAATAACCAGTTTAGAAAAGAACATAAATGATCTGATAGAGCTGAAAAACACAGCACGAGAACTTGGGGAAGCATACATAGTATCGATAGCTGAATCAATCATGCAGAAGAAAAGATATCAGAGACTGAAGATCAAATCAATGAAATAAAGCAAGAAGACAAGATTAGAGAAAAGAGAGTGAGAAGAAACAAGCAAAGCCTCCAAGAAATAGGGGATTATGTAAAAGACCAAATCTACATTTGATTGCTGTATCTGAGAGTGACAGTGATGGGGAGAATGGAACTGACTTGGAAAATACTCTTCAGGATAACACATAACATATTTCTATGTGTTATTCATACTTAACAATATTAACCTGAAATGTAAATGGGCTAAATGTCCAAATTTAGGAGGACTTCCCCAACCTAGCAAGGCAGACCAACATTCAAAGTCAAAAAATTCAGAGAACACACAAAGATACTCCTCAAGAAGAGCAACCCCAAGACACATAATTTTCAGATTCAGCAAAGTTGAAATAAAGAAAAAAATGTTAGGGAAATCCAGAGAGAAAGGTGAGGTTGCCCACAAAGGGAAGTCCATCAGATTCACAGCAGATCTCTTGGCAGAAACCCTACAGGCCAGAAGAGAGTGGAGGCCAATATTCAACATTATTAAAGAAAAGAATTTTCAACCAAGAATGTCATATCCAGCCAAACTAACCTTCATAAGTAAAGGAGAAATAAAACCCTTTACAGACAAGCAAATGCTGAGGGATTTTGTCACCACTAGGCCAGTCTTACAAGAGCTGCTGAAGGAAGCACTAAACATGGAAAGGAACAACTGGTATTAGCCACTGCAAAAACATTCCAAAGTGTAAATACCATCAATGCTATGAAGAAACTGCATCAACTAATGGGCAAAATAACTAGCTAGCATCATAACGACAGGATCAAATTCACACATAACATTATTAACCTTAAATGTAAATGGGCTAAATGCCCTAATTAAAAGACACAGACTGGCAAATCAGATAAAGAGTCAAGATCCATTGGGTTACTTACTGTATTCAGGAAACCCATCTCATATGCAAAGACACACACAGGCTCAAAATAAAGGGATAGAGGGACATTTACCAAGCAAATAGAAAAAAAAAAAAAAAGCAGAGGTTATGATCCTAGTCTCTGATAAGACAGACTTTAAACCAACAAAAATCAAAACAGACAAAGATGGGCATTACAGAATGGTAAAGGGATCAATGCAACAAGAAGAGCCAACTCTCCTAAATATATATGGACCCAATTCAGGAGCACCCAGATTCATAAAGCAAGTTCTTAGAGACCTAAAAATAGACTTAGACCTTCACACAATAATAGTGGAAAACTTTAACTCCCCACTGTCAACACTAGACAGATCAATGAGACAGAAAATTAACAATGATATCCAGGACTTGAACTCAGCTCTGGACCAAGTGGACCTAATAGACATCTGCAGAACTCTCCACCCCAAATCAACAGAATATACATTCTTCTCAGCACCACATCACTCTTATTCTAAAATTGACCACATAATTGGAAGTAAAACACTCCTAAGAAAATGCAAAAGAAGAGAAATCATAACAGTCTCTCAGATCACAGTGCAATCAAATTAGAACTCAGGATTAAGAAACTCACTCAAAACTGCATTACTACATGGAAAGTGAACAACCTGCTCCTGAAGACAACTGGGTTAATAATGAAATTAAGGCAAAAGTAAAGATGTTCTTTGAAACCAATAAGAACAAAGACATGATGTACCAGAATCTCTGGGACATGTTTAAAACAGTGTGTAGAGGGAAATTTATAGCACTAAATCTCCACAAGAGAAAGCAGAAAAAAATAATCTAAAATCAACATCCTAACATTACAATGAAAACAAATAGAGAAGCAAGAGCAAAGAGAAATTCAACAGTCAGCAGAAGACAAGAAATAACTAAGATCAAAGTGGAACTGAAAGAGACAGAGACCTGAAAACCCCTTCAAAAAATCAATGAATCCAGGAGCTGCTTTTTGTAAATATCAACAAAATAGACAACTAGACAGACTAATAAAGAAGAAGAGAGAGAAGAATCAATTAGACACAATAAAAAATGATAAAGGGGATATTACTACCAATCCCACAGATATACAAATTACCATCAGAGAATACTATAAACCACCTCTATGTAAATAAACTCAAAAATCTAGAAGAAACAAAAAAATTCCTGGACACATAAACCCTCCCAAGACTGAAGCAGGAGAAAGTCAAGTCCCTGAAGAAACCAATAACAAGTTCTGAAATTGAGGCAACAATTAGCAGCCTACCAACCAAAAAAAGTCCAGGAGCAGAAGGATTCACAGTCAGTCTCTACCAGAGGAACAAAGAGGAGCTGGTACCATTCCTTGTAAAACTATTCCAAACAATAGAAAAAGAGGGAATCCTCCCTAACTCATTTTATGAGGCCACCATCATCCTGATGCCAAAACCTGGCAGAGACACAACAACAACAAAATTTCAGGCCAATATCTCTGATAAACATTGATGCAAAAGTCCTCAATAAAATACTGACACACTGAATCCAGCAGCACATCAAAAAGCTTGTCCACTATGAGGAAGTTGGCTTTATCCCTGAGATGCAAGCCTGATTCAACATACACAAATCAATAAAAGTATCCATTGCATAAACAGAACCAATGACAAAAACTACATGATTATCTCAATAGATGCAGAAAAGGCGTCTGTCAAAATTCAACAGCCTTTAATGCCAAAAATTCTCCAATAAACTAGGTATTGATGGAATGTATCTCATAATAAGAGCTATTTATGACAAATCCACAGCCAATATCATACTGAATGGGCAAAAGCTAAAAACATTTCCTTTGAAAACTAGCACAAGACATGAATACCCTGTCTCACCACTTCTATTCAAGATAGTATTGGAAGTTCTGGCCAGGGCAATCAGGCAAGAAAAAGAAATAAAGGGTATTCAATTAGTTAAAGAGGAAGTCAAAATGTCTCTGTTTGCAGATGGCAGGATTGTATATTTAGAAAACCAATAACCTCAGTCCAAAATCACCTTAAGCTGATAAGCAACTTCAGCAAAGTCTCAGGATACAAAATTAATGTGCAAAAATCACAGGCATTCCTAAACACCAATAACAGACAAACAGAGAGCCAAATCATGAGTGAGCTCCCATTCACAATTGCTACAAAGGGAACTAAATACCTAGGAATACAACTTACAAGAGATGTGAAGAGTCTCCTCATGGAGAACTACAAACAACTGCTCAAGGAAATAACAGAGAACACAAACAGATGGAAAAAAATTCCATGCTCATGAATAGGAAAAATCAATATTGTGAAAATGACCATATTGCCCAAAGTAATTTATAGTTTCAGTGCTATCCCCATCAAGCTACCACTGACTTTCTTCACAGAATTAGAAAAAACTACTTTAAATTTCATATGGAACCAAAAAAGAGCCTTTATAAACCAAGACAATCCCAAGCAGAAAAAACAAACTAGAGGCATCGTGCTACCTGACTTCAAACTATACTACAAGGCTACAGTAAGAAAAAAAGCATTGTGCTGGTGCCAGAACAGATATATAGACCAATGGAACAGAACAGAGGCATCAGTAATTACACCACACATCTACAACCATCTGGTCTTTGACAAACCTGACAAAAAACAAGCAATGGAGAAAGGATTTCCAATTCAATAAAAGGTGTTGGGAAAACAGACTAGCCATATACAGAAAGCTGAACTGGATCCCTTTCTTACACCTTATACAAAAATTAACTGAAGATGGATTAAGGCCTTAAATATAAGACCTAAAACCATAAAAACCCTAGAGGAAAACATAGGCAATACCATTCAGGACATAGGCTTGGGCAAGACTTCATGACTAAAACACCAAAAGCAATGGCAATGCAAGCAAAAACAGACAAGTAGAATCTAATTAAACAGAAGAGCTTCTGCACAGCAAAAGCTCTTTAAAAATGGCAGAAAATTTGTGCAATCTATCCATTTGACAAAGAGCTAATACCCAGAATCTAAAAGAACTTAAACAGATTTACAAGAAAATAACAACCCCATCAAAAAGTGGGCAAAGGATATGAACAGACACTTCTCGAAAGAAGACATTTATGCAGCCAGCAAACATATGAAAAAAGTTCATCATCACTGGTCATTAGAGAAATGCAAATCAAAACCACATTGAGATACCATCTCACGCCAGTTAGAATGACAATCATTAAAAAGTCAAGAAACAACATATGCTGGAGAGAATGTGAAAAAAAGGAATGCTTTTACAGTGTTGGTGAGAGTGTAAATTAGTTCAACCATTGTGGAAGACAGTGTGGTGATTCCTTAAGGATATAGAACTAGAAATACCATTTGACCCAGTAATCCCATTACTGGGTATATACCCAAAGGATTATAAATCATTCTACTATAAAGATACATGCACATGAATGTTTATTGTGGCACTGTTCACAATGACAAAGACTTGGAACCAACCCAAATGCCCAGGAATGATAGACTGGATAAAGAAAATTGGCACATATACACCAGGGAATACTATGCAGCCATAAAAAAGGATGAGTTCATGTCCTTTGCAGGGACATAGATGAAGCTGGAAACCATCATTCTCAGCAAACTAACATGAGAACAGAAAGCCAAACACCACGTGTTCTCACTCATAAGTGGGAGTTGAACAATGAGAGCACATGGACACAGGGAGGGGAACATCACACACCAGGGCCTGTCAGGGGTGGGGAGTTAGGGGAAAGATAACATTATGAGAAATACCTAATGTAGGTAATGGGTTGATGGGTGCAGCATATCACCATCCATGGCATATGTATACCTATATAACAAATTTGTACATTCTGCAGATGTATCCCAGAACTTAGAGTATAAAAAAAGAAAAGAAAAGAAAAGAAAGACAAAAGCACATGAAAGGCTTTGCCTGAATTTATTCAGGTAGTTACAGTTGAATGACTAAGACGGAAAGTTACATGCTTTGTCAGCATTTCAAAGATGAATTTCAGTATTATAACATTTTTATGATATGAATATTTTCTTTTCTGCTAATGCCCTACTGCTGCAAATATTCAAACCATTCAAACTACTTTCTCTAATGCAATTTTTTAAAGAACTAATAAAAATTCTTCATTTAGATTCTAGGCCAGAATTCTGCCTGTAGTGGGAAAGAAAATGTGGGAGAGTCATTCATTGTCATTCTCCAGGAATTTTAGAAGACAGTACACTTTTAAATCTTCTTGGAAACTCTAGATAATAGACAGCCAATATTACAAATATAGGTCAAACAAGAGACATTAATTAAAATAATCATTTAGGAAAGAATGTTACTGTTATCATTAATTTAACTTCTAAAACAATTTATAGATTTTACTTTGTATCACCTAGCAAAAAGAATGGAGAAAGATTTTATTAGAAGGCTACAGTTCATATACATCATTTTCTATGATACGAACATGAATCAACTCTCAAAATTCTATCACTTTCATTGCAGTAAACACACAGCTTTTGGCATATCTATATGGGGTAGAGTTGAGAACTTAGTGGCATTCTTATAAGTTCATAAAACTACTGTGTATAAACATAAAGAGTAAATAAATAACATAAAGGGATTGGTGAAATTAAGTGAAAAAATGAACAAAATGTGTACATAAAGTGTAAAAATTGAGGTCAAGGGTGAAGCTTCATACTTAGAATAACCTTAGGTAGATGCACACTAATTCTAAAATATTATGCTGAATTGTGGTCCAACTTTAAGTGCTATGACATTTCTGGTGAATGCCAAGTCATCTGAACAACTCAAGCAATCGAAACCTTGAGGAGAAAGTCAACAGTTAGCACTGCTATTCAATTTTTTCATGACCCAGGTCAAATCATTAGGTCTCTCTGTACCTAAGTTCTTAAACTCTACATCTATAAATTGAAATTGCGATCCCAATGGCTTTTCAATATTGTTGTGAAAGTTATCCAGTAAGAACCATGTCATTTTGAAACACTGAATGGGTTCTCCAGCAATAAAGTCAAATGTATCTGTTCCCAAGAAATACAGATATTCCCTTTTGAGAGATTTTCTTTTCTTTTTTTATTTATTATATTTTAAGTTCTGGGGTACATGTGCAGAACACACAGGCTTGTTACATAGGTATACATGTGCCATGGTGGTTTGCTACATCCATCCCCCTGTTGTCTATATTAGGTATTTCTCCTAATGTTAGCCCTCTGCAATCCTGCCACCCCCTGCTATCCCTCCCAAAATGCCCCCCACCTCCCAATTATTTGTCCTGAAAGTTCTCAGAAGTCACTAATCTAGACGGAGAATATCGGATTGATTTTTTGGACTTCCATTTCTGTTTTATTTTCCTACAAATTAAATGCTGCTTTCATGTAACAGTTCTCAATAAGACTTGACCAGTGATATATGATCTATCCACATCTACACATCCATTCTTGTCTTTCCAAATTAGTCTCCAAATTGCAGCCAAAATGATCTTTTTAAAGCACAGATCTAAAGATGTCACTCCCTTTTTTAAAAGCACTTGAATGGCTTCCCTTTGTGACGGAACTGTATAATGGTCCACAAGACTGTCTGTGGTCTAACACTTAGAGTCCACCATCCTCTAAAACTCTCCCACCTGTCTTCTTTCTCTGTCTCTTCATCCCACTCTTTCCCTTCCCAGGGTCACAATCTCACACACACTTCCCTTCTGCCCTCACTGAGTTTCATGCCCACTCACTCACTTGGGGAGTCATTTTCTTACAAATGTCTAACCTAACATCCACGGCCCCATGCTTATCTCCTTGGTAGCCCTTATAGAGTTGGCTTTCACATTTTTTGTGTGCAATTATTTCATTGCTCTTTGTCTTCCTCACTAGGTTGTAAACATTAAAATCCTTCACATATTGGCATTGCAGTGTATCTCTAGGGCCCACATAGTGCTCGATTCAGTACATTTTTGTTGAATAAATAATATTTCCTTAAATCAATATTTTCCATTGCAGCCAATGGTGGTCAATGACACTGGGCAGGAAGAAGCTCCATTTCTGGATGATGTTTGTTCACATTAAAGAAAAACAAAACAGTTTATTGGTAATGATGCTGGCCGCTTATGCAAGAGCTTCCTTTCAATAAGCTATTTTTAAAAATCAACTTATTTCCAAGCCTGGGACCTCTACTGAGAATACAAGCTTCTCTCATCACAGGAAGGAATAGAAATGCAATGATGACCTTAGCCATTGTTGAAATGCATTAGTAGGTCTTCGAGTTGCCCCTCAAAGGACAACAGCCCAGCCTGCTAAAAGGTCCAAACTAGTTTTCTGCCATTTATATCGTGTGATAATGCCTTTCTCCACACTCTTTAATTCTCCTGTGCGATAATACTAATTATTATAGCTTCCTATTGCTAAAGTCCTCTGGGTATCTTGTTTCTTTAATGGCAACAGAAAATAGCCGAAATACTTATCAGAAGTATATGGGATGGCATATGCTTCCTGTTTCCATGAAAATAAAATCTGTCTGTAAACATTAGTACATCTTTAGAAATACAAATATATTAAAGAGGAAGCAAACATTTGAGTGACATCACCTCTCATGAGAAATATTTGGATTCTGTGAATCAAAGGGCTTCACAGCAGATTTCTGAAGTAGAATAAAAACAAAAGCAGATGTGTACTGGTTAAAGCTCCAGGCACCTGGGATGAAGGAGCCCTGGATTCTTTTTGAGTGCAGAAAAAATTCTTTCTGCCCTAGAGCAAGATGACTTCTTGGGATCTTTGTCACTCTCTTCAATAACATGGATTTCATTGTGCTTCATCTGTCTTTTCTTCCTGATTATTTATCAATTTTTCAAGTGTCTTTTCTAGGATAGAAGCTACTTGAGAGTAGGATTTTATTCAAAGTAAGAACTCTTTTTAGTAAAACTGTAGGTACAAAAGTGGTATTTACTTAAATAATAAAGTGATGTTGAATATTTGATATTTATGTATCTAGTGTATGTAGTAGTTCCTGTGCCAAGAACTTCTTTAAGTGCCTTACATATATGTTAAGTCCTATCTTGTATCTTCTGTCTTGTAGCTGGAGGATTGGCAATTTAGTCACCGTGATGAAAGAGCAGACCTTTCTAGCCTGACCAACATGGTGAAACCCTGTCTTTACTAAAAATACAAAAATTAGCCAAGTGTGGTGGTGTGTGCCTGTAATCTCAGCTACTTGGGAGGCTGAGGCACAAGAATTGCTTGAATGAGGGAGGCAGAGGTTGCAGTGAGCTGAGATCACACCACTGCACTCTAACCTGGGTGACAGAGCAATACCCTGTCTCGAAAAAACAAAACAAAAAACACAGTAGGCCTCTATTGTTGAAGCCTTTTATCCCTTTCACAAAAAGGGACACCCGTGGAGCATGAAACAATCGCATAAATCAACCCTGACATATAATAGTGTGACAAATATCCCAGCCAAACTGCCAACATCTTTATGTCACAATATGTAAGCTGTCTAGTTCATTGCCATGAGAAATGCTAGAATGAATAAGATCTGGCTCATTCTCCAAAGAGCACTTAATTTTTGAGGCAGATAAAATTGGCTGCTTCTTCCACTCCCACTCCCCTCACCAGCAACTTTTTCCTGCTGGACTCCCAAAATGCTTACAGCAAAGTACATATTATTAGGTAGGAGATTGGAGACACTACTTTTGAGAAAACTGATCTAACCAAAATAAAATACTTCAAATGTTATTTGGGGACTATCCCAGTGAGACAGCCAGACCCTCCAACCAATCACTCTGTAACAAGGTCCACAAATTGGCAAACTGTGCCTAGAAACAGAGCTCTCAATACATTTTCTTTAAAAATGAACAGTCAGAGACCACCAGGTGACTGTTTAAGGGAAGTTTAAAGTGAAAGATGGAAACTGAACAAACAGAACAGACAAAACAATGTTAAGAGAGAAAATAAATAGAAACTGTAAAACAATTCCATGATTTTACTTAAAATGTAAGAGTAGTCACTGTAACCATCTAAAAAAATATATACAGATTACTAAGGGATCATGGCAGATGGGAGGCAGGACTAGAATTACAGCTCCAGACAGAGCAGCTAGCAGAGACTGGCATTGTGAATTTTAGCTCCAGATCAACTGCAAAAACAAACCAGCAATCCTAATAGGACCCACTGCTCCCATGGGAACAGGGAGATACCCCAAATACTGTGAGTGCTCAACTGTGGAAGTCAGAAAGGGTGATCCTCTCCTCCTGAACACATACCCCCACTGGAGAAGCTGAAGGTCTGATTGCAGGAGAAGTTTCTGACTTTACCTGGGGCTGAGTCAAGTTAGAGAGCTGAGCTGAGTGAAATATAAAGGTATAGGAAGCAGTAGGAAGACGCTGGGAACTTACTGGGTCCCCAAGTGAATGGGTCTCCATTCCTGTTTGATACCACAGGGATCCATTAAGAGGGTGGTGGCCAGAGGAGTAAGTGGTAAAACTCCACAAGGAGAAGGACTTCTCTAACTAAACTTTGTAACAATTTGAATGGTTCAAGAAGTCTCCTGGCCAGAACTCAGCATGCAGACTTCACAGACAGAGGAAAGAACTAAAGTCCTTTTCCTTCACAGATAGGAGGTGGAAAGACTTGGGCAAGTTTTCAAGCCCATGTAGCCCTCCACCTGGAAACAGACTCAGGGCTGTGGTGGAAAAATGGTAGTGTGAAATACCTGACCTGGAGTTAGAACCTGAACAATGTCATTTTATAAAAGACAAAACTGTTTTTTTTTTTTTTTTTTTTTTTTTTGAGACGGAGTTTCTCTCTTGTTACCCAGGCTAGAGTGCAATGGCGCAATCTTGGCTCACCGCAACCTCCGCCTCCTGGGTTCAGGCAATTCTCCTGCCTCAGCCTCTCGAGTGGCTGGGATTACAGGCACGTGCCACCATGCCCAGCTAATTTTTTGTATCTTTAGTAGAGACGGGGTTTCACCATTTTGACCAGGATGGTCTCGATCTCCTGACCTCATGATCCACCCACCTCGGACTCCCAAAGTGCTGGGATTATAGGCTTGAGCCACCGCACCCGGCCTGACAAAACTGTTTTTTAAATAAGTTGTAAGAGCTGCCCATTCTCACAATAACTATTGGCCTTGGCTTCTGTAAATAAGACTGTTAGTTTACTTTGCAGAATGCAAAGAAGTAAAGCTGCTTATCTTCTCTTATCAGTAACTGCCAGAGTTGCTAGCCAGTAATAACCAGAATAAGCAGCCCGAGTCAATTCCATCCTGGCTCCTGCAACCCATAATAAGTAACTAAAGATCTGTACCCCTACCCAGATGATGTATAAACTAATGTTTATCTTGACTTCTGTAAACCACTTAAGTAACAATCGGAATGACAAAAGACCCCTGGCCCTTGGAAAGTCCAGAGCCCCCTCACCCTCCTCTCTGCCTGGGAGGTGATTTACAGAATCCACTAGCCTTCAAAATGTCTGAAGCCTTTCATCCCCATCCCTGCTCCTCACCCCCACTCCCAAGGTGGTTTTACAGGTATAAAAAGGTCTTGCCACCCTTCTTTCTCTGCCATGGGTTGGAGAGACGTGAGTCCTCTATGGTCGCTGGCAATAAATCCTGCAATTTGGCATACTTTTGTCTTGGTGTTGACTTTCTATGCTCGGTCCGGTATAACATTTGGAGGCCCCAGCGAGATATTTTATTTTTCATCACCAGACAAAAGCCATCTCAGAGTCTCGCCCGGGCGGCCGCTCCCACCTCAGAGGCCTCTAGGGGAGGCGCCCCCTGAGCTGTCTCAGGGCGCCAGAGTGCCACTGCAGAAGAGCGCCCACCCGGCCAACATTCACCCAAAATTCTTTAGGGTCCTAAAAGCCTCCAGAAGTAAGTTTGGTTTGGAATCTGGGAACTAGTTCAAAGGGCCTGAGTCAGGGGACTGACAAGTCATGGCAACTCTGACCTGGCAAACCTCACCGAGATGTTGCTTGAGGCTTCTGGAGGCTGTCATAGTGGGTGCCAGCCTTCTGGTGGCTGCTGCAGTGGGTAGCAGCCCTCTGGTAGCTAGTATAGTGGGTATCAGCATTGGGTAGCTGGTATAGTGGGTATCCGCATCAGGTAGCTGGTATAGTATGTATCAGCTTCTGGTAGCTGGCATAGTGGGTGTCAGCATTCAATTGTTTTCTGTAACCTCTGTGTGAGTGAGAAAGTGTGTGTGTATATATGTAGTCCCATGGCTGAAAGCTACGGGGCTTCAGTGGGCCTCCACCTGCGGTTCCATAGGGGCGTCATAAGGCATAAGGGTGATTCACCTCAAAGCTGTCCTACTTGGACTTCCATCCTGGGGTGACCAGGGCCAGGGATTATACGGGTACACCTTTGTCAAGACGTGCCTGAAAGACCCCTCTGGGGGCATGGCCAGGCAGGCAACTGATTGGCCCCCCTTCTGGGAGGCTCCCACCCTTTGTTTGTCACTCTGGCATGTGATCCTGTCTCGTCTGTAAATTTGTCAGTTTTATTAGACTCCTGCTAGCAGACATATACTGATTCAGGCCATCTTCCCTTGAGGTAGGGGATATTTTACAGTAGTTGATGAACCACTAGACGCAGGGAACTTTTACTGATTATATTCCTGAAGAGAGTACTCTCTTCTCCTTCTTTCTCATCTTCTTCTTCTATCACTGAGGTCTCACTCTTTCTTCTTCTGCCATGTGGCAAATAGTCTTAACTTTAGTAGTTTTTATTGTCTTCCTTGTTATGATTATTGTGGCCTGTAAATTCTCCCAGCCACCTCCACCAAGAAAAGAGTATTTTTGCCCGTGCTGGGTCTGAGTCAATGTCGGGAAGGCAGTTGTGCGCTCGGCACCTCGGAAGTAGTTTCTTTGGGGTTGTAGAAAACAAAGTCTTAGATCAGGGTCTACGAGTGCTCTTTGTCAGGCTGAAATAGAAAACTGGTAACTGCCTATTCTGTTAGAAAAGTGTCCAATGTTATGGGCAGTGCCTGGTGGTGTATCACAGGGAGGCATACTGACATCATCCCAATTGTTAGGAATTTGGGTGCCATAAAGCACGAAAGACAGATTGGCAACTCTTTTGCTCACTCTATGAATTGTGGTGGATACAAAATACACACCTGGTTGATCTATTAGTTCATTTCTTCTGCCACATCCCCACTTTTTCATGGGCTTTAGATAGGAGAGCCTATAGTCAAGAGGATTATGCCCAAGCAGCACTAAACTTCCATAGAGCTTATTCTCGCCATTTGTGGTTTGTGGAGCGAGACTGCCACCTTACCTTGGCCCTCACCCCTTGTTCCTTTGGATAGGACTAGAGACATACCCACCAATTCAATTGTCTGGTCCTTGCGGGACCTGGCTATGGAGGCCCTACTAAAACCTGCTTTAGAAAGGGCAAAATTTGAATTGAAGGCTTTTCAATATTGACTGTACCACAGAAAGAGAAAGATATGAGTAGCAAGCAAGAGTTTCGAGAGAGAAGACAAGAAGGTAAGAGAGAGTAAATAGGGAGAGAGAGAGGAGACAGAGAAGAGAGTGGAGAAAAGTAGGGAGACAGGAATTAAATGCTTTTCAGAGTCCCTGTGTCAAGATGACCAAAAGCTGCAGGGGTGGGGAACTTGCAGCCGGCCCAGCAGCTTAGAGCTCAGTTTTTAAACTGACAAAAAAAAGTGTTTTGTTTTTTTTCTCTGCCGGCAGCTAGCCCCACCCAGCTTTCAGGCAGGCCACACTGCTTTAGAGTGCAGTATTTGTGTCTAAAATCTGGTTTTAAGAACAGCTTTCTAACTCTTTAAGTAATGCAAAGTACTCGTTAGCACAGCAATTAAAGTGGAGGGCCTGCAAATGCGAGGCAGTGAAGCCAGTCTTTTAGAAGAAAATTTAAAATTGAAGAAAACGACCAAATAAGCTCGCCACAGTCCCGACCATGCACCCCCCTCTGATGCATGACGGAAAACTTTAAAATAGGGTTTTCTGGTCAGTATAGTGTTAAACTAACCCCACAGAGGCTTCTGACCCTCTGTGAGTTAGAGTGGCCAGCCTTTGGCTATGAAAACCCAGGAGGCCTGTAAAGAGACCACTCAGTCATTATTAAAAACTCTACAGACTTTGGGGTACCGGGTCTCAGCTAAAAAGGCCCAACTCTGCCAGCCAAAAGTTACTTACCTGGGCTATATTATAGAGAAGGGCAACCGGGCACTGGCACCCAGCCAAATCCAAGCAGTGCTGCAAATACCCACCCCTACCACGAAACGCCAAGTTTGAGAATTTTGCAGGCAGTAGGGTACTGCAGGCTATAGATTTTGGGATTTGCTGAGATAGTCAAGCCCCTGTATGCCTGCACTGGAGGAAATCAGCCCTTGACATGGACAGAGGTAGAGCAACGGGCTTTTGACAAGCTCAAGACTACCCTGACTGCGGCCCCAGCCTTGGCCTTGCCAGACATCTCTAAACCTTTCCAGTTGTTTGTGCATGAAAAACAGGGAGTCACTAAGGGGGTGCTCACCCAAACTCTGGGACCCTGGTTCCGGCCAGTCGCCTACCTCTCAAAAAAGCTTGACCCTGTAGCCTCCGGATGGCCAGCTTGCCTAAGAGCGGTAGTGGTCACAGCCTTATTAGTCAAGGAGGCAGACAAGCTAACTTTAGGGCAGGAGTTAAACTTAGTAGCTCCCCACGTGGTGGAGTCACTACTCAGTGGAGCCCTGGGAAAATAGATGTCAAACGCCCACATAGTTCAATATCAGGCCTTACTTTTGGATCGGCTCTACATAAAGTTCTTAAAGACTACAGTTTTAAACCCTGCCACATTGCTACCTGACAGCGAGCCAGAGGAGCCCTTACATGACTGCCAACAGAAAATAGATGTCCTCCACACTGCGTGACCAGATCTCACCGATGTCCCCCTGCAGAACCCGGAAGAGGTACTGTATACAGATGGCAGCAGTTTCATGGTCAATGGAGTCAGGTACGCTGGGGCAGCTGTGGTCACCCTAGAGTGGGTTATCTGGGCCCAGGCTCTCCCACACGGGACCTCAGCCCAGAAGGCAGAACTCATAGCTCTGATAAAGGCCTTGGACTGGGCAGAGGGAAAAGCTGTCAATATCTACACAGATAGCTTATATGCCTTTGCTACGGCCCATGTACATAGAACCATTTATAAAGAGAGAGGACTGCTTACTTCAGAGGGAAAATTTATCAAAAACAAAGAGGAAATCCTAGCCCTGCTAGAAGCTATATGGAAGCCCAGTGGCATTAATACACTGCAAAGAACACCAGAAGGGAGATTCACCAGAGGCAAGGGGAAATAGGGCAGCTGACCTGCAAGCCAGACAGGCAGCCTTGGGGCCAGTAAAACCTCTGCCTCTTCTTGTGACTCTTCCAGCCCCAAACCTGCCTCCTACCCCAACGTACTCACCTGAGGAAGAAAACTTTGCTAAAGAACAGGGGAGATAACAAGATTCTACAAGATGGTGAATTCTACCAGACACAAGGATTGTGCTCCCCGAGGCTCTAAGGAGGGCTCTAGTTAAGGACATACACCAAGCTACTCTCTTAGGGCAAACAAAACTAACTGAGCTGCTAAGGGCCAGATACTACATTCCACATTTATACGAGATTGTTAAAGAAACTTCTACTCATTGTGATGTATGTGCCAGAGTAAATCCAGGGAGCAGTAGGACTAGTCAGGCAGGAATAAGACTTAGAGGTACTAGCCCAGGGGAACACTGGGAAGTAGATTATACTGAAATAAAGCCCCCAGCTTGTGGCTGTAAATACCTCCTTGTGTTTGTAGACACTTTTTCTAGATAGGTCGAGGCTTTTCCTACTAAGTCAGAAACCACACTGGTAGTAACAAAGAGATTGTTACAGGACCTGGTTCCTCAGTTCAGCTTGCCCCTGACACCAGGATCAGATAATGGCCCTGCCTTTACAGCACAAGTTTCTCAGGGCCTGGCCAAGGCCCTGGGCATATCCTGGAAGCTACACTGTGCCTATCGCTTCCAGAGCTCAGGGCAGGTTGAAAGGATGAACCGGACCATAAAGGAAACTTTAACAAAATTTATCCTAGAGACCAGTGAAAACTGGGTCAACCTGCTTCCTTTTGTTCTCCTCCATACCCGATGTACTCCCTATAAGAAAGGCTTCACTCCTTTTGAAATTATGTTTAGAAGGCCCCCTTCCTTACTCCCCAAACTTGCAGACACCATACATGCAGAAATCCATAACCATATACTCCTTAAGTCCTTGCAGGCACTCCAGTCTGTTCAGTCCCAGGTGCACTTGCTCATCAGGGGAGCTCAACCTACCCCAGGGGACCTCACTGACCAGCCGGTACACCCCTTCCAGCCAGGGGACAAGGTCCTGATAGAGATTCACTGCCTTCAGCCTGCCTCCTCGCTGGAAGGGACCCTACACCGTGATTCTGGTTACCCCCATGGCAGTCAAGGTGGATGGACTGACTGCCTGGATTCACTATTCACACGTCAAGCCTGCCCCCCACCCCGGATGCAAGATGGGAAGTGGTTTCAACCTCAACAGACCCCCTAAAGCTAAGACTTTCACGCCATTCACAGTCATCATCCTAATCTCTTTGATTCCTGTAACCAGCCCCCGAAAAGGACGCCCCTTAATGCCTACTTATTATCAATGGGTCATCACGGAGGGCTCAAATGGGACAATTTGTTAGTGCTGTACTCAGGTCTGGAACCACCCTTGTCAACTTAACCCTAGAGTACATTCCCAGAGATTACATAACCTTCTCCCTAGACCTCTGCACTCTCTTAAATGAGAGCCTAGATGCAAATACTATAGGACAAATGAAGACAAAGTTAGGGTGGGGAAATGCAGTGAAAGCAAAGGAGATGGGGTGTAGGAATGTAGAGGCTGAAAAACGGTTTCAGACAATGGGGCTATATCTATGCCCAAGGTCCACACCAGATAAGAGGTGGAATTATGGAAACTTAGAAGAATTCTTCTGCCCCCACTGGGGCTGTGAGTCTATCTCCACTATAACAGGATATACTACAAACAGAGACTCTATCATTTCTTTCACCCGAGACTCTCCCCCAAACCCCTGCTACACTGGTTCTTATAACCCACTCAAAATAACAGTCCTGTATCCAGATAAGAGATGGGCAACAGGGCGTACCTAGGGTCTCTGGGTATATATGAGTGGGGGGGACAAGGAAAACATCTTTACCATCTGGTATATACAAAATAGAAGAAGATTAGACCTGTTGTTCTTAAAAGAAAGAAGACTGTATGCCACACTTGGCAAACAATGCTGCTTCTACACAAACAAATCCGGGCTCATTCGAGACAGCCTTACGATAGTTAGGCAGAACAAAAACAAAAAAAAAAGAGAGAGAGAGAGAGAGAGAGAGAGAGAGAGAAACACCTCAGAAAGGCCTCAGGAAATTGGTAACAAAAACTGTTCTCTTGGTCCCCCTGGTTGACATCCCTACTCACTGAATTAGCAGGACCCTTAGTCCTAATGGTCCTAGAGTTAACGTTTGGACCATGCCTTTTAAACATGCTCCTCAAATTTATCCAGGAGAGGACAGACTCGGTCAAATTAATGGTTCTGAGATCCAACTATGGGCCCTTGTGCCAAGAAGAGGACACCTACTAAAGATTTAATACATGTTAAAAGAACAGGGGGGAATGTGATATAGCTGGACTGGAGTTAGAACCTGAACAATGTCATTTTATAAAAGACAAAACTGTTTCTTAAATAAGTTGTAAAGGCTGCCCATTCTCACAATAACTACTGGCCTTGGCTTCTGTAAATAAGACTGTTAGTTTACTTTGCAGAATGCAAAGACGTAAAGCTGCTTATCTTCTCTTATCAGTAACTGCCAGAGTTGCTAGCCAGTAATAACCAGAATAAGCAGCCCGAGTCAATTCCATCCTGGCTCCTGCAACCCGTAATAAGTAACTAAAGATCTGTACCCCTACCCAGATGATGTATAAACTAATGTTTATCTTGACTTCTGTAAACCACTTAAGTAACAATCGGAATGACAAAAGACCCCTGGCTCTTGGAAAGTCCAGAGCCCCCTCACCCTCCTCTCTGCCCAGGAGGTGATTTACAGAATCCACTAGCCTTCGAAATGTCTGAAGCCTTTCATTCCCATCCCCGCTCCTCACCCCCACTCCCAAGGTGGTTTTACAGGTATAAAAAGGTCTTGTCACCCTTCTTTCTCTGCCACGGGTTGGAGAGATGTGAGTCCTCCATGGTCGCCAGCAACAAACCCTGCAATTTGGCATACTTCTGTCTTGGTGTTGACTTTCTATGCTCGGTCTGGTATAACAGTAGGAATGAGACTGGCTCTTTGATTTGCATGGGAGCTGGGTGAGGCCTGTAACTGTCAGCTTTCCCCAACTTCCCTGACAACCTGCATGACTCAGCAGAGGCAGCCATAATCCTCCTAGGTACACAACTCCAGTGAACTGGGAATATCACCCCCATCCCCCACAGCAGCTGCAGCAAAACCCACCCAAGGAGAGTTTGAGCTTAGACATGCCTAGCACCAACCCTACCTGATGGTCCTTCCAAATTCACTCTAGTAGTCAAAGATAAAGGGCATTTAATATTGGGAATATTAGGGCCCTGCCCACAGCCAGTCCCTCTCCACACTGCTTCAGCTGATACTTTCCAAAAAGCCCCACCTCCTGGCAGGTGGCCAACCAGCACAAAAATAGTACATTAAACCACGAAAGCAAAGGACCCTCATTGAGTCCACTGCCCCCTCCACCACCTCCACCAGAACAGGCACTGGGATCCATGGCTGAGAAAACCATAGATGGTTCACATCACAGGACTCTGGGCAGACAACCCCTAGTACTATCATGGGTAGATTTGCTGGGTTGCTAGACCCAGAAGAGAAACAACAATCACTGCTCTTAGCTCACAGGAAGCAACATCCACAAGAAAAGTGGGAGAGTACTACATTAAGGGAACACCTTGTGGAATGAAAAATCTGAACAGCCTACAGTCCTAGACCTTCCCTCTGAAAGAGGCTACCCAACGGAAACAGAAAACCAATCCTGGTACTATAACAAAACAATGCTTTTCAACACCCCCTAAAAATCACACTAGTTCACCAGCAATGAATGGATCCAAACCAAGAAGAAATTTACAGGAAAGATGATTCAGTAGATTAGTTATTAAGTTAATCAAAGAGGGACCAGAGAAAAATGAATCCCAATGCAAGGAAATTCAAAACATGATTCAACAAGTGAAGGAAGAAATATTCAAGGAAATAGATAGCTTAAAGAAAAAAAATCAAAAATTCAGGAAACTGTGGACACACTTTTAGAAATGCACAATGCTCTGGAAAGTCTCAGCAACAGAATTGAACAAGTAGAAGAAAGAAATTCAGATATTTAAGACAAGGTCTTAGAATTAACCCAATCTAACAAAAGCAAAGAAGAATAGAAAATATCAACAAAGCCTCCAAGAAGTCTGGGGTTATGTTTATCAACCAAACCTAAGAATAATCAGTGTTTCTGAGGCAGAGGACAATTCTAAAGCTTGGAATATATATTTGGGAAATAATCGAGAAAAACCTCTGCAACCTTGCTGGAGAATTAGACATGCAAATAAAAGAAGCACAGAGAACACCTGGGAAATTCATCACAAAAAGATCTTTGCCTAGGTGCAGTATCATCAGGTTATCCAAAGTTAAGAGAAAAGAGAGAATCTTATGAGCTGTGATACAGAAGTATCAGGTAACCTATAAGGAAAACCCATCAGATAACAGGTAGAAACCCTACAGGCTAGAAGGGATTGGGTCACTATCTTCAGCCTCCTCAAACAAAACAATTATCAACCAAGAATTGTGTATCCAGCAAAACTAAGCATCATATATGAAGAAAGGATACAGTTTTTCAGACAAACAAATGCTGAGAGAATTCACCATTACCAGGCCACCACCTACAAGAACTGCTAAAAGGAGCTCTAAATTTTTAAACAAATCTTGGAAAGATATCAAAACAGAACCTTTTTAAAGCATAAATCACACAGGACCTGTAAGACAAAAATACAAGTTAAAAAGCAAAAACAAAAACCAAAGTACACAGGGAATGAAGAGCATTATGAATGCAATGATACCTCATATTTTAATACTAACATTAAATGGAAATGGCCTCAATGCTCCACCTAAAAGATACAGAACAGCTAAATGGAAAATAACTCACCAACTATCTGCTGCCTTCAGGAGACTCACATAACATGTAAGCACTCACATAAACTTAAAAAGGAAAAAGGCATTTCCTTTTCCATGGAAAAAAATGGTGGGAAAAGGCATTCTATGCAGATGGAGACCAAAAGCAAGCAAGAGTAGCTATTCTTTTTTGTTTTTCCATTTTTTCTTATATGAGATGAAACAACTTTAAAGCAATGGCAGTTAAAAGAGACAAAGAGTGATATTATATAATGGTAAAAGGCCTTGTCCAACAGGAAAATGGCACAATCTTAAACATATATGCACCTGACACTGGAGCTTCTAAATTTATAAAACAATTACTAATAGACCTAAGAAATGAGATAGACAGCAACACAATAATAGTAGGGGACTTCAGTAGTCTATTGACAGCACTAGATAGGTTATCAAAACAGAAAGTCAAAAAAGAAACAATGAATTTAAAACCATGCCTTGGAACAAATGGACTTAACAGATATATACTGAACATTTCATTCAACAATCACAGAATACACATTCTATTCAACCACACATAGAACTTTCTCCAAGATACACCATGCGATAGGTCATAAAAAAGCTTCAATAAATTTATGAAAATTATATCAAGCACTCTCATACCACAGTGAAATAAACCTGGAAATCAACTCCAAAATGAACGTTTACAATCATGCAAATACATGAAAATTAAATAACCTGCTCCTGAGTGAGCACTGGGTCAAAAAAAAAATCAAGATGGGAATTAAAAAATTATTTGAACTGAATGACAATAATGATACAACCTATCAAAACCTCTGGGATATAGCTAAGGTAGTGCTAAGAGGAAAATTCATAGCCCTAAATGCCTACTTCAAAAAGACTGAAAAAGCACTGACTCTCTAAGGTGATACATCATGGAACTATAGAAACAAGAACAAACCAAACCAAAACCCAGCAGATGAAAAGAAATAACCAAGAACAGAGCAGAACTAAATGAAATTTAAACAAAAAAATACAAAAGATAAATCAAACAAAAGCTGGTTCTTTGAAAAGAGAAATAAAATTGATAGACCACTGGTAAGATTAACCAAAAAAAAAAGGAAGAGAGAAAATCTAAATAACCTCACTAAGAAACAAAACAGGAGATATTACAACTGACACCACTGAAATACAAAAGATCATTCAAGGCTACTATGAATACCCTACACACGCAAGCTAGAAAACCTAGAAGAGATGAATAAATTACTGGGAAAGTACAATGCTCCTAGCTTAAATCAGGAAGAATCAGACACCCTGAACAGACCAATAACAAGCAGTGAGATTGAAATGATAATTCAAAAATTACCAACAGAAAAATGTCAAGGACCAGACAGGTTCATAGCAGAATTCTACCAAGCATTCAAAGAAGAATTGGTACCAATTCTATTGACACTATTCCACAAGACAGAGAAAGAAGGAACCCTCCCTAATTCATTCTATGAAGTCAGCATCTCCCTAATACCAAAACCAGGAGAGGACATAAGCAAAAAAGAAAACTACAGAGTGATATTCCTGATGAACATAGATGCTAAAATCCTAGCTAACCAAATCCAACAATACATCAAAAAGATAATCCACCATGATCAAGTGGGTTTCATACCAGGGATGCAAGGATGGTTTAACATATGCAAATCAATAAATGTGCTACACCACATAAATAGAATTAAAAACTAAAATCATATGATTATCTCAACAGATGCAGAAAAAGCATTTGACAAAATCCAGCATTCCTTTCTAATTAAAACTCAGCAAAACTGGCAATAAAAGGGACAAACCTAAATGCAATAAGAGCCATTATGACAAACCCACAGCCAACATAATACTGAATAAGGAAAAGTTGAAAGCATTCCCTCTGAGAACTAGAGCAAGAGAAGGATGCCCAGTCTCACCACTCCTCTTCAACATAGTACTGGAAGTTGTAGCCAGAGCAATCAGACAAGATAAAGAAATATAGGGCATCAAAATCAGTAAAGAGGAAGTCAAACTGTCACTGTTTGCTGACAATATGATTGTTTACATTGAAACCCAAAGGACTCCTCCAGAAGCACCTAGAACTGATAAAAGAATTCAGCAAAATTTCTGGATACAAGATTAATGTACACAAATCAGTAGCTCTTCTCTACACCAACAGTGACTAAAAGGAGAATCCAATCAAGAACTCAAACCTTTTAAAAATAGCTGTGAAACAAACAAACAAAAACATTCTAGGAATATACCAAATCAAACATGAAAACTATGAAACACTGCTGAAAGAAATCACAGATAACACAAACAAATGGAAACACATCCAATGCTCATGGATGGGTAGAACCAATACTGTGAAAATGACCATACTGCCAAAAGCATTCTACAAATTCAACACAATCACCATCAAAATACTACCATCATTCTTCACAGAGTTAGAAAAAAACAATTCTAAAATTTATATGGAACCAAGAACAGCCACATAGCCAAAGCAAGACTAAGCAAAAAGAACAAATCTGGAGGCATCACACTACCCGATTTCAAACTGTACTATAAGGTCATAGTGACCAAAACAGCATAGTACTGATATGAAAATAGGAGCATAGACCAATGGAACAGAATAGAGAACCCAGAAATGAACTCAAACATTTACAGCCAACTAGTGTTCCACAAAGCAAACAAAGTCATAAAGTAGGGGAAAGGACACCCTTTTCAACAAATGGTACTGGGATAATTGGCTGGCCACATGTAGGAGAATGAAATTGGATCCTCATCTCTCTTCTTATACAAAACTCAACTCGAGATGGATTAAAGCCTTAAACCTAAGACCTGAAACTATAAAAATTCTAAAAGATAACATTGGAAAACCCCTTCTAATTCCTGGCTTAGGCAAGGATCTCTTGACCAAAAACCAAAATACAAATGCAATAGAAACAAAGATAAATAACTTGCACCTAATTAAACTAAAGACCTTTTGCACAGCACAAGAAACAGCAGAGTAAACAGACAACTCACAGAGTGAGAGAAAATCTTCACAATCTACATATCTGACAAAGGACTAATATCCAAAATATACAGTGAACTAAAACAAATCATTAAGAAAAAAAATCCCACCAAAAAGTGGGTTGAGGACATGAATAGACAATTCTCAAAGGAAGATATATAAATGGCCAACAAATATGAAAAAATGCTCAACATCAGTAATGATCAGGGAAACGCAAATCAAAACCACAATGCGATACCACCTCACTCCTGCAAGAATGGCTACTAAAAAAGACAAAAGAGTACATGTTGGCATGGATGTGGTGACAGGGGAACACTTCTACACTGCTGGTGGGAATGTAAACTAGTACAGCCACCATGGAAAACAGTGTGGAGATTCCTTACAGAATCAAAAGTAGAACTGCCAGTTGATCCAGCAACCCTACTAATGGATATCTACACAGAGGAAAAGAAGTCATTATTTGAAAAAGGTACTTGTACATACACAGTACAATATACAACTACAAAATTGTGGAACCAACCCAATGCTGTGTATATGTATATGGTTTGTATATGACAGAATACTCTGCAGCCATTAAAAAAGAATGAATTAACAGCATTTGCAGTGACCTGAATGAGACCAGAGACTATCATTCTAAATGAAGTAACTCAGGAATGGAAAACCAAATATTGTATGTTCTCACTGATATGTAGGAGCTAAGCCATGAGGATTCAAAGGCATAAGAAGGATTCAATGGACTTTGGGGACTTGAGGAGAATAGTGGGAGGGGGGCGAGGGATGACAACTACAAATAGGGTGAAGCGTCACTGTTTGGGTAATGGGTGCGCTAAAATCTCACAAATCAACACTAAATAATTTACTCATGTAATCAAATGCCATCTGTACCCCAATAACTGATGGAAAGTTTAAAAATTAAATTAAAATTTAAAAGATAACATCCATAAAACAAAAAAAGGATGCTATACTACTTTGAAAAAAACTAACAAAAACAAAGCACTCTTGAAACTTAATGGTATGATATGGAAATACGTATTTATTTCCTTTCTTTCTTTCTTTTTTTTTTAGATAGAGTCTCACTCACTCTGTCACCCAGGTAGCAGTGGAGTGATGTGATCACCAGCTCACTGCAACCTCCACCTCCTGGGCTCAAGCAATCCTCCCACCTCAGCCTCCTGAGTAGTTGGGACTGCAGGCATGTGCCACCATGCCTGGCTAGTTTTTATACTTTTTGCAAAGAAGGAGTTTCACCTTGTTTCCCAGGCTGGTCTCAAACTCCTGAGCTCAAGAGATCTGCTGGCCTCGGCCTCCCAAAGTGCTGGAATTAAAAGCGTGAGACACTATGCTGGGCCAGAAATAAGCATTTCAACAGAAGCACTGAAAAGTAAAATAAAGAATAGGAATAAAATATGGAAATACTGCAATCAAGGGAAAAATAATTTATTTAACCAATCTAGAAAGCCTAGCATCTAAATAATAATAGTTGTAGATACAGAGTGCACAGAAAAGAGAAGAGATTATCATAGGATAAAACATAAATATCTTCTAGAACTGAAAGGCATACATTTTTACCTTTAAAGAGATCCATTGATAAATCTCATTTCAAGCCACAACATATAAAATTAATGAATAACCGAGACTGAGGATAGATCTTAAGCACAGGGAGGGGAACATCACACACCAGGGCCTGTTGGGGGTGGAAGGCAAGGGGAAGGAGAGCATTAGGACAAATATACCTAACCTATACAGGGTTTAAAACCTAGATGATGGGTTGATAGGTGCAGCAAACCACATGGCACATGGATACCTATGTAACAAACCAGCACATTCTGTACAGGTATCCCAGAACTTAAAGCAAAATAAAATAAAATGAAAACAAATAAATAAATACATAAGTCCTCAGAACATAAAAAATATATATATATTTTACGGTGGATCAACAATCAGTTTAAAATTATCACTCAATAGAGTTATTAATGTATAAAAAGAACGATTATAGCACCAAACTTCCCAAATGCAACACTGAAAGCTGGAAGTAACTGAAGAGTGCATTTGAAAAGGTAATTTTTATTCTAGAATATATACCCAGCAAAACTAGCAAGTGTGAAAATAAAGATATTTTTGGTCAAAAAAAATTAAAAGTACCTACCATGAACTCTTTCCCAGGAAACTACTGAAGGATGTACTTCTTTAAAAATCAAGGAGTAAATCAGGTAAGATAAAGATACAAAGAACAGAGAATCCCAAAGGGGAGGGAGATGGAGAGTCTGCTGTGGATGTGGAAGAAGTGCAGTCCTGGGACAGTAGGTGTGTTGGCAACCCTAGAGCTGACCTTCCCCATTACAGCAGGACAAAGGCTTAAGGAGGCCCATCTCCAAGAAGAACATGAAGATGACAAAATTGTAATATGTTTAAAATTTCAGAGGAGGTTGTAAAAACATAATGATGAAGAGCAGCACCTGTTAAGGAAAGTAAGGCTACAAACTTAGAATTTAGCAGCAAAACTTTGTCAGTAATAAAAGCTCTGCAGAAAGAAAAAAAGGGCTGGCTCACCAGCCAGAGGCCAGGGATGATGAAATCACAGCTCCTAGGCACATCGGAGTCTGATTTTCTCTTATACTTGGATACAAGTTGAGGTGTCTTCCAAGAATTATTGTTAAGAGGATTTCTAGAAGTGAGAACTTGGAATGCAGGCCTTGTAGGTACTGAGCTAAATTTCAAAATGGGCATTTGAAAGCAGTGTAGACAACAAAAACTCTTTAACTGTCTACTGTGTTATGATCTTATGGGTAGGGAAAAAGCAAAAATTGTGCAAGAAAATGCTCATGTGCACAACTATAATGCTCACTAGTAATGTCTCAGCTACGAACAATGTTTCCATGACATTATAATGATTCAGTTGTTCAAAAAAATGAAATAACTATATAGAAGAGTTGTGTGTGTGTGTGTGTGTGTGCGTGAGCATGTGTGTTAGCTTCATGGATGTGTATCAATGTGTATAAGCTAGCAACATCCTCCTCTTCCATACTAAGAGATAAACAGAAATCAACACCTTTAAAAAATCAAGAAATCAAGACCAGAGGCATGCAATTTAGAAATATGGAGGTAAATATCAGAAGAAATAGTTTAAAGAATTCAAATTGGTTGCCTCCAAGTAACAGGAGTTGAGAGTTTTCCATTATAAGTCAAATACTACTTTTTATTTTTAAATTATGTCCAGTCGTTACTTTAATAATGATTAAATTTAAACTTTAATTAGGTATGCAGAAGTAGAATAATCTAGAAAGAGGTCTCCCTGCGTAACATTCCTTACCTTGCTAAATTTATAACGTTTAGCTGCTAGTCCTTCACCTTGCATGCTCAAAAACTTAATTTCACCTTTAAATAAAAAGCAGGTCTGTCTCTGGGAGAAGCAGTGAAACTCACTTTAATTACACTTATGAAATGAGGTAAATTAATTTAGGATGAGACCTCACTGCACTAGTAGACAACATGGCCATTCTGCATAAATGGTGCATTTTTAGTCTATGGTAAAGCACCATCGTTAGGTAAATGAGAATCATTGGTTTACACTAAGAAATGACTGATAAGATCTAGAAGCCTATTTGGTCATTACAAAGTCTGGAGAGACCTATCAAGGAAACTACACATAGCTAGAAGGTTTCTTGGAATCAAAGGAAATTCAATAAACTGAATGTTTAATGACTTTATCCTAAACTGTTAAAGTGATTCCACAAGGCAGTGTTATCCCCTGCCCTGGATATTTGGAACAGTATCTCTTCTGAGAATAAGAAACTGATGCTCAGGAAATTAAATAGTTTGCTCAAGGTCACACAACTAGCTGGGATTTGAACATAGGTTTACCTAATGATAAAATTTCTTCTGTGCCACATCGCCTTTCCAAAACAAACAATAAAAGGGGGGGACCCAAGGAATAATTTTTTTTGAGACAGAGTCTCACTCTGTTGCCCAGGCTGGATTTCAGTGGTGCCATCTCGGCTCACTGGAACCTCTGCCCCTCAGGTTCAAATAATTCTCTGCCTCAGCCTCCCAAGTAGATGGGATTACAGGCACCTACCACCACAACTGGCTAATTTTTCTTTTTTTGTATTTTTAGTAGAGATGGGGTTTCACCATCTTGGCCAGGCTGGTCTTGAACTCCTGACCTCGTGATCCACCCACCTTGGCCTCCCAAAGTGCTGGGATTACAGGCACCCAGTCTCCTAGGAATAACTTTTCTTATCAAGCATCTTTTATTCTTTTTTCCATGACTGGGTCATTAACAAACCTATCTTCTAAATACAGAGGGTTAAAAATGAAAGAAAACAAGGGCAATTAATAGTTAATGAATTCCTACTATGTAAGGCTCTGCACTAGCAAATTTTCAATTCTTATCTACTTATTTTCACCTAATTTGTTTAAGTACATTTATGCATTTTTCCTTATTTTTACACACTGTTTATCACAAATAAGTAGCAGTTATTTTGTATTATTAAATCAGATCTGAAATTTTGTGTTGTCCTACTTTGGAAACTTTATTGGTATTTTTACTTCTGTGAATCTGATTGGGTAAAAACATGTCTAAAATGTCTAATGTATCTCCAATGAGTCATGCCACAGTCATTTCAGAAAATGAAAATGGAAGTAATAACACATCGTATTTTGTTACCACCATTGCTCTACAGCCAGATTTTAATGACCCCAGCTCTGTAATCTGCCTGAGCATTTACAGACCTCAGGAGGGGCACTCTATGGCTTTGGGCTAGAAGCAGCTGAAAAGGATGTTTCTCACCCATGCAAGAACAGTGTCGAGTATGGCCATAGTGTGTGCCGGCTTGCCAACTGTGCCACTTGCAGGGGGGGCACTGTTTAGGGCAGGAGTAGAGCTGGCCAAGTTTGCAATTAGTCATTAGGAGGGTATGTAAAATCTATCAATATTTCTCCATCCTGTTGTGAAAAAATGGAAAAGACGACAGTAGCCAGCTACTGCATTGCCACTACCCAAAAGTAACATTACAAATTTTATGACATTTTTCTTGCACAAATCCAACTATATACCTTGGGAAGATAGGGAAAGTGTTGCAGGAAAGACAGAAAAATAACATTTAAGATGATGCCAGAAATACCATCTGCCATTCCAACTTCTCAATATGCTGAGTAGGTGCCCAAGATGAGTACGAGCGGGAGACATAGTCTGTTCTCTCAGTTTATCTCACTTTCTCTGAGCCACTCATAGCATGAGAATCAGATGCACTTATTAGAACTGTGGTACTCAGATGCCAAAGATGCTTTTCTTACCACATGGTCCCTATACACAGACAAGCCAATTCCATTATCTGGTGCTCAACTGAAGAAAAATTTATTCACTCCAAAGCTAGAGGAAAAACTGGCAGAGCTGGATTCGCCTGTGAGACAGCAGTGGTGTTGCCTCCAACTTGGCATTATTCTAAAAGAAGTTCGGGAGTAAATGACCATAAGTAGTTGTTCCTTTCCCACTGACTTGAGAACTTAACTCCAACTTACAAGTACCGTAGGCTGGGTGCAGTGGCTCATGCCTGTAATCCTAGCTCTTTCAGAGGCTGAAGCGGGTGGATTATGCGGTCAGGAGATCGAGACCATCTTGGCTAACACAGTGAAACCCCATCTCTACTAAATATACAAAAAATTAGCTGGGTGTGGTGGCACACGTCTGTAGTCCGAGCTACTCAGGAGGCTGAGGCAGGAGAATCGCTTGAACCTGGAAGGCAGAGGTTGCAGTAAGGCAATATTATGCCACTGCACTCCAGCCTGGATAACAGAGCAAAACTCTGTCTCAAAAAAAAAAAAAAAAAAAAAAAAAAAAAAAAGATGTAACCCAGCCACACTAGGCTCTAAGCAGCTTCAAGATAGGACAAACCAGGAGTGCCAGGCCAGCCTAGTAATTAAGGAAGTCCATAAGTTTTTGAGATCCCATGAGGACAAAAGTCATAGTGAAAACATCAGCTACTCTAATGCATGGCTGAGACACCACAAGTCTGAGGCTCAGCCCACTTCAAATACCAGGAGTTCCACATAGTCACTAGGCAGCAGGAGAGAAAACAATACCAAGAAGAGCCAGGTCTAATTCTTGAGAATATAATAGTACTAATGGATTGGGTAGTTCTATATTTTAGTTTGTTCTATAAAGCATATTTCTTTCTTATTCTTTTACATATTCCCTAGTTGTATAGTATAATCTGAGAGGTCTTCATTATTTTTTTGGGAGGGGGAGGGGGGGAATGAAAAAGTGAATGACAGAGAGAGAAAGAGAGATGTTAGAGAGGACAGACAAAAAAGGAGAATAGATAGAAACATCGAACCCCTTATGACAGTCAGATAGCCTCACTTCTGCTGATTCCACCTTTATTTCTTAAACCATTTAATTTCATAAGCAAATCATTTGCATTCTGCAGTTTACATAATTATTTTAATTCTTTGGGAAAGCTTATATTTATTATTTCACTTTTTTTTAGGAAGGGAGGAAGGGGAGGAAGGCAGGAAGGGAGGAAAGGAGGAATGGAGGGAGGGAGGGAGGGAGAGAGAGAAGGGAAGGAAGGAAATCAGGCAGTGAGAGAGACATTGCCGACCTGGATCTAGAGGTCTACACGTTGATTTCTTTTTTGAGAGAAGAAAAGGAAAAAAAAGGAGTGAAGGAGAGGAAGAAAGAGGAAGAAAAAGAGGGAGAGAGAACATAAATGTTGCTTTATTCTAAAAAAAATGGGTATTAATAATGGCCAATCAATGTTTCATTTAAACCTATGAGTAGGTGTGATGTGGTATTGACAAGAATGTATATTTTGTGCACTTAAAGTGTAGAGCTCTATAAATATTTATTGTTTACTTGTTCCAGATCTGAATTCAAGTCCTTGATACCCTTATTAATTTTCTGTCTCATTGAGTCTAAGTCTCTATGTATCTGGGTGTTAGAATCATTAGCTCTTGTTGTTGCATTGATCTTTTTACCAAGATATCTTTGTTGCTTTAAAATCTATTTTATCAGATACGAGAATTTTAACTCCTACTTTTATTGATTTATTTATTTTTGCTCTCCATTTGGTTGGTAAATCTTTCTCCATCTCTTTGTTTTGAGTCTTTGTGTATCCTTGCATGTGAAATGGGTCTGGATGTAGCATACCATTGGGTTTTGGCTATATCTTTTGATTAGGGGATTTAGTTGATTTAAATTTAGGATTACTGCCATTTGATGTTAACTGGCTGTTTTATCCATTCGTTGATGTAAATTCTTCTTTATGTTGATGCTCTTTATTTTTTGGTATATTTTTAGAAAGGCTAATACTGGTTGTTTCTTTCTATGTGTAATGCTTCTTTCAGAAGCTTTTGTAAAGTAGGCCTGGTGGTAATAAAATCTCTGAGTACTTGCTTCTTCATAAAAGATTCTATTTTTCCTTCAGTTGTGAAGCTTAGTTTGGCTGGATATGAAATTCTGGGCTGAAAGTTCTGTTCTTTAAGGATGTTGAATATTGGCCCCCACTCTCTTCTGGCTTGTAGAGTTTCTGCTGAGAGATCTGCTGTAAGTCTGATAGGTTTCCCTTTGTGGGTAACCTGACCTTTCTCACTGGCTGCCCTTAGTATTTTCTCCTTCATTTCTACCCTGGTGAATCTAATGATTATGTGCTTTGGGGTTGCTCTTCTTGAGAAATATCTTTGTGATGTTCTCTGCATTACCTGGGGTTGAATATTGTCCTGCTTTGCTAGTTTAGGAAAATTTTCCTGAATAATATCCTGGAGAATATTTTCCAGCTTGGAGTCATTCTCCCTGTCGCATTGAGGTACACCTATCAAATTTAAATTTGGTCTTTTCACATAATCCCACATTTCTTGGAGACTTTGCTCATTCCTTTTTAACCTTTTTTCTCTAATCTTGTCTTCTCATTTTATTTCATTAAGTTGGACTTCGACCTCTGATATCCTTTCTTCTGCTTGAACAATTCAAGTGTTTAAACCTGTGCATACTTCTTGGAGTTCCTGTATTGTATTCTTCAGTTCCATTAATTCACTTATATTCCTCTCTAAGTTGTCTATTCTCATTAGGATTTCGTCAGACCTTTTTTCAAAGTTCTTAGTTTCTTTACATTGGGCTACAACATGTTCTTTTAACTCACAGAAGTTTCTTATTATCCATCTTCTGAAGCTTGATTCTGTCAATGGAATGCACTCATTCTCCATCAAGCCTTGTTCCCTTGTTGATGAGGAACTGTGATCTTCTTTAGAGGGAGGGCATTCTGATTTTGAGTATTCTCAGCCTTTTAACACTGGTTTCTTCCCATTATTGTAAATTTATCCACCTGTTGTCTTTGTAATTACCAACTTTCAAATTAGGTCTCTGAGTGGACGTCCAAGTTGTTAATTCCCAGGGCCGAAATATGAGCAACCACTGCGCCGGCCAAAAAAGTGGCATTAAGACTGATGGTGCTTTTCTGCCCAGGAATCTCCAGTCTGGCTTCCTTCTTGAGTCCATAATAGGTGACTCTGCCTTCCCGGAGCTCCAAACCTCGGTCAGAAGGGGAACCAGACCCGTTTACTCTGCACCAAGAGCTGCCATGCCGAGGTGCCGGCAAAACTGCTGCGCTGGCCACAGGACTTGCTCTGGCAACCCATGCAGCTCCTTCAAACCTAGGTCCGAAGGGGAACCAGTTCTGTTTACTCTGCACCAAGAGCTGCCGTGCCGAGGTGCCAAAACCGCTGCACTGGCCACATGAGTCGTGCTGGCGATCTGTGCGGTTCCTGCACTTGGAATCTTCCGCTCCATGAGCGACCAAAATTTGTCTGAAAGTGTGGTGTCCTGTAGTTCTCTGCACTTTCACTGGGAGCTGCAATCCCAAGCTGTTAGCGATCAGCCATCTTGGATCGTTCTCCAGGTCTTCATTATTTTTGAACTCTTGATAGTGGGCTACCAGAACTGGGAAGCTAGTTCAAAGCTACATGTTTGCTTTCTATAGCTCAAGATGTCTAGTTTATTATTGTGGCTTTCTATCTTTGTTTTGGGATAGATCTCTCATACATCTGTTTGGCCAAACAGATGTAAATCAAAGGCCTCCTCATTGTCCTTTGATCCTCAAGATTCCTTCAGATATCGGTAATTCAATAATGCAAATATGCTAGACTGCAATGTTAAGAATTTTATTTCATAATGTAAAAGATGTTCTTGTGGTTTAAAAAAGAGTGCATCTCATGATACACCTGTTAGTATGACTGAAATAATAAAACCCTCACTACATCAATTACTGAAAGAGAAATTTCTGCAAATCTCAAGACCCGGAACCAACCCAAATGCCCACTGATGACAGACTAGACAAGGAAAATGTGGCACATATGCACCATGAAATACTATGCTGCCATTAAAAAAAAAAAAGATGAGTTTGTGTCCTTTGTAGGGACCTGGATGAATCTGGAAACCATGATTCTCAGCAAACTGACACCAGAACAGAAAATCAAACACTGCATGTTCTCACTCATAGGCCAGTGTTGAACAATGAGAACACATGGACACAGGGAGGGGACCATCACACACTGGGGTCTGTTGGTGGGAAATAGGGGAGGGACAGCAGGCGATGGGGAGGTTGGGGAAGGATAACATGGGGAGAAATGCCAGATATAGGTGGCAGGGGATGGAGGCCGCAAACCACATTGTCATGTAGGTACCTATGCAACCATCCTGCATGTTCTGCACATGTGCCCCAGAACATAAAGTGCAATAATACATGTGTGTGTGTGTGTATATATATATATATATTGAAAATTAAACATATGATTATCACATGACCCAGTAACCTTACTTGTAGCTATTTGCCTAGGAAAAATGAAAATATATATCTACATAAAAATCTGCACATGAATATTTAGAGGAGCATTATTCATAATTGACTCAAACTGGAAACAACTCAAAATTCCTTCAGCAGGTGAATAAATAAACTGTGGTACATCCACATGGTAGAATACTACTGAGCAAATAAGAAAGAACAAACTATTGATACATGCACCAACATGAATGCATTTTCAATACTTTATGCCAAGTGAAAGAAACTACACTCCAAAAAATCAACACTACATTCTTTCACCCACATGACATTTAGAAACACATTACCCTTTAGGGTCAGAAAACAAATCCATAATTGACAAAGTTTAAGGCTGAGGGTGGGATTTGACTCCAAAGGGGCAGCTCAAGGAAATTTTTAGTGTAAGAACACTATCCTATGTTCTGAATGTGGTGCTCAGGACCATGCATTTGTCAAAACATATAACTATGCAACAACAAAAGAAGACTAATGAAAATAAGTTTTTAAAAAAATATACAGATCCACAAAAAGACTTGCTTAAAATGTAGAGATTAGCTAATTCCCCTAGCAGTGTGAATTTAGACAAAAAGATAAGAGATGTGGTTACGAGATAAAAATGAATGGTCTAAGACTATGGTGCCAGGCCAGGCCCAAGGAAAGGATCATCAGAAGTGAGTCTTCTTTGAGATGGTCTACACATTACTGCAGAATGCAGAGCTGTTGGAAAATAATGGAAGTATTTCTGTATTTAAGAATCAGATCCAATTTGTAAAAAATAAAAATAGAAAATCTTTTTAGAACTCTTCATTGCTCTTTCTCACTGGAATGCAGACATGGAAAGAACTTTTCATGTAACAAATCTGGAGCCAGTGAGCACAATTAAGTGTGTGTAGAATTGATTATAAATGAACCTTGCACTTTCTCTAGCATTCAACAAAATAATTTGATAGAAAAATAATTTTTAATAAAAATACAGAAACACAGTATATTAATAGAAATAGGCAACATAATTAATTTATAAATGTTTTCCTTCTCACCTTTATGGGCATTTCCGTAAGTTACTGGAGGACAGCTGGTAAGAGAACAAGAAGGAAGTGGATTTCAGATGGGGAAAGAATCAGAGACCACCATAGCCTAAGGTGAGTAACACTGACTGACTACTCAAGGAGGTGGGGAATTAAGAAGCTGGAAAGACAACTTAAAGCTCATCTAAGAATCCCTCTTATTTTAGCGATGAGGAAGACCATGGCTTAGGGATATGTAGTGGCTTACCCAAAGAGTTACTAAACTGTAAAATCTAGTCTTCTGCTTCCAAGTCCGGTTTGTTTTTTTCAGCAAAAGTGTGATCTGCTGTTTTTTCTAAAAAGGGAGTATATAGATTGAAATGTACAATTTAAACCTGATGTGATACAATGTGCGAACTGGTATATATTTGGGAATTTTAGTGAAGTGGTAAAATGCAATTCTTTCTAAACAATGTCCTGTTACTAATAATTGTAATTCTGTAACTTTCAGAACTCAACCTACTGGAAAAAATTCATTATGAGTTCTCAGAAAGGATAAGTCCCTTTTCCCCACCTCTAGTAACAAGAAAGTCACATCAGCACCAAGGAGGGAGACATAAGCTCAGTGTCAGTTGCATGTAGAAATGTATAGATGGCTAGATGACTCTTGGTTGCTATGTGATTTGCTTCTGAGGTTTGTTCTCTAACCACAACCTGTTCAATTAATTGTATAACCAAAGCTCAATACTTGGTATGTATTTATTCATTCCTTTAACAATAACAAACCGTAGTGCCCCTAGAAAGAGGGTGGATAAGATGGGTAAGGGGTTAACGCCAGAAATGGCCCTTCTCCTGTGAATACTGACCCTCACCTTCAAGTTGTCATGAGTTTTTACTGATACATAATATTTGTACATATTTATGGAAGACATATATTTTCTATTTTCTTACATGTACGGAATGTGTAATTATCAAGTCATTAAAGGCATTAAAGATATCCATCACCTCAAGTATTTATCATTGCTGTGTGTTGGGAACATTTCAAGTACTCTCTACTATTTTTAAACATACAGTACATTGTTGTCGACTATAGTCATGCTACTCTGCAGTTGAACATTATAACCAATTACTTCTAGCTAATTAAATGTTTGTACCAATTAACCAGCCTTTCTTCATGCCTCCTCTCCTATACACACACCTTTCCTAATCTCTGACATCTATCATTCTACTCTCTACTTCTACAAAATTGACTTTTTTTAGCTGCTACATATGTGTGAGAACATATGACATTTGTTTTTCTCTGCCTGGCTTATTTCACTTAACATCATGACCTCCATTTCCATCCATGTTGCTGCAAATAACATAATTTTATTCTTTTTTATAGCCAAATAGTATTCCATTGTGTATATATACCACATTATCTTTATTCATTCACTTCAGTGATAGATACTTGGATCGATTCTGTATCTTTGCTGCTGTGGATAGTGCTACAATAAACATGGGAGTTCAGGTATCCCTTCAAAATACTGATGTTGATATCTTTTCTCTTGGATATCAGTATATCAAAGGGATACCTGCGCTCCACTCAAATATTGGGACTGCTAAATTGTATGGTAGTTCTATTTTTAGTTTTTTGGGAAATCTCCATACTGTTTTCCACAATGGCTATACTAGCATAAGATTCCCACCAACTGTGTATGAGTTCCCTTTTCTCCACATTTTCAGCAGCATCTTTTGTTGTTAATAATACTTTAACTAAAGTAAAATGATATCTTATTGTGGTTTTGATTTGCATTTCCTAATGATTAGCAGTGTTGATTTATTTTTTGAGACAGAATCTCACCCTGTTGCCATGCTGGAGTGTAGTGTGTGATCTCTGCTCACTGCAAACTCTGCCTCCTGGGTTCCAGCAATTCTCCTGCCTCAGACTCCCAAGTAGCTGGGACTACAGGTGCACACCAGTGCCCAGTATTTTCAGTAGAGACGGGGTTTCACCATGTTGGCCAGGATGATCTCAATCTCTTGACCTTGTGATCCACCCATCTTGGCCTCCCAGAGGGCTGGGATTACAGGCATGAGTCACTGTGCCCAGCCCATCATTTTTAAATACATCTCTGCATATCCATTTGAGAAATGTCCATTCGTGTTCACTTTTTAATGGGATTGTTTTCTTCCTAAGTTGTTTGAGTTTCTTGTATTTATGGAAATTAGTCCTTGTTGGATAAATAGTTTACAAATTTGTTTTCCCATTCAACAGGTTGCCTTTTCACCGTGTTCTGACCATGTGATCTGCTCACCTCTGCCTCCCAAAGTGCTGGGATTACAGGTATGAGCCACCACACCCGGCCTACATCTACTAATATAACATTTATATATCAGAGTTCTCCAGTGTTGGGTGCATATAAATGTATAATTGTTATATCTTCTTGCTGAATTTCTCTTTATCATTGTATAATGACCCTCTTTGCCTTTTTAAATGTTTTTGAATTAAAGCTTGTTTCATCTTATATAAGTACAACTACTCCTCCTTGCTTTCGGTTTCCATTTGTATAAATTGCCTTTTATTCATCTCTTTACTTCTTTTTGTCGATATGTGTCTTTATAGGTGAAGTTAGTTTCTTGTAGGTAGCATATAATTGGGTCATGTTTTTAAAATCCATTCAGTCAGTCTATACAATTGAAGTGGAAAATGTATTCCATTTAATTCAAGGTTATTATTGAAATATCAATTTTTGCTCCTATCATATTTTAAATTGCTTTCTGAATGTTTTATATAACCTTTGTTCCTTTCTGTTCCTCTTACTGTTTATCATTATGCTTTGGTGGTTTTCTGTAGTGGTAAACACTTCAGTCATTTCTCTTCCTCATCTGTGTGTTTGCCTGCCCCGTGTGTTTTATACTTTAGTGTGTTTCATTATGGTACATATTGTCCTTTTGCTTCCAGGTTTAGGACTCTCTTAAGCATTTCTCGTAGGTCCATTCTTGTGGTGGTAAATTCTTTCAGTTTTTGCTTATCAGGAAAATATTTTATTTCTCATGTATTTATGAAAGATAACTTAGTTTGGTATAGTGTTCTTGGCTGGAAGGTTTTTCTTTGAGCACTTTGAATACATCATCCCATTCTCTCCTTGCCTGTCAGGTTTCTGCTGAGAAATCCACTGTTAGTCTGATGAGATTCCCTTATAAGTGACTCGATGCTTTTCTCTTGGTGTTTTTACAATTTTCTCTTTATCTTTGGCTTTTTACAGTTTGACTATAATGGACTATGGAGAATATCTTTTTGCATTATAAATATTTGAGAATCTCTAAGCTTCCTGTATCCAGATGTGTAAATATCCTGCTAGACTTGGGAAGTTTTCCACTATTAATTTGTTAAATGTATTTTCTATTCCTTTGGTTTTCTCTTTACTTTCTGGGACACCAAAAATTCAATTATCTGGTCACTTATAGTATTCCATATAGCACATAGGATTTGTTCCTCCTTTGTAATTCTTTTTATTTTTTCATATGACTGGGTTATTTTAAAAGACCTATGTTTGAGTTCTGAAATTTTTTCTTCTGCTTGATCTAGTCTATCACCAAAGCTCTTGAATATTTTGAATTTCTATTTTATGAATTATCCAGTTTCATAATTTCTGTTTGGTTCTTTTTTTACTTTTGTACATTTCTCATTTATATACTGAATTGTTCTTCAGATTCCTTTGTATTGTTTATCTGTGTTCTCTTGTTTCTCACTGGGCTTCCTTAATATTATTTTGAATTCTTTTTCTGGCATTTCATAAATCTCTTTTTAATTTAATGTTAACAGAACATTAAATTCTGTTGCTGGAGAATTATTGCATTTCTTTGAATGTGTCCTATTTCCTTGCTTTTTTATGTTTGTTAAGTTCTTATGTTGATACCTGCTCATCTATCATAATACTATTTTTTCCAATGTTTTGGATTTGCTTTCAGAAAGGAGGATTTTTTTCCTGAATATGTATCTGTGGTGTTGCTTGGGTAGGGCACCTTGGTTTTGATTCTGGGTATGTGCAGTAGTATAGTCACCATGTAATTTGGGGCCAGTGGTGTCTGTTATTTCCTCAGTGTCTTAGGGTATGGTTGTTAGTGGAGGCTGTGGTGAAATTTCGCTGGAGATGGGGATGCCAGGTGGGCTGATCCCATTCTAAGCAGTGGCAGTGATTGGCCTAGCATCCCTCTCCTGGGCCTAAGGGCAGCATACACTGGCACTGGTGTTAGTGGGTTCTGGAAGGCTGATTCTTGGGCTTCCAGATAGCTTGCTTGGGTTCCAGCAGTAGTAGCAGTAGTGGGCTGAGCAAGTGGGTGGTTCCTCAGGCCCCTAGACAGTGGGCATGGTGTTGGTGATAGCAGTAGCAGTGTTGGGACAGCTCTTAGAATCCCAAGCAGCCTGTTCTGGTGTTGTCACTGTCTGCTATAGTCCAGGTGGTCCCGTCCACGGGGCCCTGGGAGTAGTACTCTAGTGCCAATCGGTGGTAGACATGGCAGAGTGATCCCTGAGCCCTTGGATAGTGTGCTCAGACATGGGGAGGTAAAGCCAGGCATGTATAAGTATGGGCATTGGCTGTGGTGAGTACTGCTGAGGTGATCCCCTGGCTCCTGTCAGAGTGCTCAGGTGGTGAAGGCAGCAGGTGTGCCACAGCCCTGCTGCTGGGGAAGGCAGAATTGTTTTTAGTGGCAGCAGTTGTAGGTTGGTAGCTGGGGAGCACAAGCTTCAACCCAGGTGCTAGCTACAGGTAGGATTTCCTGGCTTCAAGGCACATGAAAATGTACAACAGTCCCATTTCTTGGGGAGTAGGTTTGCTGCCAGTGGCACCTCTTCAGCCCAAGAGGTGGCAGCCAACAGCAGTGACAGTTGTGGGCAGGGGATATCAATGGGGTACCAGGGATGCAGAGATGCAGGGACTAATAATGGTCCCTATGTAAGGATTCAGCCTGGTAGAGACTAGACTCTCAAAATGTCACCATGCTGTAGCTGCTTAAGATTTTTGTGTTGTGTGGGACCCCACATGAGATCCCTTTCTGGAGCAATGTTGTTGTGCAATCTCCAGGCAGCCTCCTATGCTAGTCTCAGGGCCTGCAGTAGTGGAAGAGCTTTCTCATGGCTAGGATTAGAGGAGCCCACAGTGGAAATATAGACCACTGGGGATGTCTCACTTACCCTTTTCTAACATTGAGGGGTGTCTCTGGGCCTCCAGCTGATCCTGCCAAGCAGGCTGACTTACTTCCCTCTTTTGCCTTTTAGGTGTTTCTTGTCAATTCACTTTTGAATTTCAGTATTTACTTAATTTTGATTCTTTTTTATGGAAGAGGTGACTGTCAGATGCCTCTAGTCAGCCATCTTTAATCTCCTCTGCACCATTTGCCATTCTTGGGAGACTATTGTGCTAATGAAGATGAGGGAGGGAGGGAGGGAGAGAGAGAGAGGGGGTGGGGGAGGGAGAGACAGACTCAATCCAACCAAGAACTGATCATAAATTTTTCACTCGAGTACTAAAAACTTACTTATTGATTATAGGGCATTGTTTAGAAAGTTTGTGATATGTAATTTTTATTAATTGACCAAATAAATGCATCACTGATCAATAAAATACTTTTTGTTTATGGGCTTTTATACATGCTCCTTGGTCCCTGGAAATCTGCAAGACCAAATCATCATAAAAGGACCAGACAGATAATAGTAGAATTATAGCATTATCTTTCCAGATTTATTTGCTAACCATCCTTGACCAAGCTCAAGAAAGTCCAACCTGTCAGGTACTTATAAAGATAACACCAGGAAAAATTTCTCCACGTCCTTTTAAATTGTCTCCTTCCTCCTAAATCCACATATGCCTCTTAGAAAATTATTGCTGAAACTCCATCAATGAAAAATAATTTAAAATGATAGATGATGTTGATAAAACTAATCACCAATGGTGAATTAAGTGGTAGGAAAAGGAAGCTGAAACTCAAGTTCTGAGATGTTCTCATATTTTTGTTTATGTTGTTTGTCCTATAAATTCTAATTCTATTCACATTCAAATACAATCTCACCAGAAACAATGTCCTTGCTTCTCTTGTTTATTGCCACGTCTCTAAGGCCTAACACTAATTGACATTTATATATATAGAATGAACAAATTAATGAATCAATAGAGTAAAAAATCTTTGAACAAGAGAAACTTCAGGTGTTTATTAGGTCTTCATTTAAAACAGACAATGGTGTCTTTCTTATGACTTCAATAAGGGGTTAACTAATATACAAATGAAAGATATTACTATTATTATTTCAGGTTGAACATATTCACCTTTGGTATGCATTGTCTGCACCACATTTGCTTTAAGACAATATGAGAGTTGTCCATGCCAATAATTTTAATACTCACTACATCACTCCAAGTATTAGTAATTCTAAATATGAAATCTCATGACATTTGACAGAAGGCTATCTACAAATGTGTCTGAATTATACATGCAAACAAACCTGAATTAATATCAGAGGGAAAGAAGATCTTTTTCTCAGAGGGCAAGGAGAGATCCATACCAGTTTATCACTTAATACTTTGGCAAAGGTTTTTTGCTAGAAGACTTTTAATGTTCTTTTCAGTATTCAGTCATACAACTGTCTGAAAAGGATGTTGTGATTTGGGTAATAATTTTCTCAAACACATTTACATCCCTAATTTCTTTTTGAGCTGAGTCAATCAACATGCCATTTGGGATGCACCTGGAGGCTACTTGTTTGAGGATTTTTTCTTTTTTTTTTTTTTGGAAAGTAAGAACTACTAGACATCCATTTGCACTTGAACTGCCTGTAAATACCTCCCAAAGCCCCTCAGCTCTACAGAGGGAGAACAAAGGAAACAGCCATATTCAGCAGGTGCTTTGTGATGTCTGTATTCCATAGGCTAGAGGATAGAATAGAGGATTGCACTTAACTCTCTTTGGGATCACTCCCTGGAATAGAGAGGAAGAGGCTCTTTTCCACATTTTCAAATGCTCTCACTCTCTGTTTGCTGCAACTTCCTGACAGCCCTGTTTGTGCATGGCACTGTCTCACAGGAGTTTCTCCTGGTTTTTCACTCAAATGGCAATTGAAAAGTATGGTTAAATATTACACTCTGTAATTACTTATTAAATTTTGAGCCCCCAAATTCTTTTTTTTTTTAGTTTTATTTTTTCTCCTTTCATTTATACCCAGGGTTCCCAGACCTTCCATCCAGCACTCAGAGCCAGAACCTGCACTCAAAATTTTAATTGCAGCTCAGGCTGGGCACAGTTCTTTGGGGAAGAGAATGAAGGCTGAGTGATGTGGTGGGTGAGTGGAAATGAAAATAAAAATACATACCTAAGCTGCTGTGTTCATACAACCACCTCCTCGTCACTTATCATTACATTCAAGAATCTGCAATATGGCCCATGCCTACCTTTCTGTCTCAAAATTGCCAAAATTTATTTGTAACCCCAAAATCAATACAATATTTTTGCAGTCATTTGTGGACATGCACATAGTAGTGAAAATGCTGAGTTGCTCCTCAGGTATGTTACTGCTCAAAGCCAAACAGGCAATGTTCTGCCTTCTTGCTTCAACTCTTTTCTTTTCTTTCTTTTTTTTTTTTTGAGAGGGAGTCTCATTCTCGTTGCCCAGGTGGAAGTACACTGGCATGATCTTGGCTCATTGCAACCTCCACCTCCTGGGTTCAAGTGATTCTCCTGTCTCAGCCTCCCACGTAGCTAGGATTACAGGCATGTGCCACCACACCCTGCTAATTTTTGTTTTTGTTTTTTTAAGACAGACTCTCACTCTGTCACCCAGGTGGGAGGGCAGTAGCTCACTGCAACCTCTACCTCCTGGGTTCAAGCAATTCTCCTGCCTCAACCTCCTAAGCAGCTGAGACTACAGGCACACACCACCATGCCCAGCTAACTTTTCATATTTTTAGTAGAGATGGGGTTTCACCATGTTGGCCATGCAGGTCTCGAACTCCTGACCTCAGGTGATCTGCCTGCCTCAGCCTTCCAAAGTGCTGGGAGTACAGGCGTGAGCCACCACACCCAGCCTTGTTTCAACTCTGATACTGTAAACGAGTATCCTTTTGGATATTTAATACCATATTTTTCACATCGTTGTGCTTTTTGTTGATTTTGCTGTTTAAAACATCCCCCCATCTCCCGACACAGTGCTAAAGTGCTGTCTAGTGTTTCTAAGTGCGAGAAGCATGGATTTTAGTGCTCTTAACCTTGAACTCAGTGTTAGTGAATCAAAAATATATAGAGGCATGCATTGTTTAATGAAAAAGCTATGTTCTGATAAATGCATCTTATTTTGTCACTTTACAAATATCATAGGGTATACTTATACAAACCTAGATGGTATATATTTATATATTTTTTTCACATGGAAAACTAAATATCCCAGCACCATTATAGAATAGTAATCATTTCCCCTACTTGATGTGCAATGGCAATATCAAGTGCCATCTATCATTTTTCTAGATATGATCCATTATAATCTTATGGGACCACCATGACATATACAATCTGTTGTTGACTGAAACATCATTAATCAGTGCATGACTGTATTAGGTAAGGTATCTTTAAGCAGAAACACACATAAAGGAAGGTTATTTCTTGATTCACTGATGAAAATTTTGTGGACAGAGATGCAATGAATCCAACCCTATATTTCCCATTGTATTTCTTGTTACTCATACAAGCAACCACTCAATATTTGCTAATTCAGTATTTGCAGCAACTTAATAGAACATAATTACTATGAATTGTGAATAACAAGAATTGATTGTGTATGCATATACATGCATATATATATCTATGTCTGTCTGTCTGTCTGTCTATCTATCTATCCATTCATCCATCCATCCATCCATCCATCCATCCCATTGATTCTGTTTCTCTGGAAAACCTGAGTGATGGTTACAAAACATGGCTACTATCTCAAGTTGTAAACTGCCCCCAGAGCTCCCAAGAGAAACTCGAAAGGGAGCGGAGGAGGCGAGTGAAAGAATGAGAAGTCAGACCCAGGAGTAATTTCAGATCAAGTCCCCTCCATCTGTCATTGGCTACAGCCTCCCTTGGGGAACATAAGTGCCCCATGCACTTTCTGCTCTGGGTTAGTTCTGGCAACGGGCTTCTGTGGCCCAAGCATTGTCCTCTGAGGGAGAATACAAGGCCAAGACCACAGGAGTGAAGCAGCCACAAGCCAAGAGGCCAGAGGAGGAAGTGACTAATAGATATACAATGGCGCCAGAAAGAGGAATTATCCTTTATCATAGTAAACCTCCCACCCTGCTCTAGGAGCTAGCCAGTGCCTGTGTATAGTAAGGGCTGAATAAATGTTAAAGAAGGAAGGGACCAGTCCTGCTGCATTTCACTAAGACGCACAGGGACAAACAAAGCAGAAAATCAACCGTCCTCAGGAGTTCTTTTCTGATGCTTCTTTAGAGCACAGCTGTTGAAAAATATTTACAAAAGGAAAGTCTTGAAAATATTTTCATGAGTACTTGACAGATAATTTCTTTTCCAGAACCATATGATATATTTAAAGTTGTTAGTCTTTTGCCAGAAAATTTTGAAAGCTTATCCTAACAGTAAGTGAAGGAAGAAGCCATGCATAATCAAAACAGCTTTGAGCAAAACAAAATGGACATTGACAAATCAGGAAGCTCCTCTTCTTCCTCTTTTTTTTTTTTTTTTTTTGAGATGGAGCCTCACTCTGTCACTGAGGCTGGAGTGCAGCGGCATGATCTCGGCTCACTGAAAACCTCCGCCTCCCGGGTTGAAGAGAGTTTCCTGCCTTAGCCTCCCAAGAACTGGGATTACAGGTACCCACTACCATGCCCAGATAATTCTCTTTGGTATTTTTAGTAGAGACAGGGTCTCACCATGTTGGACAGTCTGGTCTCAAACTCCTGACCACAAGTGATCTGCCTACATTGGCCTCCCAAAGTGCTGTGATTATAGGCATGAGACACCAGGCATGGCCTAAATTAGGAAGCTCTTCTAATCCCTCTCTATCTCCCTCTCACACACACACTCACACTCACACACACACACACACACAAAGGTAACTTTTGCTATAAAAAAATTTATACTCACCATAAAATTTAAATACAAGTAAATAGAAGATCAGGAAGATCTAAACTATACCTTTAGGTATATTTTTCTACAAGGCGTCCATAGAATAAGGAAAAATATTTGTGTGGAAAATGTGGGAAAATATTTCTATAGAGCTATTTACATGGCACCTGCCATCTGGAAGAATCACACCAGCCTTATGTAACTTGCAGCGCATTGGACTCCTACTGTTTTCTTAAAACACTGTGAGTACATTTTTTTGGCAGCCAGGAAGGACTGGATTATTCCATAAAGCAGTTAAGGAATTGCTCAACTGTCAAGGAACAGTCCTATCACCTGTAGAATCGAGTCCCAACGTTTTAGCATAGCATGTAAGGTCTTTCACCAGAGGTCCTCAACCTGTCTCTCCAGCCATATTTCCTGCCTCTCCCGTTTCAATGCTGCTTATAATGGAACTATCTGAATTATTCATGCTTCCTCCAGAGGAATGGGCCATGCTCTGACATGCCTGGGTAGCTTTCCACTTCCTGTTTCTTCTGTTAGACATATAGTTACCCCCCTATGGCAAACTATTACTCATTCTTCAGGAACTAGTTCAAATTGGCTATGAGGCAACTGCTGATCGTTTCACTGCAAGGCAGGTAAGTCAAACTCACCTCTGCCCTCCCAGAGTTCCTTGCCCATCACACCTGGTAGAACTTTTATTATATTGCATTGTAATTGCGTAGTGAGTAAGTTCCTTAAGGAGAAGGAGTACATCTCATTTATCATTAATGATCTTGCTGATCATTTCACTGCAAAATATGTAAGTCAAATTCATCTCTGTCCTCCCAGAGTTCCTTGAACATCACACCTGGTAGAACTTTTATCATATTTTATTGTAATTGGGTAGTGAGTGAGTTCCTAAAAGACAAGGAGCACATCTTATTTATCTTTGTACCCCAGGTGCCCAGACAAACAGCAAGTTTTTAATACATTAATATTGTATAACCTTTTCATTAGAGGAACAATGATGATATGAAATTTGTTGAGGTAGGTAGTAGGTGAATTATTTGTTATCTTAACGACACTTAAGAGCAATATACAGTAAACGAAACAACAACAAAAACTCTCCCAAAATAGATTAAGTATTGAGAGGTAAACTCAAAAAAGAGTGGAGACTGGCTGCAGTGGCTCACCTGTAATCCCAGAACTTTGTGAGGCCAAGGTAGGAGATTCACCTGAGCCCAGGATTTTGAGACCAGCCTGGGCAACGTGATGGCAGGAACGTGTCTCAGAAAAAAAAAAAGTAGAAGAATGAAGAGTGGTAGAATAGTTAGGTAATTAAATAATCGTTTAATAATAATGTTTAATGATTATATAATATTAATTAGTTATATAAATTTAAATAGTTTAATAATAATAATTTATTAATAATAAATAAAAGTTTTGCCAAAACTGAAATTTGAAGTTAGGGCTTAATTTGAGATTTGGACATGGAAATCACTTCCCAGAATTGAGCAGGTGCTGAAGGGTGGCACCATTGTCCAGGAATGGAAAGCAGCATGACTCGAACTATGACCTACTTGGAGAAGAGTGTGGGTCCATAAGGAAGGAGACTAGTCAAATGCTCAATGCCTGGGAGGTTTAATGAGAGATAAAGGGTGGTTCCAGTGGACAGGAAGAACCTGGAGATTGGTGATCTGGAGTAGGTAATACTCAGAGCTCTAGCCAGGCAGGTGGCTGATAGACATCAGCAAACTCTGGAAACAGGAACCAAGAGTCCTAGATCTGAGGCTAGAGTTCAGGGGAAGCACTCAGCCCTTTAAGAAGCCTGACAAAGTAATCTTAGTGAAACACAAGTACCAAACATGCTATCCAAACAGAAACCCAAGCCAAAAGAGAATGTAGAATCTGGAATGAGGGTATACTATGAAACATTTATCAAGACACAAGCCTAAACACAATTACCAGCATGGAACTGGCAGCAGAATTGATGAGATGCTTAGTTATTGGAGATCTTCACTGAGAGCTGCTGGAATTTCTCAACTAGGAACAGGACTGCTCCCAGGCAGAGTTGGGCTAAATTTCAGGGTATCAAGAGTTTAAACTAGGGCAGAGAAAGGAGAGGAAGCAGGGAGTCAGAAAGTTCAAGATAGGTTTCAAAGGAAGGTGATTAGGGCACTTACAGGACAGCTGGGTGCTCCCTTCAGCATGCCAATGAATATGTGAAGTATACAAATGTCAGCAAAGATTGTGGGTGATTCGGGATGGGAGGAGAGAGAGAGGAGAGAGGGTCTAGGCTGCCAAATGAAGTCAAGGGCCTGAAGAGGGAGGACACTTTGAGTCAGTAGGAAGTGGGAAGGAGAAAAAGAATACTTCAAGGAAAAGACTAATTGACATATAGTTGAGCATCTTATAGAAATATAGAAATATGACATATAGAAATAGCACATAAGACTACCAGAGACTGAAAGAAAGCAGAGAAGAAGAAAAAGTCAATGGGAGAACTATGGCAAAGTAGCCCAGGACACATCCATATTCATTGTTTGGATTCTACCTTAGGACTCAGTAGATATTTTGATCCTGTGTAAAATTTTTTAAGCAGAATTATGCAAACATGATCAATTTTAATTTTCATCAAGAAAGTATTTTCTAGAGTTCATTCCATTAAGCCAGTTTGATTCTTTGATCAATTCTCTATACAGTGCAGTATAGAGGTTTTTTTCATTTTTATCTTTAATGTAATTGAAATTACTTTTATTGACACTGATTCTTTTTAACTTGAATATTACTCTCAGGCTGTGATTATACTATTGGATTTCTTGAAAACATAGTATTTGTCCAAATGTGGCTTCTGCCATGTGTTTTTTCCTCTGGCAGCCCTTCCTTCTAACAAGCTCAATTTCCCTCCATCAAATATGGCATATCTAAACTTTGTTAAGATTTGATTCTGATATTAGTTTTTAGTCAATAATAAACCTTACCATATGAAGTTTTAGCTTTTGTTATTTTTTATGGCTTATTTCTACCAACTCTAACTTTGACTAATTTTCCCAATGTGCTTCTTCCATGAGTTTTAATTTTTAACAAATTTTATGAGGTGTAATTTTCATGACTTTAAGTTTTGTTTGGGGACACACTGACCAAAAATCTTTACTGTAATAACTATATCATGGAGTACTATACAGAAACAAGCAAAGTATAAAAACATCTCTGAGAGAGATTATTGTTAATGAATACATATTGTGATATAGATGAAAGATGTAGCATATAGTTATGTGTATATAGAATGTATATAGTATGCTACCTTTTATACAGGAAAATTGAAAACTAATATATATAAAAACCACACATACACACATATTTGCCAATTTTGCAGAAAGAGACATAGGAGGAGTAAGACAGAAGCTAATGGCAATGGATATCTATATAGATGGATGGAAATGGGTCTGTAGGAGTGAGAAACTCTGTTGAATACACATTTCTGTTTTGAACCTTATACAAAATGACATAAAATAAAATGAAAATAAGAAAAAATGAACCCTCAAATTGAATCAAAACAGAAGCAAATGAAGCTAACAAATGACTACTCAAAAAAAAGTATTCATTTATATTTAATTCCAAACTAACTCATTAGACAATTAGGAGCAACTCCTTCAAATGGTCCACAAATAGTGAATTCAATGAACCTAGGTCTGATCATTTTGTGGGCTCTGTGCTAATTGTTCATCAGCCTGGTAGAAGAGCAGAAGCAAATCTATATGTCCTTCAGTGACCAAAAGGCAATTCAGCTCAGGAAATCTGTCCAAATGAACGTTATGTTCTTATAATGGGAGAAGGACTAGCCCAAGATTTCCCCAAAACAGAATAAAATGGCAGAGTGGCTGGGTCAGTGGTACTTTCAAAGGAAAAAATTCTACTTTTCCATTGTTGGAAAAATCTCAGCTTTGATCTTAGAGAGAGAAAATGAAAAAGCACAGCAACCAAAGAAGCACTGTAAGGAACGTTCATAATCAAGAGAAAGAAAATTCATCAAGCTATATGTTCATGTTAAAAAAAAAAAAAAGAAGACAACACTAATCTCAGTAGCAAAGACCTCATAAGTGGCCCTGTGAGAGTTTAGGGGAAGGGGAATGGCAGTAGCTGGAATGGGCTTTCTCAGAGTTTCTATGTAGTCGAGGCTGTATAACCCTCATAGGATAAAAACATATGCTCTTGATCTAATAAGAGAACAACCATCTTGTTGGGAAGCAAAAGAACATTGAAGGAACAAACCAGAAAGACTTAATTGGCTATGGCCCCTAGGGGAGAAATTTCCCATTTCTCACCAAGTGATACCTGTGAAATTTAATCATAAGAAACAGCAAAGAGGAACTTGGCTTGTAAGTTAAATGAGTAGAGAGTGACAGTTAAGTAAAAGGAAAGAGATTTTTTTGAAAGACACCAAATTTGGTTCAAAAGTTCGGTTTCAAAAATTCTATATAGAGATTCACTTTTGTGTATCAGCTTTCATTCTCAGCTTTATTTGTAAATAATGAAAACTGTCATGTTTTAGGAATTTACTGCAGAACTTTTTACTATTACCAACATGTTCATGCAATGACCCTCTCTTGAACTTCGCTTGTATTGATTTTAAATTTATTTCATAATAAGACTCCCAAATGTAGAGGATTAACTACAATATTATTTCAGTTTTAATGTAAACAACTGTGTAAATAGTACTTAGCTTGCAGTTAAACGTAGATTGCAGCTTTATTCTAAAGTGTAAAACTATAACATATCTGCACTCTCTGGATCCTTTCTGATGATCTCATCCTTCCTTGCCATTTCTCCCTCCAGCCTTCCACATTTACAAACTGATTATGCATATGTGTGTGTGTGTGTGTGTGTGTGTGTGTGTGTGTGTGTGTAGTGGTTGGCTAGTCATATTCATGCTTTAAAAGTTAATTGGAAGGTTCAAATAGAATCTATATATAACAAACAGCCAGAATGGAAAAATTGCTGGATAGTCTAAAACTATCTCAGAATCTGCAGTTAGCCTGGAGAGCATATTTCAATGCTGTTTGTTATAGGTAGCAGGATATTCAATTTTTGTTAAAATGGTTTCTTTAATTTCAGATACTGTAGGAATGGTTATCGAGTTACATATTGGAAAAAGTGACCTTGTGTGCAAATCATTTTACCTTCTATTGCTTCCAGGAAAAAGTTAAAACAATTATATTTAATCCTCTGGCAAACCATAAGGTGTGTTAGAAATTTCTGGAACAACAGGGGCTATGGAGCTCAATTTATTTTAAATGTAATTAGTATATCACTTCAAAACTAACAAGAGCCAAAATATAACAAAAAGTTAGAAAAAGAGAGAGAAAAAGAGAGAATTTGGTTCTGAAAGATTTCATAGAGAACCAATTTGGTAGACCCAATGAAATATTCTTTATATTCTCACTTCTAAAATTCTTCTTCCACCACCTTTTAAAAGGTGATTAACAACAGTATATAGTTTATAGATTGCCCAGGCTTCTTTTACTTTTCTTCTCTCTATAGCCTACTGCTTGTCTTACTGATATTTGGCTATTCGCTAACTTCCACTGAAAATAATATAAAGTCTGCATCACTGGAGAACAGCCAGAAAGAAGAGCATGATGCATGTGAGCTAGAACCTTCCCCCAAGCAGATGCCTCTGCCTCTACGAAAGTCAAGAGCTCAGTTGGTTAACTTGTGAGCTCCAAGTTGTTAACTTGGAGTAACAAGGAAGTACAGGAAAGCACAGGAGTAGACACAGAAGAGTTGGTCACTCAGAAATGAGAGACAGAAAGATGCTGTGTGATGGACAGGCACGTAAAGCAGGTCCCTTTGTGCGTAAACTATAAAGTCCATTCATGCACTGTTTGGAGGAAAAGGCTCAGAAGTTATCACTGTGCAGGTCTGGGGGATATTACACTAAATGAAATAAGCCAGACACAGAAAGACAAATACTACATGATCTCATTTATATGTAGGATCTAAAATAAAAACAGAGAGCAGAATGATGGTTACCAGGGCATGGGGATGGGATGTGTTCTCAAGGGATGCAAAGTTTCAATTATGCAAGATAAATGAGTTCTCAAGATCTAATGTACAGCATGGTGACTAGAGGTATCACTATTGTGCTGTATACATGAAACTCGCTAAGAGGGTAGATACTAAGTGTTTTCACCACATACAAAAATAACAGTAACTATGTGAGGTGACAGATTAATTATTTCAGCTGAGGTGATTATTTCACATTGTATGCCTATATCAAATCATCAAGCTGTACACCTTAAATATATACAATTTTTTAAGAAATCATCACTCTGAAAAATTAAGCAGTGATGTTCAATGAGTGATGTGAACACCTAGCTGGGGGTTGGTGCATAAGAAGTCTCACCAAAAAAAGAATAAGAAAACACACAATTTTAAGAGGTATTTCATCTTTTCTCCAATTTTCTAAACATTGGGATATTGTTTTGATGGTAAATTTAAAGTAACCTGAGTATGTGGTCTGGACGCTTTCCCATCATACTTTATTTTGCCTCTGCAGCATTTCCCAAAATACGGAGCATCACTGCTCTCGTCCCAAATTTTTAAAAATGCAAACATTTCACCACACGCTCTATGACAACGTCTTTTTGTCCTATTATTGGAGAAATTTGAGCCCAGAAGAGCAGAGAGACTGAGAGACACAGAGAATTTTTTTTATTGGAGCTCTGGCTGATGGTGGCCTTACTGTCTGTAATGGCCGCCAGCCTCACACAAAGGAAAATTCCTTGTTTATATAATGTTTGGTGTGGGAAGATAAGGCAGAGAAAAAAAAAACAGGTTTAAACAAAGACAGTCATTGACTTGAGACAAGTTTTACAACCTTAAGAATACGTATACTTTCTACACTGTACACATGTATTTCGCTCCCACAACGGGCAGCTGGGGAAGGAAACAGGTTTTTACAGAAATATACTTGTGAGCTGTGGGTACAAAGATATGCTTGGGTGCCTTATCTTGGAAGGAGGAGGCTCTGCTGGGTTTGCTTTAGCTAACTGCAGGCAGTTTAGGCTAGGAGGGGTGGTTTACTTGTTCCTCTGCTCTTTATAATTATTTTTGTGGCCTAGTCTTAAGCTTATTGTTTATTTTAAATTAATGTTAATTCCAAATTTTATTTTTTCCTCCTCACCATCAGTAGACAAATGTGAGTATGAGAAAATTTGGAAACCAATAATGAGCATGAGTGTCACAGAGCCAGCACAGGGTTTTGAGGGTGTTTCTTTAAGAAAGCTAACCAGCAGCCAATACCTGGAGTGTACAGAGTTAGTCTATGCCATTTGATTCTTCTGAATCTTTTTCCCCCACCGTGGTCTTCACTGCAGATGCCGCTTTCCAAAATGTGTCTGTGCTCTACCCTTACAGGAGAGCCAGGTCTGCCAGCAAGCCTGTCAACATCGCCCCAGCGTGAAGACGGATCAGCCCTAGCCTTCGTTCTACAAGGAGTTACAGCAATGCCTTATACAATCAAAACAACAAACTGCCTTATCTGAAGGTCTGAAATGCCAGGACATGAGTGTCACTCTAACTTTACCTACTACTTTTCTTTGAGCAGCTTATTTAGGAGAAACCATTCCTATTGCCTCCTATTATAATGATCATTTCTTAATGTTTCAGCTGACTTGTTTCCTTTAACATCTTTTTGGTGTGTCTGTTCTTTCCTCGTCTTGGCCAAGTGTTGCCTGAGACAGAGGCTGTTGGGTGGTAGAAGTTCTTAGACAAATAATCAAATGCCCTCTCCAGCTTTGAATTTTAACTAGAAAAAGAATGATGTGAGATATCACAATGCCTCCTGTTTTGTTCCTGCTTACCTGAAAACCAAAATACTTGTAGATGAAGAGGATAAAATGCAACAAGAGGAAATCAATAAATGAGACTGGAATTTAGGAGACCTTGATTCAAGACCTAGCTTAGCCATCAATTAGCCCTGTGGTCCTTGGCTATGAGCTTGACATCCAAAGCTCTCAATTTCCTCTCTCTTTCTCTCTCTCTCTCTCTCTCTCTTTCTCTCTCTCTCTCTCTCTCTCTCTCTCTCTCTCTGTCTCTCTCTCTCTCTCTCTCTCTGTCGTTTGTTCCATAGATTGCTACTATTTTGTACTAGGATGCTGACACTATGTAGGTGGTGGAAATACATATACATGTAAAAGGTGAATTTGACAAGTCTTAGAAATTGATTGAATCTGGGAAATGAACATAGGAAGAGTCAAAGGTAACTTCCAGCTTCTAGCTTGGGAAATGAGTTGGGTGTACCAATAATCATACTTGAGAATGTAGAAAAAGTCCAAGGGTTTTTGTTTTGTTTTGCTTTGTAAAGATGAGGTCTCACTATGCTGCCAGGCTGCTCTCAAACTCCTGACCTCAAGCGATCCTCCTGTTCGGATTACAGGCATGAGCCACTGTGCTTAGCCAGAAAAAAATCGAAGTTTTGAGAAATAATAAGGGAGTAGAAAATGTCTTTGACATATTAATTTTAATTCTAAAATTCCTTTCCTCCAGAGGATGAACCTCTACTTCTTGAACTCCAAGAAAAAGGAGAGAAAAATAAAACTGTAGGAATTGAGATAAATGTCTTATATTTATACCATTATTAGTGGACTATTTTCACTGACATCTTTTTTTCTTCCTTTGTCATGCTAGAGCTCATCTTTCTTTCCAATTAGGTGATTCTAAGAACATGAGGAAGAGGAAGGGAACAGACCCCTATAGGATTTATTTATAGATAAAATGATCTTTTCTGTATGGACTGTGTATCCAACTTGTTTCTGATTTCTCTTCCTGAGAAATTCAGCCTCCCTGGCCAAGGGAAAAGCTTTAAGAAAACAAACATGAGGAAGTGAGGGAGGAAGAAGGTACCTGCCTTTTTCCTGGCAATTGGTGAGATAATCAATAGAAGAGACCAATCATTCCCAATTATGGAGGGTTCTAACTCTTTCTTCTGAGTTACTGAGTGATTTTGTCTGACGCTTTTCTCTCCAGACGGTTATATGGTTAGGGATAGTGTCGGGACACTGAACAAATAGAACATGCATTAAATAATTCCCAAGAGATGTAACAAGTCAAAGCTTCTCAGGATGGAGAGTTGGAAAATTATTACTTTAAATGATTATTTTCCACTTACTCAATGATAATATTTATAATAACGGCCAAGTAGGTAGGCTAAGGCAAGACAGGTAGCCGCCATATGTATGTAACAAAAATCTAAGATTCCCAAAAGAGGGATCAAAGAAAGTATTATGGAGGTTTAAGAGAGAGAAAGACAGAGAGGCAGAAGAAACACCCTCTGGGGAAAGGCAAGGATTGTCTTTATGAAGAAAACACCATTTGACCAGAAACTTGAAATACATTGTCTGGTGAAGACAGCGGCTGGAGGAGCCATGACAAACTGAGAAAAAAGCATGGTAACAAACGGTACTAAAGTTGGAAAGCAAGCTTGAGGTAGTACTTTTACAGTATGGCTAAAACGTACGACTAACTTGGAACATGTTGGAAAAGGTTGGGATTGTGTTGGAATTCCATCTAATCTGGATGTGTCAGGGGTTCTCACTTTGTTCTGTGGTATTTGCGTCTCTTCCTCACTAGTGGGGATCAGAGAAATCAGCCTTATGACTTTGCACACTTAGAGGCTGGTCTGCCGATAAATAGTTCCTCCACTTAATGGCTCACAGGGGAGAACCAGTGCCTACCCTTCCCTTACAAGACCTATCTTTTCAGATACCTGGACGTTATCAGGAAGCAACTATGACCTTCTCCCATATCCAGCCATGCTCATCTTCCCCAAATCAAGACACTCAGAGCTCCCACGGAGGTTTAGCCATTCATTCTTTTTTTTTTTTTTCTGGTTATAGACACAGTGAAGAGGGGGAAAAAAAACAACATAATATAAAAATAAAATTAATGCAGGAGAAAAGAGCAGAAATTAAATGTCTTTTATAAGCAAACTTCCCTAAGTCCTTCCCCTTCCCGTGAAATTGCATCCTGCTTTGCAAGTTTTATAAGTTTATAAATTCTTGTATTCTTGCTCTCTATAGCTGGTAATCAAGTTTCTATAACACAGCGAAGGTCATGAGAAATGCCCAAACAGGCTGAACTCCCACCTTTTAGGCACTGGAGCAGAAGGCAACAGATAAGGCCCATGCTAGAATTCTTGAGCTCTACAGAAAACAAACATCTGGGATGCATAGCAACAGTCACATGTAAGCCTAAGTTAGGTGCCTGTCATTGCTTAATAAATTGCCTTTGTTCTACACCTGCAAACTTGTTTTAGTACCACTGTGTATTTCATGCATAAAAAGTCAAGCCCTGTCTTTGTTAGGGGCTCAGCCATTTTGAATCCAAATCCGATCTGGGCCAGTGAACACCTAAAACAAACTCCTTCTGCAACCTCAACAGTCTCTCCAGTCTCTAAAATTCTGCAACAACAGAAGTGTTCATAAATACATATGCAGAGTTTAAAACATAGTTATAAAGTAAACACCTGTATAATCATTGCCAGTGTAATAGAAAATTGTACCTCCCAGAAGCCCCCAAGAACTCTTCTTATGGTGGTATTGAAGTAGGCTTCCAAATTTTTTGACACCCTGCCAGGTAAGAGGTGGAATCTATGCCCCCTTCTCTTATATCTGAGGTCTGTGACTGCTTGATCGATAGAATATGGTAAAGTGGTGCTTTGCGAGTTTCCAGGTCCTGGCCTGAAGCTTCCAGTTCCTGCTTGGTGGGCCACTTGATCTTGGAACTCAGGCATCATGCTGTGAAGTATCCCAGTGAGGCCAGGTGTGGTGGTTCACACCTATAATCCCAGTACTTTGGGAGGCTGAGGTGGGTGGATCACCTGAGGCCAGGAGTTTGAGACCAGCCTAGCTAGCATGGTGAAACCCCATCTCTACTAAAAATACAAAAAATTAGCCAGGTGTGGTGGCAGGTACCTGTAATCCCAGCTACTGAGGAAGCTGAGGCAGGAGAATTGCTGGAATCTAGGAGGCGGAGGTTGTAGTGAGCCAAGATCACACTATTGCACTCCAGCCTGGGCAACAAGAGCAAAACTCTGTCTCAAAAAAAAAAAAAAAAAAAATCCCAGTGAAACAGGAAATTTCCCTTGACTCCTTCATAGGCCTCGAAACAGGGGTGCCTGGCTAACTCAGCCCACAGCTTCTCAACCCCTCATGGGAGGGGGAGCATGCAGGTGAGCAGATGCAGGAGCCAGGGTGAGTGCTTTTGAGTGACAGCAGGAGCAAAACTCCGTGCAGCCCCAGAGCAGCATCTAGGGGGAAGTACCCATGACCTCCAAGCCCCAAAGGTGTGTGTGTTACAGTGCACTCTTTCAGATTTGCGATTTGTGGATAGCTTAAGTGCTAAACAGGCCAGACCCTCTACCTTTTCATGAGGAAAGAGAGGCAGTGTGACAGCTCTCTATATCCTGAGCTCCTGTCCAGCATCCAGGAAAAATCAGGTTGCACCAATGAATTGAAGGGTGGAAAATCCAAAGGCTTTTATTGCTGATGGAAGTGGTTCTTGGCTGGAAAGGGGATGAGGCAGGAAGGTATTCTTCCCATGAAGTCTGGTCATCTCCTGCTGGACCTTTCTCCAGAGTCCCACCATCAAGCTGTCCCTCTGAAGTCATCCTGCTTTTCTCTGACACTCAGCTGCTGCTTCTCTTCTCCCCTTCTCTGCTCTCTGCCAGTGGCACCTGGGGTTTTTATGGGTACAGGGTGACAAGCAGGGTGGGCCAGGATGGTTTGGAAAAGGCAACATTCAAGTAGGAAAACAAGATGTTCTCACGTTGGGCCATGGTTCCAGGCTTGAGAGTGGGGCTTCATCAGGGCCCTGCCCTCTTCCTGCCTAGAATTTCTCTGCCTCCTGTCCCTATCACCAAGGCAAATAGAAAGTCCACATGTAGGTGTCCAGCCAAAACCATAGCTGAGATCCCAGGTGGAGTTATGAATGAAGATGCCTCCCGGCACTCTGGGCCTTGTTCAAGGCTCTCCACTGAGACCCCAGACATTGGAGCACAGGCAAGCTGCCCCTACGGTACCCTGCCTGGATTCTTAACTCAAAGTCTGTGAGCATAAGAAAATGTTTGTTTTTTAGATGACTACATTTTAGGGTGGTTTGTTATGCAATAATAACCTTCTAAATTATTAGGGGAACTATTCAAAATATTTTCAAGTTCCTGGAAAGGTCAGGATAGCACCAACTGAGAGCAACCTGTACAGCTGGGTGGATATATTCTGGCTGAGAACAGCATAGCCAATCACACTTTCTTTCTATTCCCATTATTCTGAAATTTGTGATAATTATTTCTTTGCTGTTTTAATAGTCTAACCAACCATAGTGACATCTTTTGACCATACAGTTTTGTCTTTTTAACTTGTTCTAAATGAAATCGTATTACATGAATTCCCTTCTGTCTTATTTCCTTTGCTCTACATTAAGTTTGTGAGATCCATCCATGTGAAAACAGTTCACTTTCTAAAAGATCAGGTAACTTCTCAAAGCAGCATAGAGTAGAAGGACAAAGTCCTTGGCCCCTTATAGTGCACAAGATAGGGAGGACATTATGGATTGTGCCTTTTCAAGTTTTTCGATGCCTTCATTCTTTCTGATTGTGAAAGGAAAATAAATCTTAGGGTAGCAAAATCACTAAGCTAAAGGGAAAAGTCAAGCTGGGAACTGCTTAGGGCAAAGCTGCCTCCCATTCTATTCAAAGTCACCCCTCTGCTCACTGAGATAAATGCATATCTGATTGCCTCCTTTGGAGAGGCTAATCAGAAAAAAATAATCAAAAGAATGCAACCGTTTGTCTATCACCTGCTTATAACCTGGAAACCCCCTCTCTGCTTTGAGTTGTCCTGCCTTTGCAGACTGAACCAATGTTCATCTAACATGTTGATTGATGTCTCATGCCTCCCTAAAATGTATAAAATCAAGCTGCACTCTGACCACCTTGGCCTCATGTCATCAGGACCTCCTGAGGCTGTCTCACAGGCATGCATCCTCAACCTCCGCAAAAGAGACTTTCTAAATTAACTGAGACCTGTCTCAATATTCAGGGTTCACATTTCAGTCACCACAAAGGGATTCTGAGTGGAGGTGCTCCTGACCTTTGATAAATCTCCTATGGGTGCTTGGTGCTGGCTTGAGCTTGCTTGCTTTATTTATTTATTTATTTATTTAGAGATGGAGTCTTGCTCTGTCCGCCAGGCTAGAGTGCAGTGTCGTAATCTTGGCTCACAGCAACCTCCACCTTCCAGGTTCAAGCGATCCTCTTACCTCAGCCTCCTGAGTAGCTGGGACTACAGGCATGTGCCGCCACCACACCCAGCTAATTTTTGTATTTTTAGTAAAGACAGGGTGTCACCAGGCTGGCCAGGCTGGTGTCAAACTCCTAACCTCATGATCTGCCCACCTCAGCCTCCTCCTAAAGTGCTGGGATTACAAGTGTGAGTCACCGTGCCTGGCCTTCATGCTATCTTTATGGCTCAAACCAATAGGAAAATTTGCTGAGGCCTGAAAGCACCCCCTCCAGAGAATCTCTCATCTCCCAAAATTTGGGAGTATAAAGTTAATTTTGCCACACTTCTCATTTTTTTGGACATTACTTGCTTTTAATACAAGGAAGGCAAGTTTCCCTGCTTCCAATGGTAACTCCTTTATTGAGTTTAGACTCACTTCCAACAGGAAAGACAAGTTTGAGTTTTTTCCTGCTTCAAGGAATGTAGAGAGATCCATTGCTAGGTAAGTAGCTGAATTGGGGTTTGTTTGGCTAACATTAAAATTAACAACCAGCTGGTCTTAATTTCTCCTTATCATTAGAGTACTCGGTAATAATATAAGTTGTGTGATCATTTATTTATTTACCTTTTACTTTTATTTTTTTAAGACAGGGTTTCTTCATGCTGGTCAGGGTGGTCTCGAACTCCCAACCTCAGGTGATCTGCCCGCCTCAGCCTCCCAAAGTGCTGGGATTACAGGCATGAGCCACTGTGCCCAGCTTCATTTATTTTCTTTCATTTTTTTGTTGTTGCTGTTTGTTTCCATTTTTGTTGTTTTGGCCTTTTTTTTCCCCATTGTGTTTGAAGAACTCTATTCCACTTGATCAAATCCAAAGGAAAGTTCTAAGTTATGGGAAACAAGTCCTCTGAATTGGCTAAATCCTGTCTCCCCCAACACACACACAAAAGGTGGTGTGGTGAGGGGGAAGGAGAAAAACAGCCACCAAAAGGGGAAAAACAAGAAAATATTTTTTATTTTGACTACTTACAGGGCTTTATTTATGTAACAAGGCCACCTTTGTGCCAGTCAGGCCAAATTGAAAGAACAATGGCTATCACCCCACGCTGCAGATAGCGAAGGTTCTGCTTTCCTTTTTCCCATCACAATAGCCTGGGTTTGGTTCCTAAATCAAGTCCTTTTTAGTTTGATACTTGGTAGTTCTGAAATAACAGCTGTTTGTTCTAGCTGAAATATGGTAATGAGATTTGAAAGGATTTTTTTAAAGGAGCTCAATGGTGAAAAATGAGCTTAATTAAAGCTAACATCCAAGAAGTGTGTGTGTATGTGTGTATGCGTGCGCATTTGTATTTTTAAAAAGCTCTCATGTTTTTGTTTTCTTTCTCTCCTAGGACCTTGTCTTTTTTTTTGAGATAATGTTTTTTTCTTCTCAGTTGACTGAATTCTGCTTTCTTCATTTACTTCTGCAGTCTCTCCTTTCTCTTGCAGCCTCTGCCGCATGAGAGGCCTAAAATAGTTTATAATAGCCTGGAGTTCCTTAAAGAAAATGGGGAAGACACCAGACTCCCTTTGGGAGAGAAACCTCTCTCTGTTTTTCCTTATGGAACCACAAGAGTGTAAACAGACAAGTTTGCCTCAAATCTTAAACTGCTTGATTTTGTATTGTGTTACCTGATTTTTTTGACTAAAATAGTTATTGCAACAGAAGCTACTCTTGGATTTTTTTTTATTTTTAAGATGAAGTTTCACTCTTGTTGCCCAACCTGGAGTGCTGTGGCACAATCTTGGCTCAATACAACCTCCACCTCCCAAATTCAAGTGATTCTCCTGATTCAGCCTCCCAAGTAGCTGGGATTACCAGTGCTCACCACCACGCCTGGCTAAATTTTTGTACTTTTAGTAGAGACAGGGTTTCATCATGTTGGCCAGGCTGGTCTTGAACTATTAACAACAGGTGATCTGCCCACCTTGGCCTGGGTGAGTGTAATCCCAAATTGCAAGGATTACAGGTGTGAGCCACTGCACCCAGCCTACCGTTGGGTTTTTAAGGAAGAATGTCATTTAGATACCTACAAATATCTTTGTTAAAAAAAAAATTAAGCGTACTATAAAAGCATCATGTGGTCTACCCTCGTAAGAATTCTCCCTTTTTGGACACCCAAGATTCAGTGTGGGCTCTGCCCAGAGCTCAGACATCCAGTTAAGAATATATAGTCCTTATCTAAATAAAACTGGCCTCCTTGTATAATCCTATGATAGATTTCTATAATTTTTTGTTTGATTTGGCATTCATCTTTAATCTCCCTCTAGCACCATCATACCTTTTCTCTCTGTATCTTGAGATGTAAATTTTGCTACCTGATTTTTTATCAGAGAGTTGTTTCCTTCATACAGATTTAGGACTATTTATTGAACAACTGCCAGGGCAATAAAACAGGTTATCAAGAATTTGCAAATCTAAGATAGGAAAAAAAAGGAGGTCTTAGGAGTCTATAAGATGTACTTTTATCAGTACGCCTAATATGACTATGTGTTTATGTGTTATATACACAGTGTTTCACTACCAAAAATATATGAAAGAGCTCTAATTAATAGCCTTTAGAAAAATAGAACACTTGAATCAAATACTTTGTCAGGAAAAAAAGAAAAGACTAATCAAATGCTTTTTCTACTTTATATGTCTTAAGTAAAATCTTTAATAAATAAGCAATCTTTAAAAGTATTGGTAAAGTTATACTAGAAATGTCCTAAGAATTACTAGCATACATTTTTGTTTGTTTTTATTAATCAAGTAATTTCATACTCATTCCTGCCAAATACTATAAGGTGTCAAAATTTGGCATAAGGGTTATAAAACTATAAACCCAGCCCAAAACAGAATGATCTTTACTTGTATAATGTCTTAATAAATAAGAAATTGATACTGATTTAATGAAAATAGCTAAATCTTGAATTCAGTAAGACTACCATAACTTCTAATCTTGTGGTTTTAAGCAGCCGAGTCCACATACAGGGAGGAAGTTAGTTCTGAAAAGCTCCATTAGCATTTGTTTCAAAGCTAAACTATAAACTAAGTTCCTCCCAAAGTTAGTTTGGCTTATGCCCAGGAATGAACAAGGATCTGAAAAGTTAGAAGCAAGATAGAATCAGTTAGGTCAGATCTTTTTCATGGTCTTAGTTATAATTTTGCAATGGTGGTTTCATGACTTTAACTGATGACTATTGCAGTTTTCATAAGTAATCTCAGTAAATGATTAAAATAATTAGGTAAATGTAAAGGAATAAATACTTGTAGACAAACGTCATAATTTAGAATCTAAAGTTATGTTAAATAATAGATATTTCATCATTTGGGTATTTTTCAATAAAAATATATTATAGAAAAACATTCTTTAAAAAAAAGTGTGTCCCAAGAACAGAAAATGAAATACCGCATATTCTCACTCATAGGTGGGTGAGGAAAAATGAGAACACATGGACACAGGGGAGTACTACACAATGGGGTCTATTGGCGGGAATGGGGAGGCACAGTGGTGGGGGGAGCTGGGGAGGGATAGCCTGGGGAGAAATGCCAAATGTGGGTGAAGGGGAGGAAGGCAGCAAAACACACTGCCATGTGTGTACCTATGCAACTATCTTGCATGTTCTGCACATGTACCCCAAAACCTAAAATGCAATTAAAAAAAGTGTGTCCTTTTTAAACAGGTGAATCATTTAATATTATTAATAAACTCTAATTCAAAGTTTATTTAAAGATTATGCATAAAACAAGGTAAAAGGAACCAGGAAATAAGACAGATATAAAGCCATAGAAATAAAGAGGTTTCTTTTTTAAGAAAAGTTGAAGAGAAATAATTTTATATGAGAAAGAATTTTGTATGCTCAATTTAGTCCTAGAATAAAATGACTGGTTGTTTAAGAAAGAAGGATGTTCAGCAGAAATGATAAAGTCCAAGCATGTCATGAATGGTCTATGTAAGTCCCAATAATAAAAGTATTTTTAAAAACACTTTTATATGATCAAGTTGTCTATAATTAAAAAGAAATTACAATGGTCTTTCTAGAGGTTGGGCTTGATATTTAAAAAAAGTATACCCTAAATAATTGAGTAGAACAATGAAATTTTCTTAAGGGATTGATTTAATAAAGTGTAAGAAATGTTAATAGTAACCCAAAGTTCAACTTTTATTACATCTCACCATTTTTGGTTTTCTCTCCCCTTTAAAAGGGTGCTAAATGGTAATGCTCTCCTTCAACTCATTTTCAGCTCATATAAGTTTTTTCTGCAAGTTCTGTCTGTTGGTACCTGATGCTAACAGTGTTTTCTTAAAGGTCTAAAGGAACTATTTTCTTCCAGCATAATATTCTATGCAGTGAAGAAGGTCTTTTCTTTTGCCTTTTCATAACTGGCCTAACAGATTTTACGTTTAATCCAAACAATTCATATGCCATTAATGTTAAGTTTTGGTTTGCTTAGGAAAAAACTGAGATAAAACAATTTTTTTAAATTAAGGTTATTCCATCCACATATCTTTCTGTATGTGCTTTTAAAGTCCTTGTGACATTGAGCTACAGGGCTTTCACTCCTGGGTCTAAAAAGGACACCAATTTCTGCTAAATCTTAAACACTGGCAGCAATTAAAGCCTCATCTTCAGACCTCATAGAAGATGCCAATCAAAATAAATTGCATTCCTGAGACACAGGACCAGAAATTAAAGCTATTCAGCTCCTCAAGGCCCAGGGTCTATCATGGAAGATGTGGGCATATGAGATTGTTATGGATGATTTTGAGAGATGAAATAAATTCAGTATAAATTAATCATTAATGTGAAAGGCACACTGATGCAAGACTATGTATGGGGCCCCTGTGTCTGACTGACAAGGTTTTCTTGAAGCATTAACCAACTCATTAATAAAAGTTATAAAGCTTATAAAAGGCTTATGGAAGTTATAGTCAAGATTAAAATTTTATAATTGTTTATAACATTTTGAAAAACAAATTTAGTTGGCTTCATGAAGTTTGGAAAATTAAGTCTCTCTCAAAGAATAAAGGTTTTCTCCTTTTTTTGAAATCCTTGAGTTATTACTTATTAAATGAATGAATTATTTTACCATGACCTGTGATTCTATTTTGTGATATCAAGTATTTTAAAACTTTGATATTTCACAAACTTTCTAAAATCAAATTATAAATTATGTATTTTTTCTGACTTAATTAATCATTAAGATACTGTGTTCCCTAAAGTCCAAAAATGACATAATTTGACTTATTTAGTATAAAAATTACTGGAAGTATTGTCAAATATGAAATGGTTTTTGGTGTTCTTTGGGCTGTATTTGTATAAATATGTTATTGATATGTGTTCCAAAATCACGGGAAACTCCTATAATTCTGATATGACTTAGTGCACATTATTAGTAAAAATTATAATTGTTATGATAAATTATTGTGTGCCACAGAGGTAACACATTTCCTTGTCAATTGTGTCTTTGACTATGGCTTCCCTAAAACCTTTTGTCATCCACAGACAATTTTCTTGTTTTGATCCTCCTTAGAAGGTGGTTTTATAATCAGCTATGAAACTTTCACAGGTGCTTTTGAATACAGGTTTCTAATAACTTTGGAGATTGTGACATCAGAATAGAGGAAAACATATTCAGGACTCATGGAGAGCTGAAATGTTCATGAATATCAAACAGAAGAGGAATTAACTGCATGGACTGAACTAACAGAGGACAGAAGTAATCTTTTTGACTAAATTGAAGCATATTTGTTTCTCTACCTGATTTCTCCAGAATTTGGTAACTACTTTTGAGTATTCTTAACTTATGGCAATGCAGTTATTTGCATAAGTACAATAAGAATCTGTTTTCCTTTGTAACAGGACACAATTGCAGAAACTGGTTATTTTACCAAGGCTTTGACTGGAATGGTATGCTTTCCTTTAAGGAATCAAACTTAACTTATGGAGCCAATAAAAGCCCCTTGGAAAAAATGTCCTGATACCTTGTCAACACAGTCCCTGCACAGGCTTCCTGACCTGTGTTAAGTAAAGGATGTCACTAGGAGCCCCAAGTTTATCTTGGGACCTCAAAAGAAAAAGAATTCACCCAACTTATAGGTATTTGATGGTACAAGTTCATGGCTGGGATCAGTTTTAAAAAGCCTTATCTGAGATTCCTTCTATGAAACAAAGTTCCATCAAAGCCAATTTAAAAAGCCTGTGTGAAAATAATTATTCTTGCTGTACCTTATACAAGTGATATGGCCAAGTATAATAATGAGTAATATCATAATTTGTCTTTAGTAAAAATGGGAAACTACAGAGAGAAAAGTTGTGTTTTGAAAACTATAGTAAGCCTGTTGTTAGATTTTAGTCTTACCTAATGTTTTTTTAATTTTTATTATTTTATGCAGTTTGGACCAAATTCTAATTTTTCCTGTCTACCAGTCTCCAAAATGATGTTTTCAATTTTTTTCTTTTCTTTTCCTTTCCCCCCATTTTTTTCCTAACTTCTTTCACTGAAAACTAAGCTGTACTTTCATAAAGCCCTGCAAACTGAAGCTAGAAAACTTGAACTTCAGATAATAACAGCAACCTATTTACATACATAAGCCACTTTCATACCTGCCTACTGATATAATGGACTTCAGAGTAATGTGACCTATATCAATTTTGCAGAATTGTTCTTTTGTTTGTTTTTCTCCTTTCCTTCTGGAATTTTCTCTTCATAGAATATGATACTTCACAACCTGCTAAAAATGACCTTTCCTAATAATTTCAGACCCGCCCGTCTAGGAATAAACCATCTTAGCCATTAGAGATCAGATGAAACCTGAGACCAGAGACTCACTTCCTTCTAAAATGCTTGCTCCAAAAGATTTTTTTAAAAGAAAAGGAGGGAAATGTGAAAGGCAAATAAATATTGGGGCCCCAAAATTAATAAGCTAAAGGCAAAAGTCAAGCTGGGAACTGCTTAGAGCAAACCTGCCTCCCATTCTATTCAAAATCATCCCTCTGCTCACTGAGATAAATGCATATCTGATTCCTCCTTTGGAGAAGCTAATAAGAAACTCAAAACAATGTAGCCATTGGTCTCTCACCTACCTATAATCTGGAAATCTCCCCCCTACTTCAAGTTGTCGTGCATTTCTGGACCAAACCAGTGTTCACCATATATATGTTGATTGATGTCTTATGTCTCCCGAAAATGTATAAAACCAAACTGTGCTCTGACTACCTTGGGCACATGTCAGGACCTGTCTGAGGCTGTTTCATGGGTGTGTGTCCTCAACCTTGGCAAAATAAACTTTCTAAATTAACTGAGACCTGTTTTAGATATTTGAGCTTCACATGACTGAACTTCATTCATTCTACATATATTTATGGAACACCCAATTTATTCCAGGCTCTATTCTAGGCTTTAGGAAGAAGCAGCAAATAATGTAAAATTCTTTGTCCTCATGGAGCTTACATTTTAATAGAGGGAGATAGACGATAACCTCAAACTGATTTATGAAGACGTGGAGAAGGAGGAGGAGAGGAGGATGATAAGTGAAGGAGGAGAAAAGGAGGAAGAGGAGGAGGTGGAAGAGAAGGAAGAGGAGGAGGTGGAGGAAAAGGAAGAGGAGAAGAAGGAGAATACTTTTATAGTGTGGTTGAAACATAAGATTGACTTGGAGCATGCTGGAAAAGGTTAAGATTGTGTTGGGATTCTGTGTAATCTATGGATTCTATAGATTATATTGATTCTATACAATTCATGGAATTCCATGAAAAAATGAAAAGGGGGAAAAGAGGGGGAGGAGGCAGATAGGAAGGAAGAGGAAGAAAAGGAAAGAAAAAAGAAAAATCGGAATACGAGTTTATACTTACAGAGAGTGATAGAGAAGTAGGTGCTCCTCTCATTCCCAACTCTGGTTTACCTTTTAAATCCCTCTCACAATCATCCCATAATCCCTTTCCAATCTTATTTTCAGTATGTGGAATCTCAATCCCCTTCACTCTTAAAACTCCGCCCCTTTTCCTGTAAAGAAACAGCTGATCTTGTATTTGTCATGGAAACCTCAATCTTCAACCAAATAGGATAATGCAGACTTTCCTTTGCTTAGGAGTTTCAGGCTGTCAGATAGGTGGGTTCTGGTCTCGAGGTGAGGAAGAAGCTGAATCAGCAAAGGCTGCTACTGTCATCCTCTTAGGTTACCAAAAAGCAAACCAACCTCACTAGAGCAAACATTAATTTTCTTTTACAAACAACACAATTTAGTCTCCTATGGGGAAGTCATAGTTCTCTTTGCAACATGGCTTTAATTGCCCTGCTTGTGAAACAGCAACCTGGGACTCATTATGAGAACAAGCATGTGACTACTTCCTGTGGCTGCTTGAATGTGAGGGCCACAACCTTAGTGGATAATGGCTCTCACTGGTTTTAAAAATCCTCATATCTTTTCTGATAGCAGCAGGAAATAAGGTCTCAATTCATCTCCCCACAACCTCAAGTCAGAAATTTGGACATAATTCCATATACAAAAGAGGTAAGACTTGTTTTTAAAAGTCAGAGGAGAGAAACTATCATAACTTAGCTTTAGGATGAATCTTGACATAATTATAGGATGACCAAAAATAATAATAATACAGGAGGTAGAAGAACAAGTCAGAAAATGACTTCAATTTTCCAAATGAGAAGCAATGAGCACCTAGCTCAAGTCATAGGATTAGATAGGAAAAGTTGCAGACATATTCAAGGCACATTGCACAGGAGAAGCTACAGAGCTGGGCAACGAATTAAATATTAAGAGCAATTGCGAAATGTCAACATTTCCAGATTGGCGACCATGTGAATGGTGGTACTTGTAGCAGAAATAAGAAAGAAAGGAAGAAGAAGAGGGAAAATCAGGGTGAATGTGGGGTGGGAGAGGAAAGAGTCTCTCATGAACATGTGAAGTTTTAGGTCTTCACAGACATCCCGTACTGGGTCAAAGTTTCTCAATCCTTGAGGCAATGAAGATTTCTCAGAAGAAGTTTGAGAAATTACAGATGTAGACCTCATAGTTTGATAGATGTTAGTTTGAATCCTGCCCTTACTCCTTGCTAAGGGTGTGACTCTTGGCAAAGCACTATCTGCTCAGTGTCTTCATCTGTAAGATGAAATTAATAGTGCCTATCTCATAGAAAATTTAAATGTGAAGATTAAATGAGAAAACTCGAGTAGGCCACTTTGAACATTTCCTGGCATAGAGAACAACGTGTAAAAGTTATGAATTGTTCCTCTTTGTTCATTGCTTTACTCAACCCTTCTTAAGATAAAGACCCATTAAAATATTCTAAATTATTTTTACATAACATAGGATCACTTCCTCTTTGTTTGCTTTCATACTTCATTCAAGGTTGGTGTCAATGACAGATTGCAAACTGTTCCAGCACTCTTTCCTATGGTAATGAGACCACCAACAGAGTGTTTAACAAAAGTGTTTGCCTAGCAAGATCAAGAGGATTTTGTGTAGTTTGCACTTTGTAATTATAATGAGAATTATGTCAATTCATCATACCTTTAAATCCAAAGTCTTGCCCAAGATGACTTCCGTTGAACATGTGTTTATCATAGTGTTAATCTAAAAAGAAGGTACCTTATGTAAGCAAGAAGGAGTCCCCTCCCTGGTAGGTATAAGGCAGCAAATCAGTGTGCTGTGGAGGAGCAGGTGTGTGAGCAAACAAGGCGTATCAGAATCACTGGAACATAGCCAAAGCTTGTAAATGAATGTAACACCTGGATGTTTGCTCATGTTGGAATCAAAATGTCCATTTCAGAACATGGCAATAGCTTAAGGTTGAATGCCCATTACTTCTTTAATATTAAATGCAGACCAGGCAATTATCACATAATTTATAAATACTGTATTTTAAAAACATTTATGCAATATGTATTGAGTGCAGACCCCATTGACGAAGGTAGCATACCTAGAATACAAGAATGTGACAGATCTTGCCTTGAAATTTGACTCTAATCATTCTAGGTAGACCCCTATGCCTCTCTGAGCCTAATTCTCCCCTTTAAAATGGAAATAACAAATCCATATTGCAAAGATGTTGCAAGCATCAAATACTGTAATGTGTTTAAAGTGTCTAGAGCCATGCTTACATTAAACAAGTAGAATTTATTCAATTAATTAACATTATTAATATAATGACCGACCATTAGATAAATCTTCCACAAATAGAAATTACCACTACATGCTAAGTACTAAAGTGTGTAAGAGTCAAATACACCACCTGCATGGGACAAATGTCCCTGTCCATGAGTGGCTTCCACTCTTGTGGAGAAATGCATAATGTCCTTAAAGTTGGTCCAAAATTTGGCAAATTAAGAAATTCAGGTAAAATACATTTCACAGATTTTGCTCTAAAATATATAAACTTCCTGAGACTGAGCTTGTCCTACAATTCAAAATTAATGACATGCAGTTCTATCTGACTGATTTATAGGTATCAGTTTGGAAATAGTTTCAACCTTTGACAAATACCACCAATAAAGAACTTGTTAGCTAAGACTCTGTTGACAGATGACATTTGCCTATGGCTTGGACAAGGAGAGTCTGCCTATATTATGGTGTTTACTAATAGGTCATGACTAACCTGATCTCAGTTCCAAAAGAAACATTTCTAACTCTGTTTTAGCCATTCCAGTTTTCCTTTTCACAAATTTGACTCTGTAGTACAGTAAAGGTAACTTTATAAATCCTATATACATGCAAAAGAGCTATAAAAGTTCTGAACCGTTGCTTCTAATTGCTTTGTTATATATCACAAGCCCAACATTTAATTAGATGTGCAAAAGCACCACATAATTAATATTTATTTTTATCATTAAATTTCTCTTTAATAGACAAAAGGAAAATATTCAGAACTATCTATATCTTGTTTCTCATTCTCACTGTATGTAAGGAAGTCAAAGTGTAATTCACTGTGATTTTTAATGTCACATTATCTTCATGCCTTGTCATTCTTTGTTAATATTTGAAGATAACGCCAGTATAATACACTGAACCTCTTTCTGAAGAGTGCATCCTACAAGTAACTAATAAGCAATGTAATAAGCACAGTGACCATGTGCTCCATCTCAGAAGAACTGGGAAGTGTTTTGTCATCATCAAGCACCTATGTTAAGGCAATTAAAAGCCTTAATTCTAGTACTGCACTTAATTAACTTCACATATTAATGGCTAAGGCACTTCAGGTTAAAAAAAGATGAATGATACTTGATCGTCTAAGGGTCTTTATATGGTTGAGGAAGGAAACAGACATAGCTACAGACAATTATAATACAAGATTGTGTGCCCTCTATCCACATAGATGAGTGTTGACTTAAAATGAAACCTACAGGTCCTTCCATGATACCTTTGTAACTCTTACTGGTTCTGTGCACTAACAGAACAAAGCTTTCTACCCATTTCTACACATTTTAGAAATGAAGATTTACTTAGATATTGTGTGATTCAACTGAAGTATCTATTCTCTTTTCATATTTTCTTATGCTTATCTATGGCCTCATATTGTCAAGTATTCCACCATTCAACCTACTTAATGTAAGAAAGCCATCAAAAATAATACAATTATGCCTACCTGGAATTAACATTAACATTTCTGAAAAAGTCTGAAGAAGCTTTACAGCATCATCAGATTTAATGCTATGACTTTGTCAGGATGATTTGAATAACCTAGGGAAATGTGTAGAAAACTTGGTTATTTTCCCATTTCAGGCATGGATTTGCTTTGTAACAATGGACACTTCGAGCTTCAGTGCCACTGCTGTAAAGCTAAGAAAGGAAGAGGCTCTTCAGCTGAAATTCTATAATTCTAGGATTCTCAATAGAAAAAAAAAAAAAAAAAAAGACTCCTTCCTCCAACTCCAAGGCTCTCTTACATTACTATGAGGAACTCATCCCCCAAGTAGGTGAAGTGACAAACCCTGTACCTAGAACAATTGACTTTTTCCTGATGATTTTCTTGAAGTGCTTCTAAAGTGGGAAAAAATAAAGGAAAATTAGCTTCTGGCTATTGCTAGCTGCATGCTTTCAAGAAATAATTGCCTAATTATATCTCTCAGAATCAAAAACAAATGATGCCAGGAAACTAGTAGCAGTAGGAGCAGAGATGAAACAGCCTCTTGCCAAACTTTATTTAAATACCTAGGCATCAAAAAATATGATCTAGAATTGGCTGGGCACAGTGGCTCACATCTGTAATCCCAGAACTTTGGGAGGCCGAGGCAGGTGATGAGATAAGGAGATCTCGACCATCCTGGCTAACACACTGAAACCCAATCTCTACTGAAAATACCAAAAATTAGCTGGGTGTGGTGGCAGTTACCTACAATCCCAGCTACTCATGAGGCTGAGGCAGGAGAATTGCTTGAACCCAGGAGGCGGAGGTTGCAGTGAGCTAAGATTGTGCCACTGCACTCCAGCCTGGGTGACAGAACGAGACTCCATCTCAAAAAAAAAAGAAAGAAAGAAATATGATCAAGAATTAAAAGCTTCTTGTGATGGTAAGTTTTATGTGTCAACCTGTCTATCATATTTAATTATTTGATCAGCTATTGATCTAGGTGTTGCTATGAAGGTATCTGGTATATATGGTTAACATCTATGATCAGTGGGTTTTGAGTAAAGAAGATTATCATTATGGGGAGAAATGCCAGATATAGGTGAAGGGGAGGAAGGCAGCAAATCACACTGCCAAGTGTGTACCTATGCAACTATCTTGCATATTCTTCACATGCACTCCAAAACCTAAAATGCAATGAAACAAACAAACAAACAAAATCCTTAATGTGAAAAAAAACCCAGAAAAAAAAAAAAGATTATCATTGATAATCTGGGTGGGCCTTAGCTAATCAGCCAAAGCCTTAAAAGCAAAACTGACGTTTCCCTGAGGAAAAAGAAATTCCACCTGTGGACTGTAGCATTAGTTGTGGCCCAAGAGTTCTCCAGTTGTAAACCAATTATTTGAAATAAATCTCATCCTTTCCACCCCCCAACCCTTGTCTGTCTCTCTCTGTTTCCCAGGCTGGAGTGGAGTGTCATGATCTTGACTTGCTGCAACCTCCACCTCCTGGGTTCAAGCAATTCTCCTGCCTCAGCCTCCCACATAGCTGGGATTACAGGGGTAAGCCACCATGCCCTGTCTCTTGTTCTTTCTTTATATAAGAGAGAGTGTGTGTGTGTGTGTGTGTGTGTGTGTGTGTGTGTCCAATTGGTTCGGTTTTTCTGGTAGAAGTCTGACATATATTACTCTGTCAAATACGTACGTATTCAAATAGCACAGAAGGGTAAACATCTGATTTAATATCACATAAGAGTATATATATGATATCTATGACTATATATGTGTGCATATATATGACATAGATTTTTATATTTGTGTATTGAACATATTGGAACATCTATTATTGAAGAAAACTTCTTTTAGGCCTGATGTTGTGAACTAAAACTCTCAATTTAGAATTAAAGCTAGCGTGGCCCGGCATGGTAGCTCATGTCTGTAATCCCAGCACTTTGGAAGGCCAAAGTGGGTGGATTGCCTGAGGTCAGAAGTTTGAGACCAGCCTGGAAAACATGGTGAAACCCCATCTTACTAAAAAAAATACCAAAAAATTAGCCAGGTGTGGGGGCAGGCACCTGTAATCCCAGCTACTGGGCAGGCTGAAGCAGAATAATCTCTTGAACCCCGGAGGCGGAGGTTGCTATGAGCTGAGATCACACCACTGCACTCCAGCCTGGGCAACAAGAGTGAAACTCCATCTCAAAAAAAAAAAAAAAAAATAGAAATAAATCTAATGTATATAATGCTAATATAGGTCAGGGATGTCTTAAACATAACGATTTATTTAATCTTCACTTCAACTTTATGAGAAAGGTAAAACATTTTTTTTTTAATGGAGTCTTGCTCTGAAGTGCAGTGGCATGATCTCAGTTCACTGCAACCTCCGCCTCCTGGGTTTAAGCAATTCTCCTGCCTCAGCCTCTGAGTAGCTGGGATTACAGGCACACACCAACATGCTCAGCTAACTTTTGTACTTTTAGTAGAGACAGGGTTTCACCATGTTGGTCAGGCTGGTCTCGAACTCCTGACCTCGTGATCTACCTGCCTTGGCCTCTCAAAGTACTGGGATTACAGGTGTGAGCCCCAACTCCTGGTCTAGGTCTATCTATTGCCCCCATTTTACAATTACAAAACCTAAGGCAGAAAGAAGTTAAGCAACTTGCCTAAGGCCATATGACTGATAAAAGATAAAATCAAGATTTGAACCCAGAGAGTATGACTACAGAACTACAACCCGTAACCAGTTACCTATAGTGCCTCTCAGTACACAAACAGTGTGAAATAGCACTAGAGCAGTAAGAGGTTAAGAATGACCAATTGATACCAAGCCTGAGTTTTAGATGTGGTTGCTGGAACCAGATCTAGCTAATCTCTGATCGCTCTAGTTAGTCCCAAATTCATCAAATAGGGATCCACAATCTCTGATAGTGACAGGGCCAAGTGTAAGTAAAAAGAACCCTTAGACACTATGAACAAAAGCACTTCAAAAGTCATTGCACATCGAAACACATTTCTTTTCACTAGTCATGGTCTCCTTTAATATTAGCAATCCAACCAGGAGCACCCAGGAGCCTTCAGGGCTGTGGAAGTGCTAGACCAGCCTTTGGAAAAGCGGTGAAATCACAGTTACGTTGAAATATATCACCATTACTGAATAGGTTGGAGAGTGTTTTTTCTTCTCTGAGACTTCTGCTGAGAAGTTGAAGGAGACAAAATTGTTTTCTTTTCTTTTTTTTTAATAGAGATGGGGTTTCACCATGTTGGCCAGGACGGTCTTGATCTCCTGACCTTGTGATCCACCCTCCTCAGCATCCCAAAGTGCTGGGATTACTGGCATGAGCCACTGTGCCTGCCCTTTTTTCTTTTTCTTTCTTTTCCTTTTTTTGACAGAATTCTAACTCTTGCAATTTAATATTCTTTTATGAAAAGTGTGGCCAAGATGTCAGCTGTGGTTATGGTCATCTTGTCCATTAAAATCCAGATGACATTTATAGGCCCCTGTTCACATCTCATAAGTGATCCAATGTCCGGAGAAATGCCAAATGTGGGTGAAGGGGAGAAGGAAAGAAAAGCACACTGCCATGTGTGTTCCTACGCAACTGTCTTGCATGCTCTGCTCATGTACCCCAAAACCTAAAATCCAATAAAAAATTAAAAAAAAAAAAAAAAAGACTTCCCAGTTGGTTTCGGTCCTGATATTCACCTAAGTAGTGAGTTTCAGCTTCCACGGAATGAGATCACCGTGTGGACTGTCACACCATTCTGCCCACGCTACTTTTTCCTTGAACACATCAGCTCAGACAGGTATTTCAATCCTTTTCCATAATTGTCAGACAATTTAGTGTGCGTCTACTTGTCTTTTCTGCCAAGAAAAATTGTACATGACTTGGAAATGGGCAAAAGAGATTACTCTATATCATTTACAAGTCTAGGTATGGTCAAGTAGACCCTTGGGGAATTATGTGATTTTATGTAAGTGTGTACCTCTGATTTTCTTTCCATTAACTAGGCCATTTTATAACTCTCTAGGGATTTTGAAAGATTCTCGTCCAAAGGAATGCAAGTAAATTTGAAAATATTACTGTGTGATTAGAAATTAACCAGTTTTACATCTATTACCAAATTTAAGCATCTTGAGTTTCTATTTAAACCTGTTCAATGCTCATCTGAACTAGTCTTAATATCATACAATTTCCTACATTAATGAATTGAATAAATTGTCTACACGTTCATTTTATATTTGCACAAAAGTCATATTGCTAACTTTCAAAAAGTATACAGTAACATTCTGAACATTTGAAAAATGGAGGATATTTATATTGAAGAAAAGTGAAAGATTTTAAATTAAATATTAAGCATCCCTTTAGATAACATTTTCTGCGTTTTCATCAACTCAGGCCTCAACTTCCAGATAGATTATTAGAGTCCACATTCTTCTGTTGTCTTTGCTCTTCCCCACCCTTATGCAAAGCACTTTCCACATATCCCCTCCCCGCTATCTCCATTAGCAAAAAGAATTATTTTCCAAAACAAAGATCTTTTCTCCCTAAGAAGAATGGTAGTGCCAATTTTGTTTATCTTGAAAGATATCTGTGTAAACGGGACTGGCAAAGATTAAAAAGGAAAATAAACCCAGGTATGAATGAAAAATCTGAGTCCCAGAAGTAATTTGTTCGCATATATCCAACTACCTAGTTAATTTATTATTAGAGGAAATAGGCTTTTTTTCTCCAATATAAAACATTATTTTAGACTTAACTAGGAAATTCAAATTAAGTATTAAAATTGAGTCATTTCAGTCTCATTAAAACTTTTGTAGTAGGATGGTGGAAGAATTTTAATCAAATAAGGCACAAATTAAATACTGTGTATACAGTGATGTTTGATCCAATTTTATATTGGGACTTTGCAACTGAGAAGGTTGTGAACTAAGAATGTTTCTTTTGAAGAGAAAACATTATAGATGCTCACATTAGTCGATTAGATGTATTATTTAAATACCTAGAATTTACCACACACAGTTATGTAAAACACTATTGTTATAATATTTTTTATTATATGTATGTCCTTTTATGTATAGGACATAGGATCGCAGCCAGAATGAAGTGCAATGGCGCGATCTTGGCTCACCGCAACCTCAGCCTCCCAGGTTCAAGTGATTCATGTGCCTCACCCTCCTGAATAGCTGGGATTACCGGCACCCACCACCATGCCTGTCTAACTTTGGTATTTTTAGTAGACTCAGGGTTTTGCCATCTTGGCCAGGCTGGTCTCAAACTCCTGTCCTCAGGTGATCCACCCACCTGGGCCTCCCAAAGTGCTGGGATTACAGGCATGAGCCACTGCATCCAGCCTTGTAATATTATTTTTATGGGGAAAAGATATCTAAATGGGGAGAAACTTTCCAAAATTCATCTTTTTTTCTGAGATGGAGTCTTGCTCTGTTGCCCAGGCTGGACTGCAGTGGCGTGATCTTGGCTCACTGCAAACTCCACCTCCCAGTTTCAAGCCATTCTCCTGCCTTAGCCTTCTGAGTAGCTGGCATTACAGGCACCTGGCACCATGCCCAGCTCATTTTTATATTTTTAGTAAAGGCTAATTTTTGTGCTTTTGGTAGAGACGGGGTTTCACCATGTTGTCTAGGGTGGTCTTGAACTCCTGACCTCAAGTGATCCCCCCACTTCGGCCTCCCAGAGTACCAGAGTTACAGGTGTGAGCTACCACATCCCATCCAAAATTTGTCTTAAATGATTTTTTAGAAAAAATTTTTAGATTGATGGAGAAAATATGAACAGTTTTAGTGACTTTGAAAGAAACTTCTGTTTTCCTTCATCGTTATCACATATACAATATGTTTCACGTTTTTTAATTTTGTATTGTTTCCTTCCCTAGAATGTGCTCTCCCAAAAAGCAGGAATTTTTCTCTGTTGACTGCTTATTCACATAGCTAACACAATGCCTAGCACATAGTAGCTCCTCAGGAAATTTTGCCAACAGAATAATCATTATATCTGGCAATGGCAGAATTCAATCTTTTAAATAGACATACAAGTTGTAAATAGATATAAAAGTTGACCATGAGCTGGACCATAAAGTAGCCTCAAGGAATTCCGAAGATAATAAACACATCACACTTTCGGACCACAGTGGAATTAAATTAGAATGGCTCACCAAAATTTAACTAGGAGAAAACACACATACACACTCCCTCACTCACAGAGAGAGAGAGAGAGACATAAGTAGGAGCCTGACTTTCTGGCCAGGCGCAGTGCCTCACAACTGTAATCTCAGCACTTTGGGAGGCCAAGGTGGGTGGATCACTTAGAGTTAGGAGTCTGAGATCAGCCTGGCCAATATGGTGAAACCCTGTCTCTACTAAAAATACAAAAATTAGCCAGGTGTGGTGGTGCATTCCTGTAATTCCAGCTAATCAGGAGGCTGAGGCAGGAGAATTGCTTGGAGGTTGCAGTGAACAGAGATCACAACACTGCACACTGCAGCCTGAGTGATAGAGTGAGGCTCCATCTCAAAAAGAAAAAGAAAAACAAAGAAAAGAAAAGGAGCCTGACTTTCTTCCTAGTGATGCAGTTCACCCATGCAGGGATGCACAGTGAAACAGCAAGGGAATGAAGGTCCTACCTTTCTTCTCCCCTCCTACTCTCCTCCCTCTCCTGCCATTGATCCTCACTAGCTGAATGAAGTAGGAACCCATGGGAGCCAAGATAAATCACTGAAGCGGCCCATAAATGTCAGCCCCTCAGGACACCTATCTGTGGGAAAACTGGAACAATATCTGCAGTGATCATGAAAACTATGCAGGATGAAATGGCCTCCAGAACAACAGCAAAATGTAAGCAGGCACACGAAGCACTTACTGATCAATAGCTGAGCACATTCTTTCTAAAACAGCATCAAAACAAGATACTAGCTGTCATGGCTCCTACTTGAAACTGTGTTTGAGATCTTTGACAGGATATTAAAGTAAGCAAATGGGGCTGGGTGTGGTGGCTCACACCTGTAATCCCAGCACTTTGGGAGGCTGAGGCAGGTTGATCACCTGAGGCCAGAAGTTCAAGGGCAGCCTGGCCAACATGGCAAAACCCTGTCTCTACTAAAAATACAAGACTTAGCCAGGCATGGCGGCTGGTGCCTATACTTGGGAGGCTGGGAGGCTGAGGTAAGAGAATCACTTAAACTGGGAGGTGGAGGTTGCAGTGAGCCGAGATCGCACCACTGCACCTCCTGGATGACAGAACGAAACTCCGTCTCAAAAATAAATAAATAAATAAATAAAGACAAAGGGGAAAAAAAGTGTAACAATCAGAAAGGAAGTAAAACAATGTCGTTATTTATAGATGATACGATAGTCTCAGTGTAAAACTTACATGATTTGCAGATTAAATATTAGAACTGAAAAGGAAGTCTAGAGAAGTTGTATATATAAAACAAATATTTTAAAAATATACTGCATTTTTATATAACAAATTTATAATATAAATTTATAATAGCACATTATAAATTTGTTATAATACATAACAAGTTTACATAAATACATAAATCAAATAGGATGAAAATATCTCTGTGGAGAAAATTATACAACATATTAAGAGACGCCAAAGTTAGACTAAATAAAATGGAAAGGTAGACCATTTCCTGCATAGGAAAACTTTCTACGCTAAGGAAATCACTTCTTCCTAAATTGACCTAGAGATTCAATGCAATTCAGATTAGAATCTCCAAGGGTTATTTTGGAGAAATTGTCACACTCATTCTTAAAATTTATGTAGAAGAACTTAGGACCAAGATGAAGACATTACTGAAGAAGAAAAGTAAGTGTAAGAAACTTGCCCTACCAGATATCAAGCCTTATTATAAAGATAGAGAATTAAGGCATGCCATGATATTGGCACAGGGATAGACAAATAGAGCAGTGGAACAGAACAGACAAATATAGCCAGAGACAGCCCTATACAGAAAATATACTATAATTGGCACTGCAATGTTGAGAAAAGGAAGGCACTACAGGAAATAGTTTTAAAACAATTGAATATATCCATACAGAAAAAATGAAAGTGGGCTCCTACTTCACACCATATTTTAAAAAATCAATTTCAGATTGATTAAAGGTTTATAAGGCAAAATATGCAACTATCAAGAGATTATAGTTCACCTTTGAACAACATAGGTTTGAACCGCATGAGTCCACTTGCATGTGGATTTTCCTTTACCTCTGACACCCTTGGGACCACAAGACCAAACCCTCTTCTTCCTTCTCTTCATCAGCCTACTCAACATGAAGACGACAAAGAAGACATTTATGATAATCCACTTCCACTTAATGAACAGTAAATATATTTTTCACTTCCTTATGATTTTCTTAGTAACATTTTTTTTCTCTAGATTACTTTGTCATAAGAATATAGTATATAATACATTTAACATACAAAAAAATGTGTTGATTGGCTGTTTATGCTATCGGTAAGGCTTCCAGTCAACAGTTGCTATTAGTAGCTAAGTTTTGGGGGCATCAAAAGTTTTACATGGAGTTTTAACTGTGTGGGGCTCAGCATGCCTAACTTCTGCATTGTCCAAGGGTCAACTGTATGTGAGAATATCTTCACAAACTCAGCGTAGAAAGAGATTCCCTAAGAAGAAATAGGCTGGGCGTGGTGGCTTACACCTGTAATCCCAGCACTTTGGGAGGCCTAGGTGGGTGGATCACCTGAGGTCAGGAGTTCGAGACCAGCCTGACCAACGTGGAAAAACCCCATCTCTACTAAAAATACAAAATTAGCTGGGCATGGTGGTGCATGCCTGTAGTCCCAGCTACTCAGGAGGCTGAAGCAGGAGAATTGCTTGAACCTGGGAGGCAGAGGTTGCAGTGAGCCGAGATTGTGCCATTACACTCTAGCCTGGGCAACAAGAGTGAAAAGCCATCTCAACGACAAAAAAAAGATCTAAAAATCAACCTTAAAGAAGATTGGAGAATGATCCAAGATGGCTGATCGCTAACATCTCGGGATTGCAGCTCCCAGTGAAAGCTCAGAAAACGAGAGGATGCCACACTTTCAGACAAATTTTGGTCGCTCACAGAGCAGAAGATTCCCAGTGGAGGAGCCCCACGGGTCGCCAACGTGACTCTTGTGGCCAGCACAGTGGTTTCACCAGCACCTCAGCGCAGCAGCTCTCGGTGCAGAGTAAACAGGACTGGTTCCCCTTCTGACTGAGGTTTGGAGGAGCCACACCGGTCACCAGTGCAACTCTTGTGGCCAGCACAGCGGTTGTGCTGGCACCTCGGCACAGCAGCTCTTAGTGCAAAGTAAACTGGTCTGGTTCCCCTTCTGACCGAGGTTTGGAGCTCCGGGAAGGCAGTCGCCTATTACGGACTCAAAAAGGAAGCCAGACTGGAGATTCCCGGGCAGAAAAGCACCATCAGTCTTAACGCCGCTGTTTTGGCCAGCACAGTGGGTTGCTCATATTTTGGCCCTGGGAATTAACAACTTGGACATCCATTCAGAGACCTAATTTGAAAGTTGGTAATTACAAAGACAACAGGTGGATAAATTTACAATCATGGGAAGAAACCAGCGTAAAAAGGCTGAGAATACTTAAAATCAGAACGCCTCTCCCTCTAAAGAGGATCACAGTTCCTCATCAACAAGGGAACAAGACTTATGGAGAACGAGTGCATCCCATTAACAGAATCAGGCTTCAGAAGATGGATAATAAGAAACTTCTGTGAGTTAACAGAACATGTTGTAGCCCAATGTAAAGAAACTAAGAACTTTGAAAAAAGGTTTGATGAAATCCTAATGAGAATAGACAACTTAGAGAGGAATATAAGTGAATTAATGGAACTGAAAAATACAATGCAGGAACTCCGAGAAGTATGCACAGGTTTAACACTCGAATTGTTCAAGCAGAAGAAAGGATATCAGAGGTCGAAGTCCAACTCAATGAAATAAAACGAGAAGACAAGATTAGAGAAAAAAAGATAAAAAGGAATGAGCAAAGTCTCCAAGAAATGTGGGACTATGTGAAAAGACCAAATTTACGTTTGATAGGTGTACCTGAATGCGACAGAGACAATGAATTCAAGCTGGAAAATATTCTTCAGGATATTATTCAGGAAAATTTTCCTAAACTAGCAAAGCAGGACAATGTTCAACCCCAGGTAATACAGAGAACACCACAAAGATAGTCCTCAAGAAGAGCAACCCCAAGGCACATAATCATTAGATTCACCAGGATCGAAACGAAGGAGAAAATACTAAGGGAAGCCAGAGAGAAAGGTCAGGTTAATTACAAAGGGAAGCCTATCAGACTTACAGCAGATCTCTCAGCAGAAACTCTACAAGCCAGAAAAGAGTGGGGGCCAATATTCAACATCCTTAAAGAACAGAACTTTCAGCCCAGAATTTCATATCCAGCCAAACTAAGCTTCACAACTGAAGGAAAAATAAAATCTTTTATGAACAAGCAAGTACTCAGAGATTTTATTACCACCAGGCCTGCTTTACAAAAGCTTCTGAAAGAAGCATTACACATAGAAAGAAACAACCAGTATTAACCTTTCTAAAAATATACCAAAAAGTAAAGAGCATCAACATAAAGAAGAATTTACATCAATGAATGGATAAAACAGCCAGTTAACATCAAATGGCAGTAATCCTAAATTTAAATCGACTAAATCCCCTAATCAAAAGATACAGCCAAAACCCAACGGCATGTTACATCCAGACCCATTTCACATGCAAGGATACATAAAGACTCAAAACAAAGGGATGGAGAAAGATTTACCAACCAAATGGAGACCAAAAATAAACAAATAAATAAAAAGCAGGAGTTGCAATTCTCGTATCTGATAAAATAGATTTTAAAGCAACAAAGATATAGTGGCAAAAAGGATCAATTCAACAACAAGAGCTAATGATCCTAACACCCAGATACATAGAGACTTAGACTCAATGAGACAGAAAATTAATAAGGATATCACGGACTTGAACTCAGATCTGGAACAAGTAAACTTAATAAATATTTATAGAGCTCTCCACTTTAAATACACAAAATATACATTCTTGTCAATACCACATCACTCTTACTCATAGGTTTAAATGAAACATTGATTGGCCATTATTAATACCCATGTTTTTTTTAGAATAAAGCAACATTTCCGTTTTCTCTCCCTCTTTTTCCTCCTCTCCTTCACTCCTTTTTTTTTCTTTCCTTCTCTCAAAAAAAGACAAAAAAGAAATCAACTTGTAGACCTCTAGATCCAGGTCGGCAATGTCTCTCTCATTGCTTGATTTCCTTCCTTCTCTTCTCTCCCTCCTTCCCTCCCTCCCTCCCTTCCTCCCTCCCTCCCTTCCTCCCTCCCTCCCTTCCTCCTTTCCTCCTTTCCTGCCTTCCTCCCTTCCTAAAAAAAAAAAAGAAGATTGAAAAATTAAAATTCAGGACTTTTGTTCAACAAATGACACCACTATAAAAGTAAGAAAGCCAGCCACAAACTGAACAAGATATGAAAGACTGGCATCCAGGATATGTAAAGTACAGCTATGAATCAACAAGAAAATGACAGACCAACTGAAAACTAGTCAAATAAATGAAAGATCACAGAAACAAGCACAAAAGGCCCATGAATATATGGAAAAGATGCTCAACCTTATAGAATGAAATATGATCCCACACATGGAAGACTGGCGAAATTAAAGGTTGATCAAATCAAGCAATGATAACTAAGCAAAACAACTGAAGTCTCCCATCCACTGCTGTTCAGAGAATAAATGTGGAGGAGGCAGAGGTTGCGGTGAGCAAAGATTGTGCCACTGCACTCCAACCTGGGCGACAGAGCAAGACTGTCTTAAAAAAAGAATAAATGTGGAAAGCAGTTTGGCATTATCTAATAAAATTGGACATGAGCATATATAGCAGCACACTACTTTCACTCTTGTGTACATATCTTAGGGCTGTACATTTCAGACCGTGACTTGTAACAGTCATTTAGAAGTCAATAGAAGGAAAAGAAATATCAGAATGCATTGCAATTAGTAAGGGTATGGATTGTTTCCTTCACACATTATGTAGGTGTGTACATATATATATATATTGACAGAATTATGATAATAAAGACATATTTTAGGCCAGGTGCAGTGGCTCATGCCTGTAATCCCAGCACTTTGGGAGACTGAGGTGGGCGGATCACCTGAGGGCAGGAGTTCAAGACCAGCTTGGCCAACATGGTGAAACCCTGTCTTTACTAAAAATACAAAAATTAGCTGGGTGTGGTGGCGCATGCCTGCAATCTCAGCTCCTTGGGAGGCTGAGGCAAAAGAATCACTTGAACCCAGAAGGTGGAAGTTGTAGTGAGCCGAGACTGTGATAATGCACTCCAGCCTGGCTACAAAGGAAGACTCCATCTCAAAAAAAAAAAAAAAAAAAAAAAAGATATATTTTACTACGTATCTCAGGCAAAAAAACTTTGAATATCACTGTCTACAGGAAGTCTTACATATGTACACCAAGAAATGAGTAGAAGTATTTATTGTAGCACTATTATGTTATATCAAGATAGCAAAAACCTACAAGCAATACAGTAAAATGAGATATATACATTGTGATATATTTGTGTAATATAATGAACAATCTACTGCAAACATCAACATGGTTGAATCTCAAAAATGGAATGATAGGCAAAAGGAGTATGTCCCAGAAGCATGCATATTGTGTGAGTCCATCTACATAATTCAAAAGCAAGAAAAGTAAATGTGCTATTTAGGAGCCTATACCTAAGTAACAAAACTATAAGGAAAACCATGGAAATTGTTAACACAATCCAGTGTAGAGGTAACCTGCAGTGGGGGCTGGAGCAGAAGGAGAGGCAGTCAAGCCAGAACACCAGGGTCTTCTAGGGAACTTGCACATTCTATTTCCTAACTTGAGTGGTGAGAACACATGTGTTCATTTTATTTATTTTTTAATTTTTTTGAGACGGAGTCTTGCTCTATTGCCCAGGATGCAGTACAGTGGCATGAACTCAGCTAACTGCAACCTCCATCTCCTGCCTCAGCCTCCGGAGTAGCTGGGATTACAGGTGTGTGCCACCACACCCAGCTAATTTTGTGTGTGTGTATTTTTAGTAGAGATGGGGTTTCACCATGTCAGCCAGGATGGTCTCGATCTCCTGACCTCATGATCCACCCACCTCAGCCACCCAAAATGCTGAGATTACAGGCGTGAGGCACCACACCTGGCCCGTGTTCATTTTATTATGGCACTTTACTTTGTGCATACGTGCTATGTACAACTATACATGTATATGTCATGGTTAAAATTTAGAATAAAATGTTGCTTCTTGCTATATTTTATTTAACTGGATCTCAATAGAAGTCTAACATTACAAAAAAATTTACTGCTATGGTCAATGCATAGAAGGCTTAAATGAACATATAATTTGTTTAAAACTATTTCAAAACTTAATGTAGTTGGAGATAATCAATCATCTTAAAGCTAGCAAACTACTTTGTGACCTTTAGCAGCTCAGATAGTGGTTGAAAGAACTCTGTAAGGAGCAGATACAAGGTTTACCTCAACATTTAATTAATGCCAAGTCATTGGTATCCTGGCTCATCATCACACTGAAATTCTTTCTCTAGAAAGATACTCACTCAGAAATGTAAAAAATTAATTGGATGAACAATTTTACAAACGGGGAAAAACAGTTAGAGAATAACCTCAATATGTAATCATCTTTATAATTGATTGCGCCCAGAATACATCACACTCTGCAGTCACTAAAATCAACTGGGTAAAGTATGCTGACATGAAAAGATGCCCCTGATATTATGTCAAAGTGAGTAAGTTTCAGAAAAGGTTAATGTTTCAGGCCAGGCATGGTGGCTCATGCCTGTAATCGCAGCACTTTGGGAGGCCACGGCAGGCAGATCACCTGAGGTCAGGAGTTCAAGACTAGCCTAGCAAAACCCCATCTCTACTAAAAAGAAAGAAAGAAATTGCTCAGCATGGTAGCACACACCTGTGATCCCAACTACTTGGGAGGCTGAGGCAGGAAAATCGCTTGAAATCAGGGAGTGGAAGTTGCAGTGAGCTGAAATGGTGACACTTCACTCCAGCCTGGGTGACAGAGCGAGGCTCCTCTCAGAAAGAAAAAGAAAAAATTTTTTAATGTTTTAATACTACTTGAGGCTGAGTGCGGTAGCTCACACCTGTAATCCCAGCACTCTGGGAGGCTGAGGTGGGTGTTGTCACCTGAGGTCTGGAGTTCAAGACCAGCCTGGCCAACTTGGTGAAACCCTGTCTCTACGAAAAATACAAAAAAAAAAAAAAAATTAGCTGGGCATGGTGGCGCACACCTGTGATCCCAGCTACTTGGGAGGCTAAGGCAGGAGAATTGCTTGAACCTGGGAGATGGAGGTTGCAGTGAGCCAAGATCACACCATTGTACTCCAGCCTGGGAGACAAAGCAAGACTCTGTGTTTTATATATATATATAACTTCAGGGTTTCCTTAATATTATTATATATTAGAATATACATAAACAAATACGTGAAAAAACTAAACTATTAAAACTGGTTGAAATTGAGGCTTTTGTTTTCTACTTTATGCATTTCTGAATTGTCTGAATATTATTTTGTAATGAGTCTATTTTGTTGTATATACTATATACAATTAAATTACATACAAATTATACATTTAAGATATATATATCTTAACCATTAGATAAGGATGATAATGTGGAATAATCAATTTCCTACTGTAAAATAAAAAGAAATGAAATGGTGGTAAAAACTTTAGTAATAATTAGGACACTAAATTGCAGCTAGCTGTCTTCATTCTAAATAGGAAAGAGCTCGTTCTAGTCAGTGAAGAAATGGTTGTTTATTTTGCCATGCATGTAAAGCACTGACCCAAATATTTTTCAGAGATAGCCACAGGAACACTACTTACCATCTTGGCATTCCTTATTGGTAGATAATGCATTGTCCCTCCCTCTCTCCCACGCACAGAACAAATGCTCTTTTTACATTATTGAGTTGACACTTGAATAAACTCCCATCTGATTGGTTTGCCCACAAGTGCCTCTGGGTGAGTATACATCCCTGAGGATATAAATGTTAAAAGTTTTATCTGCCCCATTTATATTTGCAATTTAGTATACGTCTGCTCTAACTTAATTGAATATAAAATAAAGCAAAGTGAAATGATTAAGCCCTTTTCTTTTCCTTCTTTATATATTTAGCTCTAGGAATAAAAAGTTACTGATTGCCTCAATTCTATGAATATGACGCAGTAAAGCTGCAGCACAAGGAAAGTATTTTTGTAAGTAAATCTTCTGATGGCTGGCTCAATAAGACAAATGAATCAAGATGATGTTTAGGATTAGAAGTTTGTCTATCTCTAAAGCCTGAATATTTCCCAAATTTACAAACCTATGCTTTCTACATCATCACGCCCCTTGTCCTCCCTCTTACAACCGAGAATGGGCAGTTTAAACATTAGTTCCAAAACCTGATGACTTACTTCTAAATCTAAAACGGTTACATTAAAATGATTGCTCTAAGAAAAAAAAAAAAAAAAAAAAAAAAGGCTGTCCAGGCACAGTTGCTCCTGCTTGTAATCCCAGCACTTTGGGAGGCTGAGGCAGGAGGATCACCTGAGGTCAGGAGTTTAAGACCAGCCTGGTCAACACAGCAAAACCCCATCTCTACTAAAAAATAAAAAAACTACCCAGGCATGGTGGTGGGCACCTGTAATGTCAGCTGCTCAGGAGGCTGAGGCAGGGAAAATTGCTTGAACCTGGGAGGTGGAGGTTGTAGTAAGCCAAGATCATGCCACTGTACTCCAGCCTGGGCAGCAAAGAGAGACTCCGTCTCAAAAAAAGAAAAAAGGAAAAGAAAAGCCGTCTTTTAAAAAGCATATTCTCTAACTTTGGGGAAGATGAAAAAGAAAATATGGGCATGAACTGTAGTTGCCATAAAAAGGACTAATGGAGATATCTACTTCTCTACTAGCAGTTTTTTCTTTAATTCTCTATTATCCAGTAGTGTTTGTTCTCCAATTCGGGTAGAGAAACGAAGCTCAGATATATCTGAGTAATTCATCCCACCTACTGAAATCCATTTTTTGTACTACTGGTATCTCTACCATAGCTTTGCCTCATGGGCAAGAAAGATTACATGTCACTATCCCAGTGCCACTGCGCCAAGCAAACTCTACCTAAAATTCTCCTGCATTCTATTCACACCATGCAATCCAGTAAGTTATTTTTTGTAGATTAGGCATATCATTAGGGAAGGTAACAATTTAGTACGTGTAATGTTTATGATGCTATTAGCTCACACCTTTTGAATGTGGGACTGAGACCCAATCTCAAGGAGGATGAAGAAACTGGCACAGAGTGTTGATGATTTAGCAACACTGTAAGGTCAGACAGTAACACAGAGGCATCGCTCCTTCCTAGTCCCCTCTTCTCTAATAGCAGCTGAGGCATAGATAAAACCCAGATCTTTGTAACAATAGCTGAGAACTGGTAACAGACACATTCAAAACTGAGTAGGTAAGATAAGCAGTCTCTTATTCAATCCCACATGCTAGACAAGTAGTGAAAAGTCAACATACTCTGAGAATATTAAGCAATATTTATTTCCATCTACAAGTCCAATAATAAGATACATTTCTGATTCTAATGATGTCATGATTGTACTATATTTCAAACTGGCACAAAGCTACAGCATGGAGATCTCAAATTGTTCCAGTTTTGTATTCCCTGTTTACTCTGTCTGCTGCATTTATCTTTATCTGCATTTTTCTGATAATAAAGAGAGCAGGAGGGCTGGCTTGATTGACAACCATCCTTGGTGCAGGATTTCCTCCTGACTGTTAAATATGCACCTCACTGCTTACAACACAGGGTTTCCAAGCTCTCCAGAACACAGCAGTCAGAAAGCCAGAAGACAACTTACATCATTAGTCAACTTGCTGGAAGCTTTGGCAGGATGTTACAGAGTGAAAGAGTCATTAATGTTGAACTTAACTTTTTTACTGGAAAAGTTTAAAATGTAACAGTTGAACACACAGCTTGTTTGTACTCATACTTCGCAGAAAGTAACAAGAATACAATATAAAATGGATATATATTCAATGTCTACAAGTTTGTTTAAACTGTGCTTTGAAACATATTACTAATGAAAATAAGGCATAAAGCCATTTTTTTTTTGTTTTGCTACAAATTTGCATTACTATCATGCCTTAAAATTCCTTTTTAATTAAATGATGAGTTCATTGGATTGTCTAGCAGAATGAATTTTACTGTTGTATTGAGTTGAAAAGCCTCAGATTAAAATATATCCACTGGAAACATTTATCAATAGTTCAAAACAGGCTGAGCACAATGCCTGTAATCCCAGCACTCTGGGAGGCCAAGGTGGACGGATCACTTGAGGCCAGGAGTTCATTAGCCTGGCCAACATGGTGCATGGCTGTAATCCCAGCTACTCAGGAGGCTGAGGCAAGAGAATCGCTTGAACCTAGGAGGTAGAGCTAAGATCCCACCAGTGCATTCCAGCCTAGGAGAAAGTGAGACTCTGTCTCAAAAATACTGGTTCAATATTTCTCTCAATCATTTATAAGCATTAGTTAAAATTTTTTATAATATATGTGTGTGACATATGAGTATGTGTATATGTGTCTTATGTATACAGATAGAAACTTTTTCATACTTTATTTCTTAAATAAACAACCTTTTTCACATTTTCTTAAATGCTTCTGAAGTTAAATATAAGCTTTTAAGACTTACAGACACTGTTTAGGCCAGGTGCAGTGGCTCACACTTGTAATCCCAGTACTTTGGGAGGCTGAGGCAGGCAGATAACCTGCAGTCAGAGTTCAAGACCAGCCTGGTCAAAATGGTGAAATGCCATCTCTACTAAAATACAAAAATTAGCTAGGTATGGGGGCACGTGCCTGTAATCCCAGCTACTCAGGAGGCTGAGGCAAGAGAATTGCTAAAATCTGGGAGAAGGAGTTTGCAGTGAGCCAAAACAGTGCCACTGCACACCAGCCTGGATGACAGAGCGACACTCCATCTCAAAAAAAAAAGACACCTACTTGATTTGGTAATTTACTAAATTTGCGCCAGTCATGCATTTGTAACTTACCTAATGCCAGTGATGTACTGTAGAAAATCATACAGGTCTTTTTCCTAGATTTGGATTTCCCAAATGTGAATTTTCCAAAGCATATTTCTATTGCCTCCAACAAGCACATCTGCTTAAGGACTCAGATGAATCTTACTGCTCCCAATATGTATATCTTTTTTAAGTTTTGACTTGCTCAGAGCTCATTAAGTTCTTTGGTTGACACCATTCATTATGCTTTCATTCGTCTTCCTTTTTTCAATAAGGTAAAATTAATTTCATTTTTAAGAATTCTACTTTGATATCGTCCCTCATAGTTGTTTTTTTGTTTGTTTGTTTTTTCTTTTTTGGTATTAAAGTGTCCTTTCTCTATAAAATGATAGTGAGAATGGATGGTGGTGGTTATTTCCTCATATATTTTTCTTGTATGTAAATTACCCCAACATTTTTGCCAGTGGTGAAATTTTACCACTAAGGTCAGTCCAGAGTCTGGGAAACAGCACTGTAGCTTTTCTCATTCTCCGATGTTCTTTTATTGCATTGTAGACAATTTCTGTGATTCTGTGATTTTGTCAGAGCCTGACAGTCACATATCCTGGATGGCCACGTTCATCACCACATTCCCCTACAATGTCTAACAACTGGCACCACACTTACAATTACTTTTGTGTATGTTATTTGAATCCAGTTAAGTGTTCATGTAAGATTACTGTGATGAGTTTTGACAGAAAAGGTCATCTTGGCAATTTTACCAAAATGTCTTGTGAAGGAAAGGTCATGAAAGGTATCTTTCCTGGTTCCTCTGTTAACCACTGAGATTAGATTCAGATTATATTGATGGCCATTGATGAATGCTGTTTCTAATATTTAGAATCCCCGAAATCACTTTATCTAATCTGTATATGATACATTTTGTGAGTAATAAAGATTAGAAGATGATGCAGAGTTCTGAGTTTCTGATTTTTTTGTGTGAAAAATTTAATTTCAGAAAAGTTGCAAGAATAGTCACTAATTGCTAATACATTACCACATTTGTTTAGTCTCTGTGTTTGTATATTATATGTGTATACATATATTACTTTTGGATGGGCACAGTGGCTCACGCCTGTAATTCTAGCACTTTGGGAGACCAAGGAGGGTGGATCACCTGAGATTAGGAGTTTGAAACTAGCCTGGCCAACACAGTGAAACCCCATCGCTAATAAAAATACAAAAATTAGCCAGGCATATGGGCTCATGCTTGTAATCCCAGCTACTTCAGAGGCAAGGCAGGAGAATTACATGAACCTAGGAGGCGGAGGTTACAGTGAACCAAGATTGTACCGCTGCACTCCAGCCTGGGCAAGAGAGACTTTGTTTAAAAAAAAAAAAAGTATATATATTACTTTGCTAAATCATTTAAAAGTAAGTTGCAACTTTATGACTGTTTACCTCTAAATACTTGAACATGTATGGCCTAAGGACAGATGTTATATAACCAGAGTAGAAATATCAAATTCAGAAAATTTTAACATTATAGCAAGACTCTTATCTAATATCTAGTCCATATTTAAATTTCATCCATTTTCCTAATAGGATGTTTTATAGCATTTTTCCCCTTTTGGATTCAGAATCCAATTCAATATCTTGCATTTAGTCACATGTTCATTTAGTATGCTTTAATCGAAAGCAGTTCTTCAGCCTTCCTTTTCCTTTCATGACATTGATTTTTTTTTTGAGACAGAGTCTCGCTCTATAGCCAGGCTGGAGTGCAGTGGCACAATCCCGGCTCACTGCAACTTCTGTTTTCCGGTTTCAAGCAATTCTCCTGCCTCAGCCTCCCGAGTAGCTGGGACTACAGGCACGCGCCACCACGCCTAGCTCATTTTTGGTACTTTTAGTAGAGACGGGGTTTCACCATGTTGGCTAGGATGGTCTCGATCTCTTGACCTTGTGATCCACCTGCCTCGGCCTCCCAAAGTGCTGGGATTACAGGCAAGAGCCACCGTGCCCAGCCTCTGACATGGATTTTTTTAAGCGCACAGGCTTTGGGTTTGTCTTGTTGTTTACTCATGACGTAATTGAGATTATGCACTGCTGGCAGAAATTCTACATAAAGTACGTGGGATTCTCTCAGTTAATCACATTAGGAGGCAGGCGCAGGGTGTCAATTGATCCTGTTACTGAAGATACTAACTTGAATCACTTCATTACAATGGTGCCTGCCGATTTCATTCACGTGTTGGAATTTTTAAGTACAATTTTAAAATGAGCCTCCTCTGTTCCTAAACACAGATTAGTCTGTTTGACCAAATCTGCTAATTTCCAGAACATACCCTTCAATCCACTTCAGTCCGCCATCTACCCCATCACGACCCCACAACTGCTCTGTCCAACATCAGCAGTGATTGTCCTATTGCTCTTTATTTTTAAGTCCTTTTTTGCCAGTCCTCCACAGCATTCAGTACTGTTGACCATTCATTTCTTCTAGAAAGACCTCTTTCCTTGATAGCCTCTTGTTTTTCTACTTAATCTCTTCAGGTTCTGCTCCCTTTATTTGGTTATTACGTGTTACAATTTCTAAGGACTCATCATAAAGTCTGCATTTCTGTATCCTTCTTATTCTATAATCTCTACACAAATGTATCCATGTATATGGCTTTCATTACCATCTATATGCATTAAGAGTTCACTCCTATATTTGCATCTGTAACCCCAAACCCCTCTCTTGAGCTCAAATCCCAAATAGCAATTATCTCTTCACAGCTCTACTCAAAAATCACAAAGTGACCTCAAACTGGAAATATCTAAACAAAATTCCAATCTCCTCGACAAAACCTGTCCCTTCTCCCACTAAGTGAAAAACCATGAGTTATTTTTGACATTGCTTTGTTCATCATCCTTCCCACAAATCCAATCCTGTAACAAATTCTACTGATTTCACCAGGAAAAATCTACTTCTCCCTAAACCCATAGTCATCACCTTAATCCTTCAGTCCAAGACAGCATTATTTCTTTTCCAGATGACTGCAATAGCTAACTATCGCCCACCTCCCACATTCATTCTTGCTTCCTGTACCCCATTCTCCAGATCGTGACTGATCTTGGAGACTTGTCTTTTTCTCTTTTCAATCTCTCTCTCTCACGCGTGCGCCACACACGCGTGCACACACACACACACACCATGTGCATTCACCGTACTTAAAAATTCTGATGTCCTTCAACTGATTTTAAAATGAAGATCTACATTCTTATCTCAGCATGATTTATAAAAACTTGGATAAAGTGGCACCGACTTACCTTCTGCAGCCCCACTGTAAGCCCCTCTAACCACTGTTCTCTTTCCATCAGCCAAAGAAATCTGCTTGCATTTTCAGAAAGATGTTATTTTTATTCCTTACCCAGAGAATGAAAACAGGCTCTTTCCTTGACCTAATTAATTCCCATTCATAACTCACAACTTAGTTTAAATGTCAGTTCCTCTAGAAAGCCTCACTAGACTATTACATCACTACACTCACTAACCTATATGTGTTCACTGCATCATGCACCTTTTCTTCCCCACTTAAAATTAATTGTACCTTGTTTATGTGAATATTTGAGTATCTAGTATTTTCATTAGACCCTAAGTTTCATGAAGGTAGAGACCTTCTAACCCCAGGACTTTACTTATTGCCTGTTATGTAGTAGGTATTCAATAATAAGCTAATGGCTGTGGGGTTTATTGTTGCCATCATTTGTTTTTAGAGACTGCATCTTGCTCTGTTGCCCAGGCTGTAGTGCAGTGGCACAATCTTAACCTCAAACTCCTGGACTCAAGTGATCCTCCCAGGTCAGCCTCTCACTACAGGTGTGTACCACCATGCCTGGCTAATTTTTATTTATTTTTTTGTAGAGATGGGGTCTTGCTATATTGTCCAGGCTGGTCTCAAATTCCTGAAATCAAGGGATCTTTTCACTTTGGCCTAATCAATGTATGTATTTTATTGAATTTGTTTTCTCATCACATACATTTACAGTGTTTACTCTGTGCCAGGCACCATTCTAAGTATTTTTAAAATACTAAATTATATACTCCATGTTCTGTTAGCCCTTTTCAAGTACTGGCTTCTATCTGCCTATCTTGGACTTCATTTTAATCAACACTACTTTAAGTCTGTCATAGTAGTACACACTCTAACTGGACAGGGTATCTTTCTGTGAACTTTAGAAAGATTATCTTGTGAAATATATAGCATCCTAAAATACTTAATACCCAAATTGTAAGTGTGGAGAGAGATGCTAGAACTCTGCAATGTTAATGACAAAGCATTTGCTTCAATATGATCCCATTTGTGAAATGTTTCTCTCTAAATAATACTAATAATGCTGGAAGAAGTATGCCTTCAACTATCTCACAAATTCATTAGATGAACAATTTCATTACAGAGTAAACAAAACATCTTCTGTAGTTTTTATAAACCCAGAGACCCAGTGGTAAATCTTAAACCAGTATTGAGTTCAACAAAACATGGTTCAGGGCAGGTGCAGTGGCTCCCGACACTTTGGAAGTCCTGGGGCGGGAAGATCACATAAGGCCAGGAGTTCCAGACCAGTCTGGGAAACATAGCAAGATCCTATCCCTACAAAAAAAAAATTAATACATTTTAAAAACATTAAATTTGGGAGGTGGGAGGATTGCTTGAATCCAGGAGAGCTATGATCCTCCTTCTGCACTACAGCATGGACAACAGAGCAGAACAACACCCTGTCTCTAAACAAGCAAGCAAAAGAACAACAAAAGACAAGAGCCACAGTTCATCCAACAAAAGAAATTTGAGAAATGTTCTAAAATCATTAACTTGAGATCTTTTAAGAATACTGAAGTTAATCCACTATCTTCCCAACTCTTTTAAAAAAAAAAAAAAAACTCAAGACTCCAACAACTTCCTGAAGACATTTATCACATACTCTTCCTTTTCTATTCTCAACTCTCTATGCCATGTTCTCTGGCTTTCTGGGATATGCACCATGCTGGAGGCTATCGTTTGTCTCAAGTCTCATTATTTCATTATTTTCCCAAGAGAATCACAAGCATTTTGGGTGGAAAAAGGCAAGATTAGAACACTCACATGTTAATGTGTTTTTACACTTACTCTGGTACATCTCAAACTTTAGCATACAAAAGAATCACCTGGGGAGGCTGTTAAAACAAATTCCTGAATCTCACTAAGCAGTGGTTATGATTCAGTAGGTGTGGTATTGGGCTTGTGAACTTGCATTTTTTTTTTTTTTTTGAGATGAAGTCTCGCTTTGTCACCCAAGCTGGTGTACAGTGGCACGATCTCGGCTCACTCCAACTTCTGCCTCCCAGTTTCAAGTGATTCTCCTGCCTCAGGCTCCCAAGTAGCTGAGACTATATGCATGTACCACCATGCCCAACGTTTTTGTATTTTTAGTAGAGATGGAGTTTCACTGTGTTGGCCAGGCTGGTCTGAAATTCCTGACCTTGTGATCCACCTGCCTCAGTCTCCCAGTGCTGGGATTACAGGCGTGAGCCACTGTGCCCAGCTGAACTTGCACTTCCTTTATGGTTTGTATTTTCTGTCTTTTTAAAAAGACTTTGTTTAACCCAATGAATATTAGAATGATTAATCTTATATTTATTTTTCTATGTTTTATTCTAGAAATTTTATACTTTAGTTCTTACCTTTAGGTCTATTTTAATTTAGTTTTTGGTATATCAAATATGATTTGAGGTTCATTTTTTTCCATACACATATCAAATTTTTTTTTTAATCAGCACTGAAGTACTCTAGAATCTCTATTGAAAATCAGGTGGACCTAGTATGTCCAATGATTTCTGAATTTCTTTAACTGTTCCAAACTGGGCTGAATACTAGCTTTACAGTAAGGCTTGCAATCAGGTACTATAAGTCCTCCAATTTCAAAATTGTTTTGACTATTCTGAGCTCCATAATTTTTCATATGGTTTTTTAGAATAAATTTTATCAATTTCTTTTAAAAATATCTTGCCAGGATTTTTATTGGTATTGCATTAAATCAACATGGGGAGAACTGCCATCTGAATAATACTAAGACTTCCAAATTAAGATGATAAATATATATTTGTTTAGATTTTAATTTCTTGAGCAAAATTTCATAGCTTTAATATAGCATTTTGCATATCAGCTATCTATAATAAAAGGGCTATTCACATTTTCTGTTTCTTCTTGGGTTTGTTTTGGAAATTTCTATCTTTTTAAGGTATTTGCCTATTTTAAAGAAAATTTGACTTATTAAGAGCTTCAAGGTATTGAGAAGCTATCAGATGAAGACCAAACTTTGATAACATTGTGCTATAATGCTACAGATTGCCAGGATCATAATAAATTTCTATTTGCTACTTTCTGTTTTATTTTCTGTCATATACAGAGAAAACCTCAGCATATATATCTCAGGAAACAGAGGGAACATCAAATTCCTAAATATCCCAGATAGATATTTTAAGTCACAGCTTGTTCAGGTTTTAGAGTAAAAGGCACATTCAACTGTCAGTAATGAACAAGAGTGATTTTTTATATCTGTTCTTGCCCAGCTTTAAAAATTATTTAAATAAGATTGTATTCTTCTCCTCAGAAGGTGTTGTCTTAGGATGAAAGTACAATGACAGGCTATAAGTAAAACTATTTTTATATATTTGAGTAAATGTTGCCTCATTTTTACCTATTCCAGAAGATTGAAACCGCACTGATTTCTTTGTTTGCTTGTTTTAAGAAATACCAAATTACTACAGACTGACATACATGAAGCTAAGGAACTTGAGAAATTAAATAAATGGTTACTGGATGATTGATGGATAAGTATGAGTCTGCATTGACTCATTTATCACATCCTGGGCAAGATATGTTCTGCATCCTTGTTAGTTAATATTTTACATGAATCTGATTCTACCACTATTTTAACAATGTCCTGAGAAAACATTAATGGATTTCTATTATCATAGCATAAAGGAATCAGGTTTGTATTTGGACCAAGTAGTTTGATTGCTAACACTTTAAGAACCATGTCTGGCCCCATGTAAACCTGAAATTTTCAGGAAACTTAAAAAAAAAATTTAGGGGCTGGGCATGGGGGCTGATGCCTATAATCCCAGCACTTTGGGAGGCTGAGGCAGGTGGATCATTTGAGGCCAGGAGTTTGAGATCATCCTGGACAACATGGTGAAACCCTGTCTCTACTAAAAACACAAAACATTAGCCAGGCATGGTGGCCCATGCCTGTAATCCCAGCTACTCAGGAAGCTGAAGCAGGAGAATTGCTTGAACCTGGGAGGTGGAGACTGCAGTGAGCCCAGATCGCACCCCTGAACTCCAGCCTTCCAGCCTCAGCAATAGAGTGAGATCTGTCTTAACAACAAAACAAAACAACAACAAACCCGGTGACCATTAGTAAGTACAGGCAGGAAGCTGGGTCAAGTTGTCATGTAACAAACTCCTCTCATACCCCGCTATCTTTCTCCTTCTCCTGACTCTTTGTGACTCGACAACTAAAAGGAAGAACTAGAGAAAACAATGCAGTGTGGCGTTGAAGCCATAATTTTACTACAGGAAGTACAGAGCAACTGTTGAGAGACAGAATATTGGCCTTCTATATTATCTCTTTTTTTTTTTTTTGAGATGGAGTTTCACTCTTGTTGCCCAGGCTGGAGTGCAATGGTGCGATCATGGCTCACTGCAACCTCCGCCTTCCTGACATAGCTGAGGCTCCCTGCTTCAACCTCCCAAGTAGCTGGGATTACAGACTCCCGCCATCACTCTGGGCCAATTTTTTGTGTTTTTAGTAGAGACAGTGTTTCACCATGTTGGCCAGGCTGGTCTGGAACTCCTGATCTCAGGTGATTCACTCCCTTGGCCTCCCAAAGTGCTGGGATTATAGGCCTGAGCCAAGGGTGGCGGGGGGGGGGGGGGGGGGTGCTTCTAGATTCTTTACAAAGATAAGAAACTGCTAAAGAGAAAACAAGTTGGTAATTAGGCAGTATGTCAGGTCCTGAGCATCATGACAAGCCATAAACTGTTGTGTAATGACTGAAATAAGCTTCAGAGGTCTATCCACTTTATTATGGTCAATCAGGAACCTGAGACAATTCAATTAAATGACAATAGCCAATGAATAATAAAAAGTAGGTATCAGTTGCTGAAGGAGCAGAATTCTCAATTATCTCTGAAGGAATAAAGTGTATGTGTCCAACCGTACTAAGAAACTATAAAGAAAAAAAATACTACAGAAAAAAATTAAGATGAATGACCAGAAAGCATTTTGTGCATACCTTTCTCAGAGCACTTACCACTTTGTTTCAGCTACTTGTTTACAGTTTGGTTTCCCAAGACAGGTCTAAACTTCTTGAAGTCAGGAAACTTTTTCTTTGTTCCTCTAGCAGTTAGCTCAAGGTCTAGGGCTTTAACAGGTACTCAATGAATGATGAAAAAAATGGGTGAATGACCAAAGATAACACACAAATAGCCAGCAAGCATATGAAAAGATGTTCTACATCACTAATTATCAGGAAAATGCAAATCAAAACAACAACGAGGCGTTACCTCATACCCATTAGGATGGCTACTATCGAAAAAAAAATTAAGTGTTGATGAAGATGTGGAAAAATTCAAAACCTTGTATGCGATTAGTGGGAATGCAAAATGGCACAATTGCTATGGAAAACAGTAATAGCAAGTTCCCAAAAATTAAAAACATAATTACATATGATCTAGCACTTTCACTTCTAGGTATATATCCAAAAGAATTGAAAGTGGGACCTTGGAAAGATATTTGTATACCCATATTTATAGCAACACTATGCATAATAGCCAAGAAGTGAAAACAACTCATGTGTCCATCAACAGATGAATGGCTAAACAAAATATTGTGTGTGTGTATGTATATATATATGTATATAAAAGAGAAGGCTATTCTGATGCATTACTACATGTATGAGCCTTAAGAACATTACTCAAAATGTCAGCCACAAAAAGGCAAATCCTGTATGATTCCACCTATCTAAGGAATCTAGGGTAGTCAAATTCATAGAAATAGAAACTAGAATGGTGGTTTTCAGAGACTGGTTCGCAAGAAAATGGGCAGTTATTTTTCAATGCATATAGAATTTCAGTTTTGTAAGATAAAAAAGGTCAGAAGATTGATTGTACAACAATGTGAACATGCTTAACGTTACTGAACTATACACTTATAAATGGTTTAGATGGTAAATGTTATATATATATTTTACCATAATAAATTTTTTTAAATGAATGAATAAATGGTTAAATGAATGCAGGGCTACATAAATGAATTAATGAGTGAGAAACATAAGGAAAATAGAAAATGTGGCAATTTCTAATGTATCATGTTTTATCAGTTAAAAAAGAATAAGTGAAGAATGCTATTCCATGAAACATTTGCAGAGATGGGTATTTTGAAATTGCATGGATGCTGCATGTCCCTGGCATTTGTTATACTTATCAGAAGTATCATATTTGGGACTCTGTAGTTTTAAGGGCTGTGAAAAAAAATTCAAAGGTAAGAAGAAAGCAGAAAATATGTGAAGAATTAATTATTTTAAAGAAGAGGAAGCTGAGTCTACTAAATAATAGTCTTCACATTCAGAAAGGATTATTACAGTAGACAAATTCTACTGTAATAGGATTATTACAGTAGACAAATTCTAATTTCAGGAGTGAGATGAGTTTACATTACAATAAGACAGATTTTGGAGGAAGCACAAAGACACCAATGAATTTTTAGATTTTCTATTAAAATTGAAGAATAGAATTCAAAAAGTCTGTACATTAAGGGAAATATAACATTGCCATAATAAGAATTATCCAAAATGTGGAAGTAAGGCAAAGGACACTCTATTATCCTTGCAATGTGATATGGAGCACTGTGTAACAGACCTACCCAAGAATTACTTAAATCTCTAGGAGAATGTTAACTTTGTTTTACTGTCTTTTAATGGACTATACCTAGACTTATGTTAACTTACAGATTTCAATTCATAGATAATACAAATGGTAATAGATTTATTGCCATGTAGCCCATTGACCAGTTTTATAACTAACTGTGCAATCTTACTTTAGCAGTCTTTCATCATCCATAAATATTCGGACTCTAAAATTCTCCTTTTAATCAAATTGACCATTCTAGTAGTTCCCTCATTAATTAAATAATTACTTAACATACACTCACCATGGCTCTAAATAAGTCATGCTTAACTTTTTGAAAATTAGACTTTTATATTACACTACTGTCTTATGAGTTCATTAAGATAGCTCCTTGGTGATTCGGGTAGTAAATGAATATTAACAAATAAAACTCATTTATCTATGCATCAATAAGAAAAAAAGATTAGAATACCAAAACAAAGTCAGAGAGGAGCTCCCACTCGTCAAATCTAAGACTATTTGAGCATCAACTTAAATAATGAAAGCAATAGCATATGACTCAAATAATTAAGAATCTTGCTAACATAAGTGACTGAGTGAATGAAAAAATGGAAGAGAAGGGAAACCTCTTCCTCACATTATAATGCAGAAGGAATAAAGGATCCAGAAAATTATCTTTTAAACAATCATTGTAGTAACAATTGACCCAGGCATGAGTCATCAATGGATATTAAAACTAGTGGACAAATAAGTTTTCATAAGAAACAGGATATTTACATGGTCTCAAAGGCTCTCCCCATATATCAGTTATAAAACACAATATGATACAAATTACAAAGGGACCTTCTGATACGCTGCACAGAGGACAAAGCTTCTATGGTATCCTCCCCAAAATGCATAACTATATCTAGTTACAAGGAAATCTCAAACTAATCCAAACTGAGGGACAACCTGCAAAATAACTAACCAGTATTCTTCAAAACCACTCACGTCATTTAGACAAGAAGAGGTGAAGGTGCCATTCCACACCATTAAACATAAAGAGATAAAACCAGTAAATATAACATGTGTTCCTAGATCAGATCCTTCACAGGGAGAAAACTAAGACCACTATTCAGACAATTAGTGAAATTGCAACATTTGAAAATGTTTGTGAATTAGATAATATCATTGTTAAATTTCCTGATTTTGGTCATGGTGCTGTGATTATGTAAGAGAAAGTGCTTATTTCTAGGAAATGCACACTAAGGCACTAAAGGGCAAAAGAGCATGTTGTCTGTGACCTACTCTCAAATGGGTCAGGAAAAAAATGTATAACTATGAAAATATCCATATATATATACACTTATGTGTACGAATATACAGAAAGGAAAGAAGGGAAGGGCAGAGCAGGGCAGGGCAGGGCAGGGCAGAAGTTCAATCAGGCATACCTTAGGAAATAAAGTGAATGTTACAAATGTTAAGGAGTGAATCTAGGTAAAAAGTATAGAGTTCATTGTACTATTCTCAAAATTTTTCAATAAGATTGAAGTTGTGTCAAAATAAAATTTCAAAAAACCCAAAGTTGGATCTTAGTGACTAAGACGTCTAAAGAAATCAAAAGGAAATAATAATTTATCAAGGCATATAATAAAAAGAAACGTTTTTTAAATCTAGTGATAAGTGTTCAATAATATTGTGCATTTATATGCATAGGTATAAAAGAAAGTTTAAACATTCAAATTATTACTATTACACTTGTGTCCTGAAAATACAAGCATATGATAGTTGACAAGCAAACTTTTGCAAGAAATTTAATTTCTGAAAAAATCAATAGCAAAAAGATAACCTCAATGATACTTTTGAGTATCAATTATTTTTACGGAATGAGAATTACCACTAAAAACTGTTATCAGTTCGGTAAGTTGTAGGGAAATAAATGAGCTTTTCAAGCATTACATTTCCTTTAAAATGCTCCATGCTTATTCATATATGAAAATTCTGAATTCCTTTAAAATACTCCATGCTTATTCATATATAAAAATTCTGAAGCAATTATAGTCTCAGATGGCCGAGAAAAAAAAAAAAAAAAAAAAACACTCATTTTCAAGAAAACAAGCATGGATCCCTTGAAGGTAAAAGAAGAATATTGAAGAAGAGGAGTTCATTGTTTGTTTTTGTCTTATAAGCAGGTTAGAGGAAATACCCATTTGAATATGCTCTGTACACACTGGCAGGTCTGAAAAGAATTCTAAACTACAAAAGGAATTTGTTAATGAATTCACCACAGCCTGAATTATATCTTTGTAAGGTCTTCAAGAACTGAGAAGTTGCTAGGAGACCGAAAGAAAACAAAAGTAATTGTATCTTTTAAAGAGGTGATTGAGGCCAATAACATCAAATAAATCATAAAAATAGCTTTCAAAACAGCAAAAACAATGGAAGAAAACCGTGTACAGATGAATAACAGGTAACAAGTCTCTACCAAGTAAAGTTCAGAAGTCATCAAATAGATTATATTTTCAGCTCTCCCACTGAACTGTGAGCTCTTTGGGAACAAGGGGATGTTGTACTCAACTTCGAATAAAACACTACAGAAATTGCACAAATATATGGAAGTGAAGAAGAAAATGAAAAAAAAAGAAGGGATTAGTGGGGGAAATGGAATATACTAACTGAACATTAATGCACTACTTTTTTTTTTTTTTTTGAGACTAAGTCTAGCTCTATTGCCCAGGCTAGAGTGCAGTGACATGTTCTCAGATTACTGCAATCTCTGCCTCCAGGTTCAAGCGATTCACTGCCTCAGCCTCCTAAGTAGCTGGGATTACAGGAGCATGCCACCACACCTGGATAATTTTTGTATTTTTAGTAGATAGAGGGTTTCACCATGTTGGCCATGCTGGTCTCCAATTCCCGACCTCAAATGATCTGCCCGCCTCAGCCTCCCAAAGTGCTAGGATTACAGGTGTGAGCCACCACACCCAGCCTAATGCCCTACAATTTGACTTATATGAAACAGTTAAATCAATGCCATTGAATTTCTACAAAGTTTACTTAAACTGAAAATATAAATAAAGCATAATATTGATCAACAATAGATAGCATCTGATACTGACTAAATTTACCGTTATTCAATGTTCAATTAACAACCAAAAGAAAAAAAGAAAAAAGTTATTGATTTATTGCTCTGTTTCAAACAGAAGCTTCAAACTCCTAGAAAAGATAATTTGCAGAAATCCAATGGTTTGAAGTTGATAACAAAATGGGTAGTTTACCTTCTCTCTCAATATAAGACATATATATTTTTATATAACATATGAATCGACCTGTAATCAAAAAATATAAACAAGCTGTTGCTAACAATCTCAGTGGTCTTTTGATGAAAGAGAGATATAAACAGATGCCTTCAGTACAATAAATTCAAGTTGCAAAAGCCTAATACTCCCGACTGACTTCCTGAAACAATTAAGTTCTCTATGAAAAGGAAGGTGAGGATGCAAATAATTTGCCTTTACCATTCCTGAGTGCTTAAGGAAATACATCAAGTCTAAAAGGATAAATTACAACATTTTGAATTTAAGAGCTTACTTCTGGAATCATCTTCAAATATTTATAAAGTCTCCACACTACAAGATGTATTATATTCTGAGCCTTTCTGGTAGAGATTTATCTAAGACGCTGATAGCATATTTTACACTTGCTATACGAATATCTGGGAAAAAAACCTGTGTCTTTCAAGTTATCAGTAGAATACCAGGTACACTCTGGGGGAAAAATAATATAGCATAAAGTGATCCTTAAATCCCAAGGATAAATAATGAAGATGTCAAGACTATGCCACATGCTGCTGGTAAAATATCCTACAAATCTATTAATGGCCTGATTGAAGAGAATCAAAATAACCAGACCAACTTACTTCACCGTCCATGTGGGATTATTTTGGATATACAGACATAAAATAACTATCATGAAGACTAACCAAAACACTTTCTACTGTTGCCCCACTGTTCTTTCATAGCAGAACATTTTTAAAAATTCATCTGTTTTTAACATTTTTCAGTTGCTATTTAAAGAACAAAAGAATTTTAACAGGTGCCCTTCTTCCATCTAGAGAAGACCCCAAAATATCCCTGCAATTGAAAATGGACAATTTATGGTAACTCTTCCTTACTCTACACTCCTTCGCCTTCGATTTCTTAAATGTGTGGCAAGTTCATGCTTCTTGAATAGCTTCAGTAATCAGAAACTCTGACCAGTAAACAGAGGAAGCAGAGAGGAAATAATGAGAATAGGAAATCAGAGACAAGACGTGAGCATCTGTATAATTTTATTCATCCCATCACAATAGAAGCTCTCTCCCTAGCTCTGAAACTTCATTCCCTCATTCACAGATAACCGGCTGTTACTTACACCTGTTTGAAATCTGGGTGTGGCTTGAAATTACTAAAGAATTTAGCAATGGCCTATTGGAAGGCTTGAAAACCTTTTGCTCTTTAAACCTGAACTGACAAAGCAATGACTTTCAATCTATGGGCAGTCCATCCTTGTAAAAGGAGAGAGAGACTAATTGAAATCAAAAGGAAAATTTTGCTGAGTGACTAAAAAACAATTCTCCTTGTCAGTTGACTAATCAAACATGAAGGTACTCTCTCTCACCTGGGATCTTTTAGCATGGGAGTTTTCTCCCAGTTTGAAAAATATGGCATTTGTTTTTAAGGCATAATCACTATTTACATTAATTCTAAGATGGAAATTGGCTGCCTAATTATGATATTGATGTTTTCTTTATCTAATGGGGTAGGTCAAGGCACTAATTTGACTCACAGCTGCAGTATGTTTTTATAGACTTTGGTGAACTTTAATTGCTTATAAATATTGGATTATAAGACCATGAGCCTTCAGTAGAATCCTATTGAGCTCCATATGCTTTCAGACTTGACAATATGTTGTCCATTTTCTGAGAATCTTTCATTCCAAATAGCCCCAAGGGTAAGAAAGCAAAGAATAACACATATGGTTTACATAGCTTAAAGTACATTAAGAATTTTGTTGTTGACAGACCTAATGAGTTATAGTCAGGAAAAAAATATTGTCAATACGTTATTTCTTCCTTAATAATAAAATTGAAATACAAAGACAGCACGGCTCAATGCTCTGTAGTCTTGCTGTGAAAGTTATATTTTAATGATGTGCATGAGTCCATAGCCTGCCCTACAGTAAATGCAAATGGAAAAGTAGACAGAGCAGCAGCTTGGAGTGGGAGAGACTGATGCTGATAAAATCTCCTGAACTATGTGATAAAAGACCTCACCAGTCTCAGGCAGAAGCTGATCACAGCCTTGTAGCCAGGCAACCCCTCCCAAGGTTGTGTCCTACCAATGGGGACTTGTCACTCTCTTCTCGACTTCTCCAGTGTCATCCCCAGGTGGACAATGTCAGCCCTCAATGGTCTAGTTCAAACAGTGAAGGGTAATCTGAGGTGGGAAGGAAAACCACATTTCTGCTGCTGAGTTACAGCACGGGTTTCTGGAAGCCACTTATCACACCCCAACCCTAATTGACGCTCCGATGGCCCTAAAGACAGCCAGGGTTGTCCTGAAAGTGTGACTTATCCCACTTCCCGTGTTTCATCCCACCAAAGCCATCCTGGATGCTATGACGACGAACACTAGGTCAGGTCAATGAGATTCCGATTCCTTCTTGCTGCTTGGGCCACTACTCTAACTCAGAGTCCTGAGAGTCAAGAGCATAGATTCTTTGCTCACAAAGATGGAAGTTTAAATGCCACTTCTGCCTCTTGAGGCTGGTAATTGCATACAAAACAGAATTTTTTTTTTTTTTTTTTTTTTTTGAGACGGAGTTTCGCTCTTGTTACCCAGGCTGGAGCGCAATGGAGTGATCTCAGCTCACCACAACCTCTGCCTCCTGGGTTCAAGCAATTCTCCTGCCTCAGCCTCCCAGGTAACTGGGATTACAGGCACCCGCCACCACACTCAGCTAATTTTTGCATTTTAAGTAGAGACAGTATTTCATTGTGTTGGTCAGGCTTGTCTGGAACTCCTGACCTTGTGATCCATGCACCTCGTCCTCCCAAAGGCTGGGATTACAGACATGAGCCACTGAGCCTGGCCTTTAATTTTTTAAATATGACTCTGGTTGGTATGTGGGAATGAGCAAGAGTAGATGCAGAAAGTCAGGAGACCACTGCAACCACCCAGAAGAGAGATGACAGTGACTTGAGGGAGGCTTACAGATGGAGATAACAGAACAGTGTTACTCATACATGGCTTAGAAACTATTTTCAAAGTGGAGTTGTGTTGATGGCATGAACATAAGAGTAAGAAAAAGTCAGTTAGCCACAATAGCCCCTTTACGGCAGGAGTAAGAGCTGAGACCCCCAGAGCAGTGGGCAGCAGCCATGGGGGATTGTTAAGAGCTGGTAAACCTTCAAAAGGTGAGCAGCAGTATAGACCTGCCAGAAGAATGGAAGCACTCAGGGCTTCCTAGAAAGACTGGAGGAGGAGAGGGTTGATGGTAGGTGAGCAGGGCCTAGAGTTTTTACAGTGAGTGGAGTCGGGGCTCAACTCATTTTAACTAGACCCAGCTGCCTCATATTGGCTCACAAGAGGAGACAAATAAATGTTGAGAAATTGTGCCAGTCCCATTGGCAGCTTGAAGTCACCCAGGGTTGAGAATCTTTACACCACAGAAATTGACAAATGCTCCAAATCTGAGTTTTCCCTCTTCACCATCCCCAACAATGCTGGTTCTTAAACATTCACCAGTACACCATAGACAGGCCTGAAAAGGCTAAGATCTCCAGTAGATATTTGAGTTACACTATTAATTGACCTGTTCTCCGTTCCAGTGAAGCAAAGAACACCGCAGACACTTCAAAATCTAGAAGACTTTGAAAAATGTTGTCGTTGTTATTGTTTTTGTTTTTGTTTTAAGACAGGCGCCAGGTGCCAGGCTGGAGCATAGTGGTGTGATCTTGGCTCACTGCAACCTCCGCCTCCCGGGTTCAAGCAATTCTCCTGCCTCAGCCTCCTGAGTAGCTGGGACCACAGGTGCGCACCACCATGCCCAGCTAATTTTTGTATTTTTCAGTAGAGATGGAGCTTCACCATGATCTTGATCTCTTGAGCTCGTGATCTGCCTGCCTTAGCCTCCCAAAGTGCTAGGATTACAGGCATGAGCCACCGTGCCCGGCCTGGAAAAGTATTTGAAATGCAAGGTCTATTTGTCCTACCAACCAAAGTTCCTAATTTCTAATTATGTTTTTCTGAAGCTAATATTAAAATAATCATATTTTTGAGCATGCATAGAAAATAAAACGTCATAAAGAACTAGGCTATAAAAGAATATGCTCAGTATCCAAGGAATCAAAAGTTGCCTTGAATATATTCTTCTGATAAACATTTTATAATATCTATGTGACCTAATCCTATTCTGATTGAATTACTAACAATAGCTCTATCTTAATACAAAAAATGTAATTAAATTCTTTATTACAATTTCATCAAATACTATATTTTTATAGGAAATTTATAAATAATCTATAACCTTGTGGAGAAGCAAAAACAACAAGCATATTAAATCTAGAATTATATCTCCCAGAGATAATCACTGTTTATAACAATAGAGCAGGGGATCTATAAAGTACTATGTGCCCCAGGCGCTGAATTCAGCTATGCCCATACTGTGGGCGATTATTTTTGCACCGCAACTGAGCTGAGTAGTTGTAATAGAAACCATATGACCTACAAAGCCTAAAATATTTACTCTCTGGCTCTTCCACCTTGTGGACCTCCAGTTATTCCTCAATTTACAGATATAATTTATAATAAACATGGGGTGACATCATACAAACTGCTTATCAACCTGCTTTCCTTTCCCAGTTACCTATGCAGTGGGCATCCTTCCATCTCACTGAATGTTGTGTTGCATTTTCATTTGTGTAGCATTCCTTTTTTTTGACATGGAGTTTCACTCTTGTTGCTCAGACTGAAGTACAGCGGCATGATCTCGGCTCACTGCAACCTCTGCCTCCCAGGTTCAAGCAATTCTCCTGCCTCAGCCTCCTCAGTAGCTGGGATTACAGGTGCCCGCCACCACGCTCAGCTAATTTTTTGTATTTTTAGTAGAGATAGAGTTTCGCCATGTTGGCCAGGCTGGTCTCAAACTCCTGACCTCGAGTGATCCACCCTCCTTGGCCTCCCAAAGGGCTGGGATTATAGGCATGAGCCACTGTGCCCAGCCCATTTTCTTGATATAACAACATTTAGTTAGGTTGTTTCCAATTTTTTTAGGTAACGAATATACTTCAGTCTAACTCTTCTCTCCAGTGATTTTTTTAGGGTAAATTTCTAATTGTAGAATTATTGGATCAAAGTTGGACATATAAGTGTTAAGATTTTGGTAAGTTTTACAAAGCTGCCCTACAAAGAGGATTTTCCTATTTATATTACAACTGTCTTCCTATGAATTTTAAATGTAAAAGGATTATATTTTCTGGGTGAAAATTCCCCAAGTTTCTTTCAAAATGTCAAGAATAAATATTTTTAAAATATGTCCAGTGTGAGAAAAAGTCAGATAAAATTGACAGTCTTCATGTGGATATGGTATGCTTCAAATGTTAGTCCCAAAAGCACATTATGAAAGTACATGCTTTGTGGAAATCTGTAACACTTACTATGCCAAAAAAGTAGTTTCAGCTAATAATTTCCCCAAGCTTCACTTTTTACACCTATATAATGGGAATATACAAGCTCTTCCAATCTGATAAACTACTGAAATAATCAAATGGGCTGGGTGTGGTGGCTCATGCCTATAATCCCAGCACTTAGGGAGGCCAAAGTAGGAGGATCACAAGGGCAGGAGTTAGAGACCAGCCTGGCCAATATGGTGAAACCCCATCTCTACTAAAATACAAAAAAAAAAAAAAAAAATTAGCTAGGCATAGTGGTGCATGCCTGTAATCCCAACTACTTGGAAGGCTGAGGCAGGAGAATCTGGGAGGCGGAGGTTGTAGTGAGCCAAGATTGTGCCGCTGCACTTAGCCTGGGCAAAGAAAGAATCAAATGACACATGCATAAAAATGAAGTATCACATTTCATAAAGTCCTGAAGGTCTGGTAGTTTACATTATTTCTACGTTTCTCTTTGCTGCATTTTATTCTTAGATGGTAAAATTTAATTGATACTAAGTTTTTGGTTTTTTTTTAATAAAGCAAATCTCTGATTGATGCAGGGGAAGAAGTCGAAATGAGATAAATGTCCCCACCTGTTTTCCTTCAGAGGAACGTTTCCACAGTGCAAGGCCACTTTATCATGCCTCTGGTTGGGACATTGCCTGAGGTTACAGAGTCTAGGTCTGAAGCTTCACGGGCACCTGCTGCCTCTTCTGTCCATCCTCCCATCCTCCCTTCCTCCCTCCCTTCCTTTTCTTTCTTGCTTCCAGGACACTAGACCCACTTGGTTGTCCTGCTGCCTCACCACTAATCGTTTCCTGTCTCCTTCACTGGTTACCCCTCTTCACGTTGTCCTCTGAACGCTAAGTGCTTGGGAACAGGTATTCTCATGACTTCCAGTCCCATAACTAGAATGCTGATGACCCCTACACCTCATCCAGTCCTGTCCTCTCTCTCGAGCCCCAAACCCTCAGATCTCACTGCCGAATCAGTTTCTTCACTTAGATGTCTAATAGTATCTTAAAGTTCATACATAAATCCGAACTCCTGGTGTGCCCCCAACACCCTACCCCTCCCTGCCCACACCAACCATTCCACTCACAGCCTTCCCCTTCTCAGCTTCAGACAGCGAAGCTTGGAAGCCACACTCACCTCTTCGATTTCTCTCTCACACACGTGCAATCCATCAAGCAATTGGGTTGGCTCCACCTGGCAAGCATATCTAGAAGCAGTCTGCTTCCCACCTCTCTGGCACCCTGGCCTGAGTGCCATCCCTTTTTCTATGGATTGCTATTATCAGCTACTTGTCTTCCTTGACACCTCTCCCCCTATTCACATACACAGTCTATTTTCTGCAAGGCAACCAGAGTGACCCTAATAAACTATGTGCTTTAATAGCATCCTTCCTCTCTGGCCATCCATTTAGCTCGGTAAAAACCAAAGTCCTCACAGAGGCCCACGAGGTCTCTTCATGAGCTGCCCTCACATGGCACCTCTCTGACTGCCTGCCATGGTATTTCCCCCTGCATGGTCTCCACCCCAGCCATTCTGGCCTCCTTTTCCATGGTCCCCTCCACACCAGCTTCCCTCTGACCTGAAGGCCAGTGTTTTAGCTGCTTTCCCTACCTTCTCCTGGTAGAAGGCCCACCTAGTTAAAACTGCAACTCCCACCCTGACTCTATTTTCCTTATCCTGCTCTGTTTTTCTTTTTCTCTCCCTTCCTTCCTTTCTTTCCTTTCTTCCTCTTTCTCTCTCTTCCTTCTTCCTTTCTTCTCTTTCTTTACCTGCTGGTACTTATCACCATCTACCACGTGATATAATTTCCTTCTTTATTGTTTACTATGTGTCCTCCTTTCTCTAGAACATAAGCTCCACATAAATGGGAAATTCTTGTTTTGTTCAATAGATTAAATAAATTAACAAATAGCTACATACTCACCTGGCAATCCTGAGACTGTATCAAAATCATGGTTAAGACAGAACTAGGTGGGGCACAGTGGCTCACATCTGTAATCCTAGAACTTTGGGAGGCTGAGGTGGGTGGATCGCCTGAGGTGAGGAGTTCAAGACCAGCCTGGCCAACATGGTGAAAACCTGTCTATATTAACAACACAAAAGTTAGCCAGACATGGTGGTGCATGCCTGTAATTCCAGCTACTCAGGAGGCTGAGGCAGGAGAATCGTTGAGCAAGAGGGCAGAGGTTATTGTGCCACTGCACTCCAGCCTGACAGAATGAGACTCCATCTCAAAATTAAATTAAATTTAAAAGACAACTAAAATTTGGGGGAATATCGAATAAAATAAAGAAAATGAATTAAGTAATATTTTTAAAGACCCCATACTATAGATTAAGCCCCCAAAAGAAATTTATTCAAAATGAGTACGGACGAAAATGAAAAAGGGGGTAGAAAAGACTCACAGTAGACTAGAAACCAGAAAACCACCAGAGAGGTCTCTACTCTGCCACTTTTGTGTGTGTGTGTGTGACGAACTCTCACTCTGTTGCCACGTTGGAGTGCAGTGATGCAATCTCAGCTCACTGCAACCTCTGCTTCCCAGCCAGGTTCAAGCAATTCTCCGATCTCAGCCTGCTGAGTAACTGGGACTACAGACATGTACCACCACACCTAGCTAATTTTTGTATTTTTCAGTAGAGACAAGGTTTCACCATGTTGGCAGGATGGTCTTCATGTCTTGACCTTATGATCTGCCTGCGTCAGCCTCCCAAAGTGCTGGGATTACAGGCATGAGCCACCATGCCCGGCCCTACTCTGCCACTTCTTGATGACATAACCTAGTGGCAACTGAAGTCATAAGTAGTCCACATCATGAAATAGTTTAGAAGCATCGGTTTTTTAATCCATAAATTGGAAATAACCATTTACTAACTTTCTTATCTCAAGGAGTTATTGTCAGGCTTGTGGGTAAACACTCCTTGTAAAGTGCTTTATAAATATGAGTTATTTCAATGTGCTGGTATTAAAACACTGGCTTCGGTTGGCTTTTTTTTTTTTTTGGCTTTTAATTAGCAATTGGCAGTTAGCACATAAAAAGCCCCCGAGTAATTTTCATTTAGGAGAAGGAAAATTGATCCCTTTCTATCTTAGGTCTCTTAGTAGACTCAAAGCAGGTGGTAGGTGGGAGGGGGTCTCCCGTGAAACAACTGCTTTCCGCCAGAGTCCCAGCAGCAGAGAAAAATGCCTATAGCCTTTCTCTTAATTGGGAAAAGAACAGCGTCAAACAGTCCCAAAGAGTAATCATGGGCAACGGCTGCATAAACGATGACAACGCATTTTTTAGTAAAGTCTTAAACGAAAAGGCTCTTTTTTATATGTTAACTCTTAAATCACGTTATCTATTTTTATTAATAAAGATATCAATTGACCAGCAGTTGATGTCTTAAACATTTAACAATTACTAGATAAGGAGTGAGGATCCACTATAGTGTACTTCATTTATTTCAGGCTTGCTTTAAATTTGTCTTATGAGACTGATAACATTAAAATAACTTGAACATGAACGTTTTAAAACATATTAAAAGCTTGATGAAGAAATCTGTAAACAGAGATAAATAAATATGGGAAGATCTCGCAAGCAGCTCATCTGGCATTTATAGGTCTGTACTCAAAGACAGATACTCTTTGCAGTTGTGCCAGTGCCCTCTAGCGGTTAGTGTGGTGTCTACAGTTGTATTAAGTCATTCCCGGCCTGCAAAACGTGCTGACCACCTCCCATCCCACCACCAAGCCAAAAGAGAAAAAAAGAAAATCAGCCAACCAATAGAATAATCAGTGTTTTACAACGCTACAGACTTAGAAAAAAACATATCAAATAAAATTAAGAAAAATCATACATCATGGTTAGAAATACAGTTTTGTACATAAATGGAATATCAACATTTTGAAGAAAGATTCCATCTGGTGGTTCTTTCTTTTCAGGGTCAAAGACGGAGTTGAGAATTTTACAAAAGCTATGGACCTCCTTCTCAGAAAAAATAATTTCAGGGATTCATGTAACACCTGAGGCCTTGCATCCCAAATTAAAGGCTTGGAGTTTTACATACCTCTACACATCCCCGGTTCCATAGGCTTAAAATCCTGTCTAACATGCTAAGTGTAAAAATAAAGTTGGAGAAGGATATGTACAGTATGACCGTAAGCAAAATACTACTGTATGGTTTCTAGGTATGCATAGTAAAAATATGCAAACTGTGGAATGAACATTGAATTCATGATAGCTGAGAGAAAGAAAAGGTATTGAGATGGGGAAAATGAAGGTGGCCTCAGTTACACTGTATCATTTCTTCAGAAACTATTCAAGCATATATAGCATATTATTTTAATAAAGCTTGGTGGCAGATATATAATGAATTTTCATTATTTTATGTTTCATTCTTGTCTATAAAGTTAATATGTTTCCCAATTTTAAAAGGTTTCATTAAATAAAATTATTGGCTGGGCATAGTGGCTCATGCCTGTAATCCCAGCACTTTGCAAGGGTTAGGAAGGTAGATCACCTGAGATCAGGAATTCAAGACCAGCCTGACCAATATGGAGAAATCAGTCTCTACTAAAAATACAAAACTAGCCCAGCATGGTAGCGCATGATTGTAATCCCAGCTATTTAGGAGGCTGAGGCAGGAGAATCGCTTGAACCTAGGAGGTGGAGATTGCAGTGAGCTGAGACTGTGCCATTGCACTCCAGCCAAGAGTGAAACTCCATCTCCAAAAGAAAAAAAAAAAAGTAAAATTATTATATGATTGAATTCCATTGTCATATTAAAAAAGGGTATTTTTCCAAAACATCCAAGTGTAAGTTCTGAGAAATATGTTCTGAGAAACATATTTAATTCTCTCTTGTATAAAATCACCCAAGCTTATTTTCAAATACAAGCTCACATGTTAATATTAAAAAGAAAACCATTGTTCTCTTCAGAGTCCTCAAGTAGAAAATCCTTTATTTTTATGGCCATAATTTGATTTCTTGATAGGGAAAGAAGAAATGGAGAAAATTCTTCTGAAACTAATGTTATATTGGAACAAAATTTATTATCGATCCATATTCATTCTACTACCAGATATAATGAAAGTTGGGATAAGGTATTATTCTTTCGGGAGATTTTATGTATAGCAAAGTCAGTGTGAAGCCGACTGTCATTGCTTGAGAGTCTGAACCTAATCGCTGCTTAATTGATTCATGCTTGTAGCTGCACTGCTGCATAGCATCCGGGAGTGTTCAGATGCTTACCTGTTGGGTACTTCCCATCACAATGCAAAGCAGCAGGTATTGTGCCTGCCTTGATTTTAATGAAATGCTGGAGGAATGAGGCAGCACAGCCAATCTGGAAGGCTGGAAGGGAAGAGGATCAGCTTCTGTTTCACCTCCCCATTGATAAAACTGATAGATCCCAGACAGGCCCGAGGAGGTAAATCATGACCATAACATTAGCTAACTGTGGGGTAATATACACTGCTGATCTAGGGGGTCAGATCAAAGCTCCAGTCCTCCCTGTCCTCTACACCAAAGGAGAAGCAATATTAATTTCTGAGGATCTTTACTGGGCCATAGCGTTGGGGCAGAGGGTGGAACGTTTAATGTCATTGTAAGAACAGGAGGCAAAAGCTTATTCTCTGGCCATGCTCTGTAGTTGGATTAGGCATTTTAGAGACCCTGTCATTTTAGACTGGTCTTATTAACATGATGTCTCTACCAGCTGCTGCTCTAGTAATTAAGACAGGCCAGCTTTCCACCTGGTACTGAGGTCCTCCAACGGCCTTTTCTTACCAACCACCCGCACCCCACCTCCTATTGCCACAAGGAGGCCTCGCCTTGGGTAGAGTGTGTCTAGGTTTCCAGGGTGGGGAACCACCCCGCCTGCATTGTTTCTTTCTTTGGGTTTCTCTCGCTCTCTTTTTGCCACTAGAGTGAGATACAGAGGAACTTCTTTTAGTTAGGCCTTTGACAAAAGATACAGCATAGGAATGTTTCAGCCCCATGTAGTCTGGCACAATTCGCCAGCTCTAGGAATTCCAAATAGGATTTTGGCACCAAAGCCAAATAGTAATCAACAGTGTAAACACGCCAGGTCTCATCATCAAAGTGTGTATTGTGTCTCTTATGGGGAGTCTAGTAGATATGGTTGGGACTCTACGTGGCTGTGTAGGGATTTGATGATCTGGAGTCCTGGCCTAATAGGAATTCAGAAATGACTGGCATGTACTCTTGGGACAATGTAGAACGGGGGGAAGACTTAAGGCAAAATGAAGATGGAGACCTTTAGTATGAATCACTGTCTCATGGTGTAGAACTATCAACATGGCTTCTCCAAATACGTGATGTTTCTTAAGCCCCTGAATTATATCTCAGAATATTTGGAAATTTAAGCTATTTTTATGCCTCACTTACATTTACGCTACCTTCCAAAGCAAATTCCATCCATCTTAAATGATTTAATTTCAAACCAATCTTGCCCTAAAAATATTCCTACATTATATCATGATGGTTACAAAAAAAATTCCTACAAATCAACTGCTGTTGAATATTTATATAAGTAAATATTCACCTTTAGACTAGGAAACCAGCATGTTTCATCACCAAATTTTTAAAAAGCAAATAATCTTCTCTTACCCATAGTGAATGAGAATTCACCTCAGAATTTCCTTCTCAAGAGGCAGAGCTTGACATTTAACATTCACACGTGGCATTAGCAGAGGTAACCGGATATGCTGCAGCTAACCTGAGAGGCGTTTCCTAGTTAGGAATACATGAAGTAATGCGGCGGTGATACCTCCTTTCCTTAGCTCAGTGGAATACACAGAGTTGCTCTAAAGTTACCCACAATTGTATCCATATCAAGCAGATTGTTCAAAGTCAAATAAGGTCCCATCAGGACCTAAGCAATATTCATGACCTATGGCCACATGGATCGTCCCCTGAACCTCTAGAACTGTCCTTAGAGAAAATCAAAAGTTTACAGCACTACTCTTACCGTAGTAGAACATCTTATTTGAAATGGAAAAAAACCTAGATTTGTGAAAAGGATTTGGTCTCTGAATGCAGGTGAACCTGAATTGGAATCCCAGTAATCTGTAAGCCCCAACTATGTAATCTTGATCATGGCCTACCACTGAGCTGAGGCTCAGCAAGTCTTCATTTTTTTCTAAAACAGATCTGTATTCATATTCATTTTTTTCATTTTTTTTTTCTTTGAGATGGCATCTCACTCTGTTGCCCAGTTTGGAGTGCAATGGGGCAGTCTCAGCTGACTGCAATCTCCCCCTCCCAGGTTCAGGCGATTCTCCTCCCCTCAGCCTCCCAAGTAGCTGCAATTACAAGCACCCGCCAACATGACTAGCTAATTTTTTTTTCTTTTTTTTGTATTTTTAGTAGAGACAGGGTTTCGCCATGTTGGTCAGCCTGGTCTCGAACTCCTGACCTCAGGTGATCTGCCTGCCTCGGCCTCCCAAAGTTCTGAGATTATAGGTGTGAGCCACCGCACCTGGCCTGTATTTGTATCCTATTGTGGCTGCAAAAAATTACCAAAACCTTCAAGCCTTAAAACAACACAGATTTATTATATTTCTGAAGGTCAGAAGTCCTTCAAGGTGTTGGGTAAAACTGTGTTTCCTCTGGGCACTCCAGGGGAGAATTTGTTTCCTTGGAAGGGTGTGGCAGCACTACTATAGCATATTGGACTCTATAGAAAGAAAAATCTCCTAGGCCAAATTGCGTCTGCATTTCACTGTAAACACAATTAACCACGTGTATTCTTCCACAGTAGTGATTTCCAAACTTTTTGGTCTTGAAACCACTCTATTCTCTCAAAAAGTATTGCAGACTCTGAACAACTGCAGTTTATGCAGGCTGTATCTATCAATATCATATTTGAAATTCAGATTGGTATTACAAGAGTACACAAAGAGTTGAGAAGCACACACCCCATTAACCCTCAGAAGAATGATATCATTTCACATTATGGAGCCCCTGAAAAGCCCGTTCATGAGAGAATGGAAGTGAAAAACGCAAATAACATTAGTATTACTATGAAAAGTTTTTCTTTTACCTTGCAGACCTCCTAAAATGGTGGTAGGAGGCTCTGGGGCACATTTTAAGAACTGTTGTTCAGCTGACTGAGAGAAGCAGCTACAGCTACAGAAATGCCAGTTCTCCATTTTGCAAAGCAACTACCGTGCTGACTGCCAAGAACAGCACAGCAGCCAAGGTTGCCTTCTGCTGATAGAGAAGACCAAGCAGTCAGATTTTATCCTCTCCCTGAAGACTCTGGCTGTGGGCAGTCTCCAATCCCTGGCGTGTTGGAATCAACCAATGAGGAGGGGAGAAAAAGCTTAGAAATTGAGTTGGAACAAAACTCAGTGTCAGCAGTTACAGTTGGTTCTAGCACATTTTTCAAACTCCATTGTTAGGATTCTGATAATCACATGCAGTGCAGGAGCTACTATTTCACCCATATATGTGTAAAACATTTGGGGAAATTTCCCTCTTGTTCAGCTGTGTCTGCTGTTCATGGAGTCCCTTGACATTTGCCCAGTGGCATCATCACCCAAAACCATGGGCAGCTGACCCTGGGAACACTCGCCTCGGTGTTAATAAATACGGCAGTTCCATCAGGACCTACAGGTGAGAGATCTTGATATTACATAGGTATAATCTGCAGACCTTCTCAAGGGGAGATGCAGGTGAAGGTAATGCAGTCAGCCTCATTCCATTACTCATCAGATTCTCAGCCAAAGACAAACAGCAACAAGTGGGACTTCCAGGTGAGCAGAGGAGCCAGCAGAGCTACTCCAACTGTGGTCTGTGATCTGCATGGGTCTGAGAATTGTTATTGGTTCATGGCATGTAAAGCACAGAAAATGAGAACAAGGATTTAACACATTTAGAAAAATTTGACAATAGCTGTATATCTGTTGGAACTAGTTTGTAATTTACAAACAAAACTTGTAAATGCTTGTTTACAAGTGTTTATCTTGCCAAACACATTATAAACACATTTATAAATGTGCTTCTATTTTGCATAATTTTTTTCATTTTCTATTGTTCTGCTTCTTCAGTTTTATAAAAGTACTGGTCTGCAACAAATTGTGTGTGTGTTGTGGGGGACTGATCCATCAATAAGTTGTCAAGCACTGATCTAGAGGTTAAGGTTCTATGGTCTATTGGTTGAAACATAATAACTAATTTTTTTAGGCTTTTACATGGAGTTTACATGGATACAATCTTTTTGAAAGTTTATTTCAAGTTAGATTAATCCTAATGTAACACTGAAGTCTGAATTTAATGTCAAGATTTAGATTTGGGCCGGGAGTTGTAGCTCATGCCTGTAATCCCAGCACTTTGGGAGGCCAAGGAGGGTGGATCACTTGAGGTCAGAAGTTCGAGACCAGTCTGACCAACACGGTAAAACCCCTTTTGTCTCTACTAAAAGTACAAAAATTAGCCAGGTGTGGTTTCGAGTGCCTGTAATCCCAGCTACTCGGGAGACTGAGGCAGGGGAATCACTTGAATGGGGAGGCAGAGGTTGCAGTGAGCCGACTCCATCTCAAACAAACAAAAGATTTAGATTTGGAGGCCGGGCACGTTGGCTCACACCTGCAGTCCCAGGACTCTGACAGGCCAAGGCAGGAAGATGGCTTGAGGCCAAGAGGTTGAGACCTGTCTAGGCGACATAGTGACACCCCCATCCCCTGACCCAACTCTACAAAATATAAAAAATCTGGCCAGAACAGTGGCTTACCCCTGTAATCCTGGCACTTTGGGAGGCCCAGATGGGTGGATCACTTGAGGCCAGGTGTTCAATACCAGCCTGGCCAACATGATGAAATCCTGTCCTCTATAAAAAATACAAAAAATTAATCAAGCATAGTGGTGCACACCTGTAATCCCAGCTACTCAGAAGGCTGAGGCAGGAGAATTGCCTGAACTCAGGAGATGGAGATTGCAGTGAGCCAAGATCACACCACTGCATTCCAGCCTGGGAGGCAGAGGGAGACTCTGTCCCTCCGTCAAAATACACACACACACACACACACATACATATGTGTATATGTATGTATATATGTATATATATACACAGACACACACACACACACACACACACACATATATATATATATTTAACTGGGCATGGTGGTACACACCATAGTCTCAGCTACTCAGAAGGTTGAAGTGGGAGGATTGCTTGATACTGGTAAGTTTGAAGCTGCTGTAAGCTATGATTGAGCTATTGCACTCCAGCATGGGTGACAGAGCGAGACCCTGTCTATCTCAAAAATAGAAACAAAACAAAACCAGATTTAGATTCGACAATGTCAGGGCTAAATAACAAATTAATTAGCAGTTATTATGTTCATAAGACATAAGGCTATTTAATATCATTTCCTTTGCCTGATTCAAGGTTTCCAGGCTTTCAGGAAGCAGTGCTATTTAATCAAATACCAATGGCATACTTGTTTCATGCAATGCTACATCCCATAGGAAATAATAAAAATGCTATCAAGGCAAAAGTCAAGAGAAGTGACTCTGGTCTAGATAAATGAAATATAATTTAATTAAGACTATGGATCAGAAAACTTAATTTTAAAAAAGCAATTTTTTTCCTTTAGATTTGTTCTATCTTTATAGTTCTATGTAAATTTCTAGCAGCCAATACAGATCTCATAGTGTTATTATTGAAGCTCACAGTTGAAAGTGCTTGTTTATAAGTGTTTATCTTGCCAAAGAGATAAACATTAAGGTGCCCTGTAATTGCTTTTTGTTTTGGTTTTATCCATTGATTTGTGAAATTCCGAGTGAGTAGATCCCCTGTGTACGGCTTTTAAATTTGCAAGCACAGGAGTTCAATCAATTCCAATTGTTGGAGTGGGAGCAACATCCTTAGGTGAAAGAAAACATTACTTGATAACTCCCTTTATCTTCTTTAAGCTGAGAAAAGCAGCAGTCTCATTCAAATGCCAACTTCCCAATGAGAAACACATACTTCCTACTTTATCTCCAACATAAGACAGAAAGAATAAGAGAATTCAGCAAGCAAGAGAATATTACTTTGTATCTGAGGACCTGATAGCCGTCATGTCAGAAACGGATCACAAATGGAATGTTTTGCAGCTTGTTCATGGATACAGCAGTTATTAAGTGGACTTATTTGTTTCATCATAAAAATCAAGTCTTTATATTTCCCTCGTATTATGAATATTAAAGATTTCTGTTACCTTTTCCCTGATTATAAAAGTAATACATGTTCGTTACAGAAATATGTAATAAGAAAGTAAAATCATTCAAAGTCATACCACATTTAAAAATAAGCATTCCTAATATTTGTGTATACTATTTCCCTTTTTTTTCTGTAGGTATTCATATATGTTTATATTTCTATATAGCCGAAATCATAATGCATGCATTCATGTGAATCTTATTTTTTGTTTGTTTGTTTTGAGACAGTGTCTCACTCTGTCACCCAGGCTGGAGTTCAGTGGCATGATCATGGCTCAGTGCAGCCTTGATCTCCCAGACCCAGGTGATCCTCACACCTCACCCTCTGGAATAGCTGGGACTTCAGGCATGTGCCACCATGCCCAGTTAATTTTTTTAATTTTTTGTAGAGATGGAGTGTCACCAAGTTGAAGAGGGGAAGGAAGGAAAGAGTTTGCACATGTCTTCCAAGAAATTAAACCTTTAGTATGTATTGCTCTGACCTGCCAGATTCACCATCCATTTTGACCTTTTCCCCTTTGATTATCTGTTACCCCACAACTAATCTAGAAAAGTAGCTGCTGATGTCCAGTCTTCTGTAGAGGTGATGACTGTACTGCATAATACTTTCATATTCACAAATCTGTTTGTTTCATATATCATCAAAGGTGAGAGAGAGGAAAAGAGAGAAGAGAAGAACCTGAAACGTGCTTATGTGTGCTATGGACTGAATCATGTCCCCTCAAAATCCCTATGTTGAAGCCCTAATCCCTAATTAGAAGCCTACGAAATTAGGCTTCTAATCTCATAGAACTGATAACTTTATAAGAAGAGAAAGAGCGAGGGAAGAATTCTTTCTCTCTCTTCATATATGTACACCAAAAAAAGGCCAAAGTGGGGCACAGCAAGAAGGCGGCTGTCTGCAAGCCAGGAGAGAGCCCTCACCAGAATCCGATCATGCTGGCATCCTGTTCTCAGACTTCCAGCTTTCAGAATTGGGGGAAAATAAATTTCCGTTGTTTTAGGCACCTAGTCTATGGTATTTTGTTGTGGCAGCTCAAGCAGACCAAAACCACATATGCAACCACTTTTACAATCTTAAATACATGACTTCTGAAGTTCTAATCAATATTCTTAGAAGTATATTTAAGAAGAACATTCCTTATACACAGAAAGGGGTAAAACAAACTATGATAATTATCCAAATACGTTTACTTTCAAAAACACTGAAACACTGGCAAGTGATTCAAATTATTGATCCTAAAATCAATTAATTACATTTTCCATTATTCCTAGTAATAAACTAGAAATTTCCAGGGATAAACTAATGCACATTCCTAGGAATAAACTAGGAATTGATTATGCCTAGTAATAAACCTAACAGAAATGTATACATATGTGCACCCAAAAAAATTGATAGCCAAAAACAGAGAATGTATTCCATTAGAATACACATGTATTAAAGAAATAATTTTTTTTCAAGCTCATTCTTGTTGATAAAGAATTTTTAGGCTGGGCACAGTGGCTCACCTGTAATCTCAGCACTTTGGGAGGCTGAGGAGGAGAGACCACTTGAGGTTAGAAGTTCGAGACCAGCCTGGCCAATATGGTGAAACCTTGTCTCTACTAAAAATACAAAAATTAGCCAGGTGTGGTGGCACATGCCTGTAATCCCAGCCACTTGAGAGTCTGAGGCAGGTGAATCAACTGAACCCAGGAGGTGGAGGTTTCAGTGAGCCAGGATCATGCACTGCACTCTAGCTTGGGCAACAGACCGATTGAGACTGTCTCAAAAAACAGAATTTTTAAAATGTGTGATTTTCCCTCTATTTACATTTTTAAAAGAGCTTGGGCAATGAAGTTTATAATGACAATTGTAGCAGCTAATCCCCAAGATGATCCTTATGTAGTTTCCTTCCCATATGCAGTAAGCCTATCCTGTGTAGCCAATGGAATTCTGGGAAAATGATGTTCTGTGGCCTTCAAGGCAAGGTCATAAAATGCATTGCAGATGCTACCTTGCTCTCTCTTGGGTCACTCACTCTGGTGATTGCTAACCACCATGTTGTGAGGACACTCAAGCAGCTCTATGGAGAGGGCCATAACAGATCCTGCCAACAGCCAGTATCAACTTACCATCCATGCGAGTCAGCCATCTTGAAGCAAGTCTTCCAGCCCCTCTCAATGCCCCAGATGGCATCTTGACTGTTAACCTCATAAGAGATCCTGAGCCAGAACTACCTAACTAAGGTGCTCCCAAATTCTTCACTTTCAGGAAATGTATGCGATCATAAATGTTAATTATTGTTTGAAGCCAGAAAGTTTTGGAGCAATCTGTTCTATGTGCAGTGATAAACAGATAAGAAAAATAACTCATGCTGGTACAGGTACAGCATTGTTCTTAGAGTACTCAACTAGTTCATATCTCCCAAGTAAAACTTTATTTCATGACGTATAAGAAGAATTTAGAATAATAAATTTCAAAAATCAACTTTGGGGTCATGTAAGGATATTTAAAATCTAGCACTTCACTAGCACATCCCAAAAGAGGATATTCGAGTAGTATGTAAGTATATAAGGATACTTAATCTCATTAGCCCTTAGGGCAATTCAAATTAAAACAACAATGAGAAAAACTGTTCACCCACCAGAAGGGCTAGAATGAAAAATAATAATAACATTCAGTGCTGGTAAGGATATGTGGCAAATGAAACTCTCATACACTGCTGAAGAGAGTGTACAATCACTTTGGGGAATTATTTGGCAGTGCAGGAGGTACTAAAGCTAAATTTACATATACCTTTCACATAACCATTCCACTCCTAGTAATAAACCCAACAGAAATGTATACATATATGTGCCAAAAAATGTACAAAAATATTGATAGCCAAAAACAGAGAATGATCCATATGTCCAGTAGCAGTGAAAAAGATAAACTGGGATGTGTTATACAAGAAGTACTATATAGCAATGAGAAATAAACAAATGACAGATATACCCAGCTATAATAACAGATCTCACATATGTAATATTGAGTGAAAAAGAACCTGCTTTTTTTAAAAACAAATAGGCGTACATAGTATGTAATTCCATTCATATGAAGTTCAAAAGCAGGCACAACTAATTTATGGTGATGGAAATCAGGGTAATGATTACCTTTGAAGAGGAGGAGGAAGCAACTAAGATGGGACATAGGGTGGGGAGCTTTTGGGTATTGATAATGATCTATTTCCTTGTTTGTCTGCTGGTTATGCAGGTGTGTTCACTTGTTGGATATTCCTTCAGATGTATACTTATGATTTGTGCACTTCTCTGTATGTATGTTATTCTCAGATAAAAGTTTACTAAAAAACATCTAACATGGTAAGGTATAAACCTCAATTTTCTCATTTTCATGTTTGAACTTTCATTAGGTGGGAGAGTGCTCTTGTTAGAAGCTACATACTGAATTATCAAAAGGTAATAAAGTACGTGTTTGTAATTCTCAAATGGCTTAGGAGTAAAAATATAAAATATGTGTTATATATAGAATATATGATATATATGATACACACATGGAATGAATGTATATATGTGTGCATATATGTGTGTGTTTGTGTGTATATATATAGAGAGAGTGACAGAGAGCCAATTATGAAGCAAATATGGCGTTTTTTTTAAAAAAAATTGCCAGGTGCAATGGCATGCACCTGTAATCTCAGCTACTTGGGAGGCTAAGGCCGGAGGACCACTTGAGTCCAGGAGTTTGAGACCAGCCTGGGCAACACAGTGAGACCCTGTACCCTGTCACACACATACAACAACAACAAAAAAAACAGGTCAGGGACAGTGGCTCACTCCTGTAATCTCAGCACTTTGGGAGACTGAGGTGGGTGGATCACCTGAGGTCAGGAGTTCTAGACCAGCCTGGCCAACATTGGGAAATGCTGTCTCTACTAAAAATACAAAAAGTAGCCAGGCGTGGTGGTACATGTCTGTACTTCAGCTACTTGGGAGGCTGGGGCATGAGGATCTCTTGAACCCGGGAGGCAGAGGTTGCAGTGAGCCAAGATCGTACCACTGCACTTCAGTCTGGGTGACAGAGTGAGACTCCATGTCAAAAAAAACAAACCAAACCAAACCAAACTCTCCAAAACAATTGGGGAGTTTGAGTGAAGGGTATGTGAGAGAGTTCATGGTGTTTTTCTAATAATATTTCTGAAAATTTGAAACTCTTTCAAAATAATTAAAACCTATTGTTAAGACACTTGTTAGCTGGGTGTGGTAGCATACATCTGTAGTCTTAGCTACTCAGGAGGCTGAGGCAGGAGGATTACTTGAGTCCAGAAGTTGGAGGCTTTACAAAAATAAAATCCAACAGTTCCACTTGCTAATTCTATTTCCATGGGCAAATGGTGAACTTGTCTATGTCTCAGATGACTCTTCTCTTAAGTAGGAATATTAGGCCAGGAATGTTGGCTCACACCTATAATCATAGCACTTTGGGAGGCCAAGGCAGGAGGATCACTTGAGCCCAGGAGTTTGAGGTTACAATGAGCTAGGGTTGCACCACTGCACTCCAACCTCAGTGACACAGCAAGACCTTGCCTCCAAAAAAAAAATGGGGATATTAATATCTACCTTTCAGGGCTAATCTTTTTTGAGACAGAATCTCGCTCTGTCACCCAGGCTAGACCAGGCTAGAGTGCAGTGGTGTGATCTTGGCTCACTGCAACCTCCCCGTTGCTAGTTCAAGCAACTCTCCTGCCTTAGCTTCGCAAGTAACTGGGACTACAGGCATATACCACTATGCCAAGCTAATTTTTGTATTTTTAGTAGAGACGGGTTTCGCCATGTTGGCCAGGCTGGTCTCGAACTCCTGACCTCAGATGATTCACCTGCATTGGCCTCCTAACATGCTGGGATTACAGGCGTGAGTCACTGCACCCGGCCCACAGACCTACTTTTTATGATCCAGGATTGAAACTCTGGAATTCTGACTCCAAAACCCACACTCTCATCTAATGTACAAACAAGCAAGTGAATGTCACGTAGAAGGTCATTAGTGGTATCTAGGATGATGACCATGCTTGTATTAGTTTCCTAGGGCTGCTGTAACAAAGTATCACAAACTGGTTGGCTTGAAACATCAGTATTTTATTCTTTCATAGTCTGGAAGGCAGAAGTACAAAATGAAGGTGTTGGCCAAGGTATCCAGCCTTTCATGCAACTAGGGAAGGATACTTCCTTGCCTCCTACACCTTATTGTAGGTGCGCCTTGGCTTGATGGCAACATAATTCCATTCTGTGCCTCTGCCTTCACATGGCTTTCTTGTGTGTGCATGCCTGTGTGTGTGTGTGTGTGTGTGTGTGCGTGTGTGTGTGTGTGTGTCTTCTCTCATTCTCACTATAAGAACGCCAGTCATATTGGATTCTGGCCCTCCATAATTATAATTCAGTATGACCTTGTCTTAATTTGATTACATCGGCAAACACCTTAATTTTTTTTTTTTTTGAGACCGAGTCTTGCCCTTTTGCCCAGGCTGAAGTGCAATGACATGATCTCAACTCACTGCAACCTCCACCTCCTGGGTTCAAGTGATTCTCCTGCCTCAGCCTCCTGAGTAGCTGGGATTACAGATGCAAGCTGCCATGCCAAGCTAATTTTTGTATTTTTAGTAGAGATGGGGTTTTACCATGTTGGCCAGGCTGGACTCGAACTCCTGACCTCATGATCCACCCACCTCAGCCTACCAAAGTGCTGGGATTACAGGCTTGAGCCACTGAACTGGCCAACACCTTATTTTTAAATAAAGTCACATTCACAGGTACTGGGGATTAGGATCTCAACTTATCTTTTGGGAGAACACAATTCAACCAGTAACAATGCTTATGAACTTTCTTCCCTTTTCTTGCCAAACAGAATAAGTTTAACTGGCAAGATTCTCCCTGGGAAGAGAGGAGACAAAGCTTGGGAATGAAAAAAAAAAAAAGAAATCCCGTCATGGCACGTCCTTCTGCTTAAAGATGGACAAACGGAGATGCTGCATTTTGCTCTCAGAAACGTGGTCACTTCAAAGTTCAACCAGATGCTTCAGTGTTAACGGTCAGTAGACCAAGGGCAGATGACTCAACAGTGCTTGAAAAAGGCCCAGGTTAGAGGAATAACAAAGGATTAGCAATGACCACTCAGGGTAATAAATGTGAAGGACCATGTAAACGTAAGCAGGGGGCCCTGGCAAATTATGTTACATCTAGGTAAAGTTTCTCTTCCTCTCTGAAAAGTACCTTTGTTTGGGGGCAATATAAGTGTCTATGTAAGCATTGGATTTGAGAGTTGAAAGTTTCTAGTGAGAGAGTATATCGCCATTCAACATGGGAGCAGGGGTGAGAAAGAGAGAATCAAGGAGAGGAGATTTGACTAGAAGTCTAGTGTTCATCTTACACCATCATGTGGAAGCCCTCAGGGATGATACTCTACCTTCAATCACTCAGAGTTTCAGAAATGTCATGCTGTGAATTATTACTTCTAGAGGAAGATCAGACATATCCCCGTGAATAGGGAAGTAATTTTCCCAAAAGGGAATTCAAGGCTCAGTGTGGGTATGAGTAAGAAAGCAATTACTGAGAAATGTGAGATCGAGGGCAGGGATCAAGGAAAGAAACTGAGTCGTATCCACAGAGGGAATTCTTCTCAAAGGTTCTAACTTTTGGGAGCTCTCCCTTTGGACAATGGGAATAATGGCAGGTAGCATGCAGTTTATCATTTTTCCATGTCATAATTCTATTTACTCTCAGCATGGTAAGTGAATCAGACTCATCTACACAGTCTAGCATGGGAGAGGTGTTGAATGAAGGGATGGAGTAACAAAGGGAAATATGGCTGGATGTTGCTTTCTCTCCAATCACGAGAAGCCTCTTTTCCAGGATGTGTAAGTATTGTTAGCATCAAAAATAAAAATAAAAATAAGCAGTGATTGGTTCCAAAGCAGAGCAACATGAGATAGGGAAGAGCAAAGAGCCAAGAAAGGCAGCGCTCACAAGGATTACCCAGGAGTTGGTGTAAAATAAACCCATTTCCTTAATATTCTATGAAAAAGTGATCTTAGGAGATCCACGTATAGAGAAGGGAGTATGATGTTACATAAACATCTGTAAAAGCTTAGACAAAAAAACCTACCACTTCATCATTTACCATTTCATCAGCCTATAGTCACATTTTTATAACTTTTATTAAGAAAAATTACCAGGCCGGGCACAGTGGCTCATGCTTGTAATCCCAGCACTTTGGAAGGCCGAAGCAGATGGATCACCTGAGGTTAGGCATTTGAGACCAGCCTGGCCAACATGGTGAAACTCCATCTCTACTAAAAATACAAAAATTAGCTGGGCGTGATGGTGGGAGCCTGTAATCCCAGCTATCCGGGAGGCTTAGGCAGGAGAATTGCTTGAACCCAGTAGGCGGAGGTTGCAGTGAGCCAAGATCACAACATTGCACTCCAGCCTATGCAACAAGAGCAAAACTCCATGGAAGGAAGGAAGAAAGGAAGGAAGGGAGGCAGGGAGAGAGGGAAGGAGGGAGGGAAAGAAGGGAAAAAGAAAAATTACCAGATTTTGAGAAAAGGCAAAATGATGATTCTGTTATTTTTAAATATTATGAAAATAAGTTCACTTCAGGGCTGTCTGACTTAGTATTCACTACCAATTAGGGTCTGAAGTCTGTGAAGTTGGATGTTGAACTTGTAGAAACTGAAAGCTGCAAATGATTTGAAAACAAAGAATAGTCCATCTTTCTTTCCTTCCTTTATTCTTCAACTTTTCACTTCTCAAAGAACGAGAGAGACATATGCTTATAACTTCTGTCGGAAAGAGAAGCTACCTCTGAAGGTTATGTTTATTGCCATTAGGAACATTAATTAGATTTGCAAATAACTGAACAATCTAATTTCTGTTTTTATTTATTGTTTTACTTACCATATATATCAGTCTGATACTTTCACTTGTGTTGGTTTTGTTAACCTCCTGGTTATAAATAAAAGTTCTCTTCATGCTATCATCTTGTATACAAATTACACTTATATTTTGGGATTATACATTAATGCCTGCATACCTTGTAGAAAGTCATATCAAGGACATATGCTTTCCACTTTTACCCTGGTTGGTTACAGATTGAGCGGGAAAAAGAGAAGGACAAGAAGAAAACACTTCAGGAAGTATATTTATGGATCGAAGAAGCAAACTTAATATTATAATATTTTAAATTTGACTACCGTGAATAAGCTTCAGAAACTTACTTTAGCTGGTGGGAATACGTAGGTGATGGCAATGATTTTTAGTAGGAGCAGGAGAATTTTATGTTTTTAAAAAAGTTATGGATTCAAAACAATTGCAAAACATTCCTTTAGGAAATTGTTCAGTATTGTAAACCTGAAAGCATGATGCAATGTTCTGTTTATATTTGCCTTATTTTTTCAGTTTTGTAACTAAAACAAAACATTGTGCTTGCCACAAAAATACTTCAAGACTTTATCTTTTGGTGTACGGTAAGTAATCATTTTGTAGCTACTGAGGTGTGTGACCAGTTAACTCAGCTTGTTAGTTAAGGTGCTAATGAGGCCAAAGCCTTCAATCTGATCTCCAAATGATCAAGCCAGTCTTGCAAATTCATGCTGTGTCATGAGTCATAAGAGAGACCTGATAAGTGAGAATCTCGAGGAAATAGCACAAATCCATTGGCCCCAAAGTAACTGCAGTTGTACATCCCAAAGTTCACAGGTTGATCACATTCTTTATCACGGTATAGCAGCTATAGAAATGCGTTAAACCTGGAGCTCATGAAATCCAGTAATTTCTTTCTTGTGCTTTTTTAAATTTTATTTTAAAAAAAGGAAGAATGAAAGATAAGAATGTTCATCATCAAATTTCATAGAATGCCTTAGTTTTAATAATCCATTCACCGGGACACAAGGAATCTGAGGTGTGGGAGAATTAAAAGCTGAAATAGGATGATCAGGCCTGGCGCAGTGGCTCATGCCAGTAATCCCAGCACTTTGGGAGGCCAAGTAGGGCACGAATCAACTGAGGTCAGGAGTTCAAGCCTAGCCTGGCCAACATGGCAAAACCCTGTCTCTACTAAAAACACAAAATGAGCCAGGTGTGGTGGTGAATGCCTGTAGTTTCAGCTACTCAGGAGGCTGAGGTAAGAAAACTGCTTGAACCCAGGAGGCAGAGATTATAGTGAGCCAAGATCACACTACTGCACTCCAGCCTGAAAGACAAAGATTGCGCCATTGCACTCCATCCTGACCGACAGAGCAAGACTCCATCTCAAAAGAAAAAGAAAGAAGAAAGAAAGAAAGAAAGAAAGAAAGAAAGAAAGAAAGAAAGAAAGAAAGGAAGGAAGGAAGGAAGGAAGGAAGGAAGGAAGGAAGGAAGGAAGGAAGGAAGAAAGAAATAGGATGGTCAGAGCAGACATTGCCAAGAAAGTGCCATTTAAAGAAATCAAGTGAATTAGCCATACAAGGGTCTGGAGAAAACATTGTTTGACCAGAAGGTATGATCTCAGCTCACTGCAACCTCCACCTCCTGGGTTCAAGCGGTTCTCCTGCCTCAGCCTCCCAAGTAGCTGGGATTACAGGTGCATGCCACCATGCCTGGCTAATTTTTGGAATTTTAGTAGAGATGGGGTTTCACCATGTTGGCCAGGCTGGTCTCAAACTTCTGACCTCAAATGATCCATCCATCATGGCCTCCCAAAGTGCTAGGAATACAGACATAAGCCACTGCACCCAGGGTGTCCTTCAACTTCTCATTTCTCAGAGAGACAGACATATGCTTCTAATCCTTGTAGTTCTAATACAAAAGGAAAACAGATGGATTTTTACCTGTGAATTGTACATTTTGGGTTTCATATATTTTCAAAATATCTCTGAACTCTGAACCCTGATTAACAATTTTTTTTTTTTTGAGATGGAGTCTTGCTCTGTTGCTCAGGATGGAGTGCAATGGCACGATCTCAGCTCACTGCAACTTCTGCCTCCCCAGTTCAAGCAATTCTTCTGCCTCAGCCTCCCAAAGTGTAGCTGGGATTACAGGCCTGCACCACCATGCCTGGCTAATTTTTGTATTTTTAGTAGAGACAGGGTTTTGCCATGTTGTCCAGGCTGGTCTCAAACTCCTAACCTCAGGTGGTCTGCCCATCTCCTAATCTCAGGTGGTCTGCCCATCTCCTAACCTCAGGTGGTCTGCCCATCTCCTAACCTCAGGTGGTCTGCCCATCTCCTAACCTCAGGTGGTCTGCCCATCTCCTAACCTCAGGTGGTCTGCCCATCTCCTAATCTCAGGTGGTCTGGGATTACAGGTGTGAGCCACCGAGCCCAGCCTATAAATCTTAAATTGTGCTTTTTGTCCTTTTTTTACTCATCTTTAGGAAGGTATAAGTGACAAATAAAAATTTTATATACTTGTAGTAGAAAATAAATAAATAAGATTTGAAAAACAATCCATTTACCAAAATATTAATTATTAATATCCATTAAGCTAGATCTTCTCATATAGAAAAACTGATTCTGCTCTAACTGTCACTTTTGTATGTTGTAGCTTTATCTGACACTAACCTACCCTCAGGCTTCTTTTTAACTCTAACTTACTTGTCTTATCCAGAGATTGTGGATTCCCTGTCATCAAATCGGTCTAAAGGGTGTTAAAACCCTGCAGCCCTTATTTCTTTGCCATAGGCTTTAGGTAACTTAAAAAAAAAAAAAAAGTACTCTCACTATCTAAGGACTGCCTCTCTTAGTATCTCTACATAGGCAAGAAATTGGTTTTTCTGTTTTATCTGATAAAAGAGAGATATGAGAAAGAGATAGAATTCTTTCTTGAAACAGAGAGAAATATTCCTATCTCCTATCAAGTATTTTTATCGTTGAATTTCCTACACTAAGTCCAACAGGATTTTATACCAAAAGCAGTAGCTTTTCTAAAGTCTATTTGGTACTCGTTTTTTGCCGAAGTCTATTCTCTCTTAAACAGATTATATTTTTTCAAGCAACGTTTTACACACATTCAAATGAGAGAAGCTTCTCTCAGAGGCTTTGCGCATGTATCAGGCAATTTTCTCACTCATTATATGTGCTTCTGTGTGATACATTAAGCAAAATACTAATGTTACTCTATTATTCTATTTTTTTGCAGTGACTCCGTGTTGTTTTTTAAATTTCTTTTTTCGATAGGTAGACTCAGGTTTCAGAATGTCTATTTTTAAATTCATACTTGCTACATGCGTTCATGGTAGATTATTTGCATATTACCAAGAAGATTTTGTCAAGGGACAAATTCAGTAATTTGTTTTAGAATACAATAGGAATACTGCTTTTTTTTTTTTGAGACGGTGTCTTGCTCTGTCACCCAGGCTGGAATACAATGGCATGGTCTCGGCTCACTGCAGCCTCTGCCTCTCGAGTCCAAGCAATTCTCCTGCCTCAGCCTCCCAAGTAGCTGGGATTACAGGTGCCCACCAGCACGCCTGGCTGTTTTGTATTTTTAGTAGAGACGGGTTTTCACCATGTTGGCTGGGCTGGTCTGGAACTCCTGACCTCATAATCTGCCTGCCTCAACCTCCCAAAGTGCTAGGATTACAGGCATGAGCCACCATGCCCGGCCAGGAATACTGCATTTTAAAAAAACGTGTTGCCAAACTTAACCATCAGTACCCCCACAGGATAAACACCCTCTGTGTGAGCTGGACATGCCACTTGAAAATCTATACTCCAAATGAGTACATTACAACTATGGTGCAATGAGGTCATTTTCCCCAAGTTACCTTGCTCACTGGTTTCCACAGGACAGGCAACCTAGCAGGGCACTCCCTTTATGAGGTTATGAAAAACACGTTGTACTCCTATAGACCACACACAGAACCCTCCCACATCATGCTTATTGCCAAATACTGAGCTTCCTGATGGCTTGGTGTTCAGTCAGAGAGCCAGGAAGTCCAAACCCAGCCAGAAAAATGCACAAGAGCTCAGCAGAAGCAGCTTTAATAGGAGCTTAGGGAAACTTCCATTGCTCCCATCCTGGGAAAGCATGAAACAGCACAAACTCTAGCAATGGACAGGCCTCAGGTGATATCCTGGAGCTGGCTGGGCTACTGGCTGGGTTGTCTCAGATAAGGTCATGTCTGAGCTTCAATTCCATCTTTTCAGCTCTTTGTAAAATGGAAATGATCAGCATACTACCTACAGTTGAACCCACTGGTCAAAAGCCCTTGCCAGGTCTGCCACTGTTAATCTCAATGTCTGAATGATTACTGCAGGCAGTCTATGTACAGGAATCTCTCTGGCTTGAGCCATTTCCCCAGTGGTTGGCACTGTGCCCTTTTTTCCTCTCTAGATGCAATCTAGAACCCAGGAACCTAGTTATGCATCCTCTCCACTACAGTGTCTTGGGAATCCTTTTGTATTTAACTGCTTGGATACTAGAGGAGATTGAAGTTCTAGCTCAGTAATTCCCTTCCTAGTTCTTCCTTCAATATCATCAAAGCTGATTCAACATGTAACAGACTGTTCAACTCTGTTATTTTATTAGAGAAGCTATCATAAGTTAAAATCACTTCACATATAAAATTTGTAGTATGTTAGATGGTGATAAGGCTACATAGAGAGAAAACTGTGCGAGGAAGGGAAAGAAAATGCAGGAGAATGTGAGGTGGTTTTGCAAATATTTGAGTAACCTACTGTCTTCTCCTTCAAGTCTTTGTTTATATATCGTCTTAATGAGGTCACCCTGATAACCAGATTTATGTTAAAAAGCATTACTCATGCGGTGGCTCATGCCTGTAATCCCAGCACTTTGGGAGGCTGAGGTGGGTGAATCACCTGAGGTCAGGAGTTCGAGACCAGCCTGGCCAACATGGCGAAACCCAGTCTCTACTAAAAATACAAAAATTAGCCAGGCATACTGGTGAGTGCCTGTAATCCCACCTACTCGGGAAGCTGAGGTGGAACAATCGCTTGAACCTGGGAGGTGGCAGTTGCAGTGAGCCCAGATGGTGCCACAGCACTCCAGCCTGGGCAATTACATGAGACTTCATCTGTCTTAATAATAATGGTTTAAAAACCGTTACTTTTGGTCCTCCATAATGTGCTCTACTTTTTCTTTTCTCCTTAAGATTTAGGGCCAAATTTTATGTCTTTATGATGTTTATTGCCTATTCTCTGTCTCCACTTGCTCCATGAGGACAAGCATATTTGTCTGTTTATTCCTAAGGTTCTAGAATATTGCACGGCGCAGAGTAATCAATAAATACATACAGAATGAGTGAAAAGCGTAGTTGAGAATAGCCTCTCTGAAAAGTTGACAATGAGGGAAGATGTAGAGTTGGTGAGGGGGTCAGCTCTGAAGGAGGAGGCATGGGCAGGCTGTTGAGGCAGCAGAGAGTCCACTGTGCTTGCAGTGGGACCAACAAGATGGCGAATCACAGAAGGAGGCAGCAAGGGACCAGACGGCATCCAGTCCGTAGGTTATTATCAATACAAGTACTCTGGCTTTACTGAGAGTGAGAGGGGAGGCTACTGGAAGTTTTAGAGCAGAGGTGTAAGATGATGGGATATGTTTTTAAAAGCACTGCTTTGGCTTCTCTGTTTAAAATAGACTGCAGTGAGTAAGGGTTGAAAGAGGCCATTTAAGAGGCCATAGCAATAACCCAGGAGGAAGATGCCAATTACTTGGCCAAGCTGATGGCTGCCCAGAGTGGCCAGAGTCTGTATACATGTGAAAGGTAGAGTTGATGGGATTTGCTGACAGATTAGACATGGAGTATGACAGAAAGATGTTCAGGGTGACTTTAAGGTATTTCACAGAAGCAGTAGTTGAATAGAAATCCCATCAACTAGATGTAATGGCTATGGGAGGCATTCTTGAGGGAAGAGAAGCAAGTGTTAGGAAACAACACTTTTCTTCCAAAAACCCACCCTTCCCCGCCTAGACAAACACACACACATCCCACATCACCTATGTGGATGAGCTGCAAAGGTTAGGATTAAATTCTAGGCCACAATATTTAGCCATCCTTTGAACCCAGGCTGCTTGGCAATAGCATATATTCACTTTTTTCTACGTATGTTTTTGTTTTCTGAGACTGATAACATTGAGGACCTACAGCAGTAATAGATATTTAGAGCTGAAATGACCCTTTATAAATCATTCTAGCATGGTACTTACCAAACAAAATTGAATTTCCACATCCAATCAAAGATGCCATTGATCGTAATATGCACCATTATTTTTTGCTTTGCTAAGAAAGAATAACAGCCACTTGAAATATGATTGATATTTTCTTATTTATCTATGACTTACTTGGACATGGACTTTTAAAAATTCATATGCTCTTATGCATATGTAAAAAGGAAAATACAAGCAAAGTATTTCCAAAATGTTTTCATTTTTTAGGTAATTAATTACATTTTATTCAATGTTACAAAGTTCTCGCTTATGCAACTAGAGTTAGAACATTATGCCCCTACAGTCCGTAACTCTTTCGCTTTCATGCAGCTCCCGTCAAAATTTAAAAAAAAAAAAAAAAAAAGAACATTATGCCCCAATTAGTATTAAGTTCATCAATTTCATCAATAAATTATAGGAAACATGGATTAGACAAAATAGAAAAGAGAAAGTAGAAAATAGGCCAGAAATTAAGGGCAGAAAATAGAAGATAGGTTTGGCCTCTCCTGCTACCAAATTATGTTTAAGTCTAACACTGATTTTAGATCAACCGTTAAAACTAGATAGACCAGCTTTAGTCAGTTTGGGTTGTAAATAAAGCATGCATCATTGTATGAATGCCTTTGGGCCCTGAAACTTCCTGGTATTCTGAGTCCGACTCCTCTGAAACATTTCATTTAAACCTATATTAGTTGTGCGACAAAGTACTCCCAAATTCAGGAGCTTAAAACCACAAACAGTGAATATTTCAGTTTCTATGGGTCCCAAGTCCAGGAGTGGCTTACCCGGGTGGTTCTGGCTGGGAGCCTCTCCTGAGGTTGTGTCTCACTGTTAGCTGAGGCTGCAGACTTCTGCAGGATTGACCGGGGCTGGTCCTTAGGTCCTTGCTGGCTGTTGGTTGGAAACAAGTTCCTGGTTACTTGGGCTTCTTCGTAGAGCTGCTCACAACGTGACAGCTGGTTTCTCCTGAGCCAGTGATCCAAGAGAGAGGAAAAGCCAATGAGAGCCTGAGAAGAAAGCTGCCCCATCACCTTCACAGGATGTTACGGGGCTCAGCAACCAACCCTGCTGCAGTATAGACAGAATCACACAGAGGTGACAAGACGGAAGGTGAGCATTACTGGGGCTATTTTGGAGGCTGACTTACAAATTTAGTTTTTTCAATTTCCATGTTTCTCTGCACGATAACTCCCAGTGTGCCATCAAGAGAATTGACAATGTGGTGGGATGCAGTGGTTCACACCTGTAATCCCAGCACTTTGAGAGGCCAGGGCAGGCGGATCACCTGAGGTCAGGAGTTTGAAACCAGCCTGGCTAGCTTGGTGAAACCTCACCTCTACTAAAAAAAAAAATAAATAAATACAAAAATTAGCAGAGATGGTGGCTTGCACCAGTCATCCCAGCTACTCGGAAGGCTGAGGCAGGAGAATTGCTTGAACCCAGGAGCCAGAGGTTGTAGGGAGCTGAGATCACGCCACTGCACTTTAGCCTGGGCAACAGAGCAAGTCTCCATATCAGGAAAAAAAAAAGAGAAAGAGAGAGAGAGAGAGAGAGAGAGAGAGAGAATTGGCAATGCAATATTTGCTGGGGGGTTGTTTGACTAATACTTCCTTCCATAAGGAAGCTGGGAGAAAGGATTTCTGCTAAGCTACTGGCAGCCAGTTTGCATTTGATGTTGGCACTGTCTTGATCTTAGCAAGTATCATTGGAAAATTTTTTTTGTCTGAAAACTATTTATTTATCTTAATGTTCCCAGAACCAATCTATGCGCAAGACACCTGATAGGTATTCTATAAATATTTGTTGAATGAATGAACTTCTCAGATGATCTAATCTAATTTCTTCATTTCAGTATTAGCCCATGGTTTCTAAGCCCTTCAAAAACCCCGGCTATCGAAGCAACGATATTTCCTACTTACTAGAGTTGCCTGGTCATCATTGGCAGGTGGAAAAATACATAAGGCAAGAAAGAGGGAGGCGTAAGGATGCAACATGATAAGGGTGGAGAACAGATTCACCCCCTAGCGTTATTGAAAGGTGTTGCAAAGTCAATCTCCACCAAAATATTTTCTCTTTGATACCCATTACCACTACTACCTGATCTAAAACTGGGTATTGCCTTTTTAAAAGGAATAAATACTTTTGAGAAAGGAAGAAAATGAAAGGATTCTACCCTGGCTTTGCTAATGAATCAGGACTGAGCTGACAAGCATCACTTTGAAATTTCGAATGAATGTTGGCCTTAGGGCAATGAGATGAAAATGAAGACATTTCAGTAAGAACGAAAAAGAGGGAGCATTAGGGACACAGGCCAAGGATGACAAGAGCATAGACCCACTGTCCCACTGTGCGTCCTTCTCTAAAAGACTGTCAGCACATGCTCAAAAAGGATACTGGAATGGTTTATAGATACTATTTTCTGAAGTTTATAGCACGCATTTTTTTTTAATATTTCAATTTTCTAAAATTAGAATGCGACGTAATGTGGAATGTTATACTTCTCCTCAAAAATAAGCACTGAATACCTATCCTCAGAAGCAACGAAGAGAAAAGCAATGGCACACAGTCGAATTCTAAAATTCAGTGGTTGCTCCTTTCCAGGCTGAGATGCATGCTCCAGGAGGGCACATTATAATTATTTATTTAGTGACACAGTGTTGCTCTGTTGCCCCAGCTGGAGTGCAGGGGTGCAATCTCGGGTCACTGCAACCTCCGCCTTCCGGGTTCAAGTGATTCTTGTGCCTCGGCCTCCCAAATAGCTGGGATTGCAGGCACACACCACTGCATCCAGCTAATTTTTGTATTTTTAGTAGAGACGGTGTTTCACCCCATTGACTAGGCTGCCCTTGATCTCCTGACCTGAAGTAATCCTCCTGCCTTGGCCTCTCAAAGTGCCGGGATTACAGGCATGAGCCGTGGTGCCCAGCCCAGGAGGGTGTCTTTTAATAGTTAGTTCTCTACGCCTAATTAGCCCAAGCATTAGGCTAGCCCATGCTTACTTCAGAGTAAGAAAAGGCAGTTTCAAGTCTACCACTTCCTGGCACTGTGACCTTAGAACTTCTACAGGTCTTAATAGAATGTCTGTCTTTGGGTTATAATGAAAATGATTGATAAGAGCATTTCATTAGCTGGAAGTCGTTGGGCAAATGTAGTTGGTTGTCCTTGTCTTTGAAATTCTGAGTTGATACCGATGCCTCAAGGAACAACCTTTGCTGCTCCCTAGTGGTGGCATGTTCTTCTGAAAGCACAGCCCCTAGAAATAAATCAATCTCCTTTCAATTACCCTTGGAGGAGATGCTTCTCTGTTGATATGCTTAAAATTTTGTGTGGAACAGCTGCATGAACTCATTGCATAAAGAATACATGGAGAGGTCGGGTGTGCTGGCTCATGCCTGTAATCCCAGCACTGTGGGAGGCTAAGGCAGGCAGATCATGAGGTCAGGAACTCGAGACCAGCCTGGTCAACATGGTGAAACCCCGTGTCTATTAATAATTCAAAAATTAGCAGGGCATGGTGGCACATGCCTGCAGTCCCAGCTACTCAGGAGGCTGAGGCAAGAGAATTGCTTGAGCCTGGGAGGCAGAAGTTGCAGTGAGCTCGCACCACTGCACTCCAGCCTTGGTGGCAGAGCAAGACTCCATCTCAAAAAAAAAAAGGAATACATGGAGAATAATTAAGCAGGGAAAGGTTGAAGTGTTCTCCGCTTGCACCTTCTTAACCTTCTCTGTTTCTCCACCCTTGTTAAGCCTAAATGTCCTCAATGCCCTCCTTGCATCCATTTCCATTTGCCTTGTCTTCTCACCAAAGTTTTGGTGAGAAGGAGAAAGTCTATAAATAAATTTGTGCTGTGGGCACTTTGATAACTCACATTGATGTTCTGTTAACTGTAGGTCTCTGTCCTAGCTTGCATCATCCTTAAAAATGAAAGTATTTTTTAAATAAAAAAAATGTTTATTTGTGTGTAGCTTTTTCTAGATTCCTTTCCCTTTAGTCAACACAAAAGTTTTTCCTGAGGAGGCAAGAATCATGTTTATTCTCTCCCTCTCTCTTTTTTTTTTTTTTTAGATGGGTCTTGCTCTGTAGGCCAGGCTGGAGTGCAGTAGCCTCAAACTCCTGGGCTCGTGCAATCCCCCCACATCAGCCTCCTGAGTTACTGGGGCTACAGATGTGCACCCACCAAGCCCAGCTAATTTTCTTTTTAGAGACAGGGTCTCACTATGTTGCCCAAGCAGGTCTTGAACTCTTGGGCTCAATGGATCCTCCTATCTCAGCCTCTCGAAGATTACAGGGATTACAGGCCTGAGCCATGGTACCTACCTGTTTATTCTTTATTATGTTGATTTAAGAACCCCATCCTTGCACCCGTACTCTCCTCCTATTCATATTCATGCTGACTCAACTCTGTAAGCAAATAAAAGAGACACATAAATTTTCTTTTTTGAGATGAAATCTCGCTCTGTTACCCAAGCTGGAGTGCAGTGGCATGACCTTGGCTCACTACAACCTCCACCTCCTGGGTTCAAGCGATTTTCTCACCTCAGCCTCCTGAGTAGCTGGGATTACAGGTACCCACCACCAAACCCAGCTAGTTTTTGTGCTTTTAGTAGAGATGGAGTTTCACCATATTGATCAGGCTGGTCTCGAACTCCTGACTTCAGGTGATCCACCTGCCTCTGCCTCCCAAAGTGCTGGGATTAAATGCGTGAGCCACTGCGTCCAGCTGAATACACATTCTTAAATGCTGATTGAAAACCTAGCATTAAAGAGCCAAAGTAAATTATATTTTATTCCTTTTTTTTTGAGACGGAGTTTCGCTCTTGTTACCCAGGCTGGAGTGCAATGACGCAATCTCGGCTCACCGCAACCTCCACCTCCTGGGTTCAGGCAATTCTCCTGCCTCAGCTTCCTGAGTAGCTGGGATTACAGGCACTCGCCACCATGCCCAGCTAATTTTTTGTATTTTTAGGAGAGACGGGGTTTCAACATGTTGACCAGGATGGTCTCGATCTGTTGACCTCGTGATCCATCCTCCTCGGCCTCCCAAAGTGCTGGGATTACAGGCTTGAGCCACCGCGCCCGGCCTATTCGTTCACAGTAGATGAGGAGAAAGAAAAGAAATATATATATGTATATATATATATATATATATATGTTTTAAAAGGATAAAATTATGTTTGGGGTTTCACAATACTTGAACTGAAAATTTGTATTTATTTATGGTTGACATGCCTTAATATCTAATGATAAAAAAATGTGATAATAAATTATACTGACTGATGCTATTCCCAAATGTTGCTTCTGCTTGAAGGATCTTTTGACATTTAGGTTCAATAACAAATAGATGCAATGTGTGGTCTCTTGGGTCTGATATTTAATCTTAATCCTAAACTAGATTGTTTAAAGGAAAGAAGACATATGACAGATGACGATTGTGTTTCATCTTATAATCGAGCATATGGAGTCTTTCTTCTTACTCCTGAAGGGTGACACATTTTCTGCTCCAAGAAAAACATCCAAGTATTTTATTATGCTCTTATTGTTCCAAGAGATCCAAAATATTTTTCTTTTGCTATTGATTTTTATATGGATCTTTTCCAGATATTAGATTGAAGATTTTAGTTTAACCTTGTAGACTGAACTTTTCTTTCAAAATGCTTAGGATAGTGGTTCCAAGTTCTGAAAACATGATGTATCATTAAAGGTTTTATTTCTTCTAAATAAATTCTAAGAAAGTACATCTGATTCAATGAGTTCGTCTATGTAAAGTGTAGACAACAGCGTGTGGCATGTAGTAGTGATATATGACTATTAGCTATATACTTATACTGGGCATTGTCATAGCT